>NC_135664.1:75508740-76147490 GCF_964188315.1 Podarcis muralis | reverse complement strand
ACAGGATGTTCGAGTAGACGGGCCACTGGCCTCATCCAGAAGGCTCTGCTTATGTTCCTAAGCGAATGCTCCATTAACAGGAACAAAGTGTCCAAACCACAAATCACATCCCACTCTCTTCTGCCCTGGGCAGGCGACACCTGGTGTCCTGGGCACATTTTAAAGGAGGGCGTTGACGGTGTGGCGCACGTTCAAAGGAGGGTGCCCACAATGTGGGTGGGGGGCTTTGGAAACAGAACCCCAAGAGGAATGGTTGAACAAGCTGGGCACCTATTGCCTGGAGAAGGGAAGCGTCCGTAGGAACAGGAGAGGGGTCTTCCAACATCCGAAGGGGCCACCATACATGAAGACGGACCAGGCTTGCTCTCTCTTGCTCCAGAGGGCAGGACTAGTCTGACCAGCAAGTGGAAGCTGGAAGCTCCTCTTAAATCTTGCCACAACTCAGCTGCTTTTGCAGAAACTCCCCTTGAACCAATTCCTCCTCCCTTGCTTTCAATGCCTCGTGTTCTCACTGAGGGAGCAATTAATGCGAGGAAGGATCAGGAAGGCCAGCGCCTCCGGAGAAACAGCGCACCATGCTAATCCGGGGCCTTTTGCCCACGCCAGTCTCCAGGTCGGCTCCTTCTGAGCCTCTGACCTTCACAAATCCAGCCTGGAGAAAGCAGAGCAGAGCAGGACTTGAGGATGTGCTGGTCACCTTCCTGGGGGGGAGGGAGCAGGTGCCAGCAGTGTCAGACTAGGACCTGGGACACCAGGGTTCGAATCCCCAGGCAACCATGAAACTCACTTGACCTTGGGAGCCAGGCACTGCCTCTCTCTCAGCCTAGCCTACCTGCCAGGGTTGTTGTGGGGATTAAATGAGGAGCGGGAGAAAACCACGTATGCAACCTTGGGCACCTTTGGAGAAAAGGTTAGGATATAAACACAATGAACAAGCGACGAGAAGCATGCCGGAAACAATGCAGAAGGGCTCACACTGAGGGACTCTCCCCTCAGATGCATCTCACGTGTGGCCACGGGGCAAGAAGTGGGGCTTTGCTGGACCAGGGGGCTCTCGGGCTCCCCATTCCTTCTCCCAACCCCACCTGCAGGGAGCACAGCCCCTTCCCCAGCCCCTGCTTCACTGGCGGCGATGGCTCCGGTCACGGGCAAGACCGGGGAGAGACGGAGCCAACTTCTGGTGGCAAATCCCTCCATGTGTCCAACCTCAGGTCCCAGCACAGGAGAGGCTACTGCTGGCACGGCCTGTCGTTATTGATGTGCTAATTATAGGGCTGTGCTAATTCAATTTGCACATAATTACAGGATAGTGCACTGGGTGGCATGTTTCAATAATTAATGTGATAAAATAAATGTAATTGGAATAATATTTACAAAACCCTCTGAAGAGTCGCCTGCAAGGTGGATGCGGAGCTGTGGGGTGGGGAGCCGGAGCCTAGCGAGCGCAGGAAGAGGCTGCAGGATCAGGCCCATGGAACCCCACATCCTCTTCTGGCCACCCAGGAGCCGCAATGGGAAGGAGCCCACAAGCAGCACCTGAGGGCAACAGCCCAGCTCTGCCCACCTGGGCGAAAGCAAGGCCGCTTCCCAATAGTTTGGGTGATGCGGGTTCCTCCCCAGATAGATGTGGGGAGCAGGGCACTTTGGTGTTGCAGACTCCTGTCCCTTCTGCCCCTTTAAACGGGCAAGCAGCAAGGAGATGGCTGGCAGGCATTTCTAGACACAGGCGCCTTCTTCCACGGAAGCAGCAAAGATGGACCAAAGGGCACACGATTGCCCTGCAGCCCGTCCAAACCAAGGGGGGTGCTCACAGCTGCTAGGTCAGGCAGTGCCCCCCCAAAAACCCCCATGTGGTTGGAGCATCAGGGCCACCCGGGGTCAGGCAAGACGGGAGAGACTCCCAAGAGAGGTCTGAACTATTGCTCCATTCCTGGTGCACCCTGACTTGTGCTGGAATAAGGAAGGCGCTTCAAAGGAGGAGGGAAGGAGCTGAAGGGGCCTTTGCAGACGGGAGGCTTTTGCAGTCTGGGGCTGCCATGCCCCTCATCCCAGGAAAAGGAAAGAGCCTTCGCCCAGAGCAAGGCCACCTGGCATGTCTGCACCCCTTGGACTCTCCAAGGGAGGCTCAAAAGGACTGGCCCGGGAAGGAGGGATCCATCAGATCAGCACCAAGGACAGCAGCCCAGAGGAAAACTCAGCTCCCCCAACGCCCACCTGGCCCTGAAAAGTAGCAGCAGTGACAGGCTTGATCACATTCACTCAGTGCTATACCAGTTGCACTGGCTCCCGGTGGAGGGCAGGGTCAGGTTTAAGGTGCTGGTTTTAACCACTAAAGCCCTATACGGCCCAGGACCCTCGTACTTACGGGACCGCCTCTCCTGGTATGTCCGAAGAAGGACCTTACGGTCTACAAATAAAAACACCCTGAAGGTCCCAGGCCACAGGGAGGTTAGGCTGGCCTCAACCAGAGCCAGGGCTTTTTCGGCCGTGGCCCCAATCTGGTGGAATGCTCTGTCACAAGAGACTGCGGGACTTGACATCTTTCCGCAGGGCCTGCAGGACAGAGCTGTTCCTCCAGGCCTCTCCTTCTGTAATCCTCCATTAATTTGATTCTGAATTGATTTTAGAATGAATTGATTTTAGAATGCATTTCAATTCATTGATTGTGATTTTATGTAAACTGTGTTACTTTTATTGTTTTTAGCTGCTCTGAGCCCGGCTTTGGCTGGGGAGGGCGGGATATAAATAAACTTCTTCTTCTTCTTCTTCTTCTTCACCCTTCCTCCTGCCCCCTTCAACCTGTGAGCTGCTTGGACGCCCTCTGCCCACCTGCTCCCTGTCCTTCACCCCAAGGTCCCAGAGCAGGTTACGACGTGAAAAACAGTTGGAAACAATTAGTTGCTGTTCTTTTCCAGGCGAGGCATGCCCCCCCCTCCCCATTTTAATGACTTCCCATGGAATAATGTTTCACATCTGCCCAGACTGAATTTGCCAAGTACCGAAGGCAACCTGGAACTTAATCTCATCCTCCGAAGGGGCTGCGACTCCCCCCCCCCCGGTTTCGCGCCAGCTGTGAGTCTGATGAGCCACCTTCCCACGTCATCGACACGACGCCACGCTAAGGGACAGGAGCCCATTGCGCGTCACCCAACCTCACAGCAATTGATCCACGGATGATCGTTTCGGGAGTAAAAATTCCGCCAAGCTCTGCTCCCGCCTGCCTGCCTGCCTGCGCTCCTGCAGATCCGGGCAAAGGCTGCAGCGACGTTGGAGCAAGCGAGGAGCCCCCCACCGCCCAGGGGCAAAAGGCACCCGCCCTCCCGCTGTTGTAACACGGCTGCTTCCATCATCAAAAAGGCCGGGGGGTTGTGGCCTCGTAAGGTGCAACATAAACAGGATTTAAATCACCGCTTTTGTTCCAGGGCGGTTTGGGGCCTTTGCTCTCCGCACCGGCTCTCGCAGAGCACGCCAGCCGCCTCCACCCACTCAGCCATTCCTGACCAAACCCTGACCGCTTAGCCGAGTCGACATGGGTCCTTGGGGACCACGGAGCGCCGGCAGGAAGAGGCCCAAGCTTTGCAGAGGGCCGAGGCGCATCCCGGCCTCTGATAAATAATCCGAAGGCTGCCGGGGCAAGAGGGGGCGGCAGGAGGAGTCCCAGACGAGAGAGCTTTGCTCCAGCTCAGAGAGCAGGGAGACAATGCATGACAGATTGACCCACGGCGAGACACTGCAAGCAGTCAATTAAAGGCGAGGGCTGCATTGTGCAACGAGAGCCGGCTGGATTCTGCTTTGTAGCCAGTATTGGATTTCTCCCTCCTTCGCTCGCCCCCAGAGCAGCCCCCTTCCTTTTCGCTTCAGCCACTATTTCCTTTGAAAGGGAGGGCCGGGCACAGAGGATTATCGCATCAGGAGGAGGAGGGCAGAGCAGCCGTCCGCTGCGGGACCAGAGATCAGGGGCAGAGCACCTCCTTGGCCTCACCCTGCTAACGGCGTGCAGTTACAGCCGCCTCATCTCCAAAAGGACAATGTAGAGTTGGCTGCCCAAGTGATCAAGGGGGCAGAGCGAGGGAGAAAGGCAGCAGCGTCTGGAACCAGGAAAGGTGAGGAAGAGGCGATACGAGAGAAGTTTTTCAAACTACACACGGCACCAGAAGACACGGAGCTTCCATGAAGCTGAATGCTGGGAGACTCAGGACAGATAAAAGAACGCGGCACAATGTTAACCTGTGGAACTCCCTGCTGCAGGAGGCAGCGAAGGCCACCGACCCAGATGGCTTTACAAGAGGCAAACCCACAGAGGAGGAGGAAAAGGGGGTGTCAGTGGCTTCCAGGCAGGATGGCCAAGCTCTGCCTCCCGTCATGGGAGAAGAGGATGCTGGACTAGGTGGGCCATGGGCCTGATCCACAGGGCACTTCTCATGCTCTCAGGATGGAAAGGAGGACAAGGGCAGGAGAGGGCCTTGTGGAGGCCAAGGAAGAGCCAGCCCCCCTGCTGCTCTTTCCTCTGCCCCCCCAACCTGTGGCTCTTCACAACTTCCATCTATCTGGTCTGCGGAGTCAAAGTAGGCTTAGCCTTCTGGTAAAATTTGCCTGGTAAATGTCTACATTCTTAATCTCTAACCATTGGACAAGCTGATCACTAACAAGGAATGGATGCCAAACGCATATACAGTACTGGGCAAACTTGACAGTCTCAAAGTTGTCATTTGTGTATTTTGTGTGTTCTTTGGATTTTTGTGTTGTGAACTGCCCTGAGATCTAGGGATGGAGGGTGGTATACAAATTTAAATAACGGCAGCAGCAACAATAACTCTTAACCCCCAAACCCCACCCCATGGAGCAAAAAGAAAGCAGCCCCCCGCCATGACCCCCTGTGTCCTTGAGCAGAGGTGCCCCCCTGCCCTAGTGTACTTGCTTGACATGCCTCCCCCCCCCCGAAATAAGAGCAGAACTCAGTGTGAGCGTCTGGGGGGGGGGGGAGAAGTGTGTTCCCCTCCCCTCCGTCTCTCCCACCCCCCAAAAGACACGGCCTCTTCCAGCTTCTCACTACTTTTATTGGCTTCCAAAGCGTCACGCAGACACCCCCCCTGCTGCTGCTGGAGGAGGAGGGTGGGGAGGGGGCAGGCTTGGCTGGGGGGGGGGAGACCCCAGGACTCCCTCCGCAGGCCGGCACTGCCAAGTCTGTCTGCTCCTGGAGTCGGACGAAGCCCGCCCCCTCTCGCCCGCCGGGTGGGCACTGGGCTCCAGAGGCAGGGCGGCGCTTGGGGTTCAGGAAGGGGGGGCGTGGCGGGGGCCGCGAGGGGCCAGCGGGATTGTCGCTTAGCGGCTGTAGCCAAACTCGTCGGCGTCGTCAGCGCGGAAGTCTCCGTAGCGCCACAAGTTCAGCTGTGGGGAGGGCAGAGAGGGGAGGGTGAGATCTGAGCGGCAGCCAGGGACCCCTCCCAAGACCCCCTCCGTGGGGGCCGCTTGCCCCACCGGCCCCCCTGCCCGGAGGCCGCTGCTCGCTGACTTACCCGGGCACTTTTGGCTGCCTCCTGGGCATTCAGGTACTCTGTGATCTGGAGGGAAGAGGAGGAATCAGAGCAAGCCCCCTCTGTCCTTTCCCCTGCCCCCTTGCTCAGCCCCCCACCCGCCCCACTTCCCGGGCGGACCTGCCGCCGCCACTCACCACTTTCTGGAACTGCTTCTCCTTGCGCGGCTCCACCATCACCAGCCCCTCCTTCACCAGCCCCAGCCCCACGTCGCCCTTGGAGTCGGCAAACTGCAGGGTGACGTGGGGGCAGCTGGGCCCGGCGTGCTCCACGTTCAGCAGGCACTGGGTGTTCTGGATGTCGCGCACCACGCTGTCCACGGCGTCTGCCCTGGCCTCCTCCTGCGGGGAGAGGAAGGGGGCCACACTCAGTCAGAGGGGCGCCTGGAACCCGCCCTACAGAGCGGGACAGAACAAACTGGCGGAGGCAGCTCCTGAGCACCCTCATCGCTCAGCCCGTACACCAGGGTCCCGCTCCCAGGGCCTTCTCGAGGTTCCCTCCCTGAGAGAAGTGAGGTTACAGGAAAGCAGGCAGAGGGCCTTCTCAGTGGTGGCGCCCGCCCTGTGGAACGCCCTCCCACCAGATGTCAAGGAGATAAACAACTACAGTCATACCTCGGGTTACAGATGCTTCGGGTTGCATTTTTTTGGGTTGCGGACTGCTGAAATCCAGAAGTACCGGAACGGGTTACTTCCGGGTTTCGTGGTCGCGCATGCGCAGACGCACCGAATCACAACCTGCACATGTGCAGACGTGGGTTGCGAACGCTGCGGGTTGCGAATGTGCATCCCACACGGATCACGTTCACAACCCGAGCATCCACTGTATCTGACTTTTAGGAGACATCTGAAGGCAGCCCTTTTTAGGGAAGCTTTTAATGTTTGATCTGTTATTGTGTTTTTAATTTTCTGTTGGGAAACCCAGCCAGATGGGTGGGGTATAAATAATAATAATAATAATAATAATAATAATAATAATAATAATAATAATAATAATAATAAGGGCAGCCTCTCAACATGGGAGAGACACTAACAGGCGTCCACCGGGCCCCTCTTCTCTGCGTAAATGGGCCATTCCTTCTCCAAAGCCCCCGGAACTGGCTGCCACCACCATATTCTGAGTCACTTCCTTTCTGGGGGAAGACGGAACATATTTCGTCTCTCCTGCGCTTACAGCCCAACCGCCGCGCTGGGGGCACCTGCATTTCCTGAGAGTTTGAGAAGCAAGCAGAGAACCAGCCTTTCTGCAGCACTGAGGACCCACCGCCCTTGGGCTTCCTCCCCCAGACCCTCCAGCTGCCCCTTCCGGCTGTGTCCTCCGGTCCACCTCTTCCAGGTGGCAAATGAGGGGCAGGCTTGTTAGAATTCCTGCTCCGTGGTTGCAGTCATGGGATTGTTGTCTATCACATGACGTTATATGTTTTGACTCCACAGAGTGGGAAGTGACGGAGACAGGATGTTTGTGTTCCTGTGTTCTGTGAAGTGGGACTATTGTCATTTCCCCCCCTCTTTGCTCTCTGATGCTAGAGAGAGAGGGAGCCATGTTGCAGTGCTCTCTGTGTGTTTATATGTAAATAAAGTAGATTAGCCAAAATGCTGAGTAGCTGAGGTCTGTCACGCAAGTTGCGCAAACTCTGCGGATCCCTAAGTGTGCCGGTGTCGGTTGGCATCGGTTGCTGTGATGTTCAGGCAGAAGAAAGCTTTTGAAGCTCCCGAACGAATGACCAGGAGGGAGAGAACATGCCAGTCGGGCAGGTGTGTCTGCCAGGGTCCTATTCGAGAGTAGGACAATCTCCTGACACAGCTCAGGGGCAGGAGGGTACAACTTAACCCGCAACCTCCCCCTGGCCTCCCCCTAATGTGCCTTCTGCCCCCCAGGCCCCCATCCCCGGCCAGGACTCACATCTTGGGGCACTTGGATGAAAGCAAACTTGTACTCGGCGGCCTGAGCAGGGAGGATGCGGGTGCTGAAGGCGGCTGGCAGGGTGGCCAGGCGGGTGGAGGGAAGAGTCTCCTTCTGCAGAGGGGGGAGAAAAGGCAGCTCGGTCACCCCCTGGCGCGGTTCCTATCCCGCCCGGGGTCCGCAGATCTCGGGACAACGGGAAAAGGAAGTTTGTTTTTCACAGCAGACACACCAAATGCAGCAATGAAATATGAAAACCGGTCAAAACCATCAGTTCCCTTTGCCCTGCGGACCAGGCACACCACCCACCAAACTGGCAAAGGACACTCCTTGGGAAGCTGGCGCCCGCCACATTTCCAGGGGGGAGGCACCCCATCACCAGCACATGCTATCCCTGAAAAGCTCCCCCCAGCAGCCTCCTCCGTACATCTCCAGCAGGCAGGCTCTCCGTTACCTGTCCTAAGTCCACTCCCCCCCCCAAAGTTTTTATTTATACTTTTCACGTTTATACATTTCATTAGTTTTACAATCATTTCAACATTTCAAAGCTTGACTTCCTTCCTCCTCTTTCTGCGGTTCCTTAAATTTACAGTGGTGCCTCGCAAGACGAAATTAATCCGTTCCGCGAGTCTCTTCGTCTTGCGGTTTTTTCGTCTTGCGAAGCACGGCTATTAGCGGCTTAGCGGCTATTAACGGCTTAGCGGCTTTAAGAAAAAGGAAACAAACTCGCAAGAACTCGCAAGACGTTTCGTCTTGCGAAGCAAGCCCATAGGGAAATTCGTCTTGCGGAACGACTCAAAAAACGGAAAACCCTTTCGTCTAGCGGGTTTTTCGTCTTGCGAGGCATTCGTCTTGCGGGGCACCACTGTATTTTAAGTATCTTTTGCATATCCAAATCCATTTACTGTAGTTTTCTGTCTATGGGACACCCCCATGTATAGGACGATCCCTATTTGGGGGGATTTAAGAAAATGGGGGGAGAGGGCACAGAGTTGCCGAGCTTTTTAGGGGCTGGAATTGCCAAAAAATCGCTCACCAGCCACTAACAATCGCACGCCTTGCCCAAGACTGCCAACCAACCACGCTATTGCTGCAGAGTCAGCCAATCACAAACAGCCCTTCACACGGCCACCAATCACCTGCCCAGTTGCCACAGAAAATCTCCTGCTTACGCCTGCAGCCAATCGCCCGCTCTGCACTACCCATGTGTAAGATGGGGGCATATTTTAAAGATATTTTTAAAATAAAAAACCCTAGTCTTATACACAGAAAAATGCGGTAATTTGCTCATTCAATTTATCAACTTTAAATATATACTTGCAAACAGATAAAAACATTGGCAGGGTTATGGTAACAACCTGCAGTTTCATAAGAGGTCCTGTTCTAAGTCCTATAGGGCTGAACATGTCGAACCCTTGGACTCGGGCGCAATGCAAATGCTTCAGGATCGAGGCCACCCAGCCCCTGGGGGCACCTCCCAGTCTCCAAGGGCAGCCCCATGTACAGCGCAGTCCGGATGGGAAGTTGCTGCAGTGGGGCCAAGCTGCCCAGGAACAGCCGCAGGGAAGTCCTTGCCGCAGAAGACACTTTGGGCTCCCGCAACAAGGTGGGGCTCAGCAGCCCCCACAGATTACGGACCAGGCCTTTTGGGGGGAGGGCTACCAGTCCAGAGGAGGCCTTGCCCCCCCCAAAGCAGCTCTGGGGCTGCTGAGGCCTCCAGGGCCCCCCGGGATCCCCCCCACTCACGTTTCCATAGTCGATGTAGAAGACATGCACTTTGGCTGAAGACTCCACCTTTTCCACCCGGGCGCGGTACCTGTAAGGGAGGGGGGAATAAGCTTGAGACCCCACACTTTCCAGCCAGTGCCACCCCTGGCACTTGTTGCAAGGCGGGTGGGGCGGGCTGCCCTGAAAATGAGAAATCTGCTCTGAGGTTCTCCCTTGCCAAAATCTCCATCCTTACAGGCAGCCTCCCTGGCTGCCGGCACCTCCCAGAATGGCCAAGGGAGGAGGTCATGGCCAATCATCCCCCTGCCCCGGCTGGCACCCCGGGAGGCTGCCTTGCAAATCTTAGGGGCTAAGCTGGAGGGACCCTGAGTCCTGAGGGCGGCATCCCACACAAGGCAGCTCCCGAGGGTCCCGCACCCGTGCCCCTTCCTCAACGCAGCCCCTCCCCGCACTCACCACTCTCCGTCGACAAACTTGGCGATGCAGTAGTCTCCGCGGCGGGGGGAATAGGAGCCCTCCACGGGGGGGTGGGCAGCAATCTCGCTCCGCATGGTCTCCATCAGCTTCTCTAGCTGGGTCCCTAAAACAGGGGGGGGGGGGGTAAATGAGAGACTCAGGGCCTGCAGGAAGCTATCAGTAGCTGCTCCAGGGCACCCCTTCTCCCCAAACGCCATGGGGCAGGCAAAGCTTTGCTTGGGTCAGTTGCACTGAGCTCATCTTTGATGAACACCCAGACCAAGGCAGGCCTCCACCCCGAGAGCTTGGGGGCACCCAAGGGCCCCACCTCCCCCAGCTCCGTATCCCCCATTCAGGAAGGGGGGAAGGTATGGGGGCTGCAGAGGCGAGGCTTGGACATCGGAAGGAGCAGCAGGAGAACAGCCCCTCTTTCTTGCTTAGCACATACAAGCCCTCTGGGTCAGGTCCCTGGGTCTGTCCTGCAAACATTCTGGCAGAGCGTCAATCAAACCGAGGCGCTTCCAGCCCCCCCCCCGGCCTTGTCCCCTTACCTGTCTCCACGTCCTGCACATAGAAGTGGAGGTCATCTGTGATCTCCGTGACAAAGACGGGCTTGTAGTTGGCCGTGCGCTCCTTCTCCTCGGGGACCAGGACCACGTCCTCCACGGGGGCCTCTTCGTAGTGCGACCACACCTGGGGGGGGGGCGAGGAGGAGGATGGAGCCGGAGGTCACAGGAGCCAGAGAGGTCCGGTGTGCAAGGAAGGACAAACCATAGCCTAGTAATGATCTCACTGGCCGGGAAGGGGAGATGGAGACCGCAGGGGACCAGGAGGGGCACCGGAGAGGTGACTTTGGAGGCAGGGAAGCAGCCACAGCCCCTCCAGCAAGGCCACGCTCCAGCTGATAGGAGCGCAGAAACCCACATCTCTTAGTTTGAGGGGAGGCAGACAGCGGAGAAGGAGCCCCTGGCCCCCCGACCAGCACCCTGTGCCGAAGAGAGCCCCACACAGAGAGCTTTCTGGGCAGGCTCAGAGCTCCCAGCCCTGGCTGCCTGAAGAGGAGGAGGAGACAGGCAGGCACACCCCCCCGCCCCCCCCCCCCGTGCCAGGTGGCAGCCTCACCCGGGCCCCTGCGCAACAGGAGCATAGAATGGCTGCGCTGATGCAAAGAGACAGGCTGTCAAGTCCGATCGAGTCGCCGGGTGGGCGGCCGAGCAGGGGGAGATGTGACAGGCAAGGCAGCCGGGCTGTGGAAGGGAGCCCACATGACGCCGTCCCCCTCCCTCTCTGCCGCTCAATTTACACCTCCACACACCAGAGAGAGGAGCAGGAGGAGGTCAGCGGCAGGAGACAGCTTTGCTCTGGGGCTGCCACCCCGGGAAGCCTCTCTCTCTGCCCCAAATGCAGATCTCCTGCCAAAGGCACAGACCCACTCAACCATCCTGGCAGAGAAGATGGCGCAGGGATGGTGCTGGGAGTGCAGAAGGACTCCTCTTCAAACCCAAGGAGCTCAAGCGCCACGGCCACAAAACGCTCACCAGCCACGTTCCCAGGGATGCCACGGAAAGAGAAATGGAACCAGCCAAAAATGGGCACCCAGGGAGCTGCAGCCAAGAGAGGAGGGGAGCAGGACCTTTGGCCACAGCAGCCCAAGCCGGGTCCCCTCGGCCCGAGGTGGGCTGAGGATGGAGAGAGGCCCGGGACTGGCATGCCAATGGCAGGGGCTCCAGAACAGCCTGTCCAGGAGGGACTATGGTGTCCGGCCCTGGCCAATGAAACAGCACTGAGCCTTGCATGCTCTCGAGCTGCCAGGGGAAGGACCAGGGTGTGGGCACCATAGTGCGGCCGGCTGCAAGGGAGCTGAGATCTACCTGGGGGGCGAGAAGAGTCCAGTCGACAGCCGGGCGTGAAGAAGTGCAGGCAAGGGCCAGGCTGATTGGAGGGGAGGGGCCGTGGAGGGAGGGGGCGGGCAAAGGCAGCCACCTCTTCCAATCCCGCGGCTCAGTCCGGCCATGCTGTGTGGGCCCCCCCTCGCAAGAAGCAGGCCCACACCTTCGCACACGATTTCCGCGCCAGCGACACAAATCACGCAGGACGTGCCTGCTTCCCTGGAGGCGTCCAAACAGCCTCTGATTTAATTAATGGAAGAGTGAAGTCAAACGGTGCTGGGAGCCCTCCGGGGGCCGGTGCTTCTGGGGTGAGACTCTCCCGCCGGAACGGGCTCCATTAAGGCAGGGGGAGCAAGTGCCCCCCCGGCTCCCAGGACGCTTCCGTGCCTGATTAGGTTCTCCCCAAACTGCTTGGCAGTTCACGAGGCAGGACTTAGAAGAGACAAGCAGTGACAAGATGGGCCCGTCCTCCCCCCAGAAGCTCCTTTACTGAGCCTCCTCCTGCCCTTGGGGCAGAAGAGAGCAAGCGCGTCCTGGAAGTGGGGCTGCCCCAGAGGAGTGCGGACGCTTCACGTCCTCTGTTCCCGAGGACTGACAAGGGGCCTTTGCGGGCATTTGTCAGTGCCAGGCTGGAGCCATTTGCATACGCGGATGGCCCCCAAAGGCTGCTCGGCCGTCCAGCACGCTGGCAGAGTCCCGGGGAGGCTGGTGGGAAGCAGCCCCTCCTCACAGGCTCAGGCACGGCTCCCCAAGGGGCAAGGAAATCTTCCGAGGACATTCTGGATTGTCGGCCGACGAACCAAAGTGGGGAGGAGGGAGAAGAGACGGAGGAAGCTCAAGAGGTCTCCTCTCCTAAGTCGTCAGGATGCCATCCCTGCAGGTGAATCAGGGATGGAGAGGCCCACCTTCTCCCCCCTCCCCAAAACCCTCCAGCTCCTCGGATCGGGAAAAGGCCTTGTGCCTCCAGGAGGGGAGGGCAGGGGCAAAGTGCTCCCATTCTCCCCACGTTCCGAGGCGGCGGCAAGACAGGAGAAAGAACAAGGCAAGTTGTTAATTGGCAATTAAACACTGAGGGCAGGCAGCCCTGGCTCAGGTGGGGATTCCTCTGCGCTGGCTGGTGGGGCTGGCAGGCGTGGGCCTGGCAAGGGGCAAAGGGCACCCGGCCCGCATCTGGCCAACGACAACCCAAACGTGGTCAGCTGGCGGGGAGAGTGGAAGGGGCCCGGCTGAGAGGGGAGCGTTGGACCAAGCGATGCTGGGGAGCCACACCCAGGCGTGCCCCTTCGTGGACCAGAAAGAGGACCCCCCCCCGCCTCCCTTCCCAGCTGGCGGGTACCTTCTCCTTCTTCTGCTTGGCGGCCTCCTCTGCAGCCACCAGGGGCTTGTAGTAGTTGCTGCGTTCCGCCGTGAAGTGCACCTTGGACAGTGCTTGCTCCACCAAGGCCACCGACAGGTTGACGCCGTCGATGTGCAGCCAGCCGATGAAGTTCCCGGCTTTGTCCATGCTCTCCACCTCTACCTCCACCTGCAGGAGACACAAAGCGGGCAGAACACCGTCAGGGGGCACGTGGAAGGGCGCCCGGCGGGTGAGAGGGACACGCCTCCAGAGGGGACTGCAAACTCAGACCTTTCCAGTCTGGGGTCACCCCAAGATTCGGCCACCTGCACCCCCAGATTGAGGTGCCGCAAAGTGCCATCCTGCTACACACTTTGCCAGGCGGCTCGCTCCGACACCGAAAAGCACCTCCCCAGCAATACCCTCCACCCTGCGTGGGACCCAGGGGCGTGGGGAGACTTGGGTGGTGGAAATAAAGCTCTCTCTCACACTCACAAGCTGCCTGGGGCAACGGCACTTGAACAAATTCAAAATCAATCTGCTCTCCGATCCCAGGGATCAAGCAGCACATGACTTTGCTTCAGGGACTGCCCTTGTCAGGCGCACAGCACAGAAATCAATCCTCGCTCAGGACACAACGAGCGACAGTCAAACGCCAGGGACGCGGGGCCTCAACGTCACCGCAGCGTCACCAACCCCTGCCCCCCTCCAGGGCACGGATTGCTGGCAAGAGGGCCACAAACCCCGGTGGTGGCAGAAGCAGAGCCACAGAGCTCAGACAGCCCAGGGACAGCTCCAGGGGGCTTCTCCCAGCAGCCTGCACCCCCAAATCTCCCTGGCATGCGGGCTGCCTTGATATTCCTGGGCTCAGTTTGGGAACGGAGCTTGCATGACCTCCTGCCATTCGAGCGAGGCGTTCTCCTTGCTGGGAGCTGGACCATAACCTTCTGGGGTGACCTTTGGCCAACCATGCCTCTTGGCCCAGCCTGCCCCACAGGAGAAAGCTGGGGGGGGGGAGAGATACAGCCCCCCAAATCACCCTGGAGGGCAGGTGCGGTAAAAATGGAATGAACATATACATTTCTTGGTTAAACTGTAGGACTGTAGACCTCTCCCATTCAAAAAGCAGGCCAAGATGTAGACACATTTTTCCAACGCGGATGGGGCTCTTCCGGCACCAGTCGAGGGCAGCTCCGTGGCACCCGAGGAAGGAGCCCAGGGTGGCAGTGCCCAGCTTCTCCTCCTGCCTACCCAGTCCCTCTGGCCGTGCTGCCCTTCCATGCCAGCCCCCCCCCCAGCCGCAGAGCCAAGGGGGCCTCTGCCTTGGAGGCGGCTGCGCTAGGATGAAGCTGGCCCCTGCTCCAAAGCCATAAAACTCCGCCCTCACGACTACAAACACTTGTATTCATTTAAGCTGCTTCAAGCTCGATTAAGCAATAAAATGGATGTCTAAATATCCAGGAATTTGATGAGGTTTGCAGACAAGGGCGCAAGTGCAGCGCTGGCCAGGGGAGAAGGCAAGCCGGCTCCTCTGCCCCACTGGGAGCCGGGCCCAGGGACCGAGGGCAAGGGGGGAGGCTCCAGGACCCTCCGCAGGGCGCACCGGGCAGGCCCCGCAGGAAGCCACGGGGGCGCAATGGCGCAGGGGCCCCCACCTCTCTCTGCGCCTGCCGGGGCAGTGCCAAAGAGCTCCCCTCTGCAGGTATGCAAGGGCCACTGCAGAAGGGCAGGTTGGAGACTGCACGGAAGGGGTCAGGCAGTGCTGTCACCCCCTGGCCAGCACACCAGGAAGGCGGTCTCCCAAGCCTCCCACATCTGGGTGTGGGTGAGAGGGAAGGAGCCAGCAAGAGACACTTAAGAGACACTTGGAAATGTTGGCTGCTGGCTTCTCTTTCTCTCTCTGCACCCCCCCAACCCCACCAGCAATTGCTTTCCTTGCAAACATTCTGCAGCCCCGCTGGGGAGTAGGAGAAGAGCCAAGCCATTACATTAGTTCCTTGCTTTTTCCACAGGAAAGGTCTCAAAGTGACTTTGCAAGAGAAAATACTACCAGTCACAGCGGCTGCCTATTGCTGCCGTCTCCTGTACCAGAGGCAGAAGACCAGTTGCTGCTGAAGATGCGTGGCCTGCGATGGAGGCGCTCCTGTGCGCCCTCCACCTGGGGGGGGGGCACAGGGTGTGGGATGAGACCAAGGCCTCTGGCCTGATCCAGTAGCAGCAGCAGCAGGGTTCTGGGCAAGTTTCTTGAGCACCAGCCTTTCCTGGGCCTCACCTAGGAAGAGGGTCTGCCCAGGAGCTTCCTTCTCCCCTGGGCTAAACAGGTAGCCTCCTCTGAACTGGGTCCCCCCCCCATTAAGTCCTGTCTAGGAGAAGCAGCAACTGCTTCTGTAATACGGGGAGACAAAGCACATGAATGAAATATGCAAAGGAAAACATCAGACACTCCAGCCACTTTCCGAGCAGATTAGCATTTGCCCGCCATTCATAATGGATCTGCCCGTAATTAGCAAGAAGCAAATGGTGCGAGAGGAACAGGCAGCTCTGCGCGGTGGGAGAAGGAGAAGCAGCCGGCCCGGCCCCAAATGCCCCCACATGCAGCCCGGGCAGAGGGGCACCTCTGGAAGCTTCCTGGGCACCTGGGAGGCGGGCGCTGCCAGGTTGAGCAGGGAGAGGGGGAAGCTTGGGGGGGGGGGGGCTCCCACGCGACCGTCTTCTCATCCAGGTGGCAAAAGGATGGATGATTCTGCTCGCCTGGAGTCAGGGGGAAGCCCCAGCGCCCTCACCTCTGTTGGGCCGGCAGTACCTGCCCAGGAGGCACGCGCCCTGCAGGGCTGGCCTGGCCACGTGCCGAGATCCATTCTGGGGGAGGCAACTACAGTAGGATTCCTCACCCCAAGACAAGAGGCAGAACAAATCACTCCAGGTGAGCCCTGCCAGCGAGCCATCCTGCCTGGCACCGACAAAGGGGCAGGCCAAGAGGAAACCAAAGCCAAATAAATATCAGGGTGAAAAATTCCCTCTCTTTCTTTTGGCAGGAGGGTAAGAGGTGTCTGTTTGGGGGGGAGCCCAGCTGCTGAGCAGAGAGAACCCAGAGGGCAAAACCTGGGCCTGCTTCCCCTGTGAGCCTCAATAAAAGCAGCTCAGGACTGGAACCCTGCCCTGGGTGTCTGGCCAAGGGCGGCCAGGGCCAAGGGAGGGTGCCCCCCGGGGGGGGGGGGGTGAGGCGACGACAAGGAGCTGCCTGGTCAGCTGGCCTGGAGAGGAAAGCAGCAGACCAAGTCCTGGGGCTTCGAACCATGAGCGCAACCTGCCTAAAGGCTGGGCAGGATGCTCTCATGTCCTCTGCGGGGAACACCCAGAGGCAATCAGCCCAAGTCAGCTGGGCCTTTTGGGAGGCCTGGAGGAGTCCCGCAGAAGGTGGCCCCAATCCCCCAGTGAACAGGCTCCAAGCCCAGGAGGTGCTGCTGGGGAGAAGAGATTCTCAGGCCCTTCTCCTCACCCCCCCCCCGCCCCCATGCACAGAGGAGGACGAAGGCCAATGGCCAAGGAAGCCCGTGGCTCGCCCTGGCCTGTGGGCACTTCCCACCCGGCCCCACGGATCCTGGACGCCCACGGCTGCAGCTGCCTCCCCGCCTTCCAGCTCCTCTCGCCGTTTAGGCTTTACTCAGTTGTGAAAAGGCTTTTGATGCATAAAGCGAAGCACTTAGCAGAGAAGCAGGTTTTTAAACTGCTGCACGGGGAGGAGGCGGGAGGGGGAAAGGAGCGGCAACAGCAGGAGGCAGCCTGGAGGGGCTTCAGAGCCCACCCTCTCCAAGGAACACCCCCCACTGGGATCTCCCGCCTCTCCCTTTGCACCCAGAGGGGAAGCTGCCCACTGGGTCACCTCCCCTTGCCATGAGTGGGGAGGGAACAGGGGCTGGGCGCTCCCAGGGCTTCGAGTGGCCTCTTGAAAAATTCAAGTGTTCTCCGCTTCCCGAAGGCAAGCCGGGGGAGATCCACTGCGGCGCAGCGCAAGCAGATCATCGTTTTGCAACACGAACCACTCAAGTACGGGCTCACCCAAAGGAATCTCTTGAGTTCATGAGAAGTTCTGCCTCGGCAACAACAAACAAATGTTCAAAGCACGAGGGTCCAAAGAGAAATCGGGACCACACACAAGTCATACAGTAAGATCTCTGGCAGACAGACCTGCGACAGGTGACTCCTTCCCCATAACTGAACTCCCATGCTAGAAAAGGTTTACTCTGTTTCCTTTGCACCAGCCGCAATCTGGAGGCCAGCTCTGCTCTCCTGCCGCCTGGGGCAAGGCGGGGGGCCCTGCAGGTGGCTCTGAGCTCCCCCCCCCCCTTGTTGTGAAAATGCTGGTCCTCCGCAGGCCTTGAGGGCCTGGCCTCTCCCATCAAGCCCTCTCTGGCTCTCCTCCTCTTTTTCCATCGGTCGCTGCTGCTTTGGGCTTCTTAAAAAGCAGCCGTAACCCACCTAGGATGTCCCTGAGAGAGACATGCAAGGCAGGAATGCTTAGGAACAGAATAAGCTCCCCGGCCAGCCCAGCTGCCTGCCCCCTTGCTGTGAGTCCAAAGGGTTCCTTGGAGCCAAGGGACGCCTGTGTCTGGGCTGCAATGCACCCTGAAAGCTCTGCGTGCAAAAACAGGTCGAGGGAGACCTTGGAGGGTCGCCTGGGGCGCTCATCAGGTAATGTTGAGGGCCACCCCAACTCTTCTCCCGCAGACTTTGGTTCCAAACTTTGCAACTGAAAAGAGTCACGATTTGTCACTGTAAGGTTGCGGAAATTTAAAAGCCATAACCATCACACAGGCCGATAGATTAGGAGGCGGAATGGCATGATTAGAATAACTATGTGCTCCAGATATCCATCTTATTAAACTTAACGGTTAAAAAAGCACTCTCCCCTTGCCCCCGCCCCCCCCTGGAGACTCGGCTTATGGCTTCCGCTCTCCTCCCAAGGCCCATCCATCACCCTCTTTTCCTCCCCCCCCCCCAGGAACCAGGCCTGGAATTACGAACCGCTGAGCGGGAGGCAGAAGTTTTAAATTAAGTATTCAAAGGCGGAGGTGAGCCGTGAAAATGATAACAGGGGTTGTACGGCAGAGAGGCGAGATTTACAATCCCCTGCGTGGGGGGAAGCCGCGACGGATCAGCACCGGCGTGGGGGGGGGGGAGCCAAATGAGGAGGGGGCAATGAATTTTAAAAGGCAGACGGGTCAGAAGTCCTGCCAGTTGGAGTGATAAAAGCGAAGTCGCTGAGAATCCGGTGCTGCCATTAACGTCAGCCGTCTTGTATATCTTATATTTACAGTATACACACGCAGAGCGTGCTCTGTGCGTGACAGGCTCGCCTTTCAGTCTGGATCCTGCAGCCTCACGGAAGAAGTTGCAGAAGAAGTCGAGCGGCAGGCGGAGAAGGTGCGGCTGAGATTGTCCCCTTTCTGAAACCTCTGGCAACCCCCAGCTGCCCATCAGTGTTGGCAGTGCTGAGGTGGATTAGCCAAGGGTCTGACTCTGCAGAAGGCAGCTGCTGAACCCACCTCTTCCCCAGCCTCCCCAGCCCCTGGCAGACGGGGACAAGCTTCTATGGGACCCCTTTGGGAGGGAACTCCCACCTTCCTCTCCACAGAAAGCCAGGAGCCCTTGCCTTTTGCCCAAGGCAGTTCCCCTTGGGGAAAGCGCTCAGCCCAAGAGGGACCTTCACCCAGCACATGGCACCGCAGAGCTCGAAACCTCCCAGACCCTCGGGCAGGGGGGCCAGCCGCAAATCCCCACTGCTGACCCCGCCAAGAACAGGGCTGGAATGGCAAGTTCCAACCAGGGGAGGGGGCGTGGATGAAGATGATGGACTACGCCAAAATGGCGAAATCAGAGACCAGGAAGAGAGGAAATTCAAGGGAGAATGGGAAAAATTATAATGTATTTAAGAGAACATTGTAACCAACTAAAAAAAACCACACCTTGGCAGGATTAGAGTAATGCTTGTAACATGCAAAATACAATGGGAAAATGGTTAATAATATTTCTAACAAATTAGAGAAAATAGGATAAGCTGAAGGAAAAAGGGATGGACCACGGAAACCAGGGGAGGGCGGTGGGAAGTAAGGGATTCTGAGAATCCTAAGGTGAATGATATGTTTAAATTGAAATTTGTTATGTAAAATCTAATAGAAAATATTTATATATATAAACAAGAATGGTAAGTCCAGCAGCCCTGAAGAGAAAGGGACGATGAAGCAGGGAGGGGAAGGAGCCGGCCTCTGCAGCCTTCTCTGGGGCAGGCATGGGCTGCCACGGGGGCTCTCAGCCCAGGGACCCAGCCCGCCCACCCACCTCCCTGTCGCCCACCCAGAGGGAGGCTCTCTTCCAGCCGTGGGGCTGGCTGTCAAGGCAGCCGGGCGGAGGAGCCTTCAAGCCCACCGAGTGATTGACAGGGCTCGCTAGGTAAACGCGCCAGCACTTGCCTGTCACGCTCAAGCCTCATCCTCTGACAAGTATCTATTAGTACCGGAGTTTATACACATCTCATGTCAACCCCCCCTGCTGGCGAGACGGCCCCGGACGCAGCATGGACACGGCGGGAGGGGGAACGACTGGGGAGCCAGGACTTGTCTAAACCTCTCCCTCCAGCTTGCCAGAAGCTGCCTGCTTGGGGGGCTCCTCCGGCAGCATCAGATTCATGGGGGGGGGGGGGTGGAGCTTTTGAGACCTCGCAGCCCCAGAACCCGGCAGGATGGGTGGCAGCTGAAGGACCAGGATGGGGAAGAGCCGCATCTGACGGCCGGCCTCGCTCCTGCACTCGGTCTGGGGTCAGAGAGCGACGGGGCACGGCCAGGAGCCGGCAAATTCTGCAACCCGAAATGCCGCATGCAAGGAGAGAGGACCCCCCCCCCCACGACCGCCACATGTGCAGCTTATCATTCTGCCTGCGCACCTGGCCTCCCTTTGTGTCTGTTTTGGGGAATGCTTGTAGCTGCGTCGATTCAAAGGCTGTCCCTCTCCCAGGTGAATTCCGCTGGCGTTTGTAAAGCGATAAGCATTGCAGATTCTTCCCGACACAATCTGGTTTCTCCTTCCCGGCCCCCAGCTGGGGAGCAGCGCCACATGCCTACTACCCGCCCAGGGGGATTGTCGCAGATCCAAGGCAGAGATCGAGAGGGGCAGGCACAGGCTGCTGAGGAATCCTGGGGGGAAAGGCTGGCATGACCCCCCTGCCCAATTTGCAGGGGCAGAACGGCTCCTGGCACCCAACCCTCAGGCCCAGAAAGATTGGCAGCAGCCCCACAAACCGGCCGCTGGTCCACAGGCTCTCTTTGCCCAGGTCTTCTTCCTTCCTTCCTTCCTTCCTTCCTTCCTTCCTTCCTTCCTTCCTTCCTCTGAAGCACCAATCCTTTGCTTAACAAAGTTGCCCCTGTAGCTCTACCCGGCTCCTAGAAGGAGGACCTTGTCTCTTGTGTGAAATGAAGGAACAACAAGGAGGAGTAAAGAGAGTCTTCTCGCTGCCTGCCTGGGACTGAGCCAGGCCTCTCTCATACCCTAAAGCAGTGGTTCTCAACCTGTGGGTCCCCAGATGTTGTTGGACTACAACTCCCATCATTCCTAGCCAGCATGACCAGTGGTCGGGGTGATGGGAGTTGTAGTCCAACAACATCTGGGGACCCACAGGTTGAGAAACACTGCCCTAAAGGATGAAGGAGAAAGGGACACGAGTCTCTCAAGGGATGGGGAGCCCTGACTCTCTCAAGGAAGGCCAGAGTTAGCATCAGGAGCGCCAAGGACACCCACCTGGGCAGCCCTGGACCAGGTGAGGAGCAGGTGACCAGGGAGCACCTTGAGAGCCCTGCACAGCCTGCGGTGCCAAGGGCAGGAGAGGGCAGGCAAGGGAGGCAGCAGCTCAAGAAGCAGTGCTCTCCCCCCCACAGTCCAGAGGCCCGGGAGGTCACCCGAGGAATGTGGGCTGACTGGGCTGCGCCACACTCAGGAACGCAGTGAGCAACCTGTGGGGTTGGCTGCACCTGCACGACCAACTGGCCGGCCTCAGCATCCCAACGGTCCAAAGTAAAACCCTGTGATGCTCACAGATCCGCCCCTCCAGTGGCAGGGAAGCAGCACTTGGGAGCAAGGCAACAGCCCCTCCTCAGCTCCCCATAAAGCCCTGCTTCGAAACTGGGGTGCCTAAATTATGCCCCACATCTGCACACAAGGAAAGCCCATTGTCCTCCTCCTCCTTCTCCACGCAACAATGGCGGAATGCTGAAGAACAGGCTGGCTTCCCAGGCAGAAGTTGAGGGCTTCAGGAAAAAAACCCCAAGACCCCCCAAACCCCCTCCTGTGTCTCTTTACTAGCTGCTATGGGAAGGGGGGTCCTGACTTAGTGTCTGGGTCCAGGCCAAGGCCCACCTCTGATCACTCAGGTTTCACGTGTGATGGAGCCGCAGCAGAAGCAGGCTAGTGGTTTGGCCAAAGCTCTGGCTCCCAAGGGCCCAGCTTCTAGAGAAGCCCCAGCAGTGCGTCCCACCCCCCAGCCAGCCCCAAAAGAGAGGGAGGGACAGAGAAAGAGAGCCAGCAGCAGACCTGGGCAGCCCAGAACATCTGAGGGATCTTCCTCATGGAAAGCCCATGAAACAAGCACAGGGAAGCTGCAGAAGGAAGGCCCCCATCCCTTTCAAAAACACTGTCCATCACCATCTCCCAGGACCACCACAAACTCGCTTCCTAAAGTGACATCACCTTGCCAACAAAGGTCCGTATAGTTAAAGCTCTGGTTTTCCCAGTAGTGATGTATGGAAGTGAGAGCTGGACCACAAAGAAGGCTGATCGCCGAAGAATGGATGCTTTTGAATTCTGGTGCAGGAGGAGACTCTTGAGAGTCCCATGGACTGCAAGAAGATCCAACCGATCCATTCTGAAGGAAATCAGCCCTGAGTGCTCACTGGAAGGACAGATCCTGAAGCTGAGGCTCCAATACTTTGGCCACCTCATGAGAAGAGAAGACTCCCTGGAAAAGAACCTGATGTTGGGGAAATATGGAGGGCACAAGGAGAAGGGGACGACAGAGGACGAGATGGTTGGACAGTGTTCTCGAAGCTACAAACATGAGGGAGGCAGTGGAAGACAGGAGGGCCTGGCGTGCTCTGGTCCAGGGGGTCACGAAGAGGCGGACACGACTAAACGACTAAACAACAACGAAGAGACCCCCCCCCCAATAATCCCCACTAACCCAAATGCTGCTGGCTGCGGAAGCACATTTCCACTTGCTGAGTGGGGTGTGGGGGGTGTGGCGTCTCCCCCCCCCCCCCGGAGGTACTCAAATCCAACCCAAAATGCAGCAGAAAAGCCCTTGCAGGGAGAAGTGCTGCATCGGCAGCAGGTAAGCAGCGTTCAAGGAGACACACAAAGCGCCTTTCGTTAAGCAAACTAAGCAGCCCTGCGAGATCCTGGAGGGGCTCAGGGCAAGGCTGCTGAATGCAGCAAGTTCAAATGCACTGGAGAGAGACGGAGCAGAGAGGCGAGGGAAGGGGGAGAGAGAGAGCCCAGGGAGAGCCAGCCCCGGACTGCTGCAGCGCACAAGGCGAGCCCCATCACAGCTGGGGGGCAGTGGCTGGGAGGACAGAAAGGGTCTTTGGGTTGCTGTTTTGCCACTAAGAAGGAAGAGCAGGCAAGCCGTCATCACGAGGCATTAAACTACAAGCTTGAGATAAACACACAAGCGCCAGCCTGCAGGAGACCTCAAAGGGGGGGCCTGTGCCCCCTCCCTCCCGAGGCTCAGAGAGCAGCTCCCTGAGGTCCCAGGCGTGGAAAGAGAGAGCCAGAGGCCTCCCAGGGCCGCAATTTGGCTGCCCTTGGCAAATGGAGGAGCGCAACACAACATGGCCCAGCGCGACCTCGGAGTGTGCGAGAGCAGCAGGCATCAATTATAAATAAAGAGCCGGCATAGATCCCAGACCAGCGGGGAAAGGAGCCGTCCTTGCGGGGCCCACAGAACCAGCCGCCTCCAGGGGGCCGCTCTGGGAGCCCCTGCCTTTCCGAGGCCACAGGTCAGCACACCCAGAGCCCCCGCCTACGTCATGAGGCAGCAGCCCAGTGCGAAGAGGCCACCCCACCCCACGCTGCTGATCGGTACCGATTCCCTACGCATCTCATCGATCTACTCTGCCCTCAGCTTTAAATAAAACATTCCAGCTCTGACTGTCGAGGGATCAACAATCCTTTTCCGCTGGGGGCTCCTAAGGCATCGCTTCCAAATGGGATACATACACCAAGGGTTGGGGGGGGGCACAGAGAGCCCCAGCAGGGCAGGAGCCACAGGGCTGGGCTTTGGGCTCCTTTTCCAGACCCCCACACAGCAGCTGCCATGCTGACCCACCTTGCAGGGTTGCTGTGAGAATGGACTTTGTGAAGCACACACAGTGCTCTCCAAGGACTCTGCAAGTGCCAAGGACTCTTCTAAATTAAAGGGAAACGCAAAGCCTGTTGGAAGGGCTGGGGTGAAACTCAGCTTGCGCTGAAGGCTGGCGCATTTGCATGGGGAGAAGGCTGTTTCCTCGACTGCCTTCCTGACCTGACCTGCCTCCTTCCTTTCTCTCTCTCTCCTCAGACACAGAGCAGTGAGCACGGCTCTTGGGAGCTCCACTTTAGTTAGCTGGAACTAGGATCTTTCCTGTCCAACCGTTTATTTCCTACAATAATCTCGGCTTTCTCGTTTTACATACTCCGAGTCTCAGTGCGGTTACATCAAGGGTGAAACATGCTCCTCCAGGCAAGCGTTTCAGTGCGCTGTTCGACTTCTGCTGATGCATTTAAACTCCAAATGCCATCAGGTGATGCGGCTCAGCTGGGCGTGCAGATACAGGAAACACAAAACCCACCTTAAGACATTGTGGGCTGGACTGGACTAAGGCAGCCACAAGCCAGCAAAAGGGCTCCAGCCAGCGCAATGGGGCTTCCTTCCCTCCTGCCCCAAATCCACGGGGGGGGGACGGGGACGGGGGGGGGGACAGGAAAATCCCCAGAGCAGCAGAGAAGGAACGGGGGTGTCTTTATGGCAAGCAGAACTGCTTGTGTTGATACACAGTCATATTAGCACCAGGCTCAATCCCACCCCCCCTATTTCCCCTGCCCCATCTTGGAGCAATGGCCAGATCCATCAAGAGGCCTGAGACCTTCTGCTTGGAGGTCCAAGGACGCCTGAGGTGGGAGGCGTGGCAGAGCTTGAAGGATGCTGCCCATCGCCGCACCTGAAGGGATGCTGGTGGCCTGACGCTACCTGGGGCTCCCAAAGGCTGCCAGAGAAAGATGCTTTAGGCTGGTGTGCTCTCGCCTCCCCCTGACTCTTTTACAAAAAGGAAAAGGCACAGTCCTTAGGTCAGAGCTTGGGGGTGGGACACACACCAAGAAAAGCCTCTGGGGGCAGCTAGGTCAGCACAGGCTGAGAACGGGGAGCCAGTTCTGGAAAACGGCGCCTGAAGACCAGCCCCCACATTTCCCAACACAGCTAGATCTGTGTGTCAGCTTGCACTTCCGGCCGTGCAAAGACGCCTCTGTGTTCTCCCCCCCCCCAAATATACCTGCTCTGCAGCCAAGGAGAGAAAGCAGCTTAATCCCTGGTCCATTTCCACAACTGCTGCCCCCCCCCGGGGGGGGTGTCCCTTTCTGCTCACGCACGCAAGCACGCCATGGCAATTCCCCCCTTCTCCTCAGGAGCAAAAAGGGAGGCAGGTGAGGCGCATGGAACGGCATGCTCAGCCTATCACGTTAGCTGGTGGGAAGCCAAAAGCTCCTCCACACGCAAGATGCGCCTGGCATGTCAGTGGCAAAGCACAGTCGCCCCCAAAAAGGCTGGCAACTGCGGGGCTCTGGATGGATCCCGAAGCGGGGAGCTCTTCTCCGCAAGAGGACAACCCTCGTGGGAGGCGGGCGAGAGTGTGCCTGTGCCAGGGACGAGTGATTGATTATTCCTGCCACTTTCTGCACTCGACCCTCGCCTATCACACCCTTATCTTATCAGGACAGGCCTGATAGCCTGGAGAGACCTTCAAGGTTGCTGATCAGGATCAAACAAGCCAGCAAGCAAGGAGACAGTGACGGAGCAGAAAACTTATGGGGGGGGGGAGAGAGGCAGGCTCCAGCTCCCCCTGGGAGGGCAAGAGAATCACCTGGGGGAACAACACCCACCCAGGGAAGGGGGGGCCTTGGACAGTCCCCCGGGGGCAGCCTTGCCAATCGCAAATGGCTTCCCACGGTTGAGGAGGCAGCATCCCTCGTCCCCCCAGAAGCAAATGAAACGCAGATGTGAAGCTGAAGGCAACATGCCACGAGGAGGTGGGTCAAATCCTGCTGGCCTCCTTGTGCTGGGCCTCCAGCCCAGCGGCAGGAAAAGGTCAGAGGCGGTCTCTCGGGATGGGGGTCCCACTCCCAGTTAAAAATCATGGCCGCAAGGGTGCTGAGAGTTGCAGGTGCGTTGTGGGTGGGGAGGAGGGAGATTCAACATGAAACTGTGATGGGGGGAGACAGAGGAGCGTCTCAGCTGGACAAAGGGCCCTTTGCGGTGGACATTTCGGCTGGGCTTACGAAGTGCAGGGATAAAGACAGCTCAGCCTGGCTTGGCTGGAGGAGGAGGAGGAGATTGTGACTGCCGGGAGAGCTCACTTTTATGGGATTCGCCATTTCCCCTTGTCCTGTTTGATGTGGGTCAAAAACTCCTGCATGAACTGCTTAAGGTGAGCATCATGTTGATGCTATTGATACTGGCCAATGCGAACTGAACCGTTGGCATGTTTTATCATTTAAAGCTTTGAGGGGCTTTCAATGAACTGGTGACTGCTGAACAATCAATGCTATAGGGTAGTATTTTCAATTTTATATTATTATTGCTGCCTCCCGGGTGAACAACGTATTTGTGGGGAAAGCCAGCCAGGAGCCATCCGGCCACACCTCTCGCTCCCAGGAGAGGCAGCCGTGAGCTTTCCTGCCTTGGGACCCTCGGTGGCCGGGCTGCTCTTGCCCATCGCTGCTTTGCTAAATGGCAGAGGAGCCGAGGCCTGCCAGGAGGCGGGAACGGTGCCCCCCCCCCACCCGGAAAGCAGCCGCCTTCCCCCCATGGCTCGCACAAAGGCCCCTTTGAAAGCCGTCCCCAGAGCGGCAGTGGCAGCCGTCCAAGCGCACAGGCACGCAGGTGGCATGCAAACCAGCTCCAGCTGACCAGGCCTGGCCCAGGAGAGGAGGAAGCCAGCTGGCCAGGGCAAGGTGCCTGGGCAAGGTGGTGGGCGACTCCTCCCTCCGCCTCACCCACCAGGAGGGCTTGGCTCTGGTGGAAAATCACAGGAGAGAGAGAGAGAGAGAGAGAGAGAGAGAGAGAGAGAGAGAGAGAGAGAGGCGGCTTTGGTCCAGTCCACTCCCCCCTCCAAAACAAAATACCCCCGAAGGGAGCACAGGGACTCAGTTGTCCAAGAACAGAGCTGGCAGGGGGAGGACTGAGTTCACTGCTAGGACCCCCCCCCCATTTGCATCTTGCCCTCCCCAAGGTCTGTCTGGGGGTGGGGAGAGAGAGAAGGACAGCCGTTTTGACAACTTCTCCACTGCGCGCATCAAGGCCACAGAGCAGCCAGAGACAAGCATCCTTGTCAAGCCTTCAAGCGCTAGCTGGGTTGCAGCAGAGTCCTTCCCGCCCCATCAATGCCTCTGTTGTCCTGGGCAAGCCCAATTCTTCCGCTGCTCTTGGGCCTCCCTTTGGGAAGACGGATGCTGGATCCCAGAGGGCTCCAACTGCTGCGATGGTTACCCAGGAGCAAGGGCACCTCTGGGCATGTGCAGAGTACGGCCCCACCGTTATCCCCGAGTCTCCCCCCTCCCCACAAAGGACAGCGGCAGGACAAGAGGAATGGCATTGAATTGGCTTGAAACCTGGCACCACATCGCAAGGACCAGTGGAAGAAGAGGCGGCAGCAGCAGCGCAGGCTCCCTTGGAAGAGGCGTCTTCCCATCCCAAGAGGAGAGCCGGCTTTCTGGGACACCCCCCCCCCCTCGGCTGCTGCCCCCCTCCCTCCCTCCCAACTTCTGGCTGGGGATGATTTACTTGTGTCTTCAGGAACAAGTCACCTGCCCACCGAAGGGCTGCTCACCACCGCCACATGCCGGGGAGGCGCTGGGCCAGCTGAGTTACAGCACCCAGGCGGGGAGCGGTATTTATAGCAGACCATAAATTTCCTTGACTCCTAATAAGTTGAGGTAATGGCTCATACTTTAGTGCTTTTTGCTGTGATTTCCGAAATGCCTTTTAATTAGGAGGAAATGGCAGGCTGGGCTCTGCAGAGACGCTTGATCTGCCACACTCACCCTGAACCCAGCCCCTCACCTCTGATCTCTACATACACACCCCAAACGACAGCCAGGCCAGGAGGGACACATGGTGCTCCAAAGGTGCTTGCTGAGCACTCCCAGCCCAGGCAGGCAGCAGCAGGGCAGGCCAGCAAGCACAAGGGCCAATCAACTGGCTTCTCCCAAGCGCCTCAGTGGGTTTGTGTGTGTGTGTTCGCTTGCTGCTGCCTCCAGGGAGGAGCTTGTTCTCCACGCCTCTCCTTGGCTCATAAAACATCTGGATCAACATCCCTGCCCACTTTCTGCAGGGCAAAGGGCAGGGCCCATACTTGACAAGCAGGAAGCCCCAGACTCAGCCCCCTGGCAGCTCCAGGCAAAAGGGACCTTGGGAGTCCAAGGCTGGGAAAGACCCTGGAGATCGCTGTCAGTCAGAGGAGACCAAGCGGGGCTCGATGGAGCAATCCGTGTCCCACCCTGGCACGAGGCAGATTCCTGAGACAACCGCTGCTCAGCTGTAGGGTGGCACTGGGCAGGTGCGCAGCAAACGGCAGCTAAATTGAACTGCCAGAGGACTTCAGGAGGAGGAGGTGAAACACCCCTGGGAAGGGACTCGGAGCCCTGAGCCCAGGTGGCAGCAGCCAACACCCATTCAGGTGAGGGTCACCCTCCTGCCTACGCCAGCCCTTATGAGGGGCCTCAAAGAATCCCAGCTGCTGGAAGAGGCCAAAAGGGCACCATCTGGTCCGGCATCCTGCCTTTCAAAGGGACCACCCACAGGCTCTGATGTGAAGCCCACAAGCAAACCATCTCAGGGCAGCGGGTCTCTCCTACAAAGGGTATTCAGTGGTTACTAGGAGCACACAGCCTTGGCCACGGACGCCTCATGCCCTAGCTGGGCTGCTGTCAAGGTGCCCTGAGATTCTCACACGGTGCTTTTACAGGCTCAGTTCTCCATCTGAAAAATGGGAATAAAACAGCAGGCTTCCTGGCAACAGGTTTGTTGCAAAAGACTAACAAACACACTGCAGAGATGCGCTTTGTAAAGGCAGACTGAAAGTGAGCATTTCAAGGGTAGCTGGGCTGTGGCTGACCTGCAGTCTGCACTGCCAGGAACCGGATGGGACCCCCCTGGGAAGCCACTGCAAGCTCAGGAAGGACGCAAGAGCAGAACCCCCTCCCTCCATTTGGGAGGGCGGCTGAGCCCCTCAACTTTGCAAGAGGGGAGGCCTTGCAAGGAAGCCCTGGAGCCCCCGGCCAGGGTCTGCCTGGAGAAGCAGCCGATACAATGCAATAATAACCAGGCAGAGAGAAAACAGCCAGCAGAGGAAGAGGAAATTTTAATTTCAGAAATCAGTTTGGATTAGCCACACTCTGGTGCAGCTGTGGCACGATAGGCATCCAAGAGACCTTGTCAGGGGAGCAGGCGGCAGCATCAAGGGCAGCAGAGAGGGGCCCAGGCTCTGATGATCACAGCGAAGTCTGGCCTAATTGAGACAGATGAAATGTTGGGCTGCCTCTGGGCTTGGCCCACTTCCTCTCCCCACCCCGACTCCCCTAAGTGGGGAAGGGCCACAGTAGCTCAACAGTGGAGCACCTGCCTTGCATGCAGAAAGCCCGTGGGCTTCCCAGATGGGACTGGGAAGGACCCCTGACTGTTGCCCCAAACCCCGGAGAGTCACTGCCAATCAGCGCAGACAATACTGAGTTGGATGGGCCAGTGGTCTGCCTAAATAGAAAGCCGCTTCCTCCATTTCTAATCTCCACTGCAGCCTGGTTGTGAGTCTCCAATCCTACAGATTTCTCTTCGGTGTGATCCAGCAGAGATCTTTTGCGTTTAGTCTTGCTGTGAAAACAGGGCTAAGGCAAAGATTTTGTCTATATCTTCCACTTGGCTGGAAGAGAAGACAGACTTCTCTTGCTCACACAACAGAACTTTGCTCATGTTCAGAGGGGGCACTCTCTTCTCTGCCCATTGATGCCCCAGGGCTTTGCTCTGCCTGGGGCACCTGCCTGCCCAGCCCCCACCCCCAAGCAAAGCCAGGGACCCATCAATATTTCCTGGAGAATCCAGATGCAAGACAGTCAGCCCTGTCCACAAAACTGTGTGTGGCTGAAGGTTCAGTGAGGGAAGGCGGGTGCCTGCCTAGGGGGGAGCAGGCACAGGGGGGTGGGATTTAATGCCAGACGCTGGTCAATTTTGCCTCCGAACCCTCACTCACCTGTAAGCACTGTGCTAAGGTCATGGGGTGGGGGAAGACCAGAAGAAGACAAAGCCACCCACTCAGCCTCAGTTCACTGGAGAAACCCTCCCTCTTTGCCTTTCCCTCTCCCTCCCTCCCCCCACCCCACCAAGGCAGAGGGGAATATTGGCCACTGGGCACCAAAGCCAGGGGGCAGCCCCAGGAGCAGCAGTTGAGCAGTTGTGCCCTGAAGAGATGGGGGGGGGGGGCTCAGCTTCAAGTCCTACACCCCCCCTCCAGAACCAGCTCCACCCAACCACCCTCCCCAGGGAGGAGCCCACAAGGGATTCAGCCACAGAGGCCCATGGGCCACCAGTACCCCCAGAAGGGGCAAAGGGGTGCCTCAAGGTCACGGGCACAAACTCCAGGGCCACCCCAGCCCAGCTGTGCCCCAGCTGCCGCTGGATGATGAGGACTCAGCGCCACTTGAAACAGGGGAAAGGATGCAGCCCACCCAAAGGAGAAGATCCCACGCTAGTTTCAGCCTCACGTCCCAGGAGGGTTAGAGGAGGGCACCAAACAAGCCTGGGCACAGCAGAGCCCCACGAGGACCCTTCCCCAGCCCAAAACTCTGCTTTTCTCCAGAGCCGGGCACCTGGTCCTGCGCAGCCACCTCCTGGGATGGGCCCCCACCGGCGCCTCGACCGGATCCGGGGTCCCCACCCGAGCGAGCGAGACCCCCCAGCAGCCTCTCCCAGCCCCCTTCTCCCCCCAGTCCCGGGGCGGGGGCTCCTGCCTACTCCCTTGCCCGGCCCAGTCCTCGAGCGGCAGCTGAGCTCAGCAAAGCGCTGCTCCGCTGGCCGCGTTCCCCGTTAACCCCTGGAGGGAAGCGGCGCAGGAGCGAAGCGGGGCGGCGGCGGCGGCGGCGTTAAGACCAGCGAGCGAAGCCTCCTGCATCACGCTAATGCTCTGCCCGAGAACACGATGCGTCAGCAGCAGCGGCGGCGGCGGCGGCCCATTCCCGTGCTGACTGAAGGACAAAAGGATGCGCGAGCAGCCCCGGCTGCTGCTTCCTCCGCCGCTGCTGCTTCCTCCGCCGGCCCCGGGAGGCGAGAGGGGCGCCGCCGCTAGAAGATGGTCCCGGGCTGCTCGGCTCCTGCCGCCGCCGCCGCCGCCCCCGCGCGCCCTCCCCCGCCTCCGCCTCCGCCTCCTCCCGCCGCCGCCGCCGCCGCAGTCGAGGGGCGAGCGAGGCGCTGAAGGCAGCAGCAGCAGCAGCAGCAGCCGGCGCGGCGGCGAGCGGGTGCCGCAGCTCTCGTCGACCTCGCCGCGCCGCCGGGGGGGCGCCCGGCTGGCCGCCAGCCCCACCGAGCCCCGCTAAGGCCAGCGCCCCGGGCTCCCCGCAGGGCGGGCGCAACCCGGACGGGCCGGGGCCCGCGGAGGAGGCGCAGGAGGAGGACGACGGCCGGCCGGCGCGGGAGCAGCTCGCTCGGGGAGCCCATGGAGCAGCCGCCCCCCGGGCAGCCCGCCGCGGCCAGCGCTGCTCCTCCGCCTCGTCCCGCTGCTGCCGCTGCTGCGCCCGGCGCCCAAGGACGAGGCGCCTGCCCGCGCCTGGCCAGGCTCTCCCGGGCACCGGGCATCTGCCATGGACCTGCATAGCTGGCCGGGCCGCTCCGGCGGGCGCGCGCCCCTCTAGGAGGAACCATTTTGCCTGCCTGCCGCCCCCCCCCCTTCGCTGAATCGCCCGGTCCGGCCGAGACGGGATGGCGCACCCGGGCTGAGCGCCTCGAGGGGACGCACGGACGGACGGACGGACGGAGCCTGCCAGCGCAGAAGGCGCCCCCCCCCTCGCCGGATCGCACCGAGCAGCCCTCTCCCTCCTCCTCTTCCTCCTTCTCCCCCCCCCTCTCCCTCTCCCTCCCCCCCCCCCCATCTCCCCTTCCGATGGAGAGCGGCGCGGGCAGCCGCGCGCTCCAGCCGGGCTAAGCGGGTGGGGGGGCACTTCTCCGTTCGATGCCGAATCCCCCACGATGGTGAAGTATGAACGTGCCACACCATGAAGCTCTTGTGGCAGGCAACTGCGCACCACGCCTGGAATGCCGCCCCGCTTGCCGTAGTCTACCTCGTGGCGCAAACGTGGCTGGCGTGCGCAGTGGCGGCCGTGGCCGGGCCGCAGAGCTGCCCCTCGGTGTGCTCCTGCAGTAACCAGTTCAGCAAGGTGGTGTGCACGCGGCGAGGCCTCTCCGAGGTGCCCCAGGGCATCCCCTCCAACACGCGCTACCTGAACCTCATGGAGAACAACATCAAGATGATCCAGGCCGACACCTTCCGCCACCTGCACCACCTGGAGGTGCTGCAGCTGGGCAGGAACGCCATCCGCCAGGTGGAGGTGGGGGCCTTCAACGGCCTGGCCAGCCTCAACACCCTGGAGCTCTTTGACAACTGGCTGACGGTGGTGCCCAGCGGGGCCTTCGAGTACCTCTCCAAGCTGCGCGAGCTCTGGCTGCGCAACAACCCCATCGAGAGCATCTCCTCCTACGCCTTCAACCGCGTCCCCTCCCTCATGCGCCTGGACCTGGGCGAGCTCAAGAAGCTCAAGTACATCTCGGAGGGGGCGTTCGAGGGATTGTACAACTTGAAGTACCTGAACCTGGGGATGTGCAACATTAAGGATATGCCCAACCTCACCCCGCTGGTGGGCCTGGAGGAGCTGGAGATGTCGGGGAACAACTTCCCCGCCATCCAGCCGGGCTCCTTCTATGGCTTGAAGTCGCTCAAAAAGCTGTGGATTATGAGCTCCCAGATCAGCCTGATTGAGCGGAACGCCTTCGACGACCTGACGGCGCTGGTGGAGCTCAACCTGGCCCACAACAACCTCTCCTCTCTGCCCCACGACCTTTTTGCCCCCCTGAGGTACCTGGTGGAGCTGCACTTGCACCACAACCCCTGGAGTTGCGACTGCGACATCCTGTGGCTCTCCTGGTGGCTGCGGGAGTACATCCCCACCAACTCCACCTGCTGCGGGCGCTGCCATGCGCCCATGCACATGCGCGGGAAGTTCCTGGTGGAGGTGGACCAGACGGCTTTCCAGTGCTCGGCCCCCTTCATCATGGATGCCCCCCGGGATCTAAACATCTCCGAAGGGAGGGTGGCCGAGCTCAAGTGCCGCACGCCTTCCATGTCCTCCGTCAGGTGGTTGCTGCCCAACGGGACCGTGCTGAGCCACGCGTCCAACCACCCCAGGATCTCCGTCCTCAACGACGGGACCTTGAACTTCTCCCAGGTTTTCCTGACGGACACGGGGGTCTACACTTGCATGGTCACCAACGTGGCGGGGAACTCCAACGCCTCGGCCTACCTCAACGTGAGCACGGCCGAGCTCAACACTTCCAACTACAGCTTCTTCACCACCGTGACGGTGGAGACCACAGAGACTTCGCCCGAGAACATCTTCCCCAAGTTCACCAAGCCGGTGCCGACCACGTCCACGGGCTACCAGCCGGCGTACACCACCACCACCACTGTGCTCATCCAGACCACCAAGGCGCCCAAGACGGACCCCGCCTCGGACAACCACAACGACAAGATGCAGACCAGCCTGGACGAGGTGATGAGAACCACCAAGATCATCATTGGCTGCTTTGTGGCCGTGACGCTGCTGGCGGCGGCCATGTTGATTGTCTTTTACAAACTTCGCAAAAGGCACCAGCAGCGCAGCACCGTGGCAGCCGCCAGGACTGTGGAAATTATACAGGTGGACGAGGACATGCCGGCCTCCTCGGCCTCGGCGGCGGCGGCTGCCCCCACTGCTACGTCGGGGGTTTCAGGTGAGGGGGCAGTTGTACTGCCGGCTATTCATGACCACATTAACTACAACACTTACAAACCTTCACACGGGGCCCACTGGACAGAAAACTGCTTGGGGAACTCTCTGCACCCCACGGTCACTACTATTGCCGAACCTTATATAATTCAGACCCACCCCAAGGAGAAAGTGCAGGAAACGCAAATCTGACTCCTCCCCCCTCCTCAAGAAATTATTATTAAAAAAAAATTGCAATAGAATGCACAAACAGAAACAGACATCAACTTTTGTACAGAGAGGTGGGGGCGGGGGGGGGACAGTTTTTTTCTCCTCTTGTATATGCTTATATATTAAGTCTATGGGCTGAGATAAGAGAAGCAGATTATATTAAAAAAAAATGTAAAGACCCCCCCCCCTATTTTCTAACTTGTAAGTTCTATTTAAAGGGAGGCAGCAACTACAAACAACCCCCCCCCCCCGCGCCCAATCCCCCAAACAGCAGCAACAAAAAGGAGAGTCAGAAATTGCCATTGTGACTTCCTGGAATAAGATCTGTTTAAAGCGAAAGAAAGAAGGAAAAGGCAACAGTGAAGATAAAAAAGAAAACCACAGAACCAGGGACTAGCAGGGGGTGGGATTTGTCCTTTTTAGAAGATGTTACTTAGAATGCAGTAAAAACAAACCCGTTTCTATAGAGACACTCTTTTCTTAAAGCCCTGGAAAAAGAAAACTCCCCGTATTTACAGAGCTATCTTACTTACAGGAGAAAAAAAAAAAAAGGGGGGGGGGAGCGCACCAAGAGTTTGTACTGTGCCAAAATGTTACAAATGCAATAAAAAAGGTCATTTTTTAAAAAGAAAAAAACAGCAGCAGCAGCAACAGAAGGACAATTATCATAAGGGAACGAAATACTTGTATTATCAAACTGCAAAAAAATCTAAACCAGCAAGAGTCTGCCCCTCCTCCTCCCAGCGAGGGTGTGGTGGACGTGGGGCCGACCATGTGGGGGGTGACCCCTGAGGAAGTGATGGGCCGGAGGGTGGGGGGCCCCTTGGCGTGCCGCCCCCTCCTCACCCGCGGCTGGGAGGAGGAAGAGTTGCTTTGCGCCCAAGCAGGCCGCCTGGTGCCTTGCCACTGCACCACATTCCTGCGGTGGTTCTGTTTAACCCTCTGTGCGCAGGGTCCAGTGCGCAAAAACAGCTTTTTCGGGGGGGGGGGCGGCAGGGGGGGGCGGCGAGGGTGAGAGAAGAGCAGGAGGACGTCTTGTGCGGCCGCCTGGAGGACAACCACGCATCAGCCTCGTGCGCCGCGATGGGTGCTTGCGTGTCGGCTACCCTGTGGGCAATTTGACATATGATTGTAGAACCATGAACCAATTTTGTGCTTTTCGTTCCTTTCCCCCCTGAAGGTGGAAGTGAGGGGCGGGCGGGGGGGGGGCGAGGGCTGCTCCTCCCTCCTCCGTGTGGGGCTGGGCTCTGGCTGCGAGGGAGCGAGTGAAGGGCACATTCCTCAGCCCTCGTCCTCCTCGCCCACTTCTCAAAAGGCAAGCGGAATGCCACAGGAGGGAACGGGCAAAACTGGCATCCTCCGGGCAAGGAGTGCGGTTTGGAGAATGGTGCTGCCCCCCACGCCCCCCCACCCTGCCTGCCCTCCGCCAAAAAAAATCCCCCTGTCCTTTAGGAGGGGAGAGGAATGTGCAAAGGGGTCCGGGCACCGTCGGAGTCTTCTCTGTGCCCAGGGTCCCACCAGGGGCTTCCCATGACTTTGGTTGCTCATTTCTGCTGGAGATTTGATCAAAGAGGTTGCAATCTATGGGGGGGGGGTGTTGGGGGGGGGCAGCAGAGAGGGCAACAACAACCCAAAAGCCAGAATTATCTGACTGTAACTCTGAGACAAGTGTATTTTTGTATTTTAATAAATATTGTTAACGTTTTTAATAATGCAATGTCCCTAAAGGGTTATGCTGAATGCCAAGACCAGGGGAGGGGAGGGGAGGGGGGAGAGGGAGAATTAAAACCACAACCGTATTTCCAAAGGTTTTGGGGACCCAAAAACTGGCCTGCAAAGCTGGAATTGAGGTGGGCAATTTGGGGACGGGGAAAAATGGGAAGCCTAAAAGGTTCATTTCAAAAAGCAAAAAGGAAAAAAAAAAGTATTTAATATTTTTTAAACTGTCAAGTAACCTTTCCTTGAATTAAATAAAACCACTTCAAGTGCTAGAACCAGCCACTCGCGTCCCGTCTATTACTAGAGCAGCGGCTGGGAGGGGGGGCACAGGGCCCCCTGCAGGTGTTATTGTGTCCCCTTTTAAGGGGAGATGGGGCAGGACCCCAAATTAAGGACACCAACCCCTCCCCTGGCAACTGAAGCCCCTCTGTGTTACTGTGGGGTTGGGGTGTGTGTGTTGTGCAGCGGCAGCAGCACGGACTGCCTTGGTTCAGCTAGGAGCTTGTGGGGAGTCTGGGCGGGAGATGGGGAGAGGGGCTCTTGCTGAGGCCAAGACAAGCTGTGGCTGCCCAGGCCCAATTCTATGAAAGGGTTTCAGTTGCCCAGCTGTGAGGACCCAAACCCCACCAGCAGCCCATTGTGAAGGCATCCCTGCTCCCCTCTTAGGCCAAAGGCAGCTCTCCAGCCACCTCCACAACAAAAGGGATGGGGGGGGGCTGCACCGGAGCACCCCCCCATCCCTGCCGGATGGCTCCCAAGGCAGGCCAATGCAGGCCGCCATCGCGGCAGGGACTGGGAAGGGGGCTTTGCAGAGCTGGCAAAGAGCAGCAATGCCAGGAGGAGGAAGAAGAAGGGGTGGCTTTGGCCCAGGGGGTGAGGCAAGGACAGGGTGCCCTAGAAGGTGACCCAGGGACAGGTGTGGAAGGGGGGCCGGGCGCTCTGCTCTTCAGAGAGCCGTGGGAACAGAGGCCCCCTCCAAAAGGGCACTGCAAATGTCTCCCTTTTCTGAACGACACCCATTCAAAGATTCTGCTCCTTCCGCTGGGACTCCATAGAACCCCCCCCCTTTAAGAGCAGGGAGCAAAGCAGCCCCAAAAACGAAGAGGTTCTGTCATGGGGCCATCTGATTTACAGGTTTCCCGGTTTAAAATCTCAGTTTGCCATTCAGCAGGAAAGTGGGTGGGCAGGGCAGCCTCCGGAGAAGAAAGCAGTGCCAGGAAAAATGCCCTTCAGAGAAGAAAAGGCTTTGCCAGCGGAAGGGGCACAGCTCCCCTCGCCTGGCTCTGCTGGCCCGGCCACAGCTGAAGGCCACCCCAGGCTCCATCAGGGACAGCGGCAGGCCAGCCTAGCAGCAGCCCTGTGCCTCGGGGTCTGCTTTCGTGATGAAGTTGGGGGGGGGTTATATGTATACTAAACCCAGCAGCTCTCCCCCTGCTCAGACCCCTCTGGAGGTGGCACACAGGCAGGGTCCGCTGCCGCCCCTGCCCTTCTCTTTGCAGTGCCATGGAATAATTAAGCGCTGCGCCAGTTGTTTGCCCCCCCTCCCCGCCTGCCAAACGGGGTCACTCGCGGGAGCACCAGGCGCAGCTGCCGGGGCCTCCACCCCCAGGAGCAGAACCAAGCTCCTTTGTGGGGCTTGCTTTCTGGCGCACCCCGTTTCCTGCGAGCCAAGGTGCGAGGCAACTCGATCGGACTCCGGAGAGCTGGGAGCCTTTCTATGAAAACATATGTCTGATTTTATCTGTAGTGCCGGCTTTTATCGCTGGCAACCATCGGCTAATGAAACCCGGCTCAGTGCTTGCTCTGATCCGGCTGCGGCTCAGCCACAAACCTCGGGGCTCCGTGCTCCCCATCCATCCCTCCCCCTCCGCCACGTGCCACCCCATCCCCTTAATCTCCTGGAACCATTTAATATGCATGGCAAGAGAAAAAGGACAAGGCCACAATGGTAGCAGCGGCGGCGGCGGCAGCAATTGGACTGCAGTGCTTAGATTTTAATTTTGCCTTCATATTAAAAGCAAATAACGCAGCCAATTGTAGGACTAAAAGGGGGGGGGAGGTGGCGAAACACACACAAAGCCAAGGTCTTTTTCCCCTGCCTTTTCAAAGTTGACTCTGCGGCTGACAGTCAGTGCTTGAGTTAGGACGGGGGGGGGGGGTGGACAGGCAGAGAGCCCCGTTGGCTGCCCAGAAAGTGTTGCTCCGTGGCCTGGCCGGCTGGCACTCTGGCCGGAAGGGGAGGGAGAAGGAGACCAAGGAGGCCTGGCCCTTGCCACCTGTCAGCTGGGAGCAGGGCTGCCAGCTGGGAGCAGGAAGGCAAGATATGGGGCAGGGGGAGGGCTGCAAAGGGGTGGGGTGGGGGAAGCAAGGGGAGCCCTTGGCAGGGGGCATCTTGTGACGTGGGCTCACAGAACTTCCTGCCCACAGCGGAGAGGCAAGTCAGGTGGGTCAGAGGCCTTTGTCCAGGAGGGGCCCAAGTGAGCCACGCTGGGCTCCAAAGGCCTTCTGTCTGACCCAGAGGAGGACTGTGAGGGTAAGGGCGAGAGGAAGCCCAGTGGAGATGGGTGGCAGAGGTGGGAAGATGGATGCAGGAATGCGGGCAGCTTACAGGTACCACTCATTTTGGTGGAGGGCCGCCTTCCTAGGACAGCCCCTTCCTCGCCTATCCCAACTGATCATGACCAAGCCGAGCGGTTCGCAATTCCCAAAGCAAAACACGCCGATAAAAATCGCAAAAAACGTTAGTAATTATTATAATCCGCATTCCTAAAGCAGTAAAACAAACGAGTCCAGGGCAAAACTGGCTGCGCTCCGGATTAACACCTGAAATGTTCAAACAGGCAATTAGTTCAGAGCAGAAACGGCAGGAGCCCCGTCCGTCTGGGGTGGGGGGTGTCCCTGCTACGCCATCTGCTCCCCATCCCTGACAAAGCCTGATCCACAGGGAGGGGGCGGAGGAGGTAGCCCCCCAAGGGAATCCCTCCAGACCCAGCTCTAGATTGGGGGAGGCGGGGGTGGGCACAAGCGCCCCAACCTTTAAGGGCCCACACAGAGGGGGGACAAGGTGAAGGAAGCATTTTGCCCCCTTGTCCCCTTCTGTGTGAAGTGCTTGACTGCAGAAGATGCTTCCCTTTCTTTCCCCCTTGAAATCATCATTTTCCGCCCAAGAGGGAGGCCTCCCCTCTACATGTTCCCGTCTCTCTCTCTACCTCCGCTGGGTACCTGTATCTTTTAGGCATGTGTAATATACCTAGAAGCTTATACCTGATGTGTTTACAGTGGTACCTCGGGTTAAGTACTTAATTCGTTCCAGAGGTCCGTTCTTAACCTGAAGCACCACTTTAGCTAATGGGGCCTCTTGCTGCTGCTGCGGCACCGGAGCACAATTTCTGTTCTCATCCTGAAGCAAAGTTCTTAACCTGAAGCACTATTTCTGGGTCAGCAGAGTCTGTAACCTGAAGCGTATGTAACATGAGGTACCACTGCATATCTGTTTCATGGCACTGTTTGGGTTGGGTGCCGTATGGAAATTTAAAATGCCCAAACGCCCACCTGCCCCTGGAGGCCTGTCCTCCTGACAAGAGAGTCAAATGCCTGTTTTGGAACAGAGTGAGTGGATTGGAGAAAAGGACTATAGCGAGCCTGGTCCCCCCCTCCTTTTAAAGTTGCAGGGCACCCATGTGCTGAGTGGTGTGCCCCCCCTCCACCATACCACATTGCTTCCCAGCAACTGAGCAGCTATGCCAGTCCTCAAGCACTTAAAAACTACGAGATCCCCAGGGACTGCCAGCCTATCAGGGATGCTTGAGTTGAGATTCCTGCGTTTCAGGGGGTTGGGCCAAAGGACCCACAGGGTCCCTTCCACCTGCAAAATTCTGTGATTCCATCTGGGTGGCTTCTAGGGTGCCCAGTCTCTGAAGCGAGCATCTCTTGTCAAGGGGTGGGGATGGCAGAGGGAGGGAGCCTCCTGCGACCATTTCTGACAAAGGTTGTAACAGGGACAGCTTACAGCCCCCACTGCCGATCCCCATCCACACTGGCTGATGCAGCAAACAGGCGACCTTATCATCGGGTGCCTGAGACATGGCCAAGCCATTTGCAGCCTCTGCCACTGGGCTTCTGGTCCCCGTGGAAAGAAAGGTCATGTGAGGTCAAGGCCAATGTTCCCAGCAGTTGTTGGTCAGTCAGATGGCCGGGCCATCCCTTGCTGACCTACCTGGAGTGTCTCCACCCCCATCATTCTGCCCGGACACTGAGGTCCAGCTCCGAGGGTCTTCTGGCGGTTCCCTCATTGTGAGGTTACAGGGAACCAGGCAGAGGGCCTTCTTGGTAGTGGCACCCTCCCTGTGGAACGCCCTCCCACCAGATGTCAAAGAGAACAACAACTACCAGACTTTTAGAAGACATCTGAAGGCAGCCCTGTTTAGGGAAGCTTTTAATGTGTGACATTTTAATGTATTTTTGGTCTTTGTTGGAAGCCGCCCAGAGTGGCTGGGGAAACCCAGCCAGATGGGAGGGGTACAAATAGTAAATAATTATTATTATTATTATTATTATTATTATTATTATTATTAAAGCCCTGCTAGATCTGGCCCATCACCCAGGTAGTCCACAGTCCCAAATGGTCATGGGAAGCCCACAAGCAGAACATGAGAACAACAACCATCTCCCCTCTTGAAGTTTCCACCAGCTGGTATTGAAAACTACTAATACTACTACTACTACTACTACTAATTTTATTATCTATACCAGGGGTCAGCAAACTTTTTCAGCAGGGGGCCGGTCCACTGTCCCTCAGACCTTGTGGGGGGGGGGCTGGACTATATTTTGAAGGAAAAAATTAGAAAATGAACGAATTCCTATCCCCCACAAATAACCCAGAGATGCGTTTTAAACAAAAGCACACATTCTACTCATGTAAAAACACCAGGCAGACCCCACAAATAACCAAGAGATGCATTTAAAATAAAAAAAGGACACATTCTACTCCTGTAAAAACACGCTGATTCCCAGACCGTCCGCGGGCCAGATTGAGAAGGCGATTGGGCCAGATCCGGCCCCCGGGCTTTAGTTTGCCTACCCCTGATCTAGATGCTGCCCGTTGGGGTATACCTCTGACTACGGAGGCAGAGCAGAGCCCTCCTGGCTAGTAGCCACTGATAGCCCTCCATGAATTCGTCCCCACATCTTTCAGAGCCCCTCAGGTTGGTGACCCCCCTGCCTCCTCAGGGAGTGAGTTCCCTCGTTCAACTCTGTGCTGTGTGACGGGGTCCTTCCTCCTGCCTCTCCTGCGTCTCCCCACATTCAGCTTCACGGCCAGGAGTTCTAGTGTAGCGAGGAAGGAAGGGCAGCTTCTCTCTCCCCTTTCTCCACACTGGGGCAACGTTGGCATCAAGCGACCGGCTGCAACCCCAGGTTCTCTCTCCTGGTCTTTCCCTGCCAGCTCAGGTGCCAGGGAAGGACATGGGAAGTTTGGAGAGGTCCTGACGCTCTCTTGTTGTATTAACAGCCCTGCTCACTCCTAACCCTGGATCAGGTGTGAGCAAGATTAAAAGCCCAGCTTCCCCACACTCCTCCTCCCTTGGGAGAAATGTCCTTTTATTCCCCCTCTCTGCTTCCTGTTACCTAACCAGTTCCTGATCCACAAGAGGCCCTCCCCTCTTATTACTCAGGAGCCTCAAGGTCCCTCCTCGAGGCTCTTAAGGTAGAAGAGGCCCCCACAGGCCCCCGTGGGGCTCTGTTCCTTTTCCCTTATTGAAGGCGCCTGGGCTCTTGGCCAGCAGGCCACCTTGCTGCAAAAGATTTTCCCGGGTTTGCTTGCTGTTATTCAGGGAGCAACATCAATAGGCCTTCAGAGCACAGGAAGAAAAGAGGGAGAGGCAGATTTATCAGCCACCTCAGGAGCTGATAGAAAGGATGTGGGAGCAAAACGGGGAGGAGGAACGGGTGTGCCGAGATGGCCTCATCGCAGCCAAGAGCAGAAATGGGCTTGAAGCGAAGGCAGGGTACTGAGAATGGAGAGGGATCTGAAGGGAGCAGGAGAGGCAGAAAGATCCCGAGAAGATCAGTTACGGATGGAGAGAAGGAAGGAAGGGGTAGCAGTGGTGGCATTGCTGTGGAAGTCAGTGTGCTTCACATGCAGAGACATTTCTCTCTCGCCACACCTGACCCAGCAGCCTGGCTGTGCCTTTTGTGCAGAGAACAGGGGCCTCTTCTCCTGGTCCTCTTCACATTGTTCTGCCCTCTGCTCTCCCCACGACGCTTCTTCGTTCTTCTCAACTAATGCTTTGGGAGAGAGACAGCGAGAGAGTCGATGGGCTGGGAGGTGAAGACATGGGCCCTGGCAGATGAAGGAGAGGGCGGCCTGGAAGGCTGGACTCAAGACAAAATGACTAGCAGTGGGGAAGGAGGGTCAGCAAGGCAGGACAGCCACCTGCAACTGTCTGAAGAGTTGAAATAAGATGGAGCCAAGGTCTTTTCTCTTCCTGCAGACTGCAGGAGGACATGAACCCAAAGGTTCAAATTTCAGGAAAAAGGGATTTAGAATAAACAATGGTAAGGATGCCTTGGTGGTACAAGCCCTCTTGTCTAAAAGAAATGTGGCAAGGGGAGGCCAGAGAGAGAGGGAGTGGGCAAGGGAGTTGGTGGAGGGAGGGAAGGAATGTACCTTCTTGCACACAGTTAAGTAATTTATTTATGCGCCATTCTGCTGCCCATAGGGCACTTGGAGCAGTTTCACAACATAAAGAAAGAAAATGTACACGCTGGAAACCCTCCCATAAATAAACTAAAAAGCAGCAATTTAAAATGTCACACAGACGCTGCTGGTGGCGAAGCTTTAAACGTTAAAGGACGGTTGGAAGATAAAAGTGGTCAGCTGACAGTGGGAAAAGGCCAGAGAGGGAACCTAAAGGATCTCTACAGAGAAGGGCATAGGGAGCCACCACTAAAAAGACCCTGTCCTTCACACTGATGCGCCTGCCCGCCTGAGAGGATGGCACAGAGAGCAAGGCCTCTGGAGCTGATCTGAAGGCACAGGCAAGTCCATATGGGGAGAGATCCGTCTTCAAAGGAAGCAGGCCCTGGGCCACTGAAGGCAGGGGCGGGGAGCCTTCGGCCTGGCAGGGGTCCCCACTTGGTCCCCAGTGCTGTTCCTCACAAGCCCTGCCCACCTGGTGTGACATGAGTCGTGGGGCAGAACCCACACGGCTACTAAGGAACCATCAAGAGATTAGAGAGCACTAAATAGCTTCATTGAGCAGTGGCTTCAGTGCAAAGCCTTTCATGCTCCTGGAGCAAGGCGCACTGCCACTGGCCACCAGCTCTTAGGAAAGCTGTTTTCGCAGCCCACCTGTTAGCCGTCGGGTGTCAGGTTTTCCCACCCACCTGTCAGAGCTGGCCTGAGGGCGCAGGGAAGAGATCAAGACCTGTGCCTCTGGGGGAAAGTGGCTTTCCACCCATGGCTTGGGGGCTTTAAAGGGGGAGGCCAGCCGTTTAAACTGAGCCGGGGGGGGGGAGAGGCAGACAAGGACTTGGTAACAGAACTACATGCTCTGATCGAGGGGGTGCAGATGATGAAAGTCTGGCTGCTGCATTTTTTGGGGGGGGATTCCAAGCTGTTTTTAAAGCTCCTCCTAGAGAGCATGGCAGTAGCCTAGCCCGGAAGGACTGAAAACAGAGATGAATTTAGGCAGAGGTCTTGACTGCCTTCTCTGGCGTAGGGTCTCTTGGCCACCTCCTAGGCACCTAGGGGGACAGCGATGGGCTGACGAGGAGGCCCCCTACCTGCTCCTTCAGGGAGAAGGAAACCCCACCTCCTTCAGGCTGCCAGGGTTCCTGACCCACACCACCTCCATCCCCTCTGAGGTTCTCCAGCCCCATCTGATCTTGCAGTGACCCAGACTGAACGTTTCTGCTGCTCCCCTGGGATCAGAAGGGCTGAGGTGAGGACGTCCACATGTGGACGACCCCTTAGCGCAGACTCCCGAGGGATCTCACCCGGGGCTTTCAAAAGCACAGGAGGCAAGATGGAGCCTTGTGGCCCTCGCCTGGCCTTGGAGCGGACCCCCAGCCTCTCGGCAAAACCGCCGGGCAAGTTGCACGGAGGCAGCGAGCCTGACGGGAACCACTCAGAGTGAGGGCAAGGGAGACCCAGGGGAACCTGGGCAGGAGCAGGACCAGGAGGCGGGCTGGGGCAGCGCCATTACTAGAAGAAGACGTCCCTGCTGGGGCAACTTGCCATTTCTCCACCTGTGCATCACCTGCAGCCTCCTCTGCAGGCCAGGCATTCAGGGGAGATGGAGGTGGGCCCTCTGCTCCTTCTCGGTCCTTGAACGTCACCCACAGTGGTTTTTCGGGGGAAAGTATAGCCCGCTGTTCTTACGACTGCCAGCCCTTTGCCAGAAAGTCCCAGGGCAGGTTCCACTGATATAAAAGACAGCATTGAAAACAGTTTAAAGCAGCTAGCAATTAAAGTGGGTCATCTATATGCCGACTGGCAGGGGTGGGGTGGGAGGAGAGGGGGCTGACCTTCCCTCAAAGCTCCCCCCATGATGGCAGGGAGAGAAGGGGCCTTGCCAAGGCGGGAGTCAACGCCTACACACACCTGAAGCCGGGACCCAAGGAGAGCAGCTTTGTTGCTCCTTCCCCAGTCCAGGCATTCTGATGCAGGGACAAAAACCAGGCCAGGCCTCTGTGCTTCCGGATCTGCCTGAGCCACAGAGGGCTGGATTCTTCCTCCAACGAGAGAGAAGAGCTAGAGGAGGCCTAGGGAGGCGATGGACTCTCCATCCTTGGAGGCTTTTAAGCAGATATTGGAGGGCCCTCTGACGTGGATGCTGAGCTGAGAGTCCTGCATTGCAGGGGGCTGGAGTAGAGGACCCTTGGAACCCTTCCTCTGCTTCGAGGGGAGGGGGTTCAGAAGGGCTGGTGGGGAAAGAGAGACTTCTCAACTTCCCCAAGGTGGCCTTCAGCCTGAGCCATTCCTGCCTGGCCTGGGGACACGGCTAGGGGAAGAGGACCCTGGGGCAGGTGCTGCCCTCCCTTTGTATGGCTAAGGAGAAATGGAGAGGCTCTACTTGCCTGGGGCTTCCAGCCCTCAAGGGAGCCCAAAGCAGGGCCCTCTCTTTCCCCTGGGGCAAGACTCACTCTGAGCCAAAAGCCGGACCTTCTCAGATTTTGACTTGGAAGCAGAGAATGGCGCTGCAGTGAGACCAAGGGGCCTGGAGAACAAGCGTTTCCCCCTTCTAACAACTCTCTTTTTGAACTTCTTAATTTTGTTGCCATGGTACCAGCCCAGAGAGCAGCCTTTGGAAACAAAAGCGTCTCAGTTCAAGGGGTCCAAGTGACGCGAGTCGCACTGGATGGAGCCATTCACACAACTGCGCTGCAGGCCACAAAAACTGCCGGCCTCTGCCTCCTCCTCCTCCTGGAGGCTGTAGCTTCTTGGGCACAAGGTGGAGAAAAGTAGAAAGGCCTCCGAAAAAGCCTGGCTTCATGGCAAGCGGGGTCTCCCCGGGATCGGGGCCTGTGCCTTTTAACTCCTTCCTAAACCCTCTGGAGTTCAGGGTGAGCACTGAGGCAGCCAAGGGAGCGGATTATATCAAATTGTTCAGGGCGGTTAAAACAAAGAGGGATTTCCAGGGGCTCCGAAAGGATCCCTCCAAACTGGAACGAATGCACTGCCTGGAGAGAGAAAGCAGACCTAACAAGGCCAAAGGCAGCCGAGGTCAAACGAGGAAGATGTGTTGGTGGGATCTGGTAAATCCTGCAGAGACAGGCGTATGCGAAGTAACGGGGCCCCTCAGGGCTCTTGGGGCCAAATGCAATTGTTCTCCTGCAAGGACACCAAATGGTGACCCCAGGTCTACTCAAAAGAAGGGGATGTGCCAAGCTCAGGGTCCAACCACAGGCTCCCTTGCGCCCACCTGGGCGGATCTGAACATTTCTCCCTCCCCAACCACAACTAGAAAGGGCGAGGATGTAGGAAGAAGCAGGGAGGCAAAAGAGGACTCTCCTTCCTTGCAGGTTCTTAGGCAGAGGCTGGAGGGCCACCTGTCAGGAGTGGCTCAGCTGAGAGTCCTGCATTGATGGGGGTGGACTAGAAGAGGACCCTGGGGGTCCCTTCCAAGGGAGAAACTCTATGAAAAATGGAGGGGGAAAGCTGAATGTTGGGAGACTCAACTATGAACTCCAGGAGGCAGGGATGGTCACCAAGTTGGGTGGCTTTAAGAGAGGATTGGACCAATTCATGGAGGAGGAGAGGGCTCTGGAGGGCTTCCTGGCTGGAGGCCACCTGCTTCTGCAGGAAACGCCCGGAGGGGAGAGGGCTGCTTGTGGGCTCCCCGGGGCATCTGGTTGACCACTGACCAGATGAGCCATTGGGCTGATCCAGCTGTTTGGGCTTTTCTGACAGTCATGGTCTCCGGCTAGCAATTCCCTGTATCTGCAAAATCCCAAACGATTCCTGGGTGCCCAAGTGCAGCCACGGAGAAGACCCGCGTGTGAGCCGGAACGCCACCCACTCCCACGGTATCGTTCCAAGAGGGCGAGCAATAAACCCACCCTATTCATTACTTCCATAGCCCTGTCGACGTAACACGGCACTTTAATTAGTAGCAATATAAATATTAATACGCCGATGCTAACCAACTCACTGTTTCACATGCTAGCTGCTAAAAGACCAAGCCTCTAAGTAATGAGCTTGCACATTTCTCTTTCAAAACAGAGTACAGTGCTAATGAGTTACTAATTAGCGCCAGGCCCCCTTCGCTCCCCAGAACGCTGCAAGGGCTCCTTTGCCCGACTCCTTTGCCACAGAGCAGGCCCAGGACGGGAGAGCGCCAGAGCCCTGGCAGGCCCAGCTAGGAAATGGGGTCCACAGACTCACAGAATAGTTAGAAGGGACCCAAGCGGTCATTTAGTCCAGCCCCCTGCAATGCAGGAATTGCAGCTGAGTGGGAGGAGGCCTGCCCGTAGGAGCGCCGGCAGGTTGGCAAAGGCAGGCAGGATGCAGCAGCACAGCAGAACTAGGACAGCAGAGACGGACAAGACAGGCCAGACTCTCCCCCACCTAATCTAAAACAAAAACCAGGCCCGTTTGTTTTCAAGCCAGCCTTCCTTCAGGTTTTGCAGGCGGTGTGGGAGAGGCAGAGGAAGCTGGCAAGAGCTCTCCCCCCCGCAGCTGGTATACCTGCCGGTTGCCATCCTGGCCTCTCCCTGGACCCCACTCTCTGCCACAGAACATCTGCTGCAAAACAGGCTCGACTCAGTCCTGGGTCTAAGAACATCCTCAAACCTCGGCTTCCGAGAATGTGTGGGGTGGCAAATGAACGGCAGCTGCTGGGCCATCTTGCTGAAGCCACAGCAGGGCTGGGGGGGGGGCAGGGAAATGCCAGGGCCGGACGGTGGTGGTTCAGCGGCTTCCGCCCCCCCCCAGCTGAAGGATGCCAAGTCAGCATCTACCGGCATTTGCATAACAGACACCAGAGGCAGAGCCTGACATTTCTTGGCATGGGATGAAAATTGGGAGGGGAGGCTCTGAACAGATCTCCAGAGATCCCGGTGGAGCCAGAGGTGGGCTCCCTCCCAGGGACTCCCAGCCGCATCTTCCCCTGGCTCAGGCCAACGAGTGTAGCAGCACCCAAGCAAACCAGGCAGGTGGGGAGCTGCCACCCCCAATATCCTAGCAGACCAGCAGCAGCCGCTCTCCAGGGAAGGAGGGAAGAGATGGAGAGAGAGAGAGGCTGTAACTCTGGGGATGCAAGGATCTCTTCTCTGGCACTGCAGGTTTCTTCTTAGCTCACAATCACCCTCTGAGATTTTTTTAGGGGTTGCATAGCCCTTGCGTAGCCCCAATATCTATCCAGTGACCACTCCAGCTCACACGAGCTCAAAAGCGCACCCGTCTCTGCCTGCGATAAAATTGGAAGTCGGGACCCTTTGCATTCCAAGGAAGGGCTCAGCCCCAGAGTTACAGCCTCTGTGGGGCAGGGAGGGCTGGCCACCCCACCGCTGCTCGGCTTCAGCGGAGCGTAGAGGGGAAGCATTTTGGCAGTCCAGGGGGCGCATGTGTGCATGGGCAAAGGCTGCTCCTTTCTGCAAGCAGGTTCCTGGAAAGGCCCATGTGCCGGCCCCGAGGCAGGGCCCCGCTTCAGCTGCCTTCCCTGCTGTGGCAGACACCCTGCCGTGCCCCCTTCCTGGGCTTGGGCCCTCTGGAAAGAAAGGAACTGCAAGCTGTGCCTCCATTCCTCTTGTCTGCAGCTGGAAGACCCTTTGGGCCCCAAGAGCTTCTTTGTGGGGCCACACGGCATGACAGCAACCCCCAGTGCCATGCACGGTGCCCATCTCAGTTCCTTCTCAATGCCTTGTGCCCTCCAGGCTGCCAAGGGTGGCTTCTGAGAGCGCGGGGGGCGGGGTGATGAGGGATCCCGGTGGGCAGAGAGGCTTCAGGAAAAGGCTGAGCCTTGAAGAGTTCTCTCCCTGACTGGCAGAAGCAGAGGACATTATGCAAAATAAGCAATATGTGCAAATCTGCCCCATTTGCATAAACTATACAGGTCAAAAATTCCAGCTTGAGTTAGCAGAGAAACTGGGCTATTGCTTGAGGAGGCACTTTTCAGAGGCCGAAGGCAGAGCCAAATTGGCCTTGTCCTTTTTTACCTTTTCAAAATGGACAATGGGGGCAGGGGGCAGAGGTGCAGCCCCGCAAGACAGTTAAGGGGGCACTCTGCCTTTATGAGGAGCCAGGGCTCAGGAGGGAGAGCAGCACCCATCTCCCCTCGGCTCCTGATCCGATTTCGGCAGAGGGTGCTGAGCCTGTCCCCCCCCTTCCTGCCCCCACCCCACCAGCGCCTGTGCTGAGTTAGTCACAGGCATGCCTGTCGTTTTACCTGCTGAGTGAGTCAGCTGCCAGAGCCGGGAGAAAATGTTTTCAAAGTAAAATTCCAGCTCCTCCCCCCCAGGCTAAGGAAATGAGAAGAAGCTTTGGGGCTCCAAGCGAGCTCCCCATCTCCTCTCAGCACCCACTGCCTCTCCGGCGGGGTGGGCGGTCGGCCGACGAACGGGCGGCTCAGCAGCATAAACCAGGTGGCACCGGAAAATGTGGGTGAGGAATCCAAGGCTGAGGCAGGGGCCGCTCCCCACCCCTTAAGCCCACCAGAAATTGGCCCCTCTTTATTCTGCAGGCAGGACTTTGTTTCAGCCTTCATCCTGCCCGTGCCAGTCTTGGTGGGCAGAGAAGGGGCTCCTTGTGCCTGGCAGGGCAGCAGCAGCCCTTGCCACGCTGTGGTTTCACTTCAGCCCGGGTGGCAGAGAGAGGAGGGGAGGAGGAACCAGAAGGAAGGCAGTTGGGGGGGCATCGCCTCTGCACCCCCTCCTGGGTCCCCACTGCTTCCCCCCCCCCAGGGTGCTGCACAGCTGCCCTTCGAGGTTTTGACTGGGTGGTGGAGAGGCAAGAGGAGAGGGGAGCCTTCTGGGCTCCCCAGGGCTAAAGCGCAGCATGGGGGCCCTTGGCTAGCTGGGCTCAGAGAAGCACAAGGAAAACTTCATTAGTGCTTGCTGTTTGCATTCCCTCTCCCCACAACGGCAGCAGCTGGACTCAAACGTGTGTGTGTGTGTGTTGTTATATATATTTATATATCCATAATCTCACCACCACCACCTCCTAAGGCACAGAGCTGCCACAGATGCTGATGAAAGGGGAAGGGTCAGGAGGCAGGAAACGCTCAGAGGGCACACCCCCAGCGCTCGGGGCGTGGGGAGGGCTCTCCTTTGCTCTTGAAAAGTCCAAGCAGAGAGAGATAACTCAGCCCCCAGTGGAGAACGGGGGAGGCATAGGGCCTTGGGGGCGGCGGGGGGCAGAGCGACGAAAACAACGTGAAATGAAGCAAGCCCCCCCCCCCCCCCGCAGCTGAACTCACTGCTGCTTTTTGCTGATGAGGACTTAGCTGAGCTCCGGCTCCATTGATGGGTGAAACGTCAGGAGATGTTGGGATCAAAACAAGGCAGAGATTCCCCGGGAGGAAACAGGCATCCGGGAGATGGGAGAGTGGCAGCCGGGAGCTGCTCTGGTCAGCGGGTCCCAGCGCTGACCTTCGGGGTTCAGGCGCAACGCCCTCGCCACCCCCCACAGCTACCGGGGTCCAGGTCGCGCCCCACTGCAGTCCGGCTTCCCCGAGGCTGAGTGGCCAGCCGGGCACCTCCACAGGAAGCCTGCAAGCCGGAGGGGATCTTTCCAGGTCCTGATCCTGCTGGAAACACACAGCCTCTTCCTCTGCAGGAAAGCTGCCTTTCCTTGGGATCCAGCGCCTGCTCGGGGCAGCCAAGCACAGGCACGGAAGGAGACCGAGAACAGGGCCAGCTCAGAGCCAAGGGGAAAGGGGCAGGGAGCAGCTGCTTAGGAAGAGAACGGGTCTGGCCCATGCGAGGAAAAGGGGCTGCTCCCTGGAGGTGCGCAGGGAAGAGAGAGCAGAAAAGGCCGCAGAAGCGGCAAATAACAGAGTGGGCCAAAGGCAAGAGACCTCCTGAGCCACTGAATCCTGGTGATCCTGGTGATCTGGGCCCTCCTGCTCTAGTGGATCACAAGCGGAACATCAGCTGGCCGTGCAATGCAGAGGCAAAAAAGAGCCAAGACGGCCTGCGGCTACTTTAGTGGGAGCCCAGTGCCCAGGGCACCAATGGTGCCACTCTGCTCTGGGGCAGGCCATGGCATTTTCGGAAGGATCACGTGGTGCGTTATCCAGAGCAGGTGGGCCAGGAGGGCGGCGAGGGGTCCTAGGAGGCCTGGTTGAAAGAGGTGGGCAAGTTTAGAGAAGGGTCAGGAGGAACGCGAGAGGGCTCTCCAAACATCTCCAGGGCTGGCAGTCGGTCTGTCTGTCTTCCAGGGGGTGGACCAGGCTGGTGGCCAGGGAGCAGGGCTGCAGCTAAACAGGAGGGGGGAGTTTCCAGGGCCCAGAGCTGCCGGAAAGTGGGTCAGACTGAGCTGGGGACAGCAGAAGAGGCCTCCTCTTCTTCCCTGGGGCTGGACAGACACCTGACAGAGACCCAGCAGTCACATCCTGCATTGCAGAGTCTGCCTGGAGACGGGGGGACTAGGTGAGCTCCCGGATCCCTTCCAATTCCATGGATATCTGTCAGGCCCAGCGGCCTGGATCCTGTCCCTCGACCCTGCCTTCCCCTGCATCAGGTTTGGTCCAGCTGAGTTACAGGTGGAGCACACTGGCATGGCACTCACATCACCAAAACTGAACGTGAAAAAGTTCTTGGCCTCCCCTTTCTCATTCAATAGACTGGGGCAGCGTGTGTGTGTGTGCAAGCTGTGCTTTCCTGCCCATGACTAGAACAGTGACTATATGCCGCCCCCACTGACAGAGGCAGGGTGCCCCCCAGCGCCAGTTGCAGAGTGGGCACAGCACTGCTGGGCCCCTGGGTATCCAAGGTCTCCCCCTGCCCTCAACCTTCTCAACGGAGGCCAAGTTCTGCCTGGAGAATTGTTCCTGCCGGGACCACAGAAAGCCCCCCCCCCAAGTCCATTTCAGGACACCCTCCACTGCCCAAATGTTGCCACTGGGACCCCAATTGGGGAAACTGGAGAACATGCAGAAAGCCAAGCCTTGGGACTGGGAGTCGCAGGGTCAGAAGGCAGCGTTGGGACCATTCAACCAGGGCTTGTAGTTTTAAGATGTAAGGGCATGAGAAGAGCCTGGCTGGATCAGGCCCACCCAGTCCAGCCTCCTGTTCTCACAGGGGCCAACCAGATGCCCTAAATGGGAAACCCGTAAGCAAGACCTGAGCACCAGAGCAACTCTCCCCTCCTTTTAGAAGACATCTGAAGGAAGCCCTCTTTAGGGACGCTTTCAATGTTTAACAGACTACTGTATTTTAACACTCGATTGGGAGCCACCCAGAGTGGCTGGGGAAACCCAGCCAGATAGGCAGGGTATACATATTATTATTATTATTATTATTATTATTATTATTATTATTATTATTATTCCTGTGGTTTCCAGCAACCGGGATTCAGAAACCTCTCTGCTTCCAGCTGCAGAAACAGAGCCTTTCCAGCATGGTTTGTAGCCCTAGCAGAGTCCTCTCCGCTCCTTCAATTATGCTCCTGGCACGGCTACAGTGAGGAGCCCCGATTCTTCCCCAAGCCCCCCTCTGCCAGCGCAGGGAGATCTGCAGGGAGAGGCCGGCCCCCGAGAGCACAGGTGGCCCTGCCTGCTTCTGGCAAGGCGAGGCACTGGTCCCGGCTGCAGAGGGAGCACCCCAAGACCCGCTCAAGGGTGGCCAAAGAGCCACGCAAGGAGTCTCCTCCTGCTCCTCCTCCTTCTGCTCGCCCACGCGGATGAATCATCCCCTGCGATGCCAGCACCACAAACAGCAAGGAGGCTGGAAACAAAGGCTGCTGCTGCTGCCTCCTCCTGCTGCTGCCGCTGCTGCTGCGGCAGGACCCCAGCGGAAGGCAGGACGGCTGGGCCTGGGCCGAGAGTTGGTCAGCTGTGGATAAGTGATTATGTAAGAGGGAGAATGAATATCCCAAGTGCCAGAGCGCCCGCCTTCCTCCTCCTCCTCCTCCTCCTCCTCCTGTTCCCCCCAGCGCTGATCGGCGAGTGGCAGCTCCGCCAGCGAGGGAACAGAGAGAGGGGAGGGGGTCTCCCTGGGTTCCCGAGGAAAGAGCCAGAGGGAACTTTCCTTCCTGGGACCCAGGCTGGGGGGGGGGAGAAGGAGACCCCCTCCTCTGAAATCTACCAGGCTCATTGGCAGCAACCAGGAAAAAAGGAGCAAAGCAGGGCAGGTAAGGCAGTGAGTCCATCACCGCCATGGTCCAGGGAACTTGGGGCCTGGACAGGCTGAACAAGGAAGCTGCCAGGTGGGCAGCAGGTGGCGCGGAAAGCCTGGGTCCAGCTCCGTCAGGTGTGACATCTAGTCCAGCATTCTATTCTCACACAGGCAGCAGGCATTAAAATCTGGCCACCCAGGTGCGAAGTCACCTGCCTGGGAATGGCACAAGCAGGATGGGCCAGAAGGTTTTGGGTCTTTTGTGGGGATTCACAGTGGCTGCTGAGTGATGGAGCCCAACTCCACAAGCTGAAACTGTGTGTGTGTGTGTGTGTGTGTGTGTGTGTAAGAGAGAGAATAAGCTACCCAGATGACATTTACACACACAAACACACACTTTTCATATTAATCCTTCTCTGCGTGCGCACACACGCAGCCAGCGAGAGAGAGAAGGACGAGAGACAGACAGACAGAAATGCTGAGCTCCAGCCACTAGGAGTCATTCTCAACAAGCTGCTCTCGAAATGGCTCACACGGTGCTCCTGGAAAAGATCGGAGCTCCACTGGTGGGTGGCAGGCACCAGGAACACACCCCGCTTGTGGGCTTCTGGCTGGCCTCCGTGAGAGCAGGATACCAGACTAGAGGCCTGATCCAGAAGCCAGGCTCTTCTTGAGCTCTGAACGTAGAATGTATGGCTCTAATGGACTGCGATGGAACATGGCTGGGTGGCACCAACTCCTCCTCTTCCCCACCACCACCCTGCCAACCCCTCTGGGCAGGGAGCAACAGACCCTAGGAAAACTCTGTGCCAAGTACTTTTGCCCACCTGGCATGCCCCTCCTGCCAATCAGTGGAGAAAAGAGCCCACCTTCTACCCCGAACCAATAGCAGGAAAAGCCGCCTAGTTTCCCCATCAAGCCCCCCACCCCCAAACTCAGTGAAGCCCCCCCAAAAACTAGGAGGTGAGGTTAGCCAAAAGAGTGCTTTGCGCAATGCAGAGCCAAGCGGTGCCCAATCCACCCCGGTTTGGGGAGGGAGCTCCTCCGCTCCCCCCTCTTCAATTAACGCAGAGCATCCCTTAAACTGCGCCTCAGCCAATCGCAATCTCGCAAGCGGAAAATCGACATTCCACGGACACTCAGCTGGAGGAAATTGAGGGTGGTTCCGATTATGCACCATCTCCACGTGTGGGGCAGGGCCTCACTGAAGAAACGGTGAGGTTGGGGGGGGGAATGGCATTCAGCCTGGAGAAAAGGAGACAGGTAGACTTGGAAGGGCAGGGCAGAGGAGAGCAGCTGGGCATCTCGAGGGCTGCCCCACGGAAGATGGGGCAAGCCAGTTTCCAAACCAACGGCTTCAAGTTACAAGGAAGGAGAGTTCGACTAAACATCTGGAACGGACTCCCTTTGAAGGCGGTGGGCTCTCGTTCCTTGGAGGTTCTTAAGCAGAGGCTGGATGGCCATCTGTCAGGGATGCTTGAGCCGAGATTCCTGCATTGCAGAGGGTGGACTACAGGACCCTTGGGTGAACCGCCCAACGCTACAGCTCTACGATTCGATGACCTAGTTCCACGACAACGAGAAAGCTGAGTTGCCTCTGTGCCGAAGAGCCTGGTGTGGAAAGGCTCCTTCCTTCCTTCTCTCTGCATTTGGCCTGCCTGGGTGGTAAGACAGTGAACAGGACACCCTTGCATGTCTGAATGGGGCACAGGTTTGGGGCCAGGAGGGAGGGCAGCAGCCTCTGCTCAGCTCAGCTCTTTCCCAGCCACGGCTCCTACCGGCTGCGCGGAAAGAATTTCAGAGACAGGAACCTTTTATCCTACGCGGTGCTAGGTGGTAAAAGAATTCTGGGAAATGATTTATAATGCATTTTTAAAAATGTGCAAAATAACCTTTGTTTAAAAAAAAACCAGAAGCTTTTCTATTAGGAATTCTAGGTGCAAAAATACCAAGGGAGCAGAAAAGACTGTTATGCGTGCAACGACAGCTGTGCAGATGCTTTTAGCCCAGAGATGGAAGGAAGACAAGGTCCTGACCAGAGAAGAACGGCAGACTGAGCTGATAGATTATGCCAAAATGGCAAAATGTCTGGAAAGGTCAGAAACCAGGAAGATCAAAATTTCAATGAGGAATGGGAGAAATTTATAGTTTACCTTGGAGACCACTGTAAGCAGCTCAAATCGTTAGCATGGCTTAAATAACACTTGTAAATAACAAGAGCTATGGATACAATGGAGAACTAAAAAATAATAATGGATTATTATAAAAGATGCAGGAGAAAAGGACCAACAGTGGAAGTCCAAAGATTGGTGGGAAGCTACTGTTTTTGTGATTAGGATGTGTGGTATGAGTGTAAATTTTAATCTGCAAAACCAAATAAGCAATTTTTAAAAAAAAGTATTTCAGAGACAACCCTGATGATGATGAAGAAGAAGCAGAAGCAGCTGAACTGAAGAAGGAGCAGGCCCCTCACCTCATCTTCCCAAATCCAGCTGCAAATCCAGCTGTTATACGGCAGAGGAAGGGACCTTTCTTAAGAGTGGCCTCTGAGGGTAAGGAAAGGGCACAGAGCCAATGCAGAGAACGGCAAATTACGGAGACCCGGATGCTGCTGCTGTTACTTTCTGGCCTCGCAGAGATCCCCTCCTCTTCACGCGAGCCTTGAGCAAACTCAGGACGAAGGATGCTGCGCTGGGGGCTTTCCTCCTCAAGGATACGGAGCCCCTCCCTCGCTGCCCAGGAGTGGGGGTGGGGAGGGCGCTTGGTCTCTGCCCAACTGACCACGTCATCTCAGCCCAGCCCGGCCACCTCGCCTGCCTTTGTACTGGGTGGCAAAAGGATCTAATTCAGATGGCTGCTCGGATAATCCCCTTAGCAACTGGGTTTTATGGGGTGGGTGGGTTAGCAGGTTATGATACGGCGGAGCCAGCACACTCTCAAGGAGATGACAAACCTATTAATGCACCGCGATGGCTGGCGAATGCCACGGCCTCCCCCCCCCCCCATCCAAGGGAGAGAGAAGAGAGGTGATGGGAGCGATCCACGCCAGCTCTCCTCTGCAATTTCTCACCTGAGGGATCCCTTTTGCTTTTCCCCAGGACACGGAAGCCCCATGGAATTGGGGCAGCCCCCGCTGGGGGCTTCCTCTGTGCTCTCTAGTGGAAGGAGAAAGGAGGGCCTCTATTGCATCTCTAGGCGGGTACTCAGAATAGAGCAGGGGCCAGCAAACTTTTTCAGTCCACTGTCCCTCAGACCTTGTGGGGGGCTGGACTATATTTTGGGGGGGGAAATATATGAATGAATTCCTATGCCCCACTAATAACCCAGAGATGCATTTTAAACAAAAGCACACATTCTACTCATGTAAAAACACGCTGATTCCCGGACCGTCCATGGGCCGGATTGAGAAGGCGATTGGGCCACATTCGGCCCCCGGGCCTTAGGTTGCCTACCCATGGTCTAGAGCAGTGTTTCTCAACCTTGGGCCCCCAGCTGTTTTTGTACTACAACTCCCATCATCCTTAGCTAGAAGGGCCAGTGGCCAGGGATGATGGGAGATGTAGTACAAAAACGGCTGGAGGGGGGGGCAAGGTTGAGAAACACTGGTCTAGAGGCTGCGACCCAGCAGGGAAGCTTCTGGAGAGGGTGGCCAGCAATGGAGAAGGCTTTAAACAAATTCATGAAGGCTGTTGGCGGATACAAGCCCTGAGTGCTTTCCTCTGCCTCCCTGGCTGGAGGAAGCAAGGAGGGGAGGGGCTCAGGTCTTGCCGCTGGGGCATCTGGTTGAACTCTGTGAGAACAGGATGCTGGACCATTTGGGCCGCGGGGGCCTGACCCAGCTGCAGGCTCTTCTCATGTTCCTACGAAAGGTGGACTGTCCACAGCCCCACAATTCTTGGAGACTGCTTGCGGGTGCCGGGCGGCGGAGGAGGAAGAAGGAGCCCGACTCGCAGGCTTTCCATGAAAGTGTCAGTCATCACACGACAGGCGCCAGACGGATCTGTGCCTCCTCCACACCAGCCACCACCATCAACGTGTCTCTAAGGCAGAGGGGGGGGGAGGGGGGAGGAAGGCCAAGCCAGCATCTGTCTGCCCCCCTCCCGCTTGTCCGGACTGTCCTAAAGCACTTCCCGGGGAAAGTTGGCCACCCCCTCCTTGCATAGCGCCCCCCCCCCCCCCAGCAGCTGCCTCCCCAAGAACAGCTCCTGGGTCTGGCTGGAGCCAGAGGACCTTGCCTTCCCCAGTTACCTGAGCCAGGCAGTTGGTGCAAGAAGCCAAACCAATTCGGGGGGGGGGGGGTATCCAGGCCTGTGCCCTACAAAGCATCAGTTCCAAGCGCCACCCCCCCCACCCTGGGGTAGCGCCAGCCCTCATTGTTCCCAAGCGACATCTAGGATGGAAGCCTCCTGCGAGTCCCTAAGAGAGGCAATTAATTTATGGAAAATACGAATGGTGTTTTTGCTAAAAGCTCTTAACTTCCACGGCCCGAAGTGTCTCCAAGCTTTTGAATTGGGGTGCTGGAGGAGACTCCTGAGTGTCCCATGGACTGCAAGAAGATCCAACCTCTCCATTCTTAGGGAAATCAGCCCTGAGTGCTGACTGGAAGGACAGATCCTGAAGCTGAGGCTCCAAGACTTTGGCCGCCTCATGAGAAGAGAAGACTCCCTGGAGAAGACCCTGATGTTGGGAAAGATGGAGGGCACAAGGAGAAGGGGGCGACAGAGGACGAGATGGTGGGACAGTGTTCTCGAAGCTACTAACACGAGTCTGACCAAACTGTGGGAGGCAGTGGAAGACAGGAGGGCCTGGCGTGCTCTGGTCCATGGGGTCACGAAGAGTCGGACACGACTAAACGACTAAACAACAACAAAGTATCTCCAGTATCTCTGCTGCCTGAGACCTCCGGATATGACAGTATATAAATTCAATAAATTAACAACAACAACAACAACAACAACAACAACAACAACAACAACAACAACCAAGAGTGAGACACTTAAGGGCAGGGGCCTAATAGGCTTCATACAATGCCAAGACATCGGGGGGTTGCCCTGACTGGACGCTTGACCACTTGCAAAGAAGCACCTGATCTATCTGTCCCTTGCAAGCAACTGACTATCATCTTTTGGGCTTTGTAGCTGGCAAATAGCACGGCATCCAAGGCTGCCTCTGGAAGGGTAGGGGGTACTGCAGAGAGCCCCCCCCCGCCCACTTTGTGCTGCTCCTTTCTAGCCAAACAGTTGCCAGATTGGCTGGAGCTCTCATTACAGCCGTCAGCCGAAGCCTAGGCTGCTGTCAAAGCGACATGCAAGGCGGCGCATTTCCCCCTCGCCCTCCTCATTAGCGGCTACCTTCTCGATCCTAAATCTTCCATGAGGTTTCTCCCCAACCCCCTTATCCGCTGGCCCTTTCCACATGAGGCAGGACAAAAACGGCGGCCCCTCCCAGGACTTAGCCTAGCGCCGCATTCCCCATAGCAGCCCCACGAAGCTCTCCCCGGGGCAAAAGGCGCAAGAGGGCAGCTTATTACCATGCCATCTGCCTAATGGTCAGGGGTCCCTTTACCTTTACCTTTAAGGCGCAGGCAGGCAGGGCTGCCAATCCCTGAGCATGAGAGAAGGCAGGGAGCTGGCTGGAAGGAAACTGAGGTTGGCAGGGCTGTGCCCGCTCTGCCCTCACAAGCCAGCCCCCCATGCACACACTGCAGGGTGCCTAAGGGCACAAGATGTGCCTACTTAATCCTTGCAATGTCATCCCTTCGGAAACGGGGTCCAGGAAGGGGGTGGTGCAGCCAGCCAAGGAGACCAGGCTGCCCACAACCGACTCCCAAAACTGCCCACCAGCCACATGGCAGAAGAGATCAAAGACCAGGATGCAACCGTCGGGGGACAACACCCTTTGGCTCCTCACCCCGTGGACCGGGGAGGACCTTTCCAGCGTCTAATATGGAAGGGCCCTTTGGGGCGAACGGGGGCCTTGCCCGGCCCCCAGTCCCAGGGAAGGGCCCGCTCCCCTTCTCAAGCACAAGAACCGCCCAATATTTTATGACAAATGACCAGGCGCTGCCCATTATTTTTCTCCCAGTCACTTTGATCGATAAAGGGAAAAGGGTGAATTGCTATTGATCAGCCCGACACCTCCCAACGCCGCTTTACAAATTGCAGGCAAGCAAGGGGGGGCAACGTGGGGGAGCCTTTTGCCCTATGGGGGGGGGAGAGATGCTGCTGGGGGGGGGGCACACGTGCCCCTAACGGGGAAGCAGGATTTCTGGCCTGGCTCTCCGGGACCAGGAAGGCCTGTGTTCCTGGCCAGACCTTGGCCTCTCTAGTCCAGCAGAAGCCGGCCAGGGAGGAGACTGACTTGTGGCCCCTGCCCCCTCGCTCCTCGCCCCCACGTGGGCAACAGTCCAGCAGGGCTCCAAAAGATGCCAGGCATGAACTCGGCCAAAAGAATGGCTCCTCAAAACGTCTCAGGACCGCAATACCTCAAGGAGCGCCTCTTTCCATATGAACTTGCCCGGACCCTGAGATCATCCTCTGAGGCCCTTCTTTATGTACCTCCTCCTTGAGAGGTCCAGAGGGTGGCAGCCCAAGAACGGGGCCTTCTCTGCAGTGGCTCCCTATCTGTGTAATGCTCTCCCCAGGGAGGCTCACCTGTGCCAGGCAAAAACATCCCTCTTTAGCCAGGCCTTTGAACGCCCTTTTAAAATGTGTTTGGGGGGGGTGTTATTGGGTTGTTTTTGTTTTGTATTTTGTGTCTTTTATATCGTGAGTTTATCCTGTGAACCGTCCTGAGACCTGTGGGTATAGGTAATAAATAAATAATAATAAATAATAATATATTAATAAGAAAAAACTTCTTCAGGCAGCACACAGTTAAACTATGGAACTCACTGCCACAGGAGGCAGAGGTGGCCACCAACTTGGATGGTTGGACAAATTCATGGAGCAGGAAATGGCTATTGATAGCTCCTAGCCAGGAAAGCAAAGCTTTGCCTCCACAGTTGGAATCAGCCGTGCTTGTGAATCCCAGTTGCTGGAAACTGCAGGAGAGGAGCGTGGCTCTTGTGCCCGGATCCTGCCTGCTGATTTCACAGATGCATCTCATTGGCCACTGGGAGAACAAGACGCTGGACCAGGTGAGCCATTGGCCAGATCCTGCAGACCCGTCTTAGCATTCTTTTCTCCAGCCAACTCAAAGCTCACAAGCTCCCTCTTTCTGCCTGGCATCCCATAGTCCCTCTAACCGCAGAGAGACAGAACCTTGTCCTTGGAACACGAGAGGAACTCCATCTCACTCCTCTCCTGCCAGGCGTCTCATCCGCTAAGCCCATTCCCAAGATGGTCTTGAAGCCGATTCAGGTCCCCCAAACACCTTTTGCCCCACAGCCCTTCCTGGCTTGCCTCAAGTCCCCCTGCAACCAGGACAGGGAGAAACCAGCAGGCAGGGCGGGGCAAAGAGAGGCGGATCGTGGCCACCTCGTATGGAGCATCAGTGACTGGAGCACAGGGGACAGGCCACGGCAGGAGGCCACCCAAAGGCCACGCGCCTGGGTGGCTCTCCACGTACGAGAGGGGGTCCCTTTGGGGCTCACTGCAGTCCTCTCTGCCCCCCCCCCTCCCTGGTTGGCACCAGGAAGCCAGCCGGAATACCTCCTGGCGCCCCCACTGCTTCTCCTGGTCTGTCTCTTTCGTGGGCTTTTGATCGCGGGGCTCCAGGGCCGGGCAGGACTCCGCGGCTGCCGCAAAGCGTTCGAATTCTCTCCCCGGGGGAACCCGGCGCTGGAAACTAATTCCGGTGGATTTCTGCTGTTTTTACAAACCGCCTTCCTTCTGGCTTTAGTGATTCACCTGCTATATTTCCAAGACGCATATTCTTTCATGTGCGCGTAAGCCATTCTCCCTGCCTTGGTAAACGCATTATGGCGATAGGGGAAGGAAAGAGAGCCAGCCGAACGTCACGTGGGGCAGCCTGGCCCTAAATTTAACTCCGACAATAAATAATCAAAAGGAAAAACAGCCCTTCTCCCCGATTCCTGGAGGACCCAGCAGTTAGCAAAAGAGTTGCAAAGCTGCTGACCTGGCAGGGGCTGAAGTGCTGAGATTATTACAAGAAAACGTTTAAATGTGCCCTGGGCGCCCGAGGAAAAGAGGCAGGGGTGAACTCTGCAGCGCTTTAAGCTGCTGAAGGATTAAAGCCTGGGCCTTGGAGCTCCGTCGCCTTGGCCCCTGGGCGGGTGGGAGGGGGGCGCGGAGAGGGAGGAGGGAAGCAGGAAAAGTGTGCGCTAAGCACTTGGCCCCCGCCTCCAGCTCCGACTAAAAATACAGAGATGACCCTGTTCTAAAAATTACCATTTAGCACCAGGAGCTGGCGTGGCCGCCAAGCCAAAAATCCATATCCCATCAGCTGTAATGGACTGCTAGTCACATTTCCTTCTTGGAAGCGGCTGCCCTGTTCCGGAGGCAGCGCTCTGAAGACTTGCGCAGCAAGGTGGCAGCTGGGGATGGAAATTCATTAGGGACAGCTCCTGGGAAGCCAGTGCATTCATCACAATTAAAGGCGCAGCCAGGAGGCTCTGCTGGCAGGGCTGGAGAGCAGGAACGGACTGCAGCGGGCATCGCTGCTCTGCCCTGCCCAGGGGGCGGGGGGTTGAGCCTCTGCCAGGTGTCCCGAGCAAGGTACCAGGCCGCTGCCGAAGGAGCTGGGCAGGCGCGACCCACGGCCGACTGTGGCACAAGCACAGGCAATGAGCCACCTGCCTTGGTGGGGAAGAGAGCCGGAGCAAGGATCTTCCAGGAAGGAGCTGCCACATGGATTCCCAGCAGAGCCTTTCAAGACCCTCCAGGTGCTGCTGGTGAGGAGAGGCGACCTGACAGGTAAGGAGGGGCAGAGGATCGGCGGGTGGGGATCGTTCTCATCACGCCACAGCTCTGCCTGGGCAGGACTCACTCGCCCTCTTGCGACAAATGGGCAGGACCTCCCCACCTCCATCGAGTGCCTGGAGGCGGTGGGAGGATGGAGGGCGGCTAACGGATTGAGGTTGAATCCTGACAAGACAGAAGTACTGTTTTTGGGGTACAGGGGACGGGCAGGTGTGGAGGACTCCCTGGTCCTGAATGGGGCTACTGTGCCCCTGAAGGACCAGGTGCACAGCCTGGGAGTCATTTTGGACCCACAGCTGTCCATGGAGGCGCAGGTCAATTCTGTGTCCAGGGCAGCTGTCTACCAGCTCCATCTGGGACGCAGGATGAGACCCTCCCTGCCCGCAGACTGTCTGGCCAAAGTGGTGCATGCTCTAGTTATCTCCCGCTTGGACTACTGCAATGCGCTCTACGTGGGGCTACCTTTGAAGGTGACCCAGAAACTGCAATTAATCCAGAATACGACAGCTAGACTGACTGGGAGCGGCCGCCGAGACCACATAACATTGGTCCTGAAAGACCTACATTGGCTCCCAGTACGTTTCCGAGCACAATTCAAAATGTTGGTGCTGATCTTGAAAGCCCTAAACGGCCTCAAAGGCCCAGTAGACCTGAAGGAGCGTCTCCACTCCCATCATTCAGCCTGGACACTGAGGTCCAGATCCGAGGGCCTTCTGGCGGTTCCCTCATTGTGAGTGGTGAGGTTACAGGGAACCAGGCAGAGGACCTTCCCAGTGGTGGCTCCCTCCCTGTGAAACGCCCTCCTGCCAGATGTCAAAGAGATAAACAACTATCCTACTTTTAAAAGACATCTGAAGGCAGCCCTGTTTAGGGAAGCTTTTAATATTTAATCCTGCATTGTTTTTAACACTCGATTGGGAGCTGTCCAGCGTGGCTGGGGAAACTCAACCAGCTGGGCGGGGTATAATAGTAATAATAATAAATAATAATAATAATCATCATCATCATCATCATCAAAGGCAGGCTCCCCTCCCCTTTCCCTCCAGGCCTGACAGAACTTCTTCCGCATCTGCCGCTACCCTGAGTGGGACACGGAAACCTTTGCACAGAGCTGGATCCAGAGGGAAAAGAGGCCATTAATTAAGGGAGCCAGCCGAGAGAGAGAGAGCCTGTGTTTGGCAGGCTGGCAGCAGGGAAGGAGGAACCGGCAGGCTCTGCTGAGCTCAGGAGAAGAGCGGAGATGGGGCCTGCAAGATGGACAGACAGAAGCGCGGGAGAGGGGAGGACGGGGAAGGGCATTTCGCACAGCAGGCGCAGAGGAGAGAATGGCACCCCTGTGCTGCCACCACAGGAGCAAACTTGGCCCTGCAGCCGTTTTGGGACTACAATTCCCATCATCCCTGACCACTGGTCCTGCTAGATAGGGATGATGGCAGTTGTAGTCCAAAACCAGCTGGAGGGCCAAATTTGGCCACTCCTGATATGGACGCTTGGTTCGTTTCCGCTGTTCTCTCCCGCAACCCCAAACCCCAGCAGATCTCTCAGCCACACTGGAGGCTGGGAAGTCAGCCCAGGAGGCATTCCTGAGCATGCCAAGGGGCAGGCGAGAGGCTCAAATATGGGGCGCAAGGTCAGCCCACAAGGGGAGCTCCCACAAGCATGGCAGCAGCCTGCCGCCCTCGGCCAAGGCAGGAGGAGTCCTGGTGCAAAGGTGGCTTTCTGGGCAAACGCAGCTGCCGCGCTGGCACCCCTCCACTGCCCTCTCTGGAAATCCCTCGACCCCAAACCTCCCCTGAGAGGCTGCAGACCTGGCTCCCTCTCCTGCTCCTTTACACTGCGTGGGCCAAAGATGCTCCCCCTTCCTTGTAGGGCACAGGCTGAGGTCGCACATGCACAACACCCACAAGTAAATAAGTGTGTGTGTGTATTGGAGTAGGGAGGGAGGGAGGTCCCTCTCCAGCCCCACGGGAAGCATCTTGGTCCAGCATTCATGTTGGTAGCTTTCAGCAGCATAGGCTGGGCCTGGGAAAAGGACCCTGGCCAGGTGCTCCTCTGTCTGTGGAGGAGAAGAGCCTCCCCTGGACTAAGAACATGCCTTCCTCTTGCTCCTCTCCTGTCACCCCAATCCCCACGTGTGTGTCTACGGCGCTTGGATTCCATCAGTGGGGTGGCCCATAGGGGCTATGCACAAGCAGGCGATGTTAGAATTCCTGCTCCGTGATTGCAGTCATGGGATTGTTGTCTATCACATGACGATATATGTTTTGACTCCACAGAGTGGGAAGTGACGGAGACAGGATGTTTGTGTTCCTGTGTTCCGTGAAGTGGGACTATTGTCATTTCCCCCCCTCTTTGCTCTCTGATGCTAGAGAGAGAGGGAGCCATGTTGCAGTGCTCCCTGTGTGTTTATATGTAAATAAAGTAGATTAGCCAAAATGCTGAGTTGCTGAGGTCTGTCATGAAAAGCTGCGAAGACTCTGCAGATCCCTAAGTGTGCCGGTGTCGGGTGGCATCAGTCACTGTGATGTTTGGGCTGAAGAAAGATTGTGAAGCTCCTGAACAATTGACCAGGAGGGAGAGAACATGCCAGTCGGGCATGTATCTCTGCCAGGGTCCTACTCAAGTGTAGACTGAACTCCTGACAGGTGGGCCCCCATCCCCGTGGAAGCAGCTGGACCCAGGAGCCTCTCTCCCCCCGAAGTGGATCCAGGCTGCGCTCGCTTTTCTCTGGTTGGCGGAAAGTGTCCAGGAGTCTCCCAAGATGCTTGGAAGGCCCAGAGGACCTCTCACTGGCCACCAATTCGAGGGAGGCACCTCCTTGGCCAGGACCCCTCTGCTCAGACACTCTGGAGAGCAGCCCTGGCTGCTGCTGTTGCTGCTGCTGCTGCCACCATCTAAGCTGCCGCCGCCACCACCGCGCCGGCAGGGACAGATCTCTCCAAGCAGGACCTCTGCACCCACCTCCTCTGCTTTCTCACCCAGGACAGGCCCCGCCAGTCTCGGGCGCCTGCACACGCCTCTCCCGAGGGTGTTCATAATCCCATTTCACGCCCCATCGCGCTCCAGAGTAAGCCAGCCACCCGTTTCATCCATCAAAGGCGATGGAGGCTCCAGGAGCCACCGGATCTGCAAGGACTCTCTGTGTGGCAAGGCTGGGCAGCCCCCTGGAACCCCAAAGCAGGGGGGGGCACCCCATCTATGTCTGCAGAGAAGGGCCTGCTCCTGCGCCTACTCCTGCCTTCCTTCTGCTAGGAGTCTCTGCCCGCTTTCTAGGCTGGGGTGACACTTCCCAATGGTCCTCCATGGGCTGCTATTGCTTTTATTTATTTTTTAACAAATTTTTTTATTTTTATTTTATTTAAACAACCCCAAAATAAGAAAAAGGAAAAAAAGAACCTTCTACCATATCCATATATGAGATTCTCTGAATCTCGTGACTCTCCCCATCCCCTGCACGGGTCCTTAAAACAATTCTTCTGAAACTACTTCGCATTACATTCTCCACATTTTCCATTTCTCTAAGCTGTCCATATTTTTCGTTTCTTTACAACGCATTTTTACAGTCCAGCTAACTGTATTTTTATTTGTATACAACGGTCCCCTAAGTAAATTATGTTGTTGTTTAGTCGTTTAGTCGTGTCCGACTCTTCGTGACCCCATGGACCAGAGCACGCCAGGCAGTAAATTATAATCCCTCCAACTCTTTTTAAAAGTTGCTATTGCTTTTAGAGCTCCAGGCCGTGAGTAAACCAGCACACTGGGGAGTTTCCTACTTTGCAAGGAGTTTTCAAAGTAAGGAAGCATCCGAATGACGGTTCTTCTCCCGTCTCCCATTCCCACAGCCTGATGCTCAACCAGCAGCTTCCATGATCCCTTCCACACTACCTGGGTACTGAGCCTGGTGTGGGGCAGCCCCTCTGCCCTTGCAGATTCCCACCCCTGCAATATTACACAAGCGCTGCCTCTGTTGCCTTTTCAGCGACTCTTGAAGACCTTAGCCCTTTAAGCGGAGAAGGCTCTGCATCTGCGTTGCAACACTATTATTATTATTATTATTATTATTATTATTATTATTATTATTATTATTATTAACAACATAGTCCACAACAACTCATACATACAAAAAACCCCACCACCATTGACAATTTAATTATCAAAATTAAACTCCTATCCCCTTACACAAAGAAAACATAACATAAAAATAAAAGACTTCCTTTATCCTGTAAATGGCCTCCTTGTTTTCTTCTTGTGTACTGTTTCTTTTATATGTGATCATTACCATTTTTCCTAATTATGACTTTAAAAACCGCAAAGTCTCTTATAGAAATTAATTGAAACAGGTCCAGGTGTATATTTGGGGGCAATGTTTGGTATTCTCTGCATTCCCCCCATTCTTTTTGGAACTCTTGTCTGGCTTGTCCCCTAATTGTCTCTGTTAATCTGGCCAATTCAGTATAATCTAATAATTTATCCTGCCATCCCTTTTTTGCTGGCACAAATTCTTTTTTCCAGTTTCTGACAATGAAGGTCCTCGCCGTGCCTGTGGCATACAGGAATATTTTTTGATCCTCTTTTGCTATACCTGTGTCTGTTATTCCTAATAGGAAAGCTTCTGTATTTTTTCACAAAATTATATTTAAACATATTTTTTAAGTTCATCGTATACTATATCCCAGAAGCTTTTGATTTTTTCACAGCTCCACCAGATACGTATAAGTCTCCCTTCTGCACCTCCATGCATTGGAATGCTTTCAAAGATTCTTCTTCCATCTTATAATTTGGCGACCTGGGCTCCTCTGGAAGGAAGGGCCAGATACAAACCGAATAAATAAGAAACGAATTCTGGGCAGAGGCTTGCCTGGGGTACCCTGAGCAACTGCGCCCCTGCCACCCACATGCCTTGGCCAGGCTGGAAGGAGGGAATCCGCCGGGCGCAAGGGGGGGGGGCAGGGGGCCTGGCACCAACGCCCAGGCGCTCTGAAGACAACCCCAGAGGAAGAGCGAGGCTCGTGCCAAACGGGAGCATTTCATCTCCGCAGCCGCTCAGCGAGGTGGCTGCAGAGGGCATCTTGGCTCCAGCATTGCAATTATGAATCACAGCACAATGACACCAAAGGCGCCTGGCGTGAGGCATGCGCCCGTTTCAATCACGGAAGTACGGCAACCCTCGTTGGCGGCTCTTCACATGCCGGTCATGCTCCTAACAAGCAGGGGGTCTGAACTGGGGGTGGGCGGGTAGGGAGAGGAGACTGGGTGCCTCTGCGCATGGTGAGCACAAACACACGCACACACCCCATCCCTGCTTGCACATGACCAGGCGCTCAGGCAGCAGGTCAGGGAGACGGCAGCGACCGTGCAGCCTGAACACAACCCGGCAGCCGGGTAGGGAGAAAAGAGAGGGGCAGGTCTTACACCAGAGGAGGAATATTGGCAGGCAGGAGGGTGAGCCCCTCCCATCTCCAAATCTCCACACTGACAGATTAGTCAGCAAACGGCTCTTGGCAGCCGAAGGAGGGCTTTGTTGGGGGCTATCGGCCGGGAACTTCCAGGCCAAGACCGAGGGGGGATCTGGGGGTAGCTGCTGGATCAGGGCAAACAGGGCAGGGGCACCGGATGCTCCAAGAGGAAGCCCATGGAGACGGACCTGAGCGCAGCAGCAGCAGCAGCAGCGATCTCACTTGCGATTCCCAGCAAGTGCCATTTAGAGGAGGGCAGCGCAATCTTCGCCGGAGCCAGGAAACGGTGCTGCTGTGAACATGCCGTAATCAGAGCCCTTTTCAATCAGGCAACCGCCTCCCCTTCCGAAGGTTATTTGCTACATCAGCCTCCCCACAAGCTGACACCCCCTCCGGGGGGGCCTTGTGAACACCTGGAGACGGAGATCAACACCCGCCGACCCCTCAAGCAGGCGCAGGCACCACCCACAGTCTGCTCAGGGCCCCCGCAGCACCCCCACCCCGCGGTGCTTCTGTCTTCTCGCCAAACTTGGGACACAAATGGCCAAAGGGCTGAAAGGATGTTGAGCGCCGCTTGCGCCTCTCTGTGCCCACACGCGAGAAGGTTCCTGTTGCTGCCTTTGTCCCAGCGGCCGGGAGAAATGTCTTCCCTTACCCACAGGCCGTCCCATAGGGGCTGACTATCCGCCAACTACGGCCGGGCCTTCCTCCTCACGGATTCCACTTTGCTGGGCCAGCAGAAGAGGCAGCCTGCAAAGTGCGCTGCGTCCTTCCGACAAGCAAAGTGCACGAGATTCGTGCCATGCCAGCTCAGAAGCTGCCGTGTCCTTGCCAAGGTAAGGACGCCTTGCGGGAAGAGATTAGCAGCCACCCAAGAAGCGGGAAAGTGGCTGGGGAGGGGGCGAAAGGAGATGACGGGGATGGCCGGCCAATTGGTGCCAAAGAAGGATAGAACTTTCTTTATGTACGCTACAACAGCAGCAAGAATACTTATCACAAAGCATTGGAAGACGCAAGATCTACCCACCCTGGAAGAATGGCAGATGAAGGTGATGAACTATATGGAACTGGCGGAAATGACTGGCAGAATCCGAGACCAGGGAAGAGAGACGGCGGAAGAAGATTGGAAGAAATTTAAGGACTATCTTAGGAAACATTGCAAAATTAATGAATGCTAGAACGATGTCGGTTTAGAAATTAAGTGGTTTTCAGCTGTAATGATTAAGTAAAAAGAAAAGAAAGGTTAAAAACTAAACAAAAATTAAGGGAGAGGATTTGCTGAACTAATAATTAGAAATTGGAATACAGAAAGGGGAGGTATGAGGAGGTCGGGGAAGTAAGTTATAAGAAAATAAGGGATTGAAATTATACTTGTTTTTGTCTGTGTTTTGTTTGTATTATTGTTTTTTTCTTTTATATACTTTTGAAACTTCAATAAATATCTTTAAAAAAAAAAAGGAGATGCATTTCTGCAGTGGGCCTGCGTCTGAACTGGCAGATCGAGACCCCAACTCACTCACACCCCCAACACGGGGGTGGGATTTATTTACCTAGACCCTCCACTTGAGAAGAACCTTCCCCAAGTCGCCTGCCCTCAACGCTGCCAGCCCCGTCCCATTACTACAAGAAGGCGCAGCAGGAGAAGTCTGGAGTCTTCCCAAAATCTGAGAGGCGGTTACAGACTTGCTTCACTCCTTTTTAAAAAGCACGCTCAGGTGTCCTAACCAGGGAGAAGCCTCCGTCATCACAAGTGCCATCTGAAGCCCTGGCATGATGGGAGAGGGGTGCAAAGGAAAGAAGAGTGCCTCTAAGCATGTACAGACTACTTGTGGTGCACACCTTGAGAACCGAGTCCTTCAGCCACGGTCACAACCATCTCTGAAGGTCCGCCCAGTGGAGTAACTGCTAAAAGACAGGGCTTGAACTCGCCTGCTGAGAGCCCCCGCCTGGTGTAAGGGGGGGGGGGGCAGTGGCAGCCCAGCCCAACCCCTGGCAGAGCAGAATCACCCTCTGGGGCTGTGCCAGTCCAGAGCACCCAGGCTCCGGCACAAGCAGAGCGAGGCAAGCGCAGGAAGGCCCTGGGAGAGACCTTTCCGCTGGCAAGGCAAAGCCGTCGAAGTGACTGACAGCTGAGAAAGGTCAGCCTGTCCGAGGCTGGCAGCTTTGGGTGGCACAGAGTTTCGACAAGACGCCCCAGCGGTTCCTGAGCAACTAGCCCTGATCCAAAGCCAATTTCAGGCTAACCGTTAAGAGGGGCAAGGAAGGTCAACAACGCAAAAAACGATCCATAAATATTCTCCTGCTTGGAGCCAGGAGAAGAACGTTCCAGGGTCATGAAACCAAGGCGGGCATTTTGTCAGGGAGGGTGGCATGTGGCTATGGTGTTTGGTGGGGTGGGGGGGGCAGAAGGGGCAGGCATCAGGGAGGGAGGGAGGCACCCTGGTCTTCCTCTGCCTAAGGACACCCACACACAAATCCATCCACTCTCATCCCAGGCTCAATTCTTTGGCTTCCCTCTGCCTGGAAGAGGCCACCTGTTCTGAGTCCGTCCCCCATCCTGAAACAACACCTTGGCCGATTTGGGGAGGGGGGCCTCTGGCAACCTCAAATGCTCATTTCCGCACATGCAGATGAAGGCGGCTCACACCACAAAAGACAATAATATTCTGGTGCCAAAGAACCACACACAAAACCACATTTTGCCAAGTCTCGGGAAGGGAGGAGGCTTTGGGGTCCCTGGGAGCACCAGCCCCCCTCCAAAGTGACCCAGAGGCAGCCTCAGGGGCTCAAATGTGAGGAGGCCTCCTCCCTCCCCAAAGGAAGCCCAAGGCCTCGCAAAACCCTGCTTGGCCAAGTCATGGGGCTGCTCCTATGTCGCCTCCCCCTGGCACCCGAGTTTGTGGCCCCGTAAGCCCAAGTCCCTCTGCCCACGAAGCCCGTTGGACCCCCGCGGAGCCACATGCTTAAGCTGAGCCCAGTCTGCGCAGCCGCAACTCGCCGTTTGCCAAGCCCGGGCCAGAAAAGACAACAACTCTCCGCGCCATCCCACCTGGCAGCCTCTCTCTCTTGAGCAAACCCTTGCCCGCCTGCACGGATCCTGGCCCAGGAGGGCAAGAGCGCTTTGCAATGGACCAGCCAGACTCCTCCCAGCCTGGGAGCCAGAGCCTCTGGCCAGGCCGGCTGCTGCTCCATAGAAAGACCGGAGGAAGGAGACGACCGGAAGACAACAACCCCCCCCCCCTTGCAGCCCTGGCCCCCTACCTCTCGCTGCAGCACCAGCTCCTTTGTGAAGAGAGTGGCCTCCTCGCTGAAGGGCTCCCCCTCCTGGACCAGGCCGGGCAGGTTTCGTGCTCCACGGGGACATTCGATACCTGAGGAAGGAAGCAGAGGGGCAGGGAGAGAGAGGGAGAGAGAGATTTTCAGTGAGCTTCCTTTTCTTTCCTGACTTTATCAAGTTCCTTCCATGCTAGGATGGATGGCCGCCCGTCAAGGATTCACTCATTGCAAGACCAGATGACTCTTTGGGTTCCTTCCAACAAGACCTTTGGAACAAGGATGTTTCCTCAGCATCACCCAACCTGGTATGCCCCATGGAATACTTGAAGGTCCACAAATGACAACACTTTGGAGGTCCCAAGTCGCAAGGTGGTTAGATAGGTCTCAGCTAGGGCCAGGGCCTTTTCAGTACTGGCCCCAACTTGGTGGAACGCTCTGTCCCAAGAGACTAGGGCCCTGCGGGACTTGACATCTTTCCGCAGGGCCTGCAAGACGGAGCTGTTCCGCCTGGCCTTTGGTTTGGACTCAGTCTGACCCTTATGTTGCCCTCCCCTTATGGTCTTGATCTATGGACTACTTTTAAAAATGACGCTGCATTTTAAATTGGATTTTAAATTGGATTCCCCCCCCCCCCATTATGTTTTTACTGTAATTTTACTGGTGTTAGCCGCCCTGAGCCCGGCTCTGGCCGGGGAATAAATAAAATTTTTAAAATCATCATCATCATTGAGAGCCAGAAAAGGAGCTCCCCACAAAAGGAGCAGACCCCCAGCAGGACCTGCCCTGGAGGGGAGGCTTGCCAGGACCGCCTGGCCAGGCCCAAGAAGGAGCCTTGGAGGCCGCCTGGCCAGGCCTGGGGTCCCCTTGCAGCCGCCCCCCTCAAGGACTGCCCTCCTCATCCTCCCAGGGCAGAAGGCTCTCCTCTGCAAGGAGCCCTGGACAGACCTTGCTTCCGCTGCACCCCATCCCTGAGCCGGGGGGGGGGGGGAAGGACTCCGAGTGCCAGAGGCTTCTGGGTAGGATCTGGGCCAACCGACAGGCACCCCAGGAGACAGAGCAGCTGGAAAGGCCAGCACCCAAGGGCCTTTCCGTGGGTGCAGATTGAAAGAATAATTTATTATGTCTACCCCGACCATCTGGCTGGGTTTCCCCAGCCACTCTGGGCAACTCCCAACAGAGTATTAAAATCACAATAAAACATCAAACATTAAAAACTTCCCTGAACAGGGCTGCCTTCAGATGTCTTCTAAAAGTCAGATAGTGGTTTATTTCCTTGGCATCTGGTGGGAGGGCGTTCCACAGGGCGGGTGCCACCACCGAGAAGGCCCTCTGCCTGGTTCCCTGTAACCTCACTTCTCGCAATGAGGGAACCACCAGAAGGCCCTCAGCGCTGGACCTCAGCATCCGGGCAGAGTGATGGGGGTGGAGATGCTCCTTCAGGTATACTGGACCGAGGCAGTTTAGGGCTTTAAAGGTCAGCACCAAAACTTTGAATTGTGCTTGGAAACATACTGGAAGCCAATGTAGGTCTTTCAGGACCGGTGTTATATAGCCCGGCGGCCGCTCCCAGTCACCAGTCTAGCTGCCGTATTCTGGATTAGTTGTAGTTTCCAGGTCACCTTCAAAGGTAGCCCCACGTAGAGCGCATTGCAGGAGTCCAAGCGGGAGATAACCAGAGCATGCACCACTCTGGCGAGACAGTCCGTGGGCAGATAGGGTCTCATCCTGCGTACCAAATGGAGCTGGCAGACAACTGCCAAGGACACAGAATTGACCTGCGCCTCCATGGACAGCTGTGAGTCCAAAATGACCCCCAGGATGCAAACTGGTCCTTCAGGGGCACAGTTGCCCCATTCAGAACCAGGGAGTACCCCCCTCCACTCCTGCCCCGTCCCCCCAAAAACAGTACTTCTGTCTTGTCAGGATTGAACCTCAATCTGTTAGCCGCCATCCATCCTCCCACCGCCAAGAGGTGCTGGCACTGCTTATCTCAGTTCAAACATGCTCTTATCAGTGCTCTCCAGGAGAGAGCTTGCCAGGGGAGGCAGAGGTGGCAGGGGCTACTGGGAACCCCCACAATTGCCGGAGGTGGGGCCAGTGGGGAGGGGTGGAAAGTTGCAGGACAAGGATGCAAGGCTTCAGGTGAGACAAGTCTCCAGTGCCAGCCCGCCAGGGGCTGCCCCCTCCACCCCCATCCTCACAAGACCAGCCACTGCCGCAGCCGCCCTCCTGCCAGGGGGCAAGCCCCTGCCCCACAGCAGCGGAAGCGCAGTCCCAATCCACTTCCACGCTCCGGTGCCTTGCCAGGAGGAGGAAGGCTGGAAGGGAGCCAACACCAGCCACTTTGGGCGGCTCCTTGGCGCAAGGCAGAGGCGCCCGGCCAGCCTTCCCCTGCGAGGCCGCTCAAAATAGCCCTGCGATTCCCTCCAAGGCAGCGAGAGATGCATTCTGCCTGTGGCTCCGCAGGCTCAGCCCCGCGCATGATGATCAGCCAAGGCTGAAGCTGGCTGCCGAGCCGAGGCTTCCGGACGGGAAGCCATTTTTTCCTGGAATAATTTAAGGAGCAATAAAGCCGGGAAAGCAACCGCTGGGACATCACCTGAAATAAAGGTTTAGTGAGGCGGATGCGCCGCTGCCACAGAGAACAAGGAGGACGGGGGTCCATAAAGGAGCTTTATAGCAGCTGCGGCGGCATCTGTCAAGAGCATCAACCACTTGATGCGCAAAATGTCCCCGCTGGGGAGTTTGGCTTCCTCCCGGGGGGAGCGAGGTGGGGCGGTTCGAGGCAGGAGGAAGATGTGGCCCCAGAGACTCTGCGGGCGCAAAGGGCCGAGGGAGGGAATAAGCAGGAGGGGGTGAGGAGGGGGTGGCCCTGCAATACCCCCAGAGCCTAAATTCAGGCTGGGGCGGCACAGAGTCCATGGCAGAAGAGAACCCGACTGGGAGCAGAGAAGGAAGCCCCCTCCCTCTCCTCCACAGCCTGGACACCCTCCTTTCAATGTTTAATGGGTTATTGTATTTTAGTGTTCCGTTGGAAGCCGCCCAGAGTGGCTGGGGAAACCCAGATGGGTGGGGTATAAATTTATTATTATTATTATTATTATTATTATTATTATTATTTTCACATCATGGCTTGGAGGCACCCAATCGACAAACGTTCAAAACGGAGCTTCTGGCAGCGGTTGCAGGGCCTGCATTGTGGATGGCCCCTTCCAACCCTGCAGTTCGAGGATTCCTGTCCCAGGAGGCAAGACTCGCCTGCTTTGCTAGATCCCTTGGAGCTCAGGGGGCTCCTTTGGGGACGACCCAACACCTGTGGGTCAGCACAGTCTTGGGGCTCAAACCTCCCCCTTCCAAGAAGCCCAAACCAGGTTTCCCGGAGGGGTCCCCCAAGGCGCAAGGTGGTGCCTGCGCTTCTCCACAGGCTGCAACAGAATCGTAGAGTTGGAAGGGATCCCTAAAGGCCATTTAGGCCACCCCCTGCGAGGCAAGAACCGCCACTAATGCTTCTCTGACAGATGGCCACCCAACTTATGCTTGTTGTTGTTGTTGTTTAGTCGTGTCCGCCTCTTTGTGACCCCCTGGACCAAAACACGCCAGGCACTCCTGTCTTCCACTGTCTCCCGCAGTTTGGTCAAACTCCTGCTGGTAGCTTCGAGAACACTGTCCCACCATCTCATCCTCTGTCGTCCCCTTCTCCTTGTGCCCTCCATCTTCCCCAACATCAGGGTCTTTTCCAGGGAATCTTCTCTTCTCCTGAGGTGGCCCAAGTCTTGGAGCCTCAGCTTCAGGATCTGTCCTTCCAGTGAGCACTCAGGGCTGATTTCCTTCAGAATGGATAGGTTTGATCTTCTTGCAGTCCATGGGACTCTCAAGAGTCTCCTCCAGCACAAAAATTCAAAAGCATCAATTCTTCGGTGATCAGCCTTCTTTATGGTCCAGCTCTCACTTCCATACATCACTACTGGGAAAACCAGAGCTTTGACTATACGGACCTTTGTTGGCAAGGTGGTGTCTCTGCTTTTTAAAACCTCTCCTTAGAAACCTCCAATCTGGCTTTTCATGTGAAAGCGTTCTGCTTTTGCATCAGGCTCCCCACCTGGCAGGAGGGCTCATGAGATGGAGAAGGCGAAGGAGCAGAGGCCCAAGCGATGCCAGCTTATTACCTGTAATAGCTGCCTCTGCCAAGTGCTGGCCGGGCGCAGCCTGAGAGGCAGGGATTGTTTCTGCTACATGATTAGAGCCGCAGAGGCAGGTCAAGTGCCGATCCATCAAGATTTGCGGGGAAGGAGGAGGCACCCCAAGAGGGAGCCCAGGCAGGTGATCCTCTGCTGTTTCAGCTTCACCAACGCCGGGTCCCAGCCAGATTCCTAGCAACTGGGAGGAACGACTTGTCCCCCTGCCCAAACCATCCACCTCGCCTCTTCCAGGCCCCCAGGTTCAACCCAGGCCACCCGGAAAGATGGAGGGCGGAAGAAAGGGCCACAGGCTCCGGTGGCTCACAGCCCAGCCATGGCCAGGAGCCCCATCATCAGCAAGTAACATACTCCTGCCTGGCCCCACACACCTGGGGCAGCCAAACTGCCCTGCCTGGCCAGTGGGGGAGACCCACAGGAGACCCCTGCCTTGGGGGCACACTCTCTCCTTCCGCTCACACCCAGTGGCTCTGCACTCCTTGCGAAAAGGGGGACCAAGGAGTTTGCTAAGAGGCGCCCGTGTTTCCCTGCTCAGGCTGTCTGTCTTGTTTGTTGGCTTGCCGCCCCAAGGTCCCAGGCTGGGACGGATCATCAAAACACAATATTAAGAACGCTTTAAAACAACTCCCAGCCGTAAAAGGAGGGGGGTCCTGAGAACGTGCGCCTCCAACTGCAAAGGAAGTCGGGGGGCAAAGAGGCGGGCTTTTTGCATCCTCTGGAAGCTGTGCAATGAAGGCACCAGCTGCAGCTCTGTGGGGAAGGAGCCCCACAGTTCTGGGGCTGCCATGGAGAAGGCTCCTTCCCCCTGGGCCACCACACATACCCCTGAGCCTCTGAGGGGGGAGGGACCCCCAAGAGGGCCCTCAGGGAAGGAGGCGGCCATTCAGGTATGTGGGGCTGGAGTCGTCTAGGGCTTTCAGCACCAATGGAAGCGCCTGGAAAGGAACCAGTGCAGAGGATTTAATGCAGAATTCTCCTGGGGGTCCAAAGTGCAGGAGCCCCCCCAGATCCAGGCCGGCTCCTGCCAGCCCAGGTGGCCATCAGCCCAAACCTCACTCCGTGCTCAGAAGACGGGGCTCTGTTGTCTCCCTCTGCCGCACGTCCAGAAGAATGACAGCGGCGGAAGTGGCAAGGTTAAGAATCTCTCCGCACAGGTGACAAAAGGATTTAGAAGCAGGCTCCTGCCAGAGACGCACGCTGGGCAAAGCCAGGGGACAGCTGGGCGACGCCACTGCCGCCAGCCGGAGAACCTCCCAGGTGGGCAGCAGGGCAAGGAGGGCGGAGAGGCGCTCTCCAGGGGCACGGCAAAAACCGCCTGGCCTCTCGACGACAGCAAGGCAAGGAGCCCCGAGAGGGAGGGCTCCTGAAAGAGAAGGGAGGCGCTGCCATGGCAGGACGGGGCAGCCGCACACCCCAGGGGCAGGCACAGGGATGGACCTTTGTGCGTGCGAGTATTTTGCAGGTGCCCCTTGGGGGAAACCCACAAGCTGAGCCCTAGAGCCCTCTTCTCCCCTCCTACTACTGACTCCCCTTCCTCTGACCACAGAGGCAGAGCCTAGTCCTTGTGGCTGGTAGCATCCACCGGCCTCCTCCTCCTCCAGGAATTGCTCCCTGTGGCAGGGAGTTCCACAGTTCAGCTGTACGCTGACTGACAAAGGGCTTTCTTCGCCAACCTGGCCTTGCAAACTCTGCTGGCCTCGCAGGCCCTGTGCCAGGGACGGCTGCAGCACCTGCCGAAGCCAGCCCAGCCCTGGGCACCAACCGCCTGGCGGACCTCCCTGCTCCCCACTCAGCACCCTTGGCTCCTCAGCAGCCCCTCTCTCCCAAAGCACCACCTTGCAAACTGGGAGCTGGGCCTGGCCTGGCGCAGGGGTCAGAGGGAGCTGGGTGCTCTCTCCCCAGCACCCACCACAAAGCCCCCAGTCCAGACAGCCGCAGGCCTTGCTCCTGCCAGAGAGAGAGAGAGAGAGAGAGAGAGAGAGAGAGAGGCTGCTTTGCTGCTCCTGAGAGAGATAAATATAGCACAGGAGTTTTCTTGGACTGGATCGAGGGAGAGAAAAGCATTGGAAAGAAATAGGTGAATAAATCAGAGGGAAAAGTGCTTTGTGCAGCAAAATCGCTGCACCCAGCGTTGCCACATATTAATGACCCCAGGGAAAGCTGGCTCAGGCTGCCTTTCACATGCGATGTTCCCCAGCATACTGACAAGCGAGTGCTGGGGCAGGGGAAGGACGCCGCTGGCGGGGAGGGGAGCCCTGCCTGACCCCTGCCCAGGACCCAGCAAGGAAGAGCATGGCAGAGGCTGCCGGGGGGGGGGCAGGAACTGCTTGCGTTATGCAGGGGGGAGCAGAAAAGTCCTGGGGAGCAGCCTCAAAGCAAACCAGGCACAGCCATAGGAGCACAGAGCTAGAACAAGTGGCCTGGCCTCGCTGACTGACTGCCCCCCCCCCCAAAAAACCCCACCACATGCAGCCCAGAGTGGAGGACAAAATGACAGGATTCTAAAGCTGGAAGGGATCCAAAGGCTCATCTAGTCCAACTCCCCGCAATGCAGAAATCACAGCTTTCAGGGAACAAGTTCCCTTATGGCCAAGGTGGCTGATTCGGAGAAGGAGAGAGGCAGGCGAGGCCTCAAGGCACACGGCAGAGGTCCTGACGTCTCTCACGGGAAGAGGCTCCCTGGGCAAGAGAGAGGTGGAGCCAGTCTTTCAAAGAGAACAGCCATTCCTCAGGTGAGAAAGCGATCCTTCTCCTGCATCTCAGGCTCCAGGAAGCAGAACGCTTGCCAACTGGGGACACAGAAAGATGGGCTTGCAGCGGGGACCTGGGCGACGCGGCGACTCGCCTGCCAGCTGCAAAGGCTGTGGGCAGGACATCGGAACAGCCTCCTGCATCAGGACAGAGCAGGCAGCCCATCTGGGTCCAGCCTCCTGTTCTCACCGTCGCCTGTGGGAAACCAGCAAGCAGGATTGGGGCCCAAGAGCAGCTCTCCCCTCCTGTGAATTATTGTATTTTAATATTATTAAAATTACTGTATTTTAATATTTTGCTGGAAGCCACCCAGAGTGGCTGGGGAAACCCAGCCAGATGTGCAGGGTACAAATTATTATTAATCCAGCCACTGGCATTCAGCAGCATTGCAGAGCCACTGGTCCTCTTTTAAAGCCATCCAGGTGTGTGGCCCTTCCTGTCTCCTCCTGCAGAAGCAAATTCCATTGCATGAAGAAGGCCTTTCTTGTTCCTCTCCTAAATCTTCACCTTCCATTTCATTGGACGTTGATGAGTCCCAGCATCACGAGAGAGCCGCCTAGAGAGGACAGCAGGTGGGTCGGCAAAGGTGGCACATGCCAGCGCACTTGGAAACATACTTGCGCAAAACGGGGGCCGAATCCCGGAGAACCTTCTCCACCATGACACCTGTTCCTTGCGCAGGGCCTGCTGGGCAGGGAGAGCCCAGGAGCCTGGAAGGGCCAGGGGTGTCCAGGAGAGGGCTCCAGAGTGGCGAGGCACTGGGGGGCAGCTGAGCCCCCGCGCAAGGGCTGGCGCCACTTGAAGACGCGCCATGGAGCGCTTGAGATGGCAAGGGCCGTTCTTCAACCGACTTCTGGGGAGCGTGGGACTTGTGACAACTCCATTCCTAAAGGATGCTGCTGCTGCAAACGGCTCCAGATAAAGGGGGATTGGGAAGATTTGAAAGCTCCAGCCTTGGAGAACATGACAGCAATTTAAAAGAGATGAAGGGGCCGCAGAGGAGGAGGAGGAGGAGGCGCTTGGGGAGGGACACAGCGCCTAGGTGTTTATATGCTAATTCCGGGAGCCTCTCAGCCCAAAGAGGGAGCAGAAGGCCCTTCGCTAAATGCGGAGAGAGATGTGGGGAGCATATCAGACGCAAGGGGGGGGGCAGGGAGAGAGGCTTGGCTGCTGGCAGATAACTCAATGGAAGAATCAACTCAGCATGCCGCAACAGTGGGGGGAAAGGTAAATTCCGTGGCGGAGATTAGAGGGGGGGCACGGAATCGAAAATAAAGCTGCCTGCCAGCCTTTTCAGGCCTTTTATACAGACCTAGGGAGCAGCCACATTTGGAATCCCCAAACAGGTTCCGGTGGCTGCAGAGCGCAAAGGGATTCCGCAGAGCTAAAAGGGGGGGGGGGGTCTCAGGAAAGAGCCATCAAAACCACGGAGGGGGTGGAGGAACTCCCTTGTGATGGAAGGGTGTCATGATTTGGGGAGGGGGGTATTTAGAAAATAAAACAGAAGGGTGGGAGAAACCATACAGGCATGGAGAAAGGGGATAGAGACATATTCTTCTCCCTCCTAAGGCCAGAAGGCGGGGGCGACCCAATTAAGCGGGCAGGCGATTCAGAATAATAATAAGCTATTTTTTTGATATCCAGCCCATCTGCCTGGGTTGCCCAGTGAGAAGGCGAAGGCCAGAGGTAGCCTGGAAGGGAAGAATCTCTCAGGCTGCCCCACAGCCTGCCATAAGAGGGGTCTGAGTCCAGGCGGGCAACCGGTCGGACACCACACCCAGCCTGCAGGTGGCAAGGAGCACACCAGCCAGCAGACGGGTGAGAGATGGGCAGAGATGAGCAATTCTGTTCCCTGCAGAAATCTGAGCAATGAGGAAATGTCTCGCAGACCATTTCCAAGGCCAGCATATGCCTGCGCCATGCGGAGAGAGGGAGTTCTCCAGGACGCGAAGGGCATGAGGCTGCGTGGGAAACCTCGAAGGGGGGGGGGGTCTGGTGCCCTGCAAAGCCCAGAACTTGCAAAATCTGCAAGTGGGGAAAGTCCTCCAAGCCTCATCAAAAGCCAGAGGAGCAGAGCTCCCGTTGTTTGGCCACTTGAGGCACCTTTGGCTTATTTACCCAGAAATTGCAAAAACCCCAGAGCGGCGTACAAAAGGGGGAGGCCGTTCCGCCAAGACCCACGTTAACTTCCTGCGCTCCCTCCTGCAGCAACGGTGAAATTGTTCTGCTCTTAAGTGGTTCTCACAATGGAGAGCCTGCAGAAGGAAGGAAGGAAAAGAGAAAGCATCTCCAGAAGCTGCTGCAAGCAAGTCCTTCCGGAGGGGAAAATAAAATTAAAAGGCGCAGCATTTCTCCATCCCGCTCGTGCCTCCTGGGCCCTGGGCAGTCTGGCCGGGGGTGGGCAGGGAGGGGGAGGGAGGGAGTCTCCACAAGAGGCTTCCACAAGCATCTTCTGCCGCCTGCGGGGCTGTGCAAAACAGCCTGCACTGCAATCGGGGAAATGGCTCCACAGCCGCCACCCCCCCCCCCAGCTCAGATGTCTGCTAAAATTGCAAAAATGCTCTTCGCTTTAAGATCGGGGGGGGGGGGGGAATGCCAGAGCGAAAGATTTGATATAAAAGCATGAACTGAACATGATCTCCAACTCAGGAATATGCCGGCTGACGTACGGGGAGGGGGGGCCCCTCAGCAGCCATCAAAATCCACATGCGTCCCATCAGCGTTGCACTGCAAATTGAGAGGAGTTTGGGGGGGGGGGCATCTTCTCCATCTCTGCTCCCTTTTCCTCCCTGCTCTGCCCAGGAATCAGCAAATGTATTAATCTGAGCAGCAGCGAGATGAGAGATGCAGTTTAAAAGACTGCAGCACTTGGCTGCCACCGCTCCTCTCCCTGGGGTCTCAAAATAACTCCGCCACAAATCAGTTTTCCTAAACCCTCCCAGCCTCGCTGCCAGGAATACGACAATAAAGGCAAGACAGCGGGACTTATGTAACCAGGAAGGCCCAAGATCTATGGGCAGGGAGGGGGCAGGCTGAATCCCAGCCCCCTCTCACGGGGAGGGGGGCAAGTCCTGGCCACAGCACTGGGGCTGCCCCAAGCGGGGGTCCTGTGCCCTCGCTGCCACCCCAGAGGAGGACACAAGCATGCTGGGATTTCATGGTCCCCTTCCGGCACACCTTCCAGCGCTGGGCTGCCTTGGAGAGCCATGGGCAAGGGCCAACCGACTTTGCCTCGAATGCCTCTGCAGCCATATTCAATACTGGGGGGGGGGGGCGGGCGCCCTGGGGAGCCCCCAGGCAGGAGGGGAGCAACTGCGCAGGAAGAGGCCAGGGCAGGTCCAGCTGGCCAGAGGGAAGGAGGTTTGGGGGTCATCAGCTTCTCAGGCAAAGGGCACACTCTGCACAGAAAGAGGCCAGTTGTTTTGGGAGGGGGTTAGAGGAAATTCCTGGTGGGCCCCCGGCTCCTCCTGTCCCCCCCCCCAACCATCCTGCTTACAGATGGACAACACACAGGCACCTTTCCTGGGCAAATTCTTTAGCAGCGATTCCCACACTGCAGGGAGACAAGATGCCTCTTGGGCTCCCTATAAATCCTTTGATTCTGGGGGGCTCAGGGCGGTCACACCCCAAGCCCAGTTCTCTCTGGGCCAGCTCAAAGCATGGTGGCGCCTGAAACTGGGAAAACCAAACAGCCTCTGCCCCAAACTAGGTCAGCTGACCCTCTGCCAGCCTTTCCTGGTGCCCCGACCTCGGGACTTTTAGCCACAGAGGCTGATTAGGTGCCCGTCGTGGGAATCCCACAGGCAAGATTCTCACGCTCTCTTCTAAGGTTCTTGTAGGAAGAGAGGAGGGGGCTCTGGACGACCCCCTTTCCCAGGCATCCCCATGGAAAACTGGGGGAAGTTTAGGTCTGCCAGCAAACCACTGGCGTACTGAGCCTGTCCAGAGCGTGGGATCCAGGCCGTTTTCTGCCCCCCTCCCCGCATCTGCTGGCACTGCCGCCTGGCAGATCCCTGGCACCGGCAACCCCCCAGGCAGAAATTCGCATGCAGCCCATGCCCAGACTGGCGGGACAGAAAGGAGCGTGCGGCCTGACAAGCCAGCAGGCTTTCCTTCCCCCAGACTCCGGAGAAGCCCCATCAACCGCTTTGCATCGACTTCCTTTCAGAGTAATATTTTTTTTGGTGGGGGGTGCCTGCTTCAGAGAAAGGCCAGGTGCCAAACAATGACAGCCATGGGGGGGGGGGGGTGGAAAATACATTGCTGCACCGTAACCTTCAGATGCTGGAGCCGCTGTTGGTGGTCAGTTGCAAAAAAACCAACAACCCATCTTTACGAACGGCCTTCAGGAGGACTCCCAAGCGGAAATAAATATGGACAGTAACGTTTGCCAGCTGTCCCTCCCCAAAGGGTCAGGGCAAGGTGTGGGGCAGGCGGCGAGAGCAGGAGAGGCAGGGGGCAGCTGAGCCGGAGGGGAAGGAGGCAGAGCTCCCCTCCCCCCCCCCCCGAGATGAAGGCTGGCCAGCGACACTGGGGCTGCGCAAGGGCCACTTAGGGGCACAGAGGCCTGGAAGAACCGGACGCTGTGTTATTAGCACCCACAAACCAGCTGCACACAAATTACCATAGATTCCGGCGTATTAGGCAACTGGGCATATTAGACAACCCCCCAAATTGACAGCTGCAATTTGGGGGTTCATCTTATAAGCCCAGTCGCCTAATACACTGGGCAGCTACGCGCCGGGAGAAACCCTGGCAGGCTCCTCACCAGGCAGCTCTCTCCTGGTGCAGAGCGGAGCCCGCCGCTGCCGCTACTTCGGAGCTACCACAGCAGCAGATGGGGGCGGGCTCTGCTCCGCGCCACGCTGCCCATACCCGGGGTACAAGACGACCCCCGACTTTTTTACCTCTTTTTCATGGTTAAAAAGTCGTCTTATAGGCTGGAATCTACGGTATACGTCCCCATAAAAACACCTTCCATTTTTATTGGGTGAAGCCTGCAAATTTTTGAAAATGGAAGCCATTGTTCACACAAGGAGGAGGAGAAGGGGAAGGAGAAGAAGGAAGAAGAAGAAGAAGAAGAAGAAGAAGAAGAAGAAGAAGAAGAAGAAGAAGAAGAAGAAGAAGAAGGAGAGGGAGGAGAAGAAGAAGAAGAAGAAGAGGAAGAAGAAGAAGAAGAAGAAGAAGAAGAAGAAGAAGAAGAAGAAGAAGAAGAAGAAGAAGAAGAAGAAGAAGAAGATTCCACCCAGAAACTCTTTCGCTCCCTCAGCCCAGTTGGGTATAAAGGCCCCCGAGGCAGCTAAATGCAAGAATTGACCTCAACAGCTGGGTGGTGGGCTCTGCCTCCTGCTGGGGACCAGTCCGGCCGTGGGAGACCATGGGAGAGGACTATGCATGTGCTGCCTCTCTCTCTCTCTCTCTCTCTCTCTCTGTCGCTCACCCCCACCCCCAGGAGGACCCCACACAACAGGCAGATCTTGCAGGGGCCCTAGTGGACTCCAGAGATGGGGAGCCCCCCCCAAGCGCCTGACACAGCCAGAAGGGGAGTCTGGGAAGAAGCACAGCCAGGTGGCAAGAGCCCTGCCCAATGGCAGGATACTTGGGAGGGGGCACCCCACGTGACTCCTGGGGAGCTGGCAAGACCCTGCCTCCAAGCTTGGGCTTGTTTGGTGAGCCATTGCGGGGAAAGGGCTTCCACAATGAAGCAGCAGCAGTTCCTGGCAGCCCCACACCAGGACCGGGGGGGCGGCAGAGCAGGGTCAGGCCGCAGGGCCCCCACGGGCTGCGCTCCAGCGCCACGAGAGCCAGCAGAGGGGGCCGGGCGGCGGCAGCAGCCAGCCCTCCGAGATGACGCGAAGCGGCAACGTGGCTCAGAGCATCCGGGGCTCATCGACTTTGACAATTGCCAATTAGCTTTAACGAGGAGCCGTAATGTACCAATAAACAGAATATGGTGCGCGAGAAATAAAGCAACGGTAACGCGAGGCCCTGCTGCGCCTGGTGCGCGCGACTTCCAAGACGCCCTGGAAAGGAGCAGGGCTGGCAGAGAGAGGAGGAAACAAAAGCTGCCAGCCCCCCCCCCCCCCCCGGTGCATAGAGCTGGGGCCACCTGCAGCCTCCGTGTGCCCCCTCTGCCTGGGGGAGCTGTCACAGAGAAGCCAGCATCTCCCCAGGTGGAGGCCTTGACTGGGTCAACCTGGCAAAACCTGAGAGTTTGGGGTGGGGGTGCCAAGGTACAAAGGCAGCCTGGTGAGCCTCCCCCACCCCCACCCCAAAGGATCTGGGCCCACAAGGGATTGTTGCAGGAACCCCCCCCCCCAATCATTCAGTTTGTACAAACAGGACACACATGCACTCACACACGACATATGTGACGTTTCTGTTATAAATTCATAGTAAATCAACCGTACATCGGATTTACACCGGTCCGCTTTTATTTTGCTCCATGAAGGAAGGACTATCAAAGGGGGATGTTTTGATACAGGACGGCCATAATCCCTTAAGCGTACCAACACGTACTCAGGAGCCCTACCCAGTTGGCATGACGACCTTGATGGTCCCAGACAGAAGACCATCAAGGACACAGAGGACTTGCATATGGGAGTAGATTCAACACAGACTGGAACAAAGGACAATGATCAGCTCTTCCCTCTGGGGGCAGGAAACTGCAAACTCCCCTCTGTCACCTGGAAAGTACTCATGGGGAGGGGGAAAGGGGGAACCAGCCAGGTGACAGGACACTCAGGTTACCTCCATAACTCCTCCCTCAACCCCTCCTCTTTGTGATGTGTCAATGATGTAATCATGATGTAGTTGTGATGCAGTTCTAGGGATGTAGTTTGGGGAATTGGCAACTAATAAAAGTTGGGGTCTTCTTTTGTTTGGGGCTTCCATTTTGTTCTACCTGGGGGCAGGTGGGAGTCCTGTGGCGACAGTCTTCAATAAAGGCCAAGCCGACTGGCTGCTCTTTTGCTCTGCTATTCCTGGCTGGTCTCCTTGTTTTTTTGTCCAACAGAGCCCTCAGATTTCTCCGTTAACAGGATGGGTGCAGGGAGCGCCTCTGCTCAGAGGAAGTGCAACTCCCAAGGTTGCCAGGTTTGTCATAAACATCTGGCTCAGCCTTTCCTAGACATCTCCTCACCCGTCGCTGGTCAAGTGAAGGAGCCGCTTCCCCGTCCCCACGCTTGAGGAGGCAGCCGGCCGAAAGAGCAGCATCAATATTGCCGGCAAGCAGGTGGATGAGTGGGCAGAGGGAGCCCAGGAAAGGCAGGGCGGGCGCTGCTGCTGCCACCTCCTCCTCCTCCTGCTGCGGAGACTGACTTCACCTGGCTGCACAGCCAGAGCCTCTCATTACCAAGGCCATTATTTCAGAGCAGCAGGCTGTGAAAGGGAGAGGGGAAGCTCCCCCCAGCCCTCTGCCCCACAGGAACTTCTCTCCTTGAGTCTCCGTCTTCTCTCTCTCGCATGCACACAGGGAGAGAGAAATTGGGGGCACCCCACAGCTACAACAGGGAGCATCTTGGCTGGGAGTCCAGGTCCTCCCACCTGGCCTGGGAGGGCGGAGCCTGGACTGACTCCAGCTGCAAAAGCTGAAGCTGCTGAACAGACTCTTGGGCTGGGGGGGGGGGGGCTTGTTGTCTGGAATAGGGGGGTTGCTGTCAGGTTTCTGTATCCTTATTTTAGATCTTCTTGTGATTTACATAGAAATTGTTTGGTATTTTAAAATGCTTTAGCTATTCTTTATGGCCCCATTTTGTCACGTTGTAGCTATGTATTTTTGCAAGCCGCCTTGAGCGTGATTTGAACCGTGAAATGGTGGCAGGCTAAAAGAGTTATGTACAGTGGTGCCATGGTTTTCGAACGTCCCTGCTGACAAACGTTTCAGTTTTCGAACGCCGTGAACCCGGAAGTAAACACTTCGGTTTTCGAACACACCTCAGAAGTCAAACATGAAATGTGGCTTCTGTATTGAGTTTTCTGTTTTGAGTTTTTGGTTTCCAAATGTTTTGGAACTCAAATGGTCTTCAGAAACAGATTACGTTCAAAAACCGAGGTACCACTGTACATTGGTACCTCTGGACACGCACACCTCTGGTTGCGTATCCTTCAGGACGTGAACGCAGCAAACCCGGAACAGGCACCTCCGGTTGCAAATTCCGCATGATCCAACCAGAGCTCCGGAACGGATCCTGAGCACAACTGGAAGTACCACTGTATTTTTACAACAGAGCTGGGGCAACTGCGAGGCTCCTTCTGCTACTGCCCCCCAGATCTCAGCAGCCCCACTGCTGCCGCCCTTGCAGCCGGGCGACTCTTCTCTCAGGAGCAGGAAATAAGCGAAGTCCCGGCCAAGAGTGGCAGGCACCTAACGCAGGGAGAGCTCCACTTGTGCCAAGGTGCCCTGGGCACCCACAGCAACCCGACTGAGCCTCATCATCTTTGGAGATAAGTCTCTGTTCACACTCACACAGAGCCCGGTGCGCACTGGTGCCTGTGTGTTTGCAACCAGACAGACCCGCTGTTCCAAAATGCCCACGGCAAACCGAAGAGCCCCCCGGGGGTGGGCAGATGAGGAGAGAGGTCCCGTGCCCCACTTGCAACCGCAGCCCAGGACACAGAAGGTGTGGCTCTGGCACTCTGTGTATGGACAGTCGCACTGCGCTGGGTCTGCGTGCCCCCCCCAGCCTTTCTACAACTAAGCGCAGCTGAGGCCGCTCACAGTGAAACCAAGAGAACAAAAACCATCAGGCCAGGCAAACACCTTCCAGTTGTGCAAAGACTGGAGCACCGAAGGACCAGGCACAGGGACACGCTCCGAAGGCAGCTGCCTCTCTTGGATCAATGCAGCACATGGCCACCCTAAAGCCAGCCAGGCCAGCGCCTCTGGAAGCTGCCCGGAAAACACCACACCAGAGCATGGCGAGCGAGGAGGCCTGGCAAGCTGCCCCACAAATGCCTGCTGTCACCTCTCCCTCAGCTGGGGGGCAGGAGAGCTCAGCCCAGCACCAGCCACGCCTCGGGCAGCATCTGGGGCAGGACAGATCCAGTCTGCAGGGACCTGCTGAAACGGGGAAGCCAGACTGCACAGGGAGCAGCAGCCGTGCCTTGCTCCTGCATTGCGGGGGTCAGACTAGATGGCCCTCAGGGGTCCCTTCCCACTCTACAATTGTACTCTGCTGGCACTTCAGACCCTAGAGGAGCCCCGATCCCCTGCCTGGGCCAAGCAGCAGGGCTGGCTCGAACCTCCTTCCACGGAGAGCCCGGCTGGCTTGAATTACGGCTTCACCCGTCGCTTCGCAGATAAGTTACAGACCCAGGAAAGATATATGTGTGCAGAGATACATCAGCTTCTCAGATGAATGCTGCAACGACGGCAGGGCAACAGTGAAGCCCCTTGGCCAGCCCAGGAGCTGCTGCATCTCCTGGAGCCCTTTTGGGAGGAGGAGGAGGAGGACAAGGCCTCTGTCTCCTCACACCAAACTGGGACCCGCACAAGCAAAACCAGATGCAAACAGACCCATAGAGGCTGCACACAGGGAAATCTCCCAGCAGAGGCAGGGAAGAGAGTCTTTCCAAGGACAAAGGAGATAAGGAAGCTCTTAAAGGAGCGTCTCCACCCCCATCGTCCATCCCGGGCACGGAGGTCCAGCTCCAAGGGCCTTCTGGCGGTTCCCTCCCTGCGAGAAGCCAAATTACAGGGAACCAGGCAGAGAGCCTTCTAGGTAGTGGCACCTGCCCTGTGGAACGCTCTCCCACCAGATGTCAAAGAGAAAAACAACTGCCAGACTTTTAGAAGACATCTGAAGGCAGCCCTGTTTAGGGAAGTTTTTAATGTTTGATGCATTATGGTATTTTAATATTTTGTTGGAAGCCGCCCTTAGTGGCTGGGGAAGCCCAGCTAGATGGGTGGGGTATAAATAATAAATTATTCTTCTTATTATGCAGAGGCCAGATGGCCATCGCTCAAAATGCTTAAGCTGCAATCCCTGCTAGAGGACCTCTGGGGTCCCTTCCAACTCTGCCATTCTACGATTCTCTAGGCAGCTGCAGCAGCTCCTGAGGCTTCCCTGCAAGGTGGGCTCACCTGTGGCCAGCAATGGGGCAGGAAGGGGCAGAGAGTGGCACTCTGGCCTCGGGGAGCTCCAGGCCGCGATGGTGTTGCCACTGCCGGCACACAGACACCCCCGGTCAGGCAGAGATTCTCCCCATCCCTCTGGCTGGCCTCCCCCAATCAATGCGGCCCCAGAAGCTCCCACAGGACCGTTTAATAGCACAAAAACCCCACAAATCCACACATTACTTTCTGTGATGAAATGATTGTAGTGATTCATCAATTGGCCAATTACCAGCGACTGCTGTCCAGACAAAAATCGTCTTCAGGCATAGCAGCACAGAAGCCACACGGGCTCCTCGCATGGCCACCTGGGAGACCTGCAAAGGGGGGCAGCTTGCAGGTGTCCGAGAAGAGGCACCTGGTTGGCCACCGAACCAGGTGGGTCCCTTCGGCCGGATCCAGCCTCTGGCTCTTCTCCTGCTCCTCCTTGGGCAGCATCCTGGCCTTCTTCTTGCCCTCTCCAAACTGCTCCTGCTATTCCTGCCAACTGGCGCTCCGCCAGGTAGACGCTGCGGCTGCTTCTATTTGGGGTGCGTGTGGGCTGCAAAGAGGGTGCACGGAGGGAGGGAGACTCTCACCTCAAGCACCCGGGAAATGAGGAGGAGGAGAGTCTGTCAGGGAGAAAGGAGGACCCACGTGGCCAGCAGGAATCCCCACGGAGGCCAAAGGAAGGCGTCAGGGGCCGCTCAGCCAGCTCTGGGCACGGCAGAGTCGCCCAGCCCAGCAGGCAGCATCGCCCTCCAGCAGCCCCTCCTTCTCCCAGCCACCCCATTCCTCCTCCTCCGGGGCAACCCTGAGTCTCCAGCACCATCGCTGCCTCCGCTTCCCCTCCGGCTCTGGGCAACAACCGCGGCTGGGGATTCACAGGGCCCTGGAAACAGGCCCCTAAGAGCAGAAATTCACGACATTCTCCTCCATCCCATCCTCTTTTGAAGCCCTCCTGTGCTTTCAGATGCCTGCTAAATGCAGGAAAGAGTCGCTTGGCAACTCTCGGCTGGGGAGGGAGCAACTGCACCCCCTGGAGCACATCTGAGCCAAGTCCAGCCCCCGGTCCCTCCTGCTGGAAGCTGGTTCTGCTGTTCCCCAGGGGGAGGCCCTGCTGCAGTCAGCCGCATCCATACCCTGAGAATGTGAGATCAGGCTCCTGGATGAGGCCCACGGCCATAGAGCCCAGCGTCCAAGCAGGTGCCGACAAGGGAAACCCACAAACAGGATTTGAGCCCCAGAGCCCTCTCCCCTCTTGGGGTGTCCAGCGACTGGGATTCGGAGCCACCCCATGAGTCTGTCTAACCCTCCTTTAAACCATCCAAGTTGGATGGCCTCCAGTGGGAGGGAGTTCCGCAGATTAACCACGTGCTTCGTGAAGAAGGCCTCTCTTTCATCAGTCCCCATAGACTTCTGCCGCCTCTCCCATAGGCACCTCACCAGACCCTCTCCTCTTCCTGCGGGGCGGGGGCCGCCAGACCCCACGCTCCCACTCCGGGGGGGGGGGGGGAGGCACCACCCAAAGCCCCTGACGGAGAAGCAGCCCCACTCCCTGTTCCCTTCTGACGTGGCCCAGAGGAGGAGGGAGACACCCCTTTTCAGCCCAGCCAGGCTAGCATCGCCCTTCCCCCAACTCCATGCACCGGCTGCCATTCTCAGGCGGCACAAATATAGCTGCAGCGGTGAGTGGCAATTTAAAATGCAAATGCTAACGAGGGAGCAGGGAACAAGACGCGTTCTGGTTGCAAAGGGGCTGCACCTCCGGCAAGGGGAGCCCACAGGCACCCTGCTCCAATTTAGGAATTACAAGGAGGGGGGAGAGGGTCAAACTGCCTCCAGGAAGAAAAAAGCCAGAAGAGGGGGGGGGGGGAGTGCCATCTTCACTCCTCATCCCCCCCCACCACCTGCCCAGACTAACTGGCACGCTACCTGCTCGTTACATGCTAATTAACATGCACAGCTTGATTAGGAAGCCTCAAGTGGAGGGAGGCAGAGAAGGAATTGCAGGGCGCTGGCGGTGCTGGGGCTGGTTTCTCCTGAGGCGGATGGATAGGATCAGGGAAGCGCAGAATCGTTGGAAGGGGCACCCGTGTGCCATCTAGTCGGACCCTCTTGCAAGGCAGGGATCATGGCCAAAGCTTCTCTGACACCCAACCTCTTCTGAGAGCCCCCCCCCCCCAGCTCTTGTGGGAGTCAGTTCCACTGTCAGACGGCTCTCCCTGTCAGAAAGTCCTTCCTGATGTTGAGTGGGAATCTCCCAAGTCGAGACGGCTGTGGGCATCTTTGCTAAAGTGGCATGTTCGGTTTGTGATTCTTCCCTAAGCGCACCTGATCTCTGTCTCCCTAGGCTGGGGGCATTTGAGGGCCAGGGAGGGGGGCTCCCTCCTGCAGGCCCAGCTGAACTCGAGAAAAAGGCACAAAAACACAAAAAAGGTCAAAGGGAAGGAACTCCCCCAAGAGTCTTTCTCCCATGTAGGAGAGCATTCTCAAAAAATGCCCCCATATTCCCCATCCCATCTGCCAGAGGGTGCTTTGCAATTCTACGATTCACTGCAGGGTTTCTAACGGAGGTTGGGTGGCCATCTGTCAGGAAATTCTTTAGCTGTGACTCCTGCATTGCGGGGGGCTGGGCTGGATGGCCTCGGGGGACCCCTTCCACCTCTAGATGATTCCTTGGAGTCAGATGGGTGCTACCCACAGAGCCTCGGTCCAGTATGCCTGAAGGAGTGTCTCCACCCCCATCGTTCTGCCCGGACACTGAGGTCCAGCTCCGAGGGCCTTCTGGCGGTTCCCTCGCTGAGAGAAGCCAAGTTCCAGGGAACCAGGCAGAGGGCCTTCTCGGTGGTGGCACCCGCCCTGTGGAACGCCCTCCCACCAGATGTCAAAGAGAACAACAACTACCAGACTTTTAGAAGACATCTGAAGGCAGCCCTGTTTAGGAAAGCTTTTAATGTTTGATGTATTATGGTATTTTAATATTTTGTTGGAAGCCACCCAGAGTGGCTGGGGAAGCCCATCCAGATGGGCGGGGTATAAATAATATATTATTCTTATTATTCTTATTATTCTTATTATTCTTATTATTCTTATTATTCTTATTATTCTTATTATTCTTATTATTCTTATTATGAAGGACAGGCCCTGCAGCAGGGGCACTCTGGAGGTTTCCAAAGGCCAGGCCAGCGTGGAGACCAGCTAGCCCCTTGCCCAGTGGAGCCATGCCCTGGGCTCCCGCAGCTCAGACAAAATTTCCTCTGAGGGCTGCTGCCAGGCTCAGCGGCTGCCCAGAGCCCCCGGGAGGAAGGGAGAGCAGACTGGCCGCCCAGCTGCCCACGCCGTGCCCCTGCCCACCCCTCCCAGCCACCGCCAAGGTGCAGAGGGGAGCACCTGGGAAGCCGGCGCCAAGGTGAAGGCAGCCCCGCGCCAGAGTCGGTTCCTATAGCAACAGAACTTAAAATACAAGTCCCGGCAAGGCCTGCTCACCCCGGCGCTGCCTTCTCCCGGGGGCTCGGTGCATCCCCCTTAATCATTCCTCCGCGTCCAAAATTAGCTCCGCGGTGCAAAAGGCGACAACTGCAACCCCTCGGCCCCCACACCGCCTGCTGCATGACACAGAGCTGGGGGGGGGGGGAGAAAGGGAAGGGAAATATTTAGCAGCAGCAGCGGTGGCGGCAGCGGCTGCTCCCCGCCTCCCCAAACAGCAACACAGCCAGCAGAAACTCCATTAACCTTGGGGAGGGACAGATTCAGGTAATGCGTTCGCCATGGGCGGCGGGGGGGGGGGGAGAGGGACTCCCCTGCTGGGAAAGGATTCTCCTGAGAAGCACGGTGGGGGGCCAGAGGACACAGAGCCAGACTGGCCCCCCAATTGCCAGCAGGGATTGGGGCCAAAGGGAGCAGGGTCCTGCTGAAAGGGGGCTGAGGAAAGAGGCCTGGGAGCCCCCCCTCAAGTCCCCCCCCCTGCCCTGAGCGGGCGAGGGGTCCTCCAGAGGCTCACAGCCTGGCACCACTCACAGGTGCCCCTCTGCAACCCCCCCCCCCAGCCAAAGGGGTTAGGAGAAGGAAGGGCAGAGAGAGGCAGCGAGGGCTTCAGAACCACAGATTGGCAGAGCTGGAAGGGACCCGGAGGGTCATCTAGTCCAACCCCCCAAAACGCAGGAATCTTTTGCCCAGCGTGGGGCTCAGATCCAGGACCCTGAGATTCAGAGCCCAGTGTTCTCCCGACTGAGCTCTGAAAGAGGGCCGGGAAAATTCAAGGAGGTGGAGAGGCCTTGCAACAGGCTTGCTTGTTCTCCACGGTGAGAGGCAGCCCGGCCTCAGACTCCCAGTCGCTGCGAAGAGCAGCCTGGAGAGTTGCTCTTGTGCTCGGATTCCCTGGGCAGAAAAGTTCCTCTTCCACCAGGCCTTGGTGTGCTATGTCCTTTAAACCTAGGACCCACGTACCTACGGGACTGCCTCTCCTGGTATTCCCAGCAGAGGACCTGAAGGTCCACAAATGACAACGCTTTGGAGTTCCCGAGCCTCAAGGAGGTTAGATTGGTCTCAACTAGGGCCTTTTCAGTACTGGCCCCGATCTGGTGGAACGCTCTGTCTCAAGAGACCAGGGCCCTGCGGGACTTGACATCTTTCCACAGGGCCTGCAAGACAGAGCTGTTCCACCTGGCCTTTGGTTTGGACTCAGTCTGACCCTTATGTTTCCCTCCCCTTATGCTTTTGATCTATGGGCTACTGTTAAAATGAGGCTGCATTTTAAATTGCATTTTAACCTGTATTTTAAATTGGCGTTTTTTCCCTATTATGTTTTTACTGTAAGTCAGAAAACGGAAAGGGCCCCCGCTGAGCCTCAGCCCCGATCCCCACCCTGAGCCTTGGACCTTCGCAGCCCAGCCCTTTCTCCATCAAGCCAGGGCAGCTCCCGACACCACCGTGGGGTGACGAGAGCAGGGGCACCCAAAGTCCCAGCTGCGGCCCCCTCTCCCCGCCTGGCCCGCCCCCTTCTGGGCTCCCCAAAGGGCGATCCGCGGAGGGAGCAGGAAGGGGGACCCCCTCCCCGGATTTCCATAAAACTGCAATTCAATTACAGGAGCCGGGTGAATTCATAAGTCTCTACAGCCCCGCTAATTGCATAATTAAGGACTGGGACGCCAGGAACGCAATTACACTTGCAGGCTGAGTCATTAAGGCCCCTGCGATCCGGCAGTGGGATTTCCACTTGGGGACTGGGGGGCCTTAATTGTATCAATTTGCTTCGCGAGGGGGGGGGGAGAGAGACGCATTCGGCAGAGAGGCTTCGTGTTCCTCTGGCTTTTGTGGTTCAGAGGAACCAAGGAACCTCGTCCAAACTCCACAGCTCCTGCCTTGAGCATGGGGCCCGGGCAGCAGCTGAGCCATACCTCTGCCTGCGCCCACCCCCCTCTCTCGCACACCCCACTGCAGCTGCCTTGCCCTGCAGGGGAGCTGCGAAATGTGCAGAACACACCCAAACCCCTCCAGAAACCAGAGACAGCAGAAGCAGCAGAGCTCCCTCTCCAAGGAGAGAGATGTCTCCCAGGCAAGGCAGGCGCACACAAAAGCCCCCGTGCGCGGCAGCAGCAGCGTCCCCACGCCTGCCTGCACACTGGCCGCATGCACACACGCACGCAGGGAGGCAGCGGCAGCCCTCCCATGTCAGGCGCTTGCCCTTCTGCGGTGGCATCTCTTATTTATTTTCCCGCGTAAGTGGGTGTTTTAGCACTTATTAAAATTTTAAAATATCAGAGGCTTCGGAACGAGCCGTCTCATTTTCTTGTCTTGCGCAGCTGACTTTAGGACTGGTTAATTATAAATAAGATTCCGGGATGATGTCTCCGCATCACACGCTCGCCTTGCCAGAGCCCGTGGGCACGGGAGATGCCTGCCCACAGACGCCCGGCGGGGAAATCTCAGCAGCGCCACAGGTCTCCGCCCGCCCGGCCTCTTTTTGCGGGGGTGCGGAAGGACACCAGGAATCAGGGCCAGAAGAGCAGAGGTCTCCATGCACCCGGTCCCAGGAGCATCCCAAATATGCTTCTGAATCCCAGTTGCTGGAAGCAGCAGGAAGGGTCTTGAGTTCAGGTCCTGCTTGTGCCTTTGCCACAGGACACCTGCTTGGCATGCAGAAGGTCCCAGCACCCCTCCTTTGGGGCATCAGATTGGAGCAGAGAGCTCTTCTCCTCGCTGGCTCCACTAGTTCGAATTGCGTCCCTTCTCTGTGGCTCCATTTTTGCTAATCCTGCCTTTCACTCCCCGGTGGGAGTTTTCCCACTCGCAGTCAGCTAAAAAACAAAGACGAAAGGTCTCTCTCTCTTTCCCCTCAGCTGCAGCTTTCTGGCTTCCTCCTGCCCCACGGCTCTGGGCGGCTTTGGTCAAACATGCCCCTTGGAAGAGGCAACACCTCCTGGCCTCGGAGGCAATGGGGGGGGGCTGCTTTGAAGCAAAAATGCCGCTACAATACGGGGCAGCGCTTAGGGGCGGCCACGGTGGTGCCCCCAGAGGAAGGGCCTTCCGGGCCAGGGCACGGCCACGATCCAACCTCAACGTGGCACAGCGTCCGGGGAAAGAGCTGCACTTGGCATCCTGCTGCTTGGGCAGAAGCTGCTGAGCCGAGCCAGGGAGAAGGAGGAGAAGAGTTGCAGAGTCAGAAGGGACGCCACAGGGTCATCTAGTCCAACCCCCTGCAATGCAGGAATCTCAACTGAAGCATCCCTGACAGATGGCCATCCAACGGCTCCTTAAAAGTCCACCACTTCTCGGAGGAGCAAGTTCTAACTGTTGAACGGCTCTTACTGCCAGAAAGTTCTTCCTGGTATTTAGTCGGAATCTCCTTTCTTGTAACTCGAAGCCATGGGTTCGAGTCCTACCCTCCAGAGCAGGAGAAAACAAGCTTGTGACAGCCCTTGAAGATGGCTCTCATATCTCCTCTGGGTCTCCTCTTTCCCAGGCTAAACCTGCCCAGCTCCTTCAACTGTTCCTCATCAGGCTTGGTTTCCAGACCCTTGACCATCTTGGCTGCCCTCCTCTGCACACCTCCCAGCTTGTCAACATCCTTCTTAAATTGTGGTGCCCAGAACTGGACAAAGGACTCCTGGTGGGATCTGACCAAGGCACAACAGAGCGGGACTATGACTTCCCTTGATCTGGACACTTCTGTAGATGCAGCCTAGAACAGGCTTAGCTTTTTTCGCTGCTGCATCACACTGTTGGCTCACGTTCAGCTTGTGCTCCACCAAAACCCCCAGATCCTTTCCCCATGCCCAGCTAGTAAACCAGGCGTCCCCCATCCTATATTTGTGCACCTGGTTCTTCCTGCCTAAGTGCAGACCCTGACATTGCTCCCGACATTTGCCCTCTTCTCCCAGCTACGCCGACGTAGTGGCCTCTGCAACCTCCTTTGCAGGAGGAAGGGTCCCAAGGAACTCAGAGCCAGCCCCCTTGCTGCCCCTCTCCTCCTCTAAGCACTGCCCTGGTCCCGGAGGGCTGCTGGGTGGTGAGGATGCAGCTGGAACGGGAAGTGTGTTGTTCCTGGAGACATGGGCGGCCAGGAAATGAGGGGGAAGGCAGAGCTCTGGAGCACCAGAAGGACGTGGGCACCAGGGGGATCGCCAAGACGTCTGTATCCTGCCTTGTGTACAGGAAAGCAAAGGGTACAATCAGAATATCGAAAGCAAGTGAAACCCCAAAGAGCAGGAAGCCCAGTCCCAGAAGACCACCTGAAGGGGGTCCTCTGCTCCAGCCTCCTGTTCTCAAGAGGTCAAGAGGTACCCACTGTGGGAACCCCACAAGGAGCACCTGAGCACCAGAGGCCCCTCCTTCCTCTGGTTTCCAGAAACTGGCATTCGGAAGCATTGCTGCCTCCCGCCGTGGAGGGCAGAGTTGAACCATTCATCACCCTCTCCTCCAAGAATTTGCCCAGTCCAAAGCCATCCAAATTGGTGGCCATGACTGCCTCCTGTGGGAGGGAGTTCCGTAGGTCTTTCTTTCTTTCTTTGTTGTGTGGGAGGAAGGGAAAGGAGATTGTGAGCTGCTTTGAGACTCCTTAGGGTAGTTATCAAGCAGGATAACAAATCCAAACTCCACCTCCTCCTCTTCTTCTTCTTTGATCTGTCTGGAATCCTCCAACACTCACTGAATAGCCACATGTTCCAGCTTCATAAAGGAGGGAGCAAAAGTTTTCTCTAGCCAGTTTCTTAGGCCACTTTACAGACTTTGATCACGCTGTTCCTTACTTGCCATTTCTCTGCATCAAGAAGTTACAAATGCCGGAAGCTTTCCTCAAACAGAGAAAAGATATGATAGCCGTCTTCAAGAATCTGAGTGTTGGTGCTGACCTTGAAAGCCCTAAATGGCCTCGGCCCAGTAGACCTGAAGGAGCGTCTCCACCCGCATCGTTCTGCCCGGACACTGAGGTCCAGCTCCGAGGGCCTTCTGGCGGTTCCCTCCCTGCGAGAAGTGAGGTTACAGGGAACCAGGCAGAGGGCCTTCTCAGTGGTGGCGCCCACCCTGTGGAACGCCCTCCTGTCAGATGCCAAGGAAATAAACAACTATCTGACTTTTAGAGGACATCTGAAGGCAGTTTTTAATGACTGAAGTTTTAATGTATTTTTAATCTTTTGTTGGAAGCTGCCCAGAGTGGCTGGGGAAACCCAGCGAGATGGGTGGGGTATAAATAATAAATTTTGTTGTTGTTGTGGTCGTTGTCACACGGTGGATGGAGCAGGCTTGTTTTCTCCTGCTCTGGAGGGCAGGACTCGAACCCATGGCTTCAAGTTACAAGAAAGGAGACTCCGACTCAATACCAGGAAGAACTTTCTGACGGTGAGAGCCGTTCTGAGAGTGGAAAGGTCTTCCCCCGGAGGTGGTGGGCTTTCCTTCCTTGGAGGTTTTTAAGCAGAGGTTGGAGGGCCACCTTCCAGGAACGCATTAGCTGAGATACCCGCAGTGCGGGGGGGTTGACCATTAATGCCCCCCCCCTCCAACTCTACCACTCTCAGACTTTATGAAGCAGGGATGTCTTGGGCAGACTTCCGAGGTGGCAGGCCGGGCTCAGCCAGGCAGGGCCTCCCCTGGAGTGTCACAGAATCGTAGCATTGCAGGGTCGGAAGGGGTCCCAGGGTCATCTAGTCCAACCCCCCGGCAACGGAGGAATCAGAGCTGAGAATCAGAGTGCAAGTTGCTGGCGAGCGTCACACCAAGCGTAGCAAACAAGGGGGGAACTCTTTCGCTGCCTGGAGCACAGAGTTCAAGGAGAGAGATGCAGATATGGGAAATCAGCTGGAGGAAGAAGAGACCTCGGTGCCCTTCCTCCTCCTCCTCCTCCTCCTCCTCTTCCGCTGCCCTTGTTTTGGGGAGCAGCCGCAGGCCGAAGGATCTTGCCGTTTCTATTGAATCCCCCAACAATTAACTGGAACCCGATCGATGTTCAGGGCCGTCTTTTCTCCCACGGAGATTGCCATGGCAACAGAGGCAGGAGTGGGCTGGCAGCCCCAAACCGGGAGGCACCTGAGAACGGGACTCAGGACAGGGAGACGCCCGGGGCATGCGGAAGAGGGGGGGTCCCTCCCGAGGGAGGAGGAGGAGGCGGCCAGCAGCGGCCGGATCAGGCCCCAGGGGGCCCACGGAGCCCAGCCACCCGTTCTCACCGTGGGCAGCCAGGTGCCCCCCAAGAAAAGCCCCCCAGCAGGACCCAAAAGCAAGAGCAGCAGAGCCCCTGCCCCATTTCCAGCTGCTGGCGTTCAGAGCGCAGAGAGCCAGCAGGCCAGGAGCCCCAGAAATCCTTGTTCTTCTCTGTCTAAGTCTCATTTAAGTGTGCTGGGTCCGGGGGTAACCCGAGTAATGCGGTCCAGGTCTGGTCCCGAATCCAAGGAAGGAGTCAGACCGACAGGGCCAAGGCAGGACATGAGGCAGGAAACCAGGCAAGGACAGGGACAGGATCTGGCATACAGCAATGTTGCTCCTGCAACCTGGGGCGGGGTCCAGCAGCCTTTTATCTTTGTCGGGGCAATGGCTGGTCCTGATCCCCTGGCGACTCACCTCCCTGTCTCGCCCGAAGGCGAGCACTCCTCCTGCGAGTACTCAGGTCTCTCCTTCTCTCAGACCTCAGTCTCTGCAGCTCAGGAGACGTCGGTGGGTGACTAGACCCAGGGGCCGCTTCAGCCTCTCCTGACCCAACCGGTAGTGGAGCAGCTGTAAGTGATGGCCCAGCTGGAGGCAACGAGGAAATCCCCACATCTGGAGCCAGGGGAGGATCTGACTCGGCCCAGCTGGTGCCTGTTGCAGGGGAACCTGTGCAGACTGGGGCTCTTCAGAATCAGGCCCCAGACTTGGTTCAGCTGCCGCCTGAGGCAAAGGATCCGGTGCGGACTGAGACTCCTCTGGCTCTGAGTCCAAGCCCCAGTCCCAGGCCATCACATTAAGATGTTCAATGTCTCTGGGCAGCAAATTCCATGGGGTTATGTTCGTCCACACCGGAGGGGGGGGGGTCACGAAGAGCCACCCCCAAAGCGCTGCCTCTGAGAGCTGCTCCTGCTGGCGCTCCCCCCCCCGAAAGGAACCTCTTCCTACCTCACACCCACCGAGGCCGCGATTCTGTCTGGCGCTGAGCTGCTGTGCCGTCCCCATCGACGAGCCCTGGCACCGAGGGCAGGCTGGCGAAAACAGCTCCAGGCTCCTTGGGGGGGGGGAGCGGCCGTTTCCCAGCACACCCCCTTCCATCCGACTGTGGGCAAAGCAAGGAGCCCCCCCAAGGAAGAGCTCCCCCCCCCCGTTCCGTTAGCTCAGCCTCCACGGAGCACCCAGGCCAGAGAGGAGGAGGAGGAGGACAGTTTCAGGGGCTCCATCTAGCGCAAACAAGGCCCCCTCGCCCGCCCACCTGGCAGCATCTCAGCTCGGGGGGGGGGGGGCACTCTCTCTGGACCAGTCCCTGCAGAGTCTCCCCTGTGCCCCAACTTGGCCACTCGCTCCCCTTCCTAACCTGCCTCGCCCCGTCCCAAGAGATCCTGCACGGAAGAAGGAGCAAGACTGGTTTCAAGAGCAGGCGGGCACCGAGGGAAGGTGGCAGCAAGCGCAGAGGGGCGAAAAGGAGGTGTTAATCAAACAGAGAGGAAGCTGCTGTGTCGCCAGATGTTTCCCTCCAGGCAACATCGTGACTCAAGCACTCGGCTCCCTCTGCCAGGTGGGGCATCCCTGGAGAGGAGCCTCAGCCGCCCAGTGGGTCCGTTGCCAGAGAGGGGCGGCCGCAGCTGGGCACGGCTGTGGCGGGGAGGGCGGCAGAGCCACTCTTCGGACCTTCCCTGGCTGCAAGGGGGCCCTGCCCGGCACACCCACATCCCTGGGCATTGGCCAGGGTGAAGATCTGGGAGAGGGGGTGGCGCCAGCACCCCTTCCTAAGAGTGCCCGACACACAGACACTTATGCAAGCCTTTGCCCTTATCAGACAGGAGCCCTGCCTGGTCAGGCTCCACACCAGAGGACGTGCCCTTGCTGAGGAGCGCAGGAAGACCCAGAAGGGATTGTGCCTCAGCCAGGAGCAAGGGCACCGGACCCACAGACCTGGGGACCAGAGGCAAGGCTGGCAAGGGGGTGGCAGCTGCTCTCAGGCACTCAATTCCACTTTGCATGTCACACGACACCAAATTGCAACTTTCAGACAATGAGGAAGAGAGAAAAGAATTACGGCCGCACCTTGGAAGTTGAACGGAATCCGTTCTGGAGGTCCGTTCGACTTCCAAAACGTTCAGAAACCAAAGCGCAGCTTCCGAACGGTTGCAGGAAGCTCCTGCAGCCAATCGGAAGCCACGCCGGACGTTCAGCTTCTGAAAATCATTTGAAAACCAGAACACTCACTTCCGGGTTTTGACCGTTCGGGAACCGATTTGTTCAGGAGCCAAGGCGTTTGAGATCCAAGGCACAGCTGTACAGGTCTGCTCCTGCGCTCCATCAAGGCTTGCTTGAGAGTCAAGCCACGAGGGAAAGAGCATTGACCCTTCAGGCAGTGACAGCTTGGCTTCCTGCTCCATGCAAAGGAGACCCCCCCCCCCCTGCACCCAAGACAGAGGGGCTGGCTGGGGGCAGCTGTGCAGGCAGGTCTTTCCTCAAGGAGCCCACATGGCGGCAAATGGCGGCACGATGGAACCCAAACTGTTCTGCGGGGAATGCACATGCAGAGACACACATGGCCCTCCCTCCCACTGAGTCCCACAGAATCACGGAACAGTGGAGTCTGAAGGGACCCCAAAGTGCCATGGCAGCCCCCTTGACATACCCCAGATCCCAAGACCAAAAGGAGCTTTCCACAAGGAGAAAGAAGAACACAGATCTGCAAAAGGCCTCCCGTTTTGCACAATTCCTTTATTTATTTGCAGGGTTTATTCTGCAAATCTGAAGACAGCCCTCTTTAGGGAAGCTTCTAATATTTGATGAATTATTGTATTTTAACTTATTGCACTGACCGTGGCAAAGTTTCTTTCAGAGGTCGCAAGGAACAAAGACCACCATGCTCTAGACATAGCAAAATGACTACCTCGGTCTCTTTCATGTATTGTTTGGTTGCTTTAACTGTGCAGTCATACCTCATGTTACATCCGCTTCATGTTACGTTCCTTCAGGTTATGTCCCACGGTGACCCGAAAGTACCAGAAAGGGTTACTTCCGGGTTTCACCATTCGCGCGTGACGTCGCAAGCATGTACAAAAGCCGCAAATCGCAACCCGCACGTGCGCAGACGTGCCGCTGTGGGTTGTGTTCTTTTCATGTTGCAAACGGGCCTCCGGAACGGGTCCCGTTCGCAACTAGAGGTACCACTGTATCTTGTTTTGAAACTGTTTTGTGGGTCTATGGACCGCAATAAAGATATCTGATCTGTATTTGCATTTTAATATTTTGCTGGAAGCTGCCCAGAGTGGCTGGGGAAACCCAGCCAGATGGGCGGGGTATAAATCACCACCACCACCACCATCATCATCTGCTCTGGCTTGGTGCACGAAGGAGGCTGAACCCCTAGGACCAAACCCACGACACCCACCCACCCCCACCGTTGAGTCTGGGCCTGACCCACCCGCAACCTGACACTGACAAATGCACCAAACACAGATTCCTGCACCAACACCCCCCCTTGCCGAGAGGAGGCCTGCAGGAGAGAGAGGGACCCCCCCCAACACACACCCCAGCGACGAGGGTCTCACCTGCGAGCAGGAAGGTGATAAGGCAAGTTTCCTTGGGCATGTAGAGCTTGAGGCGGGAGCCGCTGAAGACGTACTCCACCACGGCCTCCGAGCGGCCGGCCCGCTGCAGGAAGGGCAGAAACTGCTTGGCCTTCTGGGTGTCCTGCAGAGAGAGAGAAGAAGAGGGGGGCCCTCAGCGGCAGTCCGGCACAAGACCCCCCACAGGGCCAAGACCCCCAGCCCTGCGCCCCTGCTCTGCCAGAAGCATAGCGGATGACAGGCTCTGGCGTGCCCAGTCGCCCAGGGGCTCTGGATCCTGGCTCAGCACCGGCTGGGGTCCCTTTGGGGCAGACCAGGGGCAGAGGCACAAGGGGGTCTCCCGGCTCTGCCGACCCCCCACAGGAGCTGCGGGCTGAAGAGGGAGAGCCCAGCCAACCGGGCTGTCCAGATCAGCTTGGCCTGCGCCAGTTGCTGTCCAGGGCTTCCAGGGAGCCTTCTGCATGCCAAGCAGGTGCTCCCCCACTGCTCGGACGCCACGGCTCTTCCTGAGCAAGGCTCAGCTTTTTTGGGGGGCACGGGGACCACCTCGCTTTCCACGGAAACCTCTTCCCCCTCCCCACACAAATAGGCATGCCTCCTCGCAGTCGGAGGGCCAGGTTTTGACTGCTTCTGCAGCTCCTAGCAACAAGTTCCCGAGGCTGTAAGGAACTGTTGAACAGAGAGTTCAGCGAAGGAACGTAGAAGCATAGAATTGTAGGGCTAGGGGGGACCCCAGGGGTCCTCTAGTCCAACCCTTCAAGGCAGGAAGCACAGCTGAATCACAGCGCACCAGCCCCCCGCTCCAGGGCCTGGCGAGGCCTGATCTGCTGTGGCCCCTAGGGAGGCTGCCTTCTGCCAGTCCCACCCAGATGCCCAAGAAGGAGAAGAGGGGCAAAGAGGCGGAGGGAACGTTCTATGCTATGTGGCAGACTTGTAAAAGGGTAAAAGAGTACTGGGAAATAAAAAAATGTTTAAAAGTACTTTTCCAAAAAAACCCAAGAAACAAACAAGAGTCATTTTTGTTGGGGATAATTCAGAGGGAAATTCCCAGGTGTCAGAAAAGGTTTTTTACGTATGCCACTACTGCGGCCCGTGTTTTATTAGCCCCCAAATGGAAGAAGAATGGCAACTTAAACTGATGGAATATGCACAGCTTGCAGACTTAACACATAGAATAAGAGAACAAGAACAACATACGTTTAAAGAAGATTGGAAAACATATATTGAAATACATGGGAAATAATTGCATACACCTGAAAATGTTGGCAGCATTAAGATAAATGCAACAGTGCAAGTAAGTTTTGATTGATATAATAATGGAATAGTGAATGGTGTAGTTTTTGTAAAATATGCAGGGATTTATGATACGTAAAATGAACCATGGAAAGAGAAGAAGGGAAGTAATTGTTATTTTAAGGATGTTTAAATGAGTATTTTAAATTGTAAAACAAAAAATTCAATAATACACGCACACACACACACACACAATATGAGTAGGAAAACAAGAGCACCCCAAAATCAGGGGCCGCTGCTTCTGGGTCCGGGCTGGGACTTGGAAAGGCCTCATCCAGCCTGGCTCTGTGCACTGGCTGGCTTGGGGACTTAATGATAAACTGCAGCTCGAACTCTGCAGCCTGGAATATTTCCCCACAAGGATGGAGAGTCACCAGCGGCTGATTTATTCCCCACACCCCCCCCCCCGCAATGTGTGTGTGTGTGTGTGAGAGAGAGAGAGAGAGTGCTGGGGGGGGGGCGCAGAGCGCCTCAGCTCCACAGCCAGCCAGGTGGCCTTTTATTTTGCTCTCGCCTTAATTGAGAAAAATGAACTGCACAGGGGCAGCCAAGGAGGAGAAACTTGCTGCAGCCAAGGAAACTTTGCCGAGCGCCTGCCTCCCGCTCAGCCCGGAGCTGCCTGACTAGACTAGCAAAGCGCATGGGGGGGGGGGGGCAAAGCCATCGATTGCCCGCCTCTCTCCAGCAGCAGCTGAGGCCGGGCACTGAAGAGGAGCAGCAGGAGGAGGCGGAGGAGAAGGCAGCCGCTGGGCTGGCCGGCAGGGAGGCCAGGATTCGATGGGGAGGGAGGAGGAGGAGGAGGAACCAATGAATTTAAGGGAAGCCTGCAGGATCGGGCCCATGGCCCATTTAGTCCAGCGTTCTCACAGCAGCCAACCAGATGCGCCCAAGGGAAACCTGCAAGCGGGGTCTGAGTGCCAGAGCAATGGTCCCCTCCTGTGGTTCTCAGCAACTGGCCTCCAACTGGGGAGGGAGGGCAGAGCCATCCTGGAAAGGAGCCATCGAGGAGGAGGAGGAGGAGGAGGAAGGCAAGCCTGGAGGCTGGGCCGATCTTTCTTAAGGGGACATTTCTTGAGATCCAGGGAGGGGCCGGACTATATTTTTTGTGGGGGGGGGGCGTTATTTGCCCCACAAATAACCCAGAGATGCATTTTACCGTATTTTTCGCTCCATAAGACACACTTTTTTCCTCTTAAAATCTAAGGGGAAATGTCTGTGCATCTTATGGAGCGAATGTGTGGTCCCTGGGGCTGGGGGGGGGGGGACCGCCGCGCTCTGGAGGCTTCGGGTTGCCTTCACTGAAGGCGAAGGCAATGTGGGAGAGGAAGAGTTGCGCAGCGCCCCTTCAGCCAAGCAGGAGGAGAAATGGAAGGGGCTCCGTTTCTCCTGCGGCTTTGCTGAAGGGGCGCTGCGCAGAGAGGGGGAGATTATTTTTTTTTGTTCTCCCCCTCTAAAACAAGGTGCGTCCTAAGGTTGGGTGCGTCCTATAGAGCGAAAAATATGGTAAATAAAAACACACATTCTACTCATGTCAAAACACGCTGATTCCCAGACTACCTGCAGGCTGGATTTAGAAGGCAATTGGGCCGGATCCAGCCCCTGGGCCTAAGGTTGCCTACCCATGGACTATATCAGGGGTCACCAATCTAAGGCCCATGGGCCGGAAGCGGCCTGTGGAGGTCATTTGACCGGCCCACAAGCCGCCCCCCAACCGAGCTGCCCCCACACACTAAACCGGCGCAGGGACTCACTTCTGAGGTGCCAAAAATCGTGTGTGGGCAGGCAGAGGCACCAAAAATCATGGGCACACACGCACAGAAGCCAAAAATCATGAAGGGGTGCGTGATCTGGCCCACAGAGGGATCTCCGCGGGACCAATCCAGCCCAGGCAAGATAAACCTTGCCGCCCCCTGTGCTATATGGACAAGCTGGGAGGTGGGCAGAGGAGGGCAAACCAGAGGATGCAGGGTCTGGAAACCAGGCCTGATGAGGAACGGTCGAAGGAGCTGGGCTTGTTTCGCCTGGATAAGGAGAGGCTAATAAGAACTCAGATAGCTTAAGGGCTGCCACATGGAAAATGGAGCACATTTATTTTTTCCTGCTCTGGAGGGCGGGGCCTGAACCTGTGGACTCAAATGGCAAGAAAGGAGATTCAGACGAAATATCAGGAAGAACTTTCTGACGGCTTATATCTGTTTGACGGTAGAACAGATCTGGCAGACTCTCCTTCCTTGCAGGTTTTCAAGCAGAGGCTGGGTGGCCGTCCGTCATGGATGCTGCAGGTGAGATTCCTGCACTGCCGGGGGTTGGACTAGATGACCCCTGGGGTACCAGCCCTATGATTCTTCGACACAGATTCCCGGCCGAGAAGGAGAGAGCAAGACGGAGAAAAGCCGGGGACAGCTGCTATTATTTCAAAACCTCCCCAGCGTTAATTATCTCTGAATGGAAAGGAAATTATGCATAAATAGAATGGAGAAAAATAGAATCATAACTCTACTTTTATGTGAAGCGTTGCCAATTATGCAAAATTATGCAAGGACTTTGTGGAAGGACAGCCAGGCGGGTGCGGAGAACGAGCTCCCCCCCCCCCCCAACCCCGTCACTCCGCGATTGTGGCTCTCGCAAGCCCCATAATGGGACGCAGCGCTGGAAGCGGGAAGGGAAGCGGACGCAGATTTGTCTTACATGACTTAAATTATTTAGTAAATTACTCCCGAGCAGGATTACATGCCTTGGAGGGGAGAGGGATCAGCCAAGACAGGCAGCGGAAGGAGAAGGATAGCAGTCCAGGGTGTCTCTTGCAAGCCTCGGGGGCTCAGCCCCTGATTTGGGGGGGGGCAGCGGCATTGATAGGGCTCAGAGGCCCCCCCTCTCTTTCTCTCTTCCTGGCAGGCGGCGCAAACGTGCTCAGCTGCAAGGCGGCGTCAGGTGACAACGCGGCGCATTTAATCAGATGCCTCCAGGCACCGGCCGGAATTAGATCACTTGCCCGCCGCGCAGGTTTCGAACCGCTTAGCCGCAGCCGCCTCATCTGCACAGCCAAGCTGCTCAAATGCAATCAAGGTGCCTTAATGAGGAGGCGCAGGAGACCAGGAGGGGGGCAGGGGGGGCCAGAGGCGGCTTCCGCAGCTCCGTCGCCAGCTCTGCGGCCTGGCAGGCTCCGCTCAGAGAATCCTTTCAGCGGAGGGCACGGGGCCCAGAGAGGACGTCGCTCCAGTCACCTGCCCGCCGGTCACCTTCCCCAAGGGCCTGGGAGGAGGTGGGGATGCCAGGGCTGAGCCAGGGCTGCCAGGGATCCTGCCTGGCAAAGGCTCAGAGCCGCTGAGGGAACCGACGGCAGAGGCAGGAGCGTCTTGGCCCAGGCGGCACCATCTGCGGCTGCAAGCGAGGGCGCGCCTGGCACAGAAAGCGAAAGGCGAAACGAATCCAGCTCCGCACACCGGCGAGAAGGAGATAAGGCAGGCCGGCTGGATCAGGCCCAGGGCCCGTCTCGTCCACCATCCTGTTCTCACAGTCGCCAACCAGTTCTGCCCACCTGAGATTCTCAGCCGCTGGGATTCAGAGGCATCATCTCTCTAGCAACCCTGACTGGCAGCCGTCGATGGCCCTCTCCTTCTCCATGAAATTGTCTGATTCTCTTTTAGACCCATCCAAGCTGTTCGCCGCCCCTGCCTCTTGTGGGAAGGAGTTCCAGGGGTTAACTCTGCACTGCACAAAGAAGTTCTTTCTTTTCTCTGTCTTGAATCCAGCTTCGCTGGGTGTCAATGAGTCCCAGGGCTATGAGAGAGGAAGGAAACCCTTTTCTTTCTCCAGGCCAGGCAGTTTCTATCACATTGCCTCTTCCCCGCCTCTTCTCTAAACTGCAAAGTCCCAAACCCTGGGACCTTTCTTCACAGGGCAGTCCCACCCCCCTGATCAATTTGGGTCTCCTTTCCTGAATCTTTTCCAACTCAGCAATATTCCTTTCGAGGCAAGTCAAGCGGCACGGGATTCCAGAGCCTTTTCTAACGGCGCCATGATATTGGCGGTTTTATTTTCAATTCTCTTCCTGATGCTCCCCAGCGTGGAATTTGCCCTTTTCCAACTGCAGCACCTTCACGGAGCTCTCTGCTGCAATCGCCAGGTGTCGCCCCTGGTGTGTGAGTGCCACCGAGCGTATATGTGAAATTAAGATATATATTTTTGCTCCGACACGCATCACTTCGCAAGGATTTACTGCCCATCCACTCTGTTTGGAAAGGTCCTCTTGGCAGCTCTTGGCAATCTCTTTTAGTTCCAACAACCTGGAACGATCCGCTGTCATCAGCAAACCTGGTCACCTCCCTGCTCCTCACTCTAGATCCTGCAGGAACAAGCCAAGAAGCGCCGGGCCCAACGGTACTCCTCTCCCTTTGGAGAACCGCCCAGTTACTCCTGCTCTCTGCTCCCGGAAGCTTTGCCCATTCCTTTCGTAAAATGATTTTCATTTGATTTTAGAAAATATAAACTTACAACAAAAAGTCAATTAAAAATCCGTATGAAGAGATTGCTCTGAATCACAAAACTCCCCCCCCCCCCGGGGTCCTCATGTCAATAATGACAACTGCCTATCAATCCTTTATCCACATTTTTTTATCCATCTAAATTTTCCATAGTTTTTGTCACTTTACAAGTGTGATTAAAATCCTGCTAACGTTTCCATCTGCTTACAATGGTCTCCTAATTATACTCCCCCCCCCCCCATTCTCTTTTTAATGTTCTTGTCCTCTTGGTCCCTGAGCCTCCCAGTTGATTTGGCCATTTTGGCAGAGTCCATCAACTTGATTTGCCGTTCTTCCCTGGTCGGGAGTGTTTCTTCCTCCCATCTCTGGGATAATAATATCTGTAAGGCCGTTGCCACATACATGAAAAGAAGCGTTGCCCATCCCTGACCCGCAAGAGGCTCTCTTCCTCTCTTTCCTCGACTTTCTCGGGAGCCTGTGGCAAGGCTGCTTGCAGAGAGCTCTGCAAAACTTCCAAGGACGCTGTGGCAACCAGACCCCCCTATCGCCAGGGCATCCAGCTCCCCGCAAGGATGCTGATCTCGGCAGCCCAAGTCCAGAAGCAGCACAAATGTCCCCACGGAGCCCTGGCTGGATCTGGAAGGGCAGTTTTGCTCCTGAGGGCCTGAATTTTGCAGCTGCCTGGAGAACTTTTCCTGTCTTCTCAGTCAGGGGGGACACAGCTGCTGAGGAGGCTTCCCTTCTGGCGGCGTCAGGTCGATGGCCGATGAAAAGCCTATCACTTTCCCAGCATGCATCTCTCTCCCTCCACCACGGGTAGGCAGCCTAAAGCCCGGGGGCCAGATCCGGCCCAATCGCCTTCTCAATCCGGCCCGCGGACGGTCTGGGAATCATTGTGTTTTTACATGAGTTGAACGTCTCCTTTTATTTAAAATGTATCTGGGTTATTTGTGGGGCCTGCCTGGTGTTTTTACATGAGTAGAAGGTGTGTTTTTGTTTAAAATGCATCTCTGGGTAATTTGTGGGGCGTAGGAATTCCTTCATTTTTCATCCCAAAATATAGTCCACCCCCTCCCCACAAGGTCTGAGGGACGGTGGACCGGCCCCCTGCTGGAAAAGTTTGCTGACTCCTGCTCTACACACACACACACACACACACACACACACCACCCTTTCCATTTCTGTTTCAGAACCAAGCAGGGCTGCAGAGTTTCACTTTGGGGGTCTTTGCTTGGAGGGGGGAATGGGCCTGGGAAACGGCCTGACCCCTCGGGAGATTCTGGAGACAGGCGCTGGGCACGTGGGGAGAAGGAGAGAGAGAGAACGAGAACAAACACCTCCCAATGACGACCCTCAGCCTTGCCTTTGGCCAAGCTGCATCCATGAAGCTCCTTGGAAGCTGCCGGCCTGGGAAGGGAGGGAGGGAGGGAGGGAGGGAGGGAGGGAGGGAGGGAGGGAGGCGTCCATTTCCAGGCCAAGACCAAGCGCCTTTCCAAAGCTTTCACCTGGAGGGCCGAGAACGGGACTCTGGAGACGCCAGTGGAAAACCTAGGCCTCTCCCTTCTCTCCACTTAGGAGAGACCTCAGTCAGGAGAGCAGGAGACTCTGAATCTCAGGGTCACGGGCAAAAAGATTCCTGCATTGCAGGGGGTTGGACTAGATGGCCTTTGTGGTCCCTTCCAACTCTACAATTCTACACATTGCCCTTCTTTTTTAAACAAAAACCAAGCACGCAAGGACACTGATGGGATCTGCTTCTCTGCCTTCCTTACCCCAGAGATGTCGGCCACCCGGTGGATCGGGACCTCCTTCTTGCTGTGCAGTCCTTTCCCGTTCTTTATCGCCCTGTTTTTTGGGGGGAAGCAATCAGATGGTCAAAGGAGCCAGAGGGGCAGCCCAGGAGGAGCCCCCTTCTGCTTCTGAGGGGCTTGTCGACCCCGAGAAGCGGCCCTGGGCTCAGAAGCCTGGATCTCCCTCCAAGGGCTTTTCCCTCCATGCCCAGAGCAGGGAGACTCAAAAGCAGCCAGAAATTCCTCCTGCCCTTAATGGCACGAAAGACTGAAATGCAAAACGTGCCACAAGCAGCTCGGTTCTCAGGGAAACCAGATTTCTCCCCAACTCTGGGCATCAGAGCCCAGCCTCTTGCCCCCTGCCAGGAGGGTTTGGAAAAAACCTTCCTTGGAGGTTTTCAAGCAGCGGTCGGATGGCCACCTGTAAGCGATGCTTTGGCTCAGATTCCTGCATTCAGGGGCCCAGTTAGTCCAGCGTCCTGCTCTCAGCAATTGCCTCTGCAAGACCAGCAAGGAGGATCCGGGCACAAGAGAAGCCCTCTCCCCTCCTCTGGTTTCCAGAAAATGACGGGGGGGGGGGGGGAGAGAGCACAGCAACCCTGACTATAATAAATAATAATAAATTTTTATTTATACCCCACCCTTCCCAGTTCAGGAAAGCCAGGCTCAGGGCGGCTAACAACAAATTTAAAACACTTAATTGATGCTACAAAAAAACCAGCATAAAATCCAGTATGAAACGTGAATAACAATAAAATAAAAAATCAGTTTAGGGGGAAATCCATCCAATAAACATTAGATGATCACCAGGGCTAGTTGGCTAAGTTAGTCCTATTTGGGCCAGTGAAGAGACCAGGGGAGAATTAGCTGCGGGATCCCAGAGCGGGTGATCTTCATCAAAAGGGGAGGGGAGGGAAGGAAGGGGAATAAAAGATCAGCTAAGTTCAAATTGAAAGCCAGGCGGAATAGCTCCGTCTTATAGGCCCTGCGGAAGGAGGTTAAATCCTGCAGGGCTCTGGTCTCATGGGACAGAGCATTCCACCAGGTCGGAGCCACTACTGAGAAGGCCCTGGCCCTGGGGGAGGATGATCTGACTTCCTTAGGACCCAGGATGTCTAGTGGCTCCCAGAGCCCTCTCCTCCTCTGTGAATTTGCCTCCTCCTCTTCTAAAGCCCCCCCCCCAGTTGGTGGCCGTCCCTGCCTCTGCGGTTTAACTCTGCACCTCCTTCGACCTGCCCCAAACGGCCCCACATTCGGCTTCCTGGGACATTCACTAGTCCTGGTGTGACGAGGCAGAGAGAGAAACTTCTGCCCCCCTCCCCGCCTTGCTGCACCTTCCGCCTGCAGCTCCCCTGCCCCACAAGGACTCCCCACTTCTCCTAAAAGAGCTCTGCCCTCTCTTGCAGGAGCACCATCTCAGGAATCTAATGGGGGGGGGGGGAGAGCAGAGGGATTTCCAATTTGCAGGCAGGCTGTTCCTCCCACAGCTTCTCCACAATCACGGCCAGCTGCTAACCTTTTCCTTTTAATTGCATTTCCCTCTTCCTATCAAGCCTCCCTGAAGCAGAGGAGCTGCTGCCGCCGCCGCCTAACTGCTTGCAATCTGAAAGGCGCCATCAGGCTCTGAGACGAGCAGGGCCCCCCTCCTGCCCCCCCCCCAGAAACAGACACACACACACACAATCCCCTCCGTCCTCCTTGCTCTCTGCTGCACCTTGGGGTCCTCCAAAAGGAAGACCGTTCCGGTGGGAAGAGATGTTTTGACAAAAGGACTCTCCTTCCTTGGAGGGCTTTAAGCAGAGGACAGGTGGCCCCCTCTCGTGAATTCTTCTGCTGCGATTCCTGCATTGTGGGGGGGGGGGGTTGGGCTGGATGACCTTCGGGGGTCCCTTCAAAGCATACAAACCCAAGATTCTATGGCCTCCTTCAGCAAAGGTCCAGCGGCCCCCTGTCAAGGGATTCTTCCGCTCCGATTCCCGCCTTGCAGGGGGCTGGACTAGATGACCCCCGCGGCCCCTTCCAGCTCCGCAATTCTCCGAGCCCGGCTCTCCCTCGGCTCCTGCTGGGCCCGCTCAATGGCTGCTCCCGTGCCGGGGCCTGCCGTTTGTTCAGCCGAGCCGAGGCGCACAAAACACTCCGGCGGGAGCGCCAGGGATCCCGCCGGGCCTTTGTGGAGAAGTCATTGAGCAGGCTGCTCTGTTGCGAAGGGCTGGCCGGCCGGCCGGCTGAATCCGGCCCCGGTTAAATGGGGCACCGGCAGCCGGCTGCTCGCAGGAAGCCGGCCGCCACAATGCTGCGTTTGGGGGGGGAGGGAGGGCATTCATTCATGCAGGCCGGCCTTCCCGTCTTTTGGAATACTGGACAAGAAAACACACTTAAGAAGGGGCAGCAGAGGACGTCATCTCAGATGAAGGGGGAGAGAGGCAAGGTGACAGTTAAGGGCATCCAGCTGCAGCAGGATGAGGCCCGAGGGGCCCTCTTCTCACAGCGGCCAGCCAGGAGCCCCGATGGAAGAAGCCTGGATGCAGGATCCAAGCACAGGAGCAGCCCGCTCCCTCCTCAGCCTGATAGCCCAGCAGAAGCCGGCCGCAGCCAACGCTGAGCTCATTTGGGCAGCTTTCGTGCCAATCGCATCGCTGGCATCCTGGGCTGCTCTGCTCTGTGGTCGTCTTCCTCTGCCAGGAGGAAGGGAAGGCGCACAAGGTCTGTGGGGGCAGCAGGACAGAGCCCTGGGGTGGGGCGCAGAGAGCGGGCGGCTGAGCGACCAGGGCAAACCTTGCACCGACCTTCCCGGTTGCCCGAGACCCCTGCGCTCTTCGCACTGACTGAGGTCCAAAAACTTGCTCATCCGCTATGCTCAGGCGCAAGGCGAGGCTCTCAGGGTTCGGTGCTGAAAACGGCAGGAGGGGAGAGCTGCTCTTGTGCTCAGATAATGCTTGCAGGTTTCCCATAATGCAGGCATGTCCAAAGTCCATTTCAGGGGCCTAATCCGGCCTGCCGCTTGATTTAATCCGGCCCCCGTGGCAGTATATGTCCTTGGTCGGCCCTCGCACATGTTCACTCCATCAAATTTGGCCCTCTTTGAAAAACGTTTGGGCACCCCTGCCATAATGGGAAGATGGCTGCCCACTGGGAGAATAGGAGGCTGGACTAGGGGGGGCATCACGTTGGCACCAGGAGACCCTGACGCCGCTCTGGCCACAGGAAGGCCACGCTCCAAAACCCTGAGCAAGTGCTTTTGCCTTCCTGCATCAGGCTGGCAGCCTGGCCCACAGAGGAGCCCAGGGGGCCTCATCCTGCCCCTCTCCTGGCCCCGCCCTGGCTGCTCAGCAGCTGGGCTCCTCCTCCCAACCCTCGCGGCTGGCTGGCTGGCAAGGGGGCTCCACTCTCTCCTGCTGCCCTCCCCCTGCGGGAGGAACATCCGTCAGGGCTGGGCCCATGCTGCGTGGGGCCGGCCTGGTAATTGGCTTCGCGGTCCCACCCGCTCCCCGGCGCCAGCCGTGCCGCTTTGCCGCCTTTGCTCTTTTCCGCGCTCGGCTAAGGCGCCCGCTTCTCTGCTGCAGGCTTGCAAGTTTTCAGCCCAGCTGTCAACGAAAAGGCTCGGCTAATTGGTGGCCGACAGACTCTTAATAAGGGCTGGGGGGGGGGAGAGGGGGGGAGAGATTCACGCCCCCCCTGCGTCACTTGACAAGGACTTGCCATGCTGCTGGCTGCAAGAAGGGGCTCTCCGGCAGAGGCGGGCAAGGGGCTACGGAGGGTCTGATCTCGCCCCCCCCCAAAGCAAGGCACAGCAGCTACAACCGAGAGACCTTGCCAGGCTGGTCTGAGGGGCCCCAGAGAACCCTGACGCCCACCCCACTTGCCCCGAGTCCAGCCTGCGATGCCACCCACCACCCACCCAGCCCTCTCCCAGGAAAAGCCAAGGGGTCCTTCTCCTGCTGCCCCACAGGAGAGGGCTATGCTCTGCCCTCCACAGTTGCAACCAGTCGATCCTCCTGCCCCACGGGACAGAAGAGGGCTCTTGGGTTCAAGTCCTGCTTGTGGGTTTCTTCCATACAGAGCCACTGGCCTGATCCTGCAGCCTCTCTCCTTCTGTGCCCATGTGCCATGAGCAGCCAGCAAGGAGCGCTTGGTTCAAGGAGGCCCCCTCTAAGTGTTGGTTTCTGCTTTCCTTCACTGTGCAGCGAAAGGGCTTGTCACGAGACAGGTGTTTACATTCCACAGTCTGTACTGTTGGAGTTTCTCACGGGAAAGGGAGACTGGATGTGACGTACACTGGTTTCCTGTTTTTCACTGGGTGATTCTCTCCAAGCTGTCGAGGAGAGAGGATGCATTATCTGCTCCTGCAGAGGCAAGATGTCTTTCTGTAATATAACTGCTTTGAACTGTAAATAAAGCAATATTGAGTATGTAGTACGTACTCCTCATCCTTCCGCTGGGCACGGAACTCTGCTTTACACCAACACGTGGTTATGGGCTCCAGAAGTCGAATCGGAGTGCCGGCAAAGGATCGGAATGCAGAGGGACGGATCGGATAGGAATCTGCTCTGCGCGTAAACATGATTGATGAGGTATGTACTACTGCTCCGGGCAGCCTGCCAGCTTCCAGTTAATGGCTTTATGGCTGGACTTTGAACTTTTAAAGCCGTTTTGCCGGGAACAGGCAAAAGGCTCCCAGGCACAAGTTACTATGCTGGGGAAATCGAAAGTAACTTTTAAAAGCGCTTTTGGAATGAAGCAGCTGCAGCAGTGACGCAGCAAGATTTAAAGCAGCATATATGACGCTGAAGGCTAATGCCAGAGTCATGATGGCCCTTCAGGATGCTTGTGGGATTCCTAAGCTCAACAAGAAAAATTATGCGGACTGGGTTCAGTATGCAGAGGCAATTCTGCGGAAAGAGGGTTTGTTTGAGGTGATTACAGAAACCCCCCCAGCTCCAGTTACAGATGCATGGAAAGCTAAGGATTCCAAAGCACGGGGAACACTTACATTGATAGTATCCCCAGAAGAGCTCTGTCTATTGCGTGATAAGACCTCAGCCAGAGAAATTTGGGAATCTTTGACAGAGGCTCACTTAAGGACAGAAGCTGGATCCACTATGTTTTACTTCAACAAGCTGCATAATATGGCTCTTGCTGAAGGTGGAGATGTGCGTTTACATCTGATGGAGATGCAAAATCTGAGACATGAGCTGCAACAGAGAGGACTCAACTTTCCAGAGGCTGTGTATTCTTTCATGTTACTACAATCTTTGGGTTCAGGTTGGGAGTCTGTTGCAACCCAGATTGCTGTGCAGCCAACAGCTCAGCTGACAGTGGACTTTGTTACTGCCGTAATTCAGAATGAAGCAGATCGCCGGGGTGCTAGCTGCATGGGCAAGGGGGAGTCTTCACAGACATCATCCCATAGTGCAGTGGAACCACCAGATGGCGCCAAAGCTTTGAAGGCAGTGAAATGCTACTCATGTGGACGTCTAGGCCATATGAAGAGGGAATGCAGATATCCCAGGGCCAAGACAGAGCAGCGCAGCGAAAGCTCATCGCGTGGAAAAGGCCGAGGCAAAGGCAAAGGCAAAGGTCCGGTGTCTAGGACAACGCAGCACAAGGCTATGGTTTCACGCTTCACTCCAAAGGTTGCAGAGGTCCAGAAGACGTCTAGATCTTTCTTCGTTGTTGATTCGGCGGCGACCCACCACATGTGCAACGATAAGAGACTGTTTGTGTCTTTTACACCGCAGGAAGGTGCGATTCACCAGGCGGATGACCACACTATTCCCAGTAAAGGCTACGGAACTGTTGTTCTTCACAGTTTGGACTTATCGATACAGAATGTCCTTTACGTGCCAGACGCCAAACATAATCTTCTCAGCGTTGGACAGCTGAATGAGCGGAACATTGACGTGTCCTTCAAGAACAAGAAGTGCATCATCACAAAGAAAAATGACTATGAATTGCATGCTGAATATGTTGATCGTTTGTTTGTTTTGTATTATGATGATGTTGTGCAGGATGACACTTGTTGTATTGCAGGTTCTAACAAAAGTTTGCATGCAGAATGTATTCATGATTTTCATCGAAAATTTGGTCATTTGCATTTTGAGGCAGTATCTAAAATGCCTGCCTTGGTTGAAGGTATGACTATTAAACCCTGCAAGTACCACATGAAGTGCAAAGCATGCGCAGCAAACAAGGTGAAAATGGCTGCGAAAGGTAAGGTGTCTAGTAGGCAAGCTACGGAACCATACCAGATTGTTCATGCTGATTTGGTTGGGCCACTATCGCCCTCTTTGGGTGGAAATAGGTACTTCATGGTTCTCATTGACGCATTTTCGAGATATATTTTTGTGTACAATCTCAAGCAGAAATCAGAGGCTTTTCCTAGGTTCAAGGAATTCTGTGCTTGGTTGGAAAATGTGCATGGTAAGAAGATAAAGACTCTTTTCAGTGATCGCGGGGGAGAATTCACTTCTCAGCAGTTTGAAGCTTTTCTGACTGAGAAAGGAATTCAACACGATTTGTCTAGTCCTCGCTCGCCATGGCAGAATGGACTTGCGGAACGGGCAAATCAGACATTGCTTCAAGGGTTAAAAACCTTGCTGCATGATGCCAATCTTCCAGAGAGTTATTGGGCCGAATCTCTCTCGTGTTTTGTTTACAGTTACAATCGCAGGTTATCTTCAGCGATTGGTTGTACCCCCTATGAGAAGATGTTTGGCAAGAAGCCATACATCAAACACATGAAAATATTTGGTTCTGACATGTGGGTTCATTCACCACAAAACTCCAAGTTAGACAAGCGTGGATTGCATGGTATCTTTCTAGGTTATCAGAAAGGGTCTTACAGAATAATGATGACTGGCTCTAAGACAATTAAGCTCACGAGAAGTGTTGAGTACAATGCAAAGTGGGGGGAGAATGTGGGAATTTTCCAATGTTATCCTGATGATGGTGATGAGACTGAGGATAGTCAAAAGCAACCACAACAACCCACACCCACTGATGAAGGTTCTGAGTCTGAATCTGAAACTGAATCGGGTGATTCAGAGGATTTCAAGAGTGCGAAAGCCTCTATGCGACCCTCTGAAAGCTCTGATCAAGAATTGGAAGAACCATTGTTCACAATAGGTCGTTTTTCTCCTAAGAAGGAAGAGGAGAGTGTTGAAGACTTAAGGCTAATTCGTAGATCACAGAGAGCCACGAAAGGCAAACCTCCAAAGAGATTTGCTGATGAGTTTGCTACGATAGCAGTAACAGCTGTTAAAAGCTCCAAGAAGGTATTTGAACCTTCAAGTTTCCAAGAAATCCAGGGTTTGGATTCAAAGGAAGCTGAGCCATGGTTAAATGCCATGAAGGCTGAGCTTGATTCCTTGGAAAGGAACAAAACATGGGAGCTAGTTCCAGTAGTTCCAGGAATGAAACTGCTTGGAAGCAAATGGGTCTTCAAAGCGAAGACAGATCAAAATGGCAAGGTAGTCAGACACAAAGCCAGATTGGTAGCCAGAGGTTTTGCACAGGTACCAGGTGAAGACTATCACGAGACCTACTCACCCACAGTGAGGTATGAAAGCATTAGGCTTATGCTCAAGCTAGCTGCAGAGCAAAATCTACACATTAGTCACCATGATATTAATACAGCTTTTCTGTACGGATCTCTAGATGAATCACTTTATATGCTTCCACCTGATGGCGTACAGGTAAAACAGGGATTTGTTTGTGCTCTGAAGAAATCCCTTTATGGTCTCAAACAAAGTGCACGGTGTTGGCACACAAAACTCACTGAAGTGTTGTTTTCTCTAGGTTTTCAACAAGGGAAAGCTGATCCATGTGTATTTGTCAAAGAGGAGGGGCAAAAGAAACTGTACTGTTTGTTTTATGTTGATGATTTATTATTCTTTTGGAAAGATGTCGCAATGTACAATAACGCCCTAGCTCAACTGAAAGAGCACTTTGACATGAAAGATCTTGGTGAGGTAAACAACTACCTATCTCTAGAAATAGAGAGAGATCAAGATGGTAACATTCTAGTACACCAGTCACGGAAAATTGCTGATGTGTTAAGCAAACTAAACCTGATGGATGCTAACCCTGTAGACACACCGATGATAACAGGTTATCAGGTAGATGACACTGAAGAAGCATTTTCTGACACTACACTGTACAGAAGTGTGCTAGGCAAGCTAAACTTCATTGCCAGATGTTCAAGACCAGACATTGCTGTTAGCTGTAATTTGCTAAGCAGACAAGTCAACAATCCTAGTGTCAAGGATTGGAAAGCTCTGAAACGCATAGCGCGGTATTTGAAAGGCACTATGCATTACAGACTGAGATTTAACAATCAGAAGTCTGGTTGTCTTGAAATATTTGCAGATGCAAGTTTTGGAAGTGACACTACAGACAGGAAAAGTACGTCTGGGGTTTGCTACATGTACAATCAAGGTCTGTTTGATTGGTCATGCAAGAAGCAAACAACAGTTAGCTTAAGTACTTGTGAAGCTGAACTGAATGCACTGTCTTATTCACTTAAGGATTGTGAATGGTTGATACAATTGTGCAAAGATATGAAAATTCCTGTCAAATGTCCGATCCAGGTTTACCAGGACAACAAAGCATGTTTGACTTTGCTGAAGTCTGAAGGTTGTAAGCAAAGCACGAAGCACTTGCAATTAAAGTTGCAGCATGCTAGGGAATGTATTCAGAAGAGACTCGTAACGGTGTCCTATATGCCAGGTAATGAAATTCCTGCTGATGTATTGTCCAAGATTGTATCAAGGGATCAACACTGTACCTATGTGCAGAAGTTGGGTTTGTACTGATATTGTACGAACACGCTGCCCAGTGATGTTCACAGAAAGGGGGAGGATGTTGGTTTCTGCTTTCCTTCACTGTGCAGCGAAAGGGCTTGTCACGAGACAGGTGTTTACATTCCACAGTCTGTACTGTTGGAGTTTCTCACGGGAAAGGGAGACTGGATGTGACGTACACTGGTTTCCTGTTTTTCACTGGGTGATTCTCTCCAAGCTGTCGAGGAGAGAGGATGCATTATCTGCTCCTGCAGAGGCAAGATGTCTTTCTGTAATATAACTGCTTTGAACTGTAAATAAAGCAATATTGAGTATGTAGTACGTACTCCTCATCCTTCCGCTGGGCACGGAACTCTGCTTTACACCAACACTAAGGACACCCGCCATTCTTGGCGGACAGCTCCCAGGAGTTGGCAGGCAGAGGGGGGCTCAGGATGGCAGCAGGGGCCCCCAGCAGAGGAATTTCATTGCCTTGTATTAGAAAATCATAGAATCCGAGGATTGTAGCGCTGGAAGGGACCCTGGGGGTCATCCAGCCTGACCCCCTTCAATGCAGGAATCTCAATGCCTAACCCCCTTCCGAGGGAGACGGCTTGAATCTCCTTCCCCATGAAGCCACGGGAACAAGCTTGTCCCCTCTTTCATGGGGCAGCCTTTGAGAAATTGGAAGATAGCTAATCCAATCTCCTCTCAGTCTCCTCTTCGCCATGCTAAGAAGAGACTGAGCGGCCAACAGGTGGCATAAAAATAAATACTCATGCAGAGGAACACATTTCCTGGCGCTGGGCTGCACCACACGCCCACACCCCAAGCAAGCTAGACCCACGGCTCGGGGTCTCCTCTGGCACAGCCGCCGGCCTCCCCAGCTGGCCTGCCCCAAGGAGCAAAGTGGGGAGCCTCTGCAAAGGGGACCTTTGCTCCTCGGCCTCCCAAGAGCGGCAGAATTCGCCCTCAGGCCTCCAAGGGACCTGCAGCGCAGCTGGTGGCCGGAACAGCCTGTCCCTGGGCAGCAGGGAGGTGTGGCCCCTCGCCAGCAGCTGGCAGCCGCCTGGGCATGGATCAGGGCCCAAAGGGGCTCCCTGCCACCCTGGGAAGCGGGTGGAAGACCCCCTAACTCCCAGGCCTCCACATTCCTTGTCCCATCTCCCCCCACCCCCCACCACGGAAGAGGTCCAGTGAGCATAGCCCCATTGCCCAGCAGTCCTGAAAGGGCACCGAAAGGGGATCCGCCCTCTCTCTCGCCCCCCCAGCCCTTTCCAGGCACTGCCTTGCTGCTCCCCCCATTGCTCCTCAGCCCCCTTCTCTCCTGCCCCCCCCCCCCCACTCACCGAGCCTCGGCCGCCAGCAGCTCGTCGTAGTGCGAGGACCGCTGGTCATCGTCCTGTCGGTAGCGGATGACGGAGGCCAGGCCCTTGCTGACCAAGGCTTCAGCGATGTTGCTGCAAGAGAAAGAGGAGGAAAAGGTGTGAGTGGCGGGAGCTGGAATCACAGAATTGGAGGGGACACCCAGCAGCCATCTATCCCAACCCGTTGCAACGCAGGAATGACAGATCAAGAATCCATGACAGACGGACACCCCACCTCTGATTAAAAACCTCTGATGAAAGAGAGTCCGCCTTCTTTGAAGAACAGCCATTTCACTGTTCTTCCTAATGTTTAGTCCTTACAATTTGGACCCACTGGTACAGGATCTCCCCTCTGGAGCGGCAGAAAACCCCTCGACCCGAACCCAATCTCTACCATGCCAGCTGATTCACCCTGCAGAGACCAGGCCTGGCCAGCCCCCTCCCTCCCTGCGAGGTGGGCCTTGGGGTGCTGAGCTTATAGAGGGGCTCTGGGCTCTGTAGCCATTCTTGAGCTTCTATACCAACGATTTAGGAACTTTCACCACGTTGAAATCATCATCATCATCTTTTATTTGTATCCCGCCCTCCCCGGCCGAGACTGGGCTCAGGGCGGCTAACATCAAATACGTAACATTGGTATAAAATCAAACAATAATTAAATTACCTCTTAAAAACAAGTCAGGATCAAACTAAGTCAAGTCTTACTGCCTCTGCAATTTTTTTTCTAAATGCTGAATGGAATAACACATGAATCTGACTTTTGGTGAATTTGTAAGTAAACTTTTTTTTTTTTTTTAACTTGCCAAATGCATAATGTTTTTCTATCTGAGGGAAGAGGGGAACTTTCGAAGGAACTCAAGGGATGTATTTTAAAGGTCTAACAGCCTCTGCTTCCATCCCTGCCTGCTGTGGGAGGGAGTTCTGTAGTTTAACGATGAGCTGCATGAAGATGGACTTCCTTTCATCCGTGTCACCATTCTCCTAGAAGCAGGGGGACCCCAAGGGGGGGGGGAGGAGACCTGTGGCTGAAAGACCCCAGGATTTCTGTTCACTCTGCAGAGCCCCCCCCCCCGGCACCCCCGGCATACAGGACAGGGAGGGGGGAAGCAGGGGGGGGGGTTCTGGCGCTTCCCTCTTTTTTTGCTGCTGTTTCCCCCTTGGGAGGTGGGGTGCAGAAAAATCCTCACCTGCTCATTTTAATTTATGTATTCCCCCCCCCCCACTAAACTTTACACACTGTGTGGTTATTATTTTAAAAACAAAATCAAAGCCGTTTACAAAACGATAAAGCAATAAATTTACTAAGAAAAAAATTACAACCAAGCACAGGGAAAGTTACAAGACTGAAACAGGTTTAAACTCCCATCAACTTTGCATGCATCTGGGTCAGGAATGCTTTGCAGAGGACGGGAAAGGCGTTTGCCTCATATCAAGAGGCAGGGAGTTCCACAGGGCAGGCTCTTGCCAGGCTGACAGATGGATTTCCTTTGAACTATTTGAAAAGCAATTGTAACCAACAAATTACGCTAGTAGGACTACACTAGGTTTTGTAAGGAGGAATGTATGAAGTGCTACAAAGTAGATAAAGAACAAAGATATTGGTTATGAGTTTTAAATGTACCAGGGAAAATAAGAAATGTATACTAAGAGATTAGATTGGAAAATTTTCAGACAGGACTGATGGAAGTAAAAAAAATATGAATAAGATATAAAAATACGTTGAATTACTGTTGAAAATGGCATGTTAAAAAAAACTAATAAAAAATTATATAAAAAGAAGGAAAAAAAGAAAGATGGATTTCCTACACTGAATGGGGATTAGCTGGCAGTGCCAGTCCTGCCAAGCGCAGCGGCCAAACAGGCGTATGTGGAGCAAGGCGATTTATTTCCCTCCACGTGGGGATGGCTTCAAAGCGAAGAATGCCAACTGTTCCAGTGCGTTTGAAGCCAGCGGCCAGGCATCAGGCTTGGGGGGCTCCCAGAGACGTGGGCGCCCCTCCTGGGAGGCGCAGGCAGGGCTTGGCACTGTGGGCTCAGCTGCCAAACTCCCACAGCCCCGGCAAGGGCCTCAACCCTCCGGCTCCTCTGCCGGGAGCCTCTCTGCCTCCGCTGTGACTGGCACGAGTCCAGTGCCCACCACATCCCAGCGCATGAAGGAGGCCCTCACGGCCGGCCTGGAGCTGCTGCTGCTGCTGCCGCCTCAAGGGGGTGGGCGGGCAAGCAAAGAGCCAGAAATAGGCCGGGCAGAGATGGGGGAGACGAGCGGGGAAGATCTGCAAAGGAGGAATCGGCTGCCAAGCGAAGCGGCAGCTGCAGAGGCACCGCGCGAAATGCCAGGCAGCCAGGAATAAGCCACTGCTGCCGCACCTCCTATTTCAGGCAGGCAGTTGCCGGGCACCCGCGGCACGCGGAGCCCACCTTCCCTGGCAGCTGCCTCCCACCCGGCGCAGAAGAATCACGAGCGGCTCCAAGGACGTGAAGGGGGTGCCCTCCCCCCACAAGGCAGCTGCAAGCAGCAGCCCCCCAGAGAGGAAAGGAAGCACCCCAAGGCGGCTCCTCTTTGGGCAGCTGCGCCCCCCCCCTCCTTGCCTCCTGCCGCCCCACCCAAAGCTTGTGGGGAGCTGGGAGGAGGCCGGGGGGGCTCGGGGCTTCTCCCCGGGAGAAAAAGCTGCCCGTGCCCTGTTTGCACGAGGGCAAGGAGCGCTGAGGCTCCGCTCTGCGCAGGCGGCTCCCACCCGCTGAAGTTTGGCACCTCTCGCCTTCGCCAGGCGAGGTTGTCGGTTGGTGTTTGTGCTGATGCTCAGAGCCAAAGCTTGGAGGGGAAGAGGGGGGAGAAGGGCAGTCGTGGGGGGGGGGGCGAGGCAGCGCAGGCTGGCAAGGTTTCCCCATTCAGCATCTGAGCCCCGCAGGCAGTGCCCGGAAGCAGCGAGGCACATCCCTGGCAGGCAGCCATGGGAGAGCCAGCTCTCCACGGAAGCCATGCCAGCCAGGGGAGCCACCAGGGGCTGTGTGCCCGCGAAAGGGGCTACGCTGCACCAAGGCCAGCCGGGCACAAGCGCCAGGGAGGCAGAGGAGCCTCCTGCGTCCAATTCCCAGGTGCAGGGCAACCTGCCTGCCCAGGAAGGGTGAGCCCGGTGCCCTAGGGGTAGGGGCACCTCCAAGCAAGCCTATCTCAGCTACAGCCCAGGAGCAGAGGCGCAGTTTGGGGGCTGCAAAGAGCACTGCCTGCGGGTACCAGGGCACGGAGGAGGGTGAGGAGAGGAGAAAGCGCTTCTCCCCGCTTTCTAATCTCACAGGGAGGAATGCCACCCAGTTTTACTCAAGAGAAGACCTGTTCCTGGAATCACAGAATGGTGGAGCTGGAAGGGACCCCTGAGGATCACCGAGCCCAGACACCCCCAAACTCAGCCCTCCAGATGTTTTGGGACTATGATTCCCATCCTCCCTGACCGCTGGTCCTGTTAGCTAGGGATGATGGGAGATGTAGTCCCAAAACATCTGGAAAGCCTGATCTAGCCCAAACCCCTAAGCTAGCCATGTCCATTAATTTCAGTGGGTCTGCTCTGTGCAAAACTGAGCTCAAATGCCACCCGGGGGGTCCAACCCTCTGGGGGGGTCTGCTTGGCCCTCAGAACTCTCCCCTCGCACCCCCCGCCCTGGCCTGCATCCCGTCCTCATATGACCTCTTGCTTTCGGGCAAGGAGGCTTGCATGAAGCTCTGCAGGAATGCTCCTGCTGCCCAGAGGGGAAAATGGATGCTAACTCTCCTGCCCCTTTCTGCCTCTGGCCCCACCCCACCCTGGCCCCGCCTCCCCCTGCCCCGCTGCTCCGAGGGGGCTCTGTCCCTGGGTGCTGCCATTCAGCATCTGGCAGGCTCTTCCCCAGAGGCAGCCGCATCTTTGCCAGATGCCAGCCAAGCGAGGCATCTAATAGGAAGCGATTTGCAGAAGAGGAGCAGCAAGGGGGGGGGGGTCTGGAGCGGCTGCCTGGGGTGGCGGGAGGCAAGGAGCACAGCCAAGACAGGACCCAGGCGCTTGCAGGCTTCCCTTCTTGCATTCCTCACGCAGCACATCGTTAACCTATGGAACTCCCTCCCACGGGAGGCAATGATGGCCGCCAACTGGGATGGCTTTAAAAGAGGACTGGACAGAGTCCTGGAAGAGGCTAGTAGCCAGGGCAGCTCTGCTCTGCCCTCCACAAACAGCAGAAACTAGACTTCTGAAGGCTGGTTTTTATTTATTTCATAAAATTTATACACTGCATGATTGTTTTTAAAAACCCTCAAAGGGTTTTACAAAAAGATAAAACCATAAAACTGAGGGGGGTGGAATGGCAACCCTACTTTAAAACAGACCAACGTTTAAATACTAAAAGAGACTCCGAATACTTTCTAAGCAACTGGGTAAAGGTAAAGGTAAAGGGACCCCTGACCGTTAGGTCCAGTCGTGACCGACTCTGGGGTTGCGGCTCTCATCTCGCTTTATTGGCCGAGGGAGCCGGTGTACAGCTTCCAGGTCATGTGGCCAGCATGACTAAGCCGCTTCTGGCGAACCAGAGCAGCGCACGGAAACACCGTTTACCTTCCCGCCGGAGCGGTACCTATTTATCTACTTGCACTTTGACGTGCTTTCGAACTGCTAGGTTGGCAGGAGCAGGGACCGAGCAACGGGAGCTCACCCCGTCATTGCGGGGATTCAAACTGCCGACCTTCTGGTTGGCAAGCCCTAGGCTCTGTGGTTTAGACCACAGCGCCACCCGCGTCCCTAAGCAACTGGGTAGGCTAGTCTAAACATTTTCATCAGCCATCAGAAAGAGTGCAGCAAAGGCTCCTGCTTGATCTCAACCGATTCCTCTTTCCAGAAGGAAAGAGGGATCCTGTGCTCAAACGCAGCAGACTTTGGATGTTCCCACCTTCCTTCCTCCCGCAGATGCGCCTGACTCCTCCCCGCATCTCAGCAAAGAAAGGGCAGCGCTTGGAGGGCTGGGGCTGCAAATGCCTTGGCAGAGACTGGCACTTTCCCTCTGCACCTCCCTGCCCAGGAAGCGGCCAGCTCCCTCTGGCACCAAGGGAGAGCAGAGTCAGAGCTGCCCCTTCGAGACGCAGAGGGCAAGGGGACCCTGGTCTCTGCCCACCTCCATTCCCATGACAATCACTCTACCCCAATTTGCCGCTGCCAGACCGGCATGGGAGGAGCCGAGACTGTATTGCATGGCTCCCACGCCCCAGGAACGGTGGGCATCTGTGTGGCAAGGGACCCAGAAAGGCCTTCCACGCTCAGCACCGAAGATGTGTCCTGCCACTCCTATCTTGAGGAGCGTCAGGGGGCTCCTGGGGGTCCCTTGCAGCTCTGCGATGCCCTGGCTCTGTGATCTGGCACCAACCTTGAGGGGCACACGGGGGCAGGACGCTCTCTGCAAACAGCTCTCTGCTCTCTGCAAACAGCTGTGCCCACCCCTCCCTCGGAAGCCCCCCCTTGCACCACCTACCAATCGGCCGATCTGCCCTTTCGCAGCTGAGGTTGGGGGTGGCAGTCAGAGGGAGAGCAGAGCAGGGGGGTAGGAGACACAAATGCAACCCCCCCCCCCCTGAGGGACTCTTTCCACAACCAGCATATCGAATGTACATGCAACGGTTGGCTCCATCATTTGTCGTGGTCGAAGGGCAGCAAGCGCCCGGCCCCAAGGTGCCAAGATTAATGGCAGAATTATCATGCATGGCGTATCCAAGGCCTCTGCAGCCCCACAAGCCATTAGGGGGCTGGGGAGGGGGGGCAGGTCCTAGTGGAGGGAAGCAGAGAGGCTGCAGCCACGGATGCTGCCCAGCATGGCCTGCTTGGGGGTCTCTGGGGGTCTCCAAGCCTTCCTCACCAGCCCATGAAAGGGGATCCTAGAACCGTAGAATTGGAAAAGACCCCAAAGGGGCAATGCAGGAATCTCCATGAAAGCCCCCAAGCTCTGCTGAAAAAGCTCCCAGGAAGGAGAGTCCATCACACTCAGAAGAAGTCCGCTCCACTGCCAAACAGCTCTCACTGTCCTTCATCGTGTTTAGTCAGAAGCCTCTTTCTTCCCGTTTTAACCCAGTCCAAAGTGTTGGTACTGACGGCCTCAGCCCTGCATCCCTAAAGGAGCGTCTCCACCCCCATCATTCAGCCCGGACACTCGAGGTCCAGCTCCGAGGGCCTTCTGGTGGTTCCCTCCCTGCAAGAAGCGAGGCCGCAGGGAACCAGGCAGAGGGCCTTCTCGGTGGTGGCACCCGCCCTGTGGAACACCCTCCCACCAACGTCAAGGAGATGAGGAATTACAGTGGTACCTTGGTTCCCGAAAGGCTTAGTTGTCAGACAAATAGGCTCCTGAACGCCGCAAACCCGGAAGTAAGGGTTCTGGTTTGCAAAGGTTTTCCGGAAGCCGAACGTCCGACGTGGCTTTCATGGCTTCCGACTGAGTGCAGGAAGCTTCTGCAGCCAATCGAAAGCCTCGTCAAACAGACTCCCAGAACTGATTAAATTCAAGAACCAAGGTACCACTGTATATATCATCTGAAGGCAGCCCTGTGTCGGGAAGCTTTTTAATGTTTGATGCTTTATTGTGTTTTTATATATGTTGGAACACAATTTCACGCCCATCTCCAGGGGCATTTGCAAACACCGCCCAGCTGTTTCCCCCTGGCCTTTGCACAGCCAAAGCCTCTGTCAGGGTCCAGGGCAGGCAAGCCCAAGACCAAGGATCAGAGCTCGGGGCGAAGGTGGGGATCCGCAATCCCCTCCCCGCGGGCTCCCAAGGCGATCCAGCCAGCCCACCCTCACCCACCCAGCTGCCTTCGTGGCTCGAAAGGCCCAGCAACAGCAGCTCTGGCATTTGGGGGGTGGCAATGGGGTGACTCTCTCATGCAAGACCCACATGAAAGAATGGGGCTGAGTGAGCGCGGATGAAAGCTGGAGAGGGAATCTTGTTAAGCTGTGAAAGAGCAGCGTTGCCTCTCAAAGGGAGGCTGAGCGAGAAGCAGCCGCAGAGAGCTCTCTGCTCTCCCACAAACGCGAAACGCAGACCCCAATTTCCTCCGGAAAATCGAGCCGGGAGGCTTTCAAAGGCAGCCTCTCTCCCTGGTTGCGCAGAATCCTCTGCCTTAAGTGTGCTTTTGACAGATCAGACGCCGGGCAACCGCCCCGCAGGCAACAAGAGGCAGGCAGGTCACGGGGCATCCTGGCACGGAAAGCTCTGGGGCAGGGAGGGAGAGGCCCAAACCCCACAGGGCAGGAGGGCAGGCCCAGCCTCCATCTCCAAAGCTCAGCAGGGCTTGGCCACAGGGAAGCTGCCTTCCACATTGCTCCACCTGGCTCAGTGCTGCCTACACTGGCTGGCAGCAGCTCTCTCGCACTCCGGGCCGGAGAAGCTGCTGGGGACTGAAGCAGGTGCCCTCAAAGGCGGGGCTCGGCCCCTGAGCTCTGGTCTTGGGCACAGACGAGCCCCTCTCTGCCCGGGGGCCCCCAAGGTCTTCTGCCTCTTGCCCACGAGTCCTGAGCTACAGCGCCAGCCGTGAGAAAGGGAGAAGAGGGGCTCCACTTGCCCAGGGGAGAAGCCGTGAGGGCAGGGGGGGGGAGAAGCAGGGGAACCTGGTTGGCCAGGGAAAGGCCTCCTCACCTGCCACGGGGGGGGGGGGGGGCGGGGGCAGAGAAAGCACTCAATGGATGAGTCAACAGGAGTCAGAGAATCCCAGAACTGCAGAGCTGGAAGGGACCCTGAGGGGCATCTAGTCCAACCCCCTGCAGTGCAGGACTCTTTTGCCCAAGGCGAGACTCGAACCCACGACCCCAACAGGAAGAATCTCCTGCTTGACCAACTGAGCTGTCCCAGAAGGTTAAGTTGCAAGAAAGGAGATTCCGACGAAGCATTCGGACAAACTTTCTGATGGTGAGAGCCGTTTGGCAGTGGAAGGGATCCCCATCAGTCAGGGATTCGTCAGCAGCGATTCCTGCATTGCAGAGAGTTGGACTAGATGAGCCTCAGAGGTCCCTTCCAATTCTATGACGCCTCGGCATCCACCGCCAGCTGCTGGGCACTACAAGTGGCCTTCTCCCCCCCCCCCCCCCGGGGCCCCTGAATGGCCCCCTGAGACCTTGCAGGGCTTGGTCGGCCACCTGGGGCTCTTTGGGCCTCCTTCACAGGCCCTCGCACCCCCCCCCCCCGTACCCAGTGCCGGATTTACGTATAAGCTAAACCAAGCTATAACTTAGGGCCCCACTCTTCTTCTTCTTCCTCCTCTTCTTCTTCTTATCATCATCTATTTTTATTATTTATTATTTATACCCCGCCCATCTGGCTGAGTTTCCCCAGCCACTCTGGGCGGCTCCCAATAGAGTGTTAAAAACAATACAGCATGTCAGGGAACTGACATCAGAGCGAGAAGCGGAGGCAGGGCTCCCGAGCGATGCCGGAGAGGGGACCAGCATGGGGGAAGGAATTCAAGGTAACACCAATAGAGAAGAGAGGGAGATGGAGGAATGGGAGACAGGGCTCCAAGACCCTTCACCCGAAACTAGTGGAGAGAGCGCTGGCACACCCCTGCCTTCCCCTTACTTGCGCAGACGCGTTCCGCGCAGGGAACATAGGAGGAGACTCGGGGTCAAACAGCTTTTATGCTGGAAGAGGTTCAAGAAACGCCCACTGACGGATTCTGCAAGTGACTAACAGGTCACAGAGGGTGAGCTCTGACCCTAAGCATGGTTGGGCAAGCAAGCTAACTACATCTCAGGCCATTTACGCACAAGTAACCCCTCACAACCATTACACAGCATTAAATATTAAAAGCTTCCCTAAATATGGCTGCTTTCAGATGTCTTCTAAAAGTCAGATAGTTGTCTTATTTCCTTGACAGCTGACAGGAGGGTGTTCCACAGGGCGGGTGCCACCACCGAGAAGGCCCTCTGTCTGGTTCCCTGTAACCTCACTTCTCGCAATGAGGGAACCGCCAGAAGGCCCTCGGAGCTGGATCTCATGGGGGCCCCCCCAAAATATACTTCTTCTTAGTTGTATTTCACGATTAATATACTTCTTCTTAATTGTATTTCACTATTAATATACTTCTTCTTAATTGTATTTCAGTTCAACAATTACTTTGATAAAATACATATTTTGTGACGTGCAAATGGCTTGAGATACCTATTAGGTCCATAAATGACCACATAGCACATATTCAACACAAAAAACAGCAACAATTTGTTGTTGACAAAGGACAGCTGGACATAGAAAGGGCCCCATTACCTTCAGGAGCTTAAAGAAGAAGAGTTTGGATTTGATATCCCACTTTATCACTACCCAAAGGAGTCTCAAAGCGGCTAACATTCTCCTTTCTCTTCCTCCACATCAAACCTAAATCCAGCCCTGCCCGTACCCCGTACTCACATGCCGCCAATGGTGACGGTGGCGCAGGTGCGCTCCGAGAAGGCGGGGGCCGTGTCTGTGGCGCTGCTGGCCGGCCGGATGTAGTCCACCGTGACGTTGACCTGGAAGGAGAGGCAGTCAGAGGTGAAGGAGCAGCAGGGCAGAGCGTCAAGGAGGGGAGACCTTGTGGCAGAGAGAAGGAGGCGCCTGTTGCCATGGAGAGGCAGAAAGATCTGCCCGGAGGAAGCCATCCCAGCTCAGTACCAGCTGGGCAGTTCCGCTGCTTCTGGGGCAACCGTGGACTAGGGTGGGCAGGGCCAGGGAGCTGGGCAGGAGGTGGGCACCGCAGGGCTGACTCCACTTGCCAAGGAAGGAAGGAAGAGCCAGGGAGCGTGGCAGGAAGCAAACCGTGAGAACAGGTCCCAAAAATACGAGGTTAGTTATTTCACAAATAAAGTTGAGAAAAGACGGTACAGATGAAGTATAATGTGTAGCAGCAAAACACAGCCATGGGACGGGTGGAAGGGTAGCCAATTATCTTAGCGGAATGCACACTGGAGAATGTTTAATTCACCTTTTTTCTGAAAATTGATAAATAGAATCTTAAAAAAATAAATGAGGTTTGTTTGGGGTGAGGCCGCAGGAGGGATCTGAAAACCTCCCCACCAGAACGGCACATCAAATTGATGGAGTACACCGAAATGGCAAAACTAACCGGGAAGCTCAGGAATCAAGAAGAGAAGACATTTTTTAAAGAATGGGAAATGTTTATAAATGTACATTGGGCGCTCAGGTTGTGAACGTGATCCGTGCAGGAGGCACATTCGCAACTTGCAGCGGTCGCAACCTGCAGCGCCACGTCTGCGCAGGTTGCGATTCAGCACTTCTGTGCGTGTGCAAAGCGCGATTTAGCGCTTCTGTGCTTGCGCAACCGCCGAAACCTGGAAGTAACCCGTTCCAGTATTTCTGGGTTTCGGCGCGTCCGTAACCCCAAAAAAACGCAACCTGAAGCGTCTGTAACCCAAGGTATGACTTTATATACAAAATCATTGTAGGTTTCTAGTTGTAATGGTATAAAAGAATATAAGTATAAATTCAAGGTTATAATAATTTAAGATTAAAGATCTGGGTAGAATAAAGAAGGAAAGAAACTGCTGAGCTAATAAATTGAACTGGAATACAAAAAAGGGAGGTATGAGGAGGTCCGAGAACCAAGTAAATGAAAAATAATGTGATGAAAAGATTGACTATTTTTAACTATTTTTATTTTGTATTTTGTATTTTTTCTTTTTCTATTTTGTAATGTAAAAATCTTAATAAAATTTTTATAAAAAAAACAAAAACAAAATCATTGTAAACAGGTTAAAGCAATAGCAGGATTTTAAACACACTTGTAATGTAGCAGAAAGCATAGATAATCTGGGGAAATGAAAAAAATGGAGAAGTATTGATATGCAGTTGAAATAGAATCAATAGGATGGGGGGAAGTCAGGAGATTCAGAGTAATCTTGGTAATTAGATCTGGAAATGGTTTTGTTGTATGTTTATATTTTGGAAAATCAAATAAAGAATTGTTCCACACACACAGAAAAACCTCCCCACCTTTTTAGTCTGCAATCCATCGCATGGAAGAGCAGGCAGGGACTCCCTTGCCCTGCAAGGACGGAGGGGAGAGGAAGCATCCACCCCCATCTGCTCCCCCCGCTGCCTCCCTGCAAGCCTGCTCACTCCTCTGCCTTAAGGCTGGGGGTGGGAAGCCAGAGGCCCCTTGAGCCCCCAGGCAGGCAGAGCAAGAGCAGAGGGCAGCCCGGGACGAGCCTTGCCCCTGGCGGACACTTCCCTGCTGCGAAGGGAGCATCTGATGCGCCAGCAGGAGGCCCATCAAGGCAGCACATGCTGCAGCAGCCAGAGCCTGCCAGGTTGTGCACAGACAAGGCGCTTGGAGGCGAAGGCAGGCGAAGGCGGGCGCTGGCCCAGGAATGGACAAGAAGCACCAGCACCCAGGAGGAGGAGGAGGAGGAGCTGCAGGCCCAGAGGCAGAAACGCCCGAGGCTTCCCGCTTCCGCTTGATGGATCACAAGAGCATCTGAATGCAAGAAAAGCTTGCTGGATCAGGCCCAAGGCCTGATCAGATGCCTCAATGGCCACGGAGGCAGGGCAGAGCTCAGTGGTGCTATTTGGGGAAACGGGTGCAACTGCACCAGCACCGGGTCCGCGTCTTGAGCAGCCCATCTCGTGCGCCTGGATTCTGCTTAGAGTTAGCACAACAGCTGCCCTGGGTGGCATAGAGACATCCAAGGCTAAATGACTGAAACAGGATTCCTCCACCCTCCCATCCTCTGAGGAATACGGGGACGTTCAGGGCAGGCAGGGATAAAGCCAAGGCTGCGTTCAGAAGCATCTGCAGGAGTGTGAAATATTCACCGAAAGGTGGTTTTGCTGGGTTACCCGAACTTGCTGGAACAGACGGCGGGTCAGTATCCAATTCCCCACCACCACCACTCATGGCCAACGTGAGCAGGGAGGGTGCGGGCAGGAGCTCTCCCCCAGGAACACCCTGCCTGAGCCTTTCAAGACTATCAGAACCTGCAAGAGCTGCGTGGTCCCCCCCCCCCTTTCCAGAAAGACCCATCTGGAGGATTAGTCCAACAAAGAGCTCGACACACACATGCGCTAACTCTTTGGGAAATGGTGCGATGCAGCCAAGTGCAGGCGCTCGGCTTCTCTGTGCAGATCAGGAACAGTTCTCGGCGCATTTCATGCAAATGATCTGCATCTCGCCTCCTGACAGAAGCATTTGGAGCAGCTACATGCACAAGTTAACGGCACGGCAACAGATACCAGCCCTGAAAGCGTCAGAGACGAACTCAATCACTGACCCATTCATGGAAAGGCCACTAAAACGCCCAGAATAAACTGATGGAGCATCAGAAGGACGAACGGCCCCCACAGTTAAGTGCTGGTTGAATAGGCAGAGGGGTCAAGCCTTGCAAATGAGGTGCAGGGAGGGCAGGAGGCCTCCTTCCCTGGGAGCCCCCCTCCTCCCCAACACAGGACCTCCGCAGCCAGCGAGACGCTCAGAGGGGTGGGACCCAGGCCCCCACCCTATCAGAATTCCCTCCTTCCCGTTGCTCATAGCAGGCTTCCTCAACCTCAGCCCTCCAGATGTTTTTGGCCTACCATGATCCCTAGCTAGCAGGACCAGTGGTCAGGGATGATGGGACTTGCAGTCTCAAAACATCTGGAGGGCCGAGGTTGAGGAAGCCTGGCTTATAGAATCAGAGAGCTGGAAGGGACCCTCAAGGTTCATCTAGCCCACCCCCCCGGCAATGCAGGAATCTCTGCTGAAGCATCCATGACAGAGGGCCACCCAAGCTCTGCTTAAAAACCACCAAGGAATGGGAACCCACCACCTCCCGAGGAAGCCCATTCCACTGCCAAAGAGCTCTAGCTGTCGGAAGGTTCTTCCCAAAGTCTCCAGGAAAGGGGGGGGGGGGTGTTTCCCTTCTGAAGCCCTACCCAGTCAGTGCAGACAGCACTGAGTTCGATGGACCAACTGGCTGTATCACAGGTTCTGAGGTTTCCCTTATTGCTCCTGGTTTTCAAAAGTGCTCCTCCCCACCACCAACCTTTCCATATAGTTTCAGAAGAATTGGAAGGGGCAGAATTTACACTTGCCCAGGTAGATTGAGGGCACAGCATGGGTGATTCTTCTTCTAAAGGGACGTGGGTGGCGCTGTGGTCTAAACCACTGAGCCTCTTGGGCTTGCTGATCAGAAGGTCGGCGGTTCAAATCTGTGCGACGGGGTGAGCTCCCGTTGCTCCGTCCCAGCTCCTGCCAACCTAGCAGTTCGAAAGCACGTCCAAGTGCAAGTAGATAAATAGGTACCACTGCGGTGGGAAGGAAAACAGCATTTCTGTGCGCTCTGGCTTCCATCACGGTGTCCCGTTGCACCAGAAGCGGTTTAGTCCTGCTGGCCCCACTGTCTGCGGACAAACGCTGGCTCCCTCGGCCTGAAAGCGAGATGAGCGCCGCAACCCCAGAGTCGCCTTTGACTGGACTTTACTGTCCAGGGGTCCTTTACCTTTTTACATCTTCTTCTAAACTCTTTTCCCTGGTTGCATGGCTTGGGGGGGGGATGTATCCCACAGCTGCCAGAGAACAAACTGGTAGTTTAAGCTGAACTGCAGTAAGAAAGGAAGGGAGGAGCCAGGAGGTCTTTGTTCAAGACACTTTCTCCAGGAAAGACCCCCAACGGGGAGACCGGCCATAGCAGTTTCAAGGCTGTCATGTGCAGGGTGAGATCTCAAAGAGGGGTCACCTATGTGAGCCCCCATCTGCAGGCACCTTTGTAACGCGGAGCTGGTCTGCCAAAGGGCCTGGTGCCCGAAGCCAGCTCCCCACAGATCACCCGTTCTTCCGGTAGAATTCAACCAACGTCTAATGAAATCGCTTGGAAGCGCCGTGTGCAAACGAAATTTCCGTGTTGGGGGGCAGAGAAGCCACCCCACAAGGTGGTGCCCACGGGAAGGAAAGAACTTGGCGGTTCCTGCGCACAAAGCGCCCACAAGCCGCTGTGGCCTCGGGGCTCAAGGGGCTTGGAAGCCGCCACTCCAGGCAGGTGGGTCACAGGTGTTTGGAAGCAAACAAGGACTCTTCAAGCGAATGGTGGGAGGTGGAGGGTTTCAAGAGCAACTCATGCGCTGCCAGGAGGAACGCCGGCTACTGATGCATCATCGCATGCATACATGCATGCACACACACAGCGCCCCTCTCTCTCCCTCTCTCTCAGCGCCTTCCGGGTTCATCCCTCCAGCTCCACAGGCTCCCTGCCACCTCCGAGGGGAGGCAGAGACTGGCAGCCTTCAAGCCCATCAAGGCCACGAGAGCCCCTTTAAAGCCCTTTCAAAGTGTCTGGTCTCTTACAAGCCCTGCTTTGCGATGAGCATAACAATGCAAAAAGGTGATGCCGACTCAAGCGGATCACATACACACTCTCTCTCTCTCTCTCATGCGCGGCAACCTCATCATATTCCGCTAGCTGCGCAGAAAGGAGCTTCTGCCAGGAGAAAGCCAATTAAGGGTAAGGGGTTGAAGCAATTCCTGGCAGGGAAACTATTGCCATGACAAACGGGCAGGGGAAAGAGGCGGCCCGGATTCCACAAGGCGGGTTTGGGAATCAAAACGGCCATGGGGCCACCCAGCTCCTCAGCAAGGACAGAGATGCTCAGGGCAGCCCCCCCCCCCCTCTTCACCTCCCCGAAAGAGAAGGAAGTCTGGTGGCATCTCCACTGAACTCCCCGGCTGAGGCTCACCTTCCAGGAGCAAGCACCAGCCAAGTGGGACCAGGTCACCAAACCCATCAGAAGATCTGGGCGGATGAGGCCCGTGGCCCCTCCAGTCCAGCATCCTGTTCTCACACTGGCCAGCCAGATTCCCCAAAGAGAAACAAGCAGGATTCGAACACAAGATAATGATAATAATAATAATAATTTATTATTTATACCCTGCCCATCTGGCTGGGCTTCCCCAGCCACTCTGGGCGGCTTCCAACAGAATATTAAAATACAATAGTCCTTCAAACATTAAAAGCTTCCCTAAACAGGGCTGCCTTCAGATGTCTTCTAAAAGTCTGGTAGTTGTTTTTCTCTTTGACATCTGGTGGGAGGACGTTCCACAGGGCAGGTGCCACCACCGAGAAGGCCCTCTGCCTGGTTCCCTGTAACTTGGCTTCTCGCAGCGAGGGAACCGCCAGAAGGCCCCCTAAGGAGGACCTCAGTGTCCGGGCAGAACGATGGGGGTGGAGACGCTCCTTCAGGCATACTGGACCGAGGAACACTCTCCCCTCCTGTGGTATCCAGAAACTGGGGTGCAGAAACGTTGCTGCCTAAGGTAAGGTAAAGGTAAAGGACCCCTGGACGGTTACATCCAGTCAAAGGCGACTATGGGGTTGTGGTGCTCATCTCGCTTTCAGGCCGAGGGAGCCGGCGTTTGTCCACAGACAGACATGCAGTTGAAAAGGCTGATAATAGGACCCATGAAGGGGAAGGTGGGAAGTCTAGAGTTTTGGAGAAATGATTAAATATGGGTATGGGTATGTTATTTTACACTTGTAAAATCAAATAATTAAAGAAAAACCACAAAAGAGGCACAAATACAAGATGGGGGACACCTGGCTTGAGAGCAGTACATGTGAAAAGGATCTAGGAGTCTTGGTTGACCACAAACTTGACATGAGCCAACAGTGTGACGCGGCAGCTAAAAAAGCCAATGCAATTCTGGGCTGCATCAATAGGAGTATAGCATCTAGATCAAGGGAAGTAATAGTGCCACTGTATTCTGCTCTGGTCAGACCTCACCTGGAGTACTGTGTCCAGTTCTGGGCACCACAGTTCAAGAAGGACACTGACAAACTGGAACGTGTCCAGAGGAGGGCAACCAAAATGGTCAAAGGCCTGGAAACGATGCCTTATGAGGAACGGCTAAGGGAGCTGGGCATGTTTAGCCTGGAGAAGAGGAGGTTAAGGGGTGATATGATAGCCATGTTCAAATATATAAAAGGATGTCACATAGAGGAGGGAGAAAGGTTGTTTTCTGCTGCTCCAGAGAAGCGGACACGGAGCAATGGATCCAAACTACAAGAAAGAAGCTTCCACCTAAACATTAGGAAGAACTTCCTGACAGTAAGAGCTGTTTGAGAGTGGAATTTGCTGCCAAGGAGTGTGGTGGAGTCTCCTTCTTTGGAGGTCTTTAAGCAGAGGCTTGACAACCATATGTCAGGAGTGCTCTGATGGTGTTTCCTGCTTGGCAGGGGGTTGGACTCGATGGCCCTTGTGGTCTCTTCCAACTCTAGGATTCTATGATTCTAAGTTTGGGCAAATGAAGACACTTGCCCCACAGCCAGCCTTGGAGAAGGTTTCCAAAATAAAGGGCTCCTGGCCACTGTCTGTCCAGCCTCCCAAGAAGGAGCCCCCTTCGGATGATGATCCCCAAAGCAAAACCCGCAGGCTCCTTGATAAGACGCTTGATCCCCGAGGAAGGAACCGAGGCTAAAAGCAAGACAAGCCACAGGGCCCCACCCAAAGAGATTTGAAATCTGGGGAGGGGGTGCAGGGCTGGGTTCTTGGCTCAGTGCTCACTCCCCTAACCACCATGCAAAACCAGCGCACAGTCTCCACTCCCTTTTCAACTACCCCCGTCTCTTTGGCTACCAATCTGCCCTCCAGCCTGTGCCCAAATAACTGTGATCGAGAAAAAGGATGTGAATAATTGCATGTATTGCGCTGGGGGGGGGGGATAACTTATTTTACACACAGAATGTCCTCTTTCCTTCCCTGAGAGGAGAAGGCTTCCCTCAGCTCTGTCTGTGAAATGGCGTTTCCATTTTGGATGGTCTTCCTCGCCAAGCACTAGAGTTCGCTCCCACCCCAATAACACATTGGCAAATTCTCTTAACTTCCACTCCTTTGAAAGAGCTGAACGATGTTCAGGAAACAGAGGGGAAACAGCATGAAATTTGCATAATTTAGCCTTAATTTCCATTGCGAGACTCATTATCCATCTTTCTCGGTGCAGAACGTAGCCAGCTTCCTCCAAGGAGCTCCTGAAGAAGAAGAAGAGGCAGGCAGGCAGCTCTCCCCGAAGCCCCAACATTTCAGAAACAGCAAACAATCACTGAATTGGGGTCTCTGACTCTCTCACACCCCCGTTTGCAGGCTCTCCCCTGCACCCTCCATTGTGAGAAGAGGTGCAAAGGACTCGTTCTGCTTCTCCACAATCTCCTTATCCTCCTTTACAACTTCTTTGACTCTCATGTCATCCAAGGAGTCAACCGCCTCCCTAGACGGTTTCCTGAGACAAATGTATTTCAAGAACGTCTCGCTGGTGGTCCTCATGTTCTCAGCAATGTGTTTCTTTTAAGCATCTTCTTGCCTTCTCTCCCCACCTGTGTTTGTGTTCCCTTTGTTCTCTTTCTCTGGCAAAGACCTCCTCCCCCCCCCCCCCAAAGGAAGCCTTCTTGCCTCTAATTCCTTTCCTGACTATGCACATTAACACCGAGCGTCCCCTGGGCCTCCATGGTTACTTTCCAGATCTGTGCTCTACACTCCAGCGGAGTCTCTAATACTGTCTTTTTAAAGAACTCCCAAGCATTTGGGACCGATTTCCCCTCCTCTCGACTTTGCCTTTCGGCTTCCTCTTCACCAGCCTCCTCATTTGGGGAAGCTGCCTCCTCCAAAACCAAGTGTGACGATGTCGGGTTTCCAGGGCAATCGGCCATTGAAACATTTATTTAATTTAATGGCACGGCGGTCATGGCTCCCAATAGGCTTGACAACACTGACATCTCGCACCAGGCCACCCATCCAAATTAATTCAGGGTCGCTGTCTCTCTGGTCGGTCCCATGATCAACTGCTACGCAGCACAGTCGTTGAGGGAATCCAGAAATTTTAGCTCTTTGACCCCATAATCTCACCCATACACTGAGACGCCCCAAGCTGTGCCTGTCTATTTTAAAAAATAAATTTATTTATTTGGTTTTTCAGATTAAAAATTTACAGTCACATATCCAACATACAAGGGACACGGGTGGCGCTGTGGGTTAAACCACAGAGCCTAGGACTTGCCGATCAGAAGGTCGGCGGTTCGAATCCCCGTGATGCGGTGAGCTCCCGTTGCTCGGTCCCTGCTCCTGCCAACTTAGCAGTTCGAAAGCATGTAAAAGTGCAAGTAGATAAATAGGTACCACTCCGGCGGGAAGATAAACGGCATTTCCATGCGCTGCTCTGGTTCACCAGAAGCGGCTTAGTCCTGCTGGCCACATGACCCAGAAGCTGTACGCCGGCTCCCTCGGAAAATAAAGCGAGTTGAGTGCAGCAACACCAGAGATGTCCGTGACTGGACCTAACGGTCAGGGGTCCCTTTACCTTTACCTTATCCAACATACAACATAGACGCAAGATTCCATAGAATCTCCTGGACTTTCCTCCCCCCCCCCTTTTGTGGGTCCTACTGTTAATCATTTCCTCCTGCATCTTTTAATCCAAACCCTTTACCTCTCCATTGTGTCCAAAATTCACCATTAAACCACAAGTGTTATTCCAAGCTGTGCCCTTCTAGCTGGCCCTGGAATTGACAGCATTTCGGAGAAAGCCACCTTGCAACTCCTGGCTTTCTGTCTCCTTCCGCAGCAACCCAAATCTGGCCCCCAGGACTGAATTTGTAGAGCTACGAAAGCAGCTGCTCTCCAAAGCCGGCAGGAGAAAACATCCCAGGGACAGATGGGCCCATCGAGAGGCGGCTCACCCTGTACCTGCTCAGACCCCAGGCGTCAAATCCATCCTGAGTGTTCACAGAATCCCCCCCCCCCGAACATCCCTGGGCACACAGCCCAGAAGCTGGAAGAGGTTTTCTCCCGAGCAAAAGTTTCCCGGAAGGGCACGTTCTGGGGAGGTGGGAAGAGCAGGGCGGGCACAGAGCTCAAGCGCCCAGAAGCAGCAGCTCCTGCCTGCCTGCCAGCAGGACAAGCCACACGAGGGGCTCTCGGCTGCCCCCACTCTGACGCTGCAAACCTAGTCAATATTTCAAGGAGGGAAACCCTCTGCAAGCAAAGCCCCAGGATCCTCAAGAGGCAAAGTGCTTGCAGCCCCCAGCCCCTTCCCTTCTATTTTTAAAAAAATGATTTACCGTATTTTTCGCCCTATAGGACACACTTTTCCCCCTCCAAAAATGAAGGGGAAATGTGTGTGCGTCCTATGGGGTGAATGCAGGCTTTTGCTGAAGCCTGGAGAGCAAGAGGGGTCGGTGCACACCCCTCTTCAGGAAGCTCTGCGCAGCCCTCGGGAGCCCGGCGCGAAGTCGCACTGGGCTCCCAACTGCTGTGCGGAGCTGCCTGCAGCCCCGGGCTTCACCCAGCTCCACGCAGCCATCCGGAGCCCGGCGCGAAGTCGGCTGCGCAGAGCTGCCTGCATTCCGAAGCCTGGGACGCGCTGAAGAGCGCGCCCGGGCTTCACGCACCTCTCCGCAAGCCTGGGGAGACCGGCGCGACTTCGGCCGGGCTCCCTAGGCTTGCGGATAGCAAACTGTTCTGGGGGCTGGGGTCGGGGGAAGCTCGGGCTTCTCCCGCGCCAGCCCCGCGCCTGGGGGGGAAATAATTTTTTCTTTCTTTCTCCCCCCCCCAAAAAAACCTAGGTGCGTCCTATGGGGCAGTGCGCCCTATGGGGCGAAAAATACGGTAATCATTTTTTCCGATACAAACAACAACCGCAAAAGACAAAACCTTTCTTCTGAGACCCGGTGCTTCCTTACGATTCCTGGGCGCTGCCATTTCCCACTGCCATAAAAAACGGAATCCATTCATAAGAATTATAACGACCTGTTAAGAATCGCACACTTCTTGGATTAATAGCATCACGTACACACCTACAGGTCGGGTTGTATTACGGTTTCAAGCACCCCTCCCAAGGGCCTGTGGAACGCTCTGCCACCAGATCACAAGCAGATAAACAACTATACTACTTTCCAAAAACATCTGAGGGCAGCCCTGTGTTGGGAAGTTTGCTCTGCTGTGTTTTGATTAGGATGGAAGCTGCCAGGTTGGCTGGGGCAACTCCGTCAGGTGGCCAGGGTATAAGATATATTACTATATTACATTATTATTTTCTTTCACTTTATTTGCCCACTGAAAATGTTCCGTGAAATATAAATAAATAAAAATTTGCACCTTAGTTGGATCTCCTTTAACCATAAACGGCTTTCTGGGGGTTGTTGTCTTAGAAGGCAGCTCCTAAATAACAAAGGAAGGCCTGGCCTGGGAGCTGCTGCACGTCTGAATGTATTGCATTTATACCTCACGTTTTTCCTCCTAAGGAGTTCAAGGCAGGATCCATGGTTCTTGTCCCCCTCCTTGTTTAATCCCCACAGCAACCCTGTGAGGCAGGTCAGACTGAGAGAGAAAGGGACTGGCCCCCAAGGCCCTGCCCAGGGAGCTTCATCGCTGAGTGGGGATTCGAACCCAGGTCTCTGCCCGGTCCTAGTCTGGCACGCTAACCACTACACCACACGACCCCTACCACCCGAGGGGAGGGACCCAGCACTGCCTCCCCGATCAGAACGGACTGGCAGGAATCCACAGCGTCCACACAGATGAAGAGGAACTGATATTCCCAAACGGGGGAGAGAGGAATCAGAGGAAGAAGGCGCTCTCATTATTAAGTTACGGGAGCAACGGCGCATCGCCTTGCCAACTGTCAGTAAGTTTGCAGACTGTCAGTAACAAACAGAAAATTGCCTGTCAGTAAAAACAAAAACTGTGGGCGCACACAGACACACACAAAGCGGAAATTGTGCCCAGCCAGGAGAGCTATTCTAGGGAGATGGCAGAAGGTGCTTGCTTCATAGAACCAGAGGATCGTAGAGCCGGAAGGGACACCTGGGGTCATCTAGTCCAACCCCCTGCAATGCAGGAATCTCAGCTACAGCAGCCATGGCAGGTGGTCCTCCAAGCTCTGCTCAGAAACCTCCACGGAAGGAGAGGCCACCACCTCCCCAGGGAGACCATCCCACCCTGAAACGACTCTTAGCACCAGAAAGTTCTTCCGGGTGTTCAGCCATGGGTTCGAGTCGTGCCCTCCAGAGCAGGAGAAAGCAAGATGGAGCAAGAACGTTTTCTGCAGTTCCAGAGGGTAGGATTCCAACGGCTGCAATGGATTCAAATGACAAGGGAGGAGACTGATAAAACATTTAGCAATGACCTTCTGACGGTGAGAACCGCTGAACAGTGGAACGGACCACCTTGAGTCGACTGGAGGTTTTTGAGCAGGGGTTGGGTGGCCACCTGCCAGGAATTCCTTACCTGACATTCCTGCACTGCTGGGGGTTGGGATGGATGACCTTTGGGGAGCCTTCCGATTCTATAATACCATAAATTCTGTAATTCTATAAGGGCTTGCAACTCGGATTCCCGATTGTCTGCACCCCAGCAGAGCCTGGCAGGGTCACATAGCCTACTGGCCACGGGCACGTCCTTTTCCTTGACCCGGCCACGGGGCCAATCATTGGGAGAGAAGGCCAGGCATGAAAGGACCCCCCTCCCTCTCCTCCCCCCTATGCTGAATGGTTTTTCCTGCAGGAATTCCGTGCAGAGACCCAACAAAAGCACCAGTTTGGGGTCCTGGCTAAGGAGGCTCCCTTTATGAAGCAGCCGCCGAAGTCCTCCAGGGGAGGGGGCCGTGCCAGGCTGCAGGAGGGGCTGCAGAGGGGTGGGCATTGCCCAGGCTGCTTGTTCCTAGGCAGCCCCATCCCAGCCCCCTCACCCTGCGCTGCCAACGTGCAGAAAACGTGCCACGCAGGCCCCAGATCCTCTCCTGACCCCGGGAGTTGCAGGTGCTCATTAGTCGGCGAGTCACGTCCCCGGCAAGCGGCAGAAGGACGGCTCTCTGCCCCACGCCGGGCCGCCACTCGCCTGCCCACCCCCAGCCCGGCCCCTGGGCTCCCCTCCTCGCCACGGCCTGGAGGATCCAGAGGCTGTGCTTTATGGACCAGCAGCAGCGGCGGCCAAGACCGTCGGAGGAAACAAATGAGGCCTGTTTAGAGGCCGCCCGGCGCTCCATAAAACCAACGCTCCATAAAACTCCACGCTGCTGTGACGGAAGGGCAGGGGGAGCATCCATCGCACTCCCTCCGCCTCCAGGGCCCGGCGGGGGATTCCAATCTGTTCGACGGCAGCAGAGGCAGATAACCAAGTTGCCTCCCCGTGATGGCTTTCCTTTGGGGGTGCACCCGGGGGCCGGCCAGGAATGGCTCCCCAAGGCCCTGCGGAGCCAACGGGGAAGGGTTGCTCCCCTCTTCTCCCTGCACCCAGCGAGGAAGGAGAAGCTCCCCCAGAGAGGCAAGCAAGAGGGGGGCAAGGCCCCTCTCTCGGGGCAGCCTGGATCTGGGGCTCCCAGCAGCTGCAGACTGGGAAATCCCCAGTCTAGGTGGGAAACTCATGAGAGCGGGAAGGGAAGACCTTTGGGCGAAGATCCCAAGGGGCAAGTCCTGGGCTGCAGGGGTGGAGTCCCTTCCGACTCTGCGATCCTATGGTGCCCAAAATGAAACGGGAGGCTGGAGGGGGTGCCTGCTCCCCCACCCTCTTGCAGCCACTGTCACAGGACAGCGGAAGCTCAAGGCCGGATCCCTTCTGCTCCAACTATCTCAAGAACCTCCATTTCCCTCTCCAGGAAAGCCAAATCTCTCCATCGGAGCTCCGAGAAGGCACTTGATCGACTGGGAAGGCAGCAATTGGGCACTAAAGAAGTGAGATCTCCGCCTCCCCTGGACCCAACATGCTGGAGCCGCTTGGGAGGCCCAGGAATAATAATAATAATAATAATAATAATAATAATAATAATAATAACAATAATAATAATAATAATATATAATATAATGATAATTTATTATTTATACCCCGCCCATCTGACTGGGCTTCCAAAGCCACTCTCTGGGAATGGACAGGGCGGTGCCTGGGCTGCCAAGGGAGGCCATTCATGAATGGCTGCGGGGAGGTCTGTGACCCCCCCCACCTCCCCTGGACACAGGAGGAGGAGGCTGCTCTCCCCGCACCGAGAAAGGAAGAAGCTACGCTGGCAGATGAGCCAGAGAGAGGTCCCTTCAAAACAAAGCCAACACCGAGGGAGGGCAAGCTCTGCCGGAAGGCGGCCAGCCGGCCCCTTCCCTGCTGGGGCTGAGGGATGTTGCAGAACATCGGGCAGGGGCAGGAGCATGACCTCTGACCCCCAGAAACACAAGCCCACAAGCCCTCCTGGGTCAGGACTCGGAAAAGGCAGCGAGGCCTCCTGAAGCTTGGGCGTCCCAGCTGAGCCTACACACACCCACCCTCCTGTTTAGGAGCATTGCTGAGTTGCAAGGGCCCCTTCCAGGTCATCTAGTCCAACCCCTGCTCTGTAAAGGATCCCTGCCCTCCTGCGATGTCGTCTGCCAGCTCCTGACCAGGAGCAGGATAGCACATACACATACCCCATGTGCCCTGGCATCGCTTCTGGGGCCCTCCCGGGCTCAGAAAGCCACCAGGCAAGGCAGCTGGCTCAGCGGAGGGGAGGCACATTCTTGAAGGCCTGCCAAGCGCATGCCTCAGATGAGAAGCCCCCCCTCCTTGCAGGAGCCCCCCCCCCCACTCCCATCAGCTGAGACATTCATCAAGCTGCTGAGTGATTATCCCATGGTTGGCTCCCTATTCCCCTTGGAGGGAGGGGAAATGGCTGGCTGCGCAGGGAGATCTGTCTTCCCTTCTGTGACAGGAGAGTCTTGGGGGGGGGGGAATCACCCCACACGTGCCAGCCTGCCAGTGCTGCCCCCCCCCCCAATGCACACACACACACACAGAGCAGAGCAGAGCAGGCTGCAGAGCAACCGGGCTCAAACCCCAGCAGCAACGGAGTCGGGGGAGCTTGTCAGCCACACCAACAGACCACAACTGCGCAAACGGACCATTGGAAGCTAACATGAACCTGCAGGATCAGGCCCCGGTGGGCCCATCTAGCCCTGCACCCTGTCCTCACAGGGGCTGAACTCTGGGAAATCCGGAAGCAGGATCTGAACACAAGAGCCTTGTCCCCTCTTGTGGGTCCGAGCAACTGGGGCTCAGGCGCATAACTGCCTCCGACGACAGAGACCGAGCGCATCCACCCTGGCTAGCAGCCCTCGGGAGCCCTCTCCTCCTCCATGGACTGGCCTGATCCTCTTTTTCCAAAGCCACCCAAGGTGGTGGCCACCCCTGCCTCCTGCAGCAGGGAGTTCCACAGTTTAAATCTGCATCGCGATGTTCGGCCATCATCAGAACCGGCGGTGGAGAGCCGCTCTGACGACAGGAGACCATTCTGTGGAAAGCAAAGGCAGGTGCGGACGAAGGAGCATCGAGTCACAGAGCTGGGAGGTGTGGGAATGTTCAGGGATGCAGGAGAGGATATATTGTTTAATTATACCCTTTCCAACTTGTGTTAACAAGTTTACAATTTTAGCAGAGTAACATTCCCCCTTTTAAACCTCCAGTGGATGCGTTTGCTCAGGCTCGCTAAAGCCTCTCTAATAACTGTTCTGGTATTTTCCCCTTATTCCCTTACAAAAGATAAGACACGACACAGTCTTCTTCTATAAAAGTATAAAAAGTTTACTCACTCACATTCTGTTCACGATTGGATCCCAGAAGGCAGACTTAGCTTCGAAAAGTAACATATACCTGGAAACTATCTCATAAGAAGACAGCCCCTTTGTCCTCTCTTGGCTGGAAGCCTAGAGGGCATCTTTGGCTAAGCAGATGTTGCTTCTTTGAAGCATGTAGTCAAAGAGAGAGAGATGGCTGCCCTGCCCTGCGCTTTTGTCCTTACCTGCACAGGTGAGGCCACGCCCACCTCTAGCCACATGCAGAGGAAGTCTGTCCCAGCCCAGAAGGAAACAGGAAGTTGACCTGCTGCCTGGACAAACATTCCTCCCCATGTGTAAACGTGTTCACTCTAGGAATGCTGTACTTGACTGCTCTTGTGTTTCACATCCGACAGAAGGGACCCCAAGGGTCATCCAGTCCAGCCCCCGCAATGCAGCTCTGTTCCAAGGCAGGGCGTGGGGGGGGGGAGTGTCTGAAGGTGCCTCCAAGCGCAAAGCAAGGAAGCCATTCCTCATGGCAGGCGGGGAGGCTGCACCTACAAGTTCTCCCATCTCAACTGACCTTTCGCAGCCCAAGACTCTGCCCAGTTGCTGGCATCTGTTTTTAGATCAGGGGTGGGAGGGGGGCAGGAGGGGGAAATGAAAACTGGAAGATGGGTCTACACACACGACACACACACACACACACACACACACACACACACCCTGCAAGCTGCAGCCCCAAGAGACCCTCTGCTCCATCTCTGCAATCGCGTCACTGCCTCCTTCGCCCACAAAGGCCTTCTCAGCGCCAGCACGAGAACCAAAGCAGGGCACCTTTGGGTGCCACAGAAAGATGGCGGACCCCATGAGCACAACAACCTTGTAGGGCAGAGCCAGCACCCTGTCTTTGCAGCAGCAGCCGCTGTTGAAAGCCTCTTTCCTTTCCTGCAGCAGTTGGGGGGGGGGAAAGACCCAGCTAATGCTATTCTAGGCCACATCAGCAGAAGAATTGTCCCCCGATAAAGGGAGGTCAGAGTACTGCTCTATTCTGCCTTAGGCCTGGAGAACCGCGTCCAATTCTGGGCACCACTCTTGAAGAAGGATGTTGACAAGCTGGGAGGTGGGCAGAGGATACAGACCAAGGAGATCAAGGGTTTGGAAACCAAGCCTGATGGGTATGTTTCGCCTGGGAAAGTGGAGACCGAGGGGAGACAGGAAAGACATCTTCAAGGGCTGTCACAAGCTGGTTTTCTCCTGCTCTGGAGGGTAGGACTCGAACCCATGGCTTCAAGTGACAAGAAAGGAGATTCCGACTAAACATCAGGAAGAACTTTCTGACAGGAAGAGCTGTTTGGCAGTGGAACGGTCTCCCTCGGGAGGCTGTGGGCTCTCCTTCCTTGGAGGTTTTTAAGCAGAGGTTGGGTGGCCATTTGTCTTGGATGCTTGAGCTGCATTTCTGGGGGCTGGACTGGATGACCCCTGGGGTCCCTTCCAGCTCCGCATGGGTCTCTGATTCTAAGAATCCTCCTGGCAGAGAGAGGCACGATGGCACTCTCCGCTGGGGCCGGAGTGGCAGCTGCCTCTGGGCCAGGCCAGGTTCGGCAGCCTTGCCCAAGCGTGCCACGGGGCGCACGGCGGCAGGGAGCGCTCCCCTGCCAACTGGAACAAGGAGGCCGGAGCAATTACCCCACTGGGAGCCTGGCCAGAATTAGCAGCGGGGCCACCATGCTGTCAATCAAGCCCACGGGTCCCGCCTCTGGCCTTTGGCTCCCTCCTGCAACAGAGCAGCGCCCCCTAGTGCCAAACGGCAGAAGGGCCCCCAGCTGGCACTCTGCCTAGGCAGCAGGACTGGGGGGGGGGGCTGTGCTGGGGGGGGGGCGGCAGGAGGACATCTTCCTCAGCCACCCACCAAGATCCCAGGGTCCGCCTCTCTGCACCCCCTTGGCCTGGCAAAGAGGGATGCTCAGCCACTAGGGCCCATCCTGCGCAGCACTCTTCTCACAGACCGGGAGGCCTGAAAGCAGGATCCGGGCACAAGGGCATTTCCTCTGCTGCCGTTCTCTCCTCCTCCTCCTCCTCCTCCTCCTCCTTCTCCTCTTCCTTTTCTTTCTCCTCCTCCTTCTTCTTCCTCTCCTCCTCCTCCTCCTTCTTCTCCTCCTCCTTCTTCATTTCTCCTTCTCCTCCTTTTCCTCCTCCATGAATTTGTCCAATCCATTATTAAAGCCATCCAAGTGGGTGGCCATCCCACCCTGTGGCAGGGAGTTCCACTGTTTAACTCTGCACTGCTTGAAGGAGGACTTTTTAAATATATTTTTTTTTATTCAATTTTCTGTTTTGCAACCTAAAACACTCCTTTTTACATCCTTAAAATATCAGTGGCTTCCCTTCTCCTCTTCCCATGCTTCATTTTACGCATCACAAATCCCTGCATATTTTACAAAAACTATACGATTCAGTCTTCCATTATTGCATCCATCAAAGCTTATTTACACTGTTGAATTTCTCTTAATGCTGCCAGCGTTTTCAGCTGTACGCAATTATTTCCCAGGTATCCAATAAACGTTTCCCAATTTTCTCTAAAAGTATGTTCTTCCAGTTCTCTTATTCTATATGTTAAGTCTATGAGTTGTGAATGTTCTGTCAACTTAAGTTGCCATTCTCCTTTGGTTGGGACCTCACTCGTTTTCTATTTTTGGGCTAACAAAACCCGGGCCGCACTGGTAAAGTAAAGGTAAAGGTACCCCTGCCTGTACGGGCCAGTCGTGTCCAACTCTGGGGTTGCGTGCTCATCTCGCTTAAGAGGCCGGGGGCCAGCGCTGTCCAAGGACACTTCCGGGTCACGTGGCCAGCGTGACGAAGCTGCTCTGGCGAGCCAGCACCAGCGCAGCACACGGAAACGCTGTTTACCTTCCCGCTAGTAAGTGGCCCCTATTTATCTACTTGCCCTTTGACGTGCTTTCGAACTGCTAGGTTGGCAGGAGCAGAGACCAAGCAACGGTAGCTCACCCCGCCGCGGGGATTCGAACCGCCGACCTTTCGATCGGCAAGTCCTAGGTACTGAGGTTTTACCCACAGCGCCACAGTCAAGGCAGAGGCGGAAGAGGCCTTGGGAAGCAACGCAGGGGCTGCGCTTTGCAAAGAGTGCCTGCTAAGCCGTTGAGGAGCAGAAGAAGGCTCTGGCTGGGGGACGCTGAGAGATATTTTAATATACAGTTATACTTCGTGTTGCATTTGCTTCAGGTTGAGCATTTTCAGGTTGCGTCCCACGGTGGCCCAGAAGTACTGGAAAGGGTTACTTCAGGGTTCCGCCACTCCTGCATGCGCAGATGCTCAAAATGACACCACGCGCATGCGCAGAAGCGGCAAATCGTGACCCGCGCATGCACAGACGCACAGGGTTGCATTCTGCTCAGGTTGCGAACGGGGCTCCGAAACAGATCCCATTCGCAACCAGAAGTACCACTGTATTAAGAAATGAAATAATACAGAAACAACGCATTGAAATGAACTCCCTTGCAGGATTTGAGTCATACACTGACAATGGACAAATATAAACAGAAAACAAAAATATGAGGTAAAAGTGTTAAGAACAGATTAAGAATACAAGTTTAATTTTAGTATATAAGGTATATAAAATTATACGCAGAACAGACAAATATGTAATAAATAGGAAAGAAGTTGCGGAGGGTGGGGCGGGTTTAATTGAAATTGTAAAATGCAATTTGAATTTTTGAATATGTTAGAATTTGTTGGAAAATCTCAATAGAAATAATTTTAAAAAGGAAAGAAAGGAAATAATCCGGGGAGAGGGTCTCACGGCAGCCACTCTGCGCACGTCAAGGAGGAGACTTTGCTCTGGTTTTTCTCCCACGGACTCAGGCTTGAGAGACACACCTACCGACTGTCAAACTCTGCATGAGCAAGCAGCGTTGCTCCAGGCAAGCTGCATGTCCTTCTTTATTGTGCTGCTTGCAGGTTTATCCGACTGCTTGACACCTTATTTAAGCCACGCGGAGACAGGCAAATGCTCTTCAGAGAGTTGAGGGAGGCAGATTCGTGGCACAAGAGCCCCTGCCCCAGCCGCCTGGCTTCTGCCCCACACGGCAGAGCCCCTTCCCCACAGCTCCGTCGGGGGGGGGGGCGATGGGTCTGCCACATGCTAGCCAAGCGCATCTCCGAAGGGGCTCCCCTGCCCAAAGGAGAAGCATTTGTGCACAAGTTTAGCAAAATGGGGTCAAGGCAACCTTCCTCAGATCTGCCTTGGCTGGTGCTGGCAGAGGAGGCTCCTCATCTGAAAAGGGGGGGGGGGGCTTTATTTGGGAACCACCAGGGAAGGAGTTTGTGCCATGGTGGGAATTCAGAGGAATGGGGACGACCAGGTTTGTGGAATTCCCCCTTGCAAATCGATGGCACGGCCACGTTTGGGATGCTGCCCCTCAAAAAGGATATTGTGGGGATAGGAAAGGAGATGGAGGGGCAGAGGGGCTCCCCTAGGAAGAAAGGGAGGCGCATTTGGTACATTTCAGGTCAGAGAAAAGGAGGCTGAGGGGCAAAAGGATAAGATTCAGGATGGATAAAAGCAAGCTATTTGATGAGATTTGATGGGAAGTTTTCAACAGTTCAACAGCTGATGTTTTATGGAGTTTTTAATATTTTGTGGGAGGCCCCCAGAGTGGCTGGGGCCACCCAGTTAGAGGGGCGGCATATAAATAAATTTCTTATTCTTATTAAGCACATGTTCACCTGTGGAACTCACTGCCACAGGAGACAGTGAGGGCCAGCAACCTGGTTGGCTTTGAAGGGGGATGAGAGTTTTAGTCACAAGGACCAGGTGGATCTTCCAGGTTCATGGGCAAAATACCCCCCCGATCTCCAGTCACGGGGGAGCAGCCACTCCTTCTTGCTTGTGGGCTTCTGAGGCCAGTGTGGGAAAGAGGAGGCTGGTCTAGATGGGCCGAGAAGGGCCCCCAAGGGAAGGACGGAGACTCAGCGGCAGTTTTGGCGGGTCTCTGGGGCACCGGCAGAGAGGTGTGATTTGCCACAAAGGAAACCCCCCCCCCCCGAGTTTCCATTTAAATGCAGGCACACAGAGTGTGTTTGCAGGCAAGGTGCGCACAGGTGTGCAGGTGCGCCAGGAAGCCCAGACGCACACCTGCACATGCAGAGATGGGGATTCGGAGGGGGGGGTGCTGCTAAAGTCTGGAGGCTGAGAGGGCCAAGAAGGAGCCCCCCCACCCTCTGCACACAAGCACACACTGGTTCCAGCGGCCAGTCCAGGGAGCCCTCAGCACCCCCCAAAAGTGCGCTCTGGCCGCAAGCGCTGATCTCGTGCTGCTTGCCCTGGCCAGCAGGGTGAGACCAGGCCGCTCAGCTGCCTGGCCTCAGGATGCCAGGGCCGCGCTCACAAAGCCTACCTCGCAGGCAGAGCGGAGGAGCGGGGGGGGTGCCTGCCCCTCGGGAGACGAACGGCCTTCAGAGGCCCCTGGACCCGCTCAACCGTCCCCCGTGGGAGCTGAATTCGTGTCCTTTTGGGGAGCGGGGAATGGGGGGGGGGGAGCCGGCAGCCCCAGCCGATCGATCCCAGCAGGCGGCCGGCGGGGCAGAGGCAAAGACGGGCAGCCTTGGCTGGGCCTGTCGCTTCCAATCAGGCGGCAGCGCCAACCTCGGGGGACTGTTTTGATCATTAGCGCAGAGAACTTTTTCATCGCTTAGCTCAATCAAATTAATCCGAAGTGAAAAACGAGGTGCTGACAAAGGAACTGCGCATAAAGGCAGCCCTGCCACATCGGAGGAGAGCAGAACGGGGGCTCCCAAAGCAGCCCCCCTCGCAGCCAGCGCCAAGCGGACGCCACCCAAGAGCCAAGCAGCCTGAGCCACCAAGGTCACAGGGAAGCAGAGAGAGGAGGGGGCCCTTGCCCACCCCCTCCAGCCCCCGGCAGAAGCCTCCATAGCAGCTCAGGGGACCCAGGCAATGCTCAGAGCCCTGCGCCTGGAAGGAAGCACTCTTCAGCAGCCCTGAGCACCATCAAATCTATGCTCCCGGGTGCCATAAGAAAGCTGCAGGATAGTGCGCACCCCGGAAATGATCTCTTTCAGCTTCTGCCTTCTGGAAGAAGGTCCAGGGTTATAAAGACCAGGACTAGAGCCTGAGAAACAGATTCTACCCAAATACGATTTTGGTTTTAAACACGGTGTAAGGTAGTCTTAAGGGACAAGGGTGGCGCTGTGGGTTAAACCACTGAGCCTAGGACTTGCCAATCAGAAGGTTGGCGGTTCGAATCCCCACGACGGGTGAACTCCCGTTGCTTGGTCCCTGCTCCTGCCAACCTAGCAGTTTGAAAGCACGAAGTGCAAGTAGATAAATAGGTACCGCTCCAGCGGGAAGGTAAACAGCATTTCTGTGTGCTGCTCTGGTTCGCCAGAAGTGGCTTCGTCATGCTGGCCACATGACCCGGAAGCTGTAGGCCGGCTCCCTCAGCCAATAAAGCGAGATGAGTGCCGCAACCCCAGAGTCAGTCACGACTGGACCTAACGGTCAGGGGTCCCTTTACCTTTACCTTAAGGTAGTCTTTATGTGAGTATATTGTATTTAAAAATGGCGTATCAGAGTTTTTAGGGGGCTAACCAGGTTGGGATAGCAGGCTTGTTGGTTTTGAATGTCTGATGTAGATTTTTCAGTTTGGTTGTTCTGTATGGAACAATGACAATAAAGACTATCGTGCGCGTGCAAAGTCACCGGCAGAAAATGCAACAAAGGAGCTGCAAGAGGCCTTATTTGGGGAGGGGGAGGGCTGGGAGGCCCCCACAGCCCCTTGGAATGTGAGGAGGAAGGGAAAAAAGAAGGTCATGGTGGAGAGAAAACGGATCTCTGGGCGGTTGCTCAGGCTACCGTCGCCCCCTCCCTGTCCCGGTGTAATAACAGCTCTGGATATGGGTCAAGAACTCCTCCGTGGGTGGTCAGGGTGCCCACCCACAAGAGCAGGAGGGGACGAGGCAGAGGAAACACACCAGGAGCTGGGCACGACCCAAAGCCCCAGCCCCAAATTCTCCGCCTGAGGGTCTGTCGTCACGCCTGGGATGACGCCAGAGAGGTGGAACTCAGCTGTCAAGGGACGGCCAGAGGTCCTCTCTCACAAAGGGGGCTGGGAGCACCCCACGTCAAACCCAACAGAGCCCACTGCCCAGGCAACCCTAATTCCATGACCCAAAACAACGATCCCCATTCAAGTCTGCGTGTGATTCACGCTGCTAGTTCTGTGTGAGGAGGTGCAGTTCTCCAAGCTGCCTTCCAGCCGCACCGGGAAAACCAGCTGCCCCTCCTCCAGATCCGAGCCCCCGGGCGCCCAGCAGGGTGAGGGCTGAGCCAAGGAGAGTGGGCTGGGACCCTCCCCACAATACAGCTTCCTCACTGCTGCCGCCAGCCTTCTGCTGGAGCCAGGCTCATTCAGGCCCCGCTGAGCAAGCCAGGAAAGGCCCGCTTTGCCCCTGCCTTGGACCAAAAGGGATGCGGGCCCAGAAGGGGCTGCCAGGGAAGATCAGGGACGGAGCCGCCTGTCAAGGGCAGACCAGGCAAAGCCAGGAGGAAGAGGCCGGCCGGTTTGCGAGCGGCACACTCAACTGTGCCCGGGAGCCCCTGGCACCCGGATCTTTATCCCTTCTCACAGGTTGTTGATGGGGGGAGACAGGAGTGGGTCCGAGGAAGACCCCAGAAGCCACAAAAAACCTTCCCTCCCCGCTTGCGTGCAAAGGTGCCCCTCGCCACCCCCAAACTGCCTCTTGACGCAAACATTGCTGCAGGAGACACCCTCCAGTTGCCCCCCATGGGGGGCTGAAAACAAGAGCAGCTCAGCCTGAACCTCCGGCCGGGCACCAGCCAGCCCACAGGCCTCAAACTGGGCCAAATCGCCACCTTCAAAGCCTTCCTCCATCATCATCATCATTTTAGATTTATCTACTGCCCTTCATTTAAAGATCTCAGAGCATTTATACATTTATACATTTATTAAGAAACCAGAAGCATTTTAATTGGCATTGTAGGAGATGATATAAACAGAAAGGATTGTAAGCTGTTTTTATATGCAATGATGGCAGCAAGAATATTATTGGCACAAAAATGGAAGCAAGAAGAATTACCGGCAAAAGAAGAATGGAGGATGAAATTGATGGACTATGCAGAATTGGATAAACTAACCGGAAGAATTCGAAACCTGCGGGGCCAGAGATTCACAGAAGACTGGTGTAAATTTACGGACTATTCGAAAAGTAATTGTGACGACCAGATTACGTTTGTAGGTTTGCAAGAAGTTTTGTGAGGTAAGTTATTTGAATTATTGCAAAAATGGTTAAAGGGGTGGATTGTGAGTTAAGATAATTAAAGGCAATAGGAATTTAAGAAATGCAGAAGAAATGATAAAAATGGTGGATCATCAGAGGTGCTGATCCAAAAAGATTGCGTAAAATGTGAAGTTCTGTGGAATGTATAATAATTGGTATGTTGAAATTAATAAAAAAAATATATTAAAAAAATATAAAGATCTCAGGGCGGTTCACAAAATAAAAAGAGGGGCCCTGACGCCTAGCCGTTCTTCGGGGGCTCTGCCCCGGCCCCCGCCAGCCCACCTGCCTCGGCCCCCTTCCAGGCTTACCTTCTTCCCAATCAACTTCTTGCGCAGAAACTCCCGGGCCTCAAACATGTAGGGAATGTCGTAGAGGGGGCGCAGCTTCCGGTTCTTGTCCTGCGGAGGGAAAGCAACAGCAGTCAGGGCAGTGATTAAGGAGATTAAGATAAAAGATCAAAAGTTATTCATGTGTGCCACAGCTGTGGCAAGGACTTTGCTGGCCCAAAATTGGAAATCACAAGATGTTCCTACTATTGCGGAGGGGCAGTCGAAAACGACAGACTACGCCAAACTGACCGGAAGGATTCGGGATCAGAGATTCAAGGATGATTGGAGTAAATTTGCTGAATATTTGAAGGACAGTTGTAAAAACGTAAAAACACTAGCAGGACTGAAGTAACTCCTACAATGTAAAATAGATAGGGTGGGAAATGATAAAATATGCAATGGACTTGATAAAGGATACCAACTGAAGGGAGGGAGGGAAGCCACGAGCTCAGCAGAGCAAAAAAGTTTATGTGTTGAAGAATGTATGGCAAGAAATAATATGTAAAGAAAATAATAAAAATGTATTAGGGGGGCGGACAGAAGTCAGGGCAGTGGCAGAGTCCCCAGGAGGGGTGGCGATGGGAGCAGCAGCAGTTCACGGCTCAAACGGGACATGTCTCCCTTTTTTTGAAATCCTTTTTTATTTGATTTTACAGATGTACATTGGTTACAATACCAAATACCTATCCCCCCCCCATCCTCTCCATGGGTCCTATTGTCAACTTTTCCAAGTGCATATTATTTCATAAACTATATTTCAATATTGTCCATAGCATTTGGTGAGGTTAAAAGCCTGCTAATGTTTTCATCTGCTTACAGTGGTCTCCTAAATCAATTATAATTTTTTCCCATTCTTTCTTGAATTTCTTGTCTTTAGGTCACTTCAAGAAGAGAACCAGCCCAGTCCCCTGCTCATTTCATTTATTTATTTGTAAAAATAATAATTGGGGACCGTGAAATCATTAAAAAGAAAAATCAAAGCAGTATACAAATGCAGTATACAACTACCGAAAAGTTAAAAACAGACATCAGTTAGCCGTTGCGGACAGATGAGTTCCCCACTGCCTGCATAGGATTCAGGCAGAATAGGAGTTTTCATCTATCATTTAAAAGTTGGCACCTGCTGGATCTCCAGTGGCAGGGAGTTCCACAGGACTAGGCCAATGACATTAAAGGCTCACCTCCTTGTCCTTGTCAAGGGAGCCTCACCAACATGGGGAATGACGAGCGACGTTCCTGCAGGTGATCTGAGTGACTGAGCTGGGATATAAGGGGGGGGGTGCAAGCTGTCCAGGGCTTTGTAAATCAAGGCAAGGCCCCTAAACCTGGCTGGGGAGCAGATGGACACCCAGTGCAGGGGCTTTAACACGGAGGTCACCTGTTCCGCCACTGCCTGCCCCCATCTCCAGCCCCTGCCTCCAAGGCAAGCTGCTTTGCTGTGACACCGCCCCCCCCCCCACACACATACACACTTCTCAAGGCACATGCCAGCACAGAGGCAGAGCGAGTCATCCCTGGAAAAGCAGGTCGCTTCTCCCACCCGGAGCCCATTGGAGCCGCCAGCCAGCCCATCACGGCTGAACATCTCTGACAGCTGCCGAGGGGAAGCCCCAGGGCACAGCCAGGGCTCAAAGGCCGGAGTCGGGGGCAGCCGCTGGCCGTGGCAACGTCTGGCACAGAGCCAGGCTGGACGCAGCAGAGTGGAGGAAGTCTGTTTCGATCTGGGCACAGGCCTGGGTATGGCGCCAAAGCAGAAGGGCACCATCTTGCCCCAAGTGCCACTTGGCATCTCTATGAAGCCCCTGGGAGAGGCTATGGGGAGATTGGGGGCAAGGCGTCATCCGGACAGGGATTATATGTTTCTGGACCAGCCTCGCCCTCTCCCCCCCGGTCATCCATGCGCGGGCAACTTCTGGGCTTGAACACCGCAATGTGCTCTAGGCAGGGCTGCCCTGGTGCAAATCACCCAACTGCTCGCTAGGGCAGGATCTCGCCAACACTTTAACTTGCTGCTGGAAAAACTGCACTGGCTGCCCGTTGGGGAGCAGGGAAAGTTGAAGCTGCTCGTTTTTGGCGTGCAAAAAGCCCAGGCGGTTTGGGACCAGGAGACCCGAAAGATGCTCAATCGCCCCTTCTCTCTGCCCAATCGAACCTGGAGCTCTGCAGGCGAGAACGTCCTGCAGAGACTCTCTTACTGGGAGGCCTGTGCCACCCAACTCAGCGCTTGGGCTGGTGTGCGGCAGCTCCTCTGCCCTTTTAGGATTCCCCCCTTGAACATGAGGCAGGCGCAGACTCCGCTGCCTTTTGGCGCCGCTGAAGACCTTCTCCTCCCAAGGAGGCGTTTAAGGGCAGACCTTTCCCAGGCTGTGTCTGTTTTGCCCTCCCTTCTGGGGGCCATGGGTGAGATCTGGAGGGGCCACACATCCAGCCTGCAGATCGACATCTCCACCCAGAAATGCCCCACACACTGCCAGCTGATTGGAACAGGTGCCCACAAGCAGCCCCAGGGAGGGCACACACCTGGGAGAAAACCTCCTTCTGGGCTGGTGGCACTAACAGGCATAGAATCGGGACCACGGGGGTCATCTAGACCAACCCCCTGCAATGCAGGAATCTTTTGCCCAACGCAAGATTCAAACCCACAGCCTTGAGATGAAAAATCTCACGCTCTACCAACTGCGCTCTCCGTCCATGCAAAAGAATCCACGGACAGGAAAAACCTCCTTGGGCAACAAAGACCTTTGCCAAACATGCCCTCAGAGGCTAAAGCAAGGCTGGGGGGGGGGGGTTGGAGTGTGAGGGAAAGAACCAGGCCACAATCTGCGCCCAGCATTTGGGAAACGCCACCCCCTCCCCCTACGGATACTTGGGAGTTTGCTCAGCTCTCCTCCGCAGCCTCACGGCATTGCCTAACCTTTATTTATTATAAATGCCTCTGTCCTCCTCCCAGGAATGCAAAGGTCTGCAGAGTTGCCAGCGCAGGACCCTCCTCCCTGCATCCTCCGCGGGGGAAGAGGCTGCGGGCAAACAGGCCAATAAATTATTACATATCTGCGTGTGTGACAGAGCGGCTTCCCAGGTAACAGGAGCGCAGAGCTCAAGGTGCTGCAAATTAACCCTCACTTAAATCCAAGCTTAGCAAGTCCATTAGCTATGCAAACACCGCTCAGCCTGGCTCCTACCCAATCCCCACAGTGCCCACTCGCCCCCTTTCGGCTGCTCTGAGGGGGGGCATACACCAGGCAGCTCCTATTCTCGGCCTCCCAGAAAGCGGGTCAGCAGGAACGCTGGAGAAGCGCAGATCAGGGAGAAGGACTGCCTAGACAGCTCAGCTGGCTAGAGCCTGGTTCAGATAAGGTTGCAGGTCCAGTCCCCTTATGGGACAGCAGCATATTCTTGCATTGCAGGCGGCTGGACTAGGACATGGGTAGGCAAACTAAGGCCCGGGGGCTGGATCCGGCCCAATCGCCTTCTCAATCTGGCCCGCAGACGGTCCGGGAATCAGCATGTTTTTACATGAGTAGAATGTGTCCTTTTATTTAAAATGCATCTCTGGGTTATTTGTGGGGCATAGGAATTTGTTCATTCCCCCCCCCCAAAAAAAAAATAGTCCTGCCCCCCACAAGGTCTGAGGGACAGTGGACCGGCCCCCTGCTGAAAAAGTTTGCTGGGGACTAAGATGATCCTCACATTCCTTTCAGACTCTACGATTCTCTGAATGCTCCAGGCCAGGCCTAGGCCACCTCGGCCCTCCAGATGTTTTGGGACGACAGCTCCCATCATCCCTAGCTAACAGGACCAGTGGTCAGGGATGATGGGAGTGGCAGTCCCAAAACACCTGGAGGGCCGAGTTTGCCTGTGCCTGCTCCAAGCAGCTGGTTGGGGAGCTCCAGCCCAAAGGTTCCCCCAGCCCCCCACTCCCCGGATCGGCCAACGTTTGGGGCAGGAGACACCAGACTGCAGGGGCCAAAGCCCCCCAAGCTAACAAGCCCAATTTTGAGCACAGTCCCCTTTTCCCTCCGCAGGACAAAGAGTTCTTAGCCAAGAGAGAGAGGAAGGGCTCCAGGCGCCACCGGCTGATTGTGGGGCAGCAAATGAGTGGGGACGTGGAGGCCAGGAGGGCTCCATGGACTTGTTGTCTTATCATTATTGTCCTGACCTGGAGACAGCGCCGACGCGAGACTCGTTTCGCCACGGAGATGATTCCGATATTTGTGTTAATTGAGTTGTTGGCCATTTGCCACTTTGGGCCTCCCTCGGGATGGAGGAAGGGGGCGGAGGCAATAAATGAAATGTCACAATTAAAGGAGGCTTTGCCTTGGAAGCAAACCGCACCCCCCCCCCCAGCAGCAGCAGCCTCCTTCTGCCCCCCCTAAGCACAGCAGCTGGTGCTGCACCCAAAGGTCTCTCCCCAAGGGCCCCCAGACTCCCAGAAGGGAGGGCACAGCTCTGGGCACCGTCTTCACTCCTCTGGTGGGGCTGAAGGTGCCATCAAGGGATGGAGGTGGGGGGGCTGGCTAGGGAAGGAGACCAGTGCATTGTGGGGGGAGGGGGCTGCACCTCTCCTTGCCTTCTTCTCTCACACCCCACAGAAGACAGGTCGGAAGTCCTGAGCTGGCCAAGAAGACCCCACAAGCCAATCCCAGACCAGCCAAACCAAAGGACATGTGCATGCGTCTGCTTGTGTGTGCATGAAACTTGACTGGAGGAGAAGGTAAGGAGCTGCACAGGATCCGTCCTCAAGACCCAGGCTGCCTTGCAGGGGTTGGACTAGATCAGGGGTAGGCAACCTAAGGCCCATGGGCCACAAGCGGCCCACAGGGGTCATTTAACCGGCCCATGAGTCGCCCCCAAACTAAGCCACCTGCTTGGCGAGTCCCCGCACGCTGTGCTAAACTGGAGCGGTGCAGCGTGGGGACTAGCTTCTGCAGCGCCGGAAATCGCATCTCTGCAGATGTCGGAAATCGTGGGCATGCGTGCAATCCGGCCCACGGAGGGGTCTCCGCTGGAGTGAACCGGCCCATGCGAGGTAAGCCTTGCCGACCCCTGGACTAGATCCCATCCAACTCCACGGTTCTGTTCTAGGATTCTCAAACCTCCCCTCCCATGACATGACTGCCTGCCTGTGCCTCTCCCTCCTGAGGGCCTAGGATGCTCTACCCCAGGGTTCCTGAAGCCTCCCACCCCAAGGGAGCAGCTATGTCCCCCCCCCAACCAGAGCATGAAAGTCAAAGCAAGCCTTCCCCTCCTGCTCTGTTCCTTGCTGGCCAGCAACCTAGGAAGTCCTGCCATCTCTAACCTAAATTAGCAGCCTAGACTGCAGCTTGCCTCCCGACCTCCCCTAGTGGCATGTGGGGTGGAAGGGAGGAAAGCAGGAGCCCCACACCTGCCCTCTGGAAAGCCAGGATGGGGAGGGGGGCGCAGAGGCTGCTGTGGAAAGCTGAGACCTTGAGGCTGCCTCCTGGACGCCCCACGGGGAGGGGAGGGGGGCTGCAGAAGAGGCCTTTGTTGTGGAGAGGCTTGGCTCTGCAGATACGGAGCCCGTGCCCCATTTGCTTCAAGGCAGACACTTAAATGTGCAGCTCCAACGAACAAACGAACCCGAGGAGGAGAAAAATAATTAGCATTACTGCAGAGAAGGCTCCTTTCATCCCTCCTGGCCCCTTCCAGACCTCTGCAAGGAGGCAGGCAGAAAGGCAGGGAGGGCCTTCATTTGGAGAGGCTCTGGCTTCCCAAAGTATTGGGGGGGGGGGCAATGGCAGCAGCAGCCAAGGATGCCAGCGGCCTTGAAGCATCCCCTCTCTGGGGTGCCCGCTGGATCCAGGTCAGCTGGGCAGAAGACGCTGCCAAGCCAGAGCCAAGCTTTCTAGCAACGATCTAAGAAACGTCCCCTCGCGCATTCAAGCGATGTGGATCCCCAGTCGGGTCAGAGGAAAAGTCTTGCACCTCAGAAAGGGCAGCTCAGGGAGTGGGGTGGGGGTGCATTCAGCAAGGGGGGGCCTCTCCCCTCCTCCTCCTCTACCGGCATGACAGGCTGGGGGGGGGGGAAGGGGCCTGGAGGATGGAAGCGCTTCTATTATTTAGCCGGTGCCAAAATAATTTACAGCCGGACATCAGAGCTTGCGCCGAAGAAAGCCAGCCATAAATACACCACGGATCTGAGTTATGTCGTCGCAAGGCAACCCAGCTTCGCCCCTGGAAGCGTCTCCTGGGCTCGCGAGTCAGAGAGCCCAAGGCTTAAATCTCAGCAAACAGCACATATCTCATCCCCCAAATACAGGAGATGTTGCAGGCCGTACTTAAAAACCAACTAAATTCCCCCTTCCCTGGAGGCGGCAGCAGCACAGATCTGGCTTTTGCCCTGAGGAGCAGAGAGGGCTCTTTTCCCCCAAAGCCAGCGCCTGACTCAGAAGCAGCAGCAACCTCCACCCCCCAGGCAGACTCTGGGGAGAAGCAGAGCGCCAGCGAACCTGGCCAGGCCACCCCAGCAGGTTTCCAACATCGCGTTATATCACCAAGCTAAACATCACAATATATTGATATATCTCAATGTCTGAAATAAGGATGGAGCTATGGAGCACCGGCTGGCTTCACGGTTTGCCCCACATTGTGATTTCTGCATAGCACACACACACACACAAACACACAAACACAATTTGCAATATGTTGCCAGGTCAAAAAATTATGAAACTGATATCACGATATGGACTTCAAACCAGTTTTGGAGGATGTATCGCCCAGCCCCTAACACACATCATGATTCATAATACAGTGGTACCTCGGGTTACATACGCTTCAGGTTACAGACTCTGCTAACCCAGAAATAGTGCTTCAGGTTAAGAACTTTGCTTCAGGATGAGAACAGAAATTGTGCTCCAGCGGCACGGCAACAGCAGGAGGCTAAAGTAGTGCTTCAGGTTAAGAACAGTTTCAGGTTAAGAACAGACCTCCAGAATGAATTAAGTACTTAACCCGAGGTACCACTGTATATTGCTAGCTAAAGAATTATGAAAGTGTTATCACAATGCTGATATATTGCCCAGCCCTAGCGAAACAAAATAAAAAAATTCCTTCCAGTAGCACCTTAGAGACCAGCTAAGTTTGTTATTGGTATGAGCTTTCGTGTGAATGTGTTCAGATACCTGAAGAAGAAGTGTGCATGCACACGTATCTGGAAGGAATTTTTTAATTTTGTTTCGACTACAGCAGACCAACACAGCTCCCTACCCTTTAAATAGCCCTAGTGGAGACATCCCTATAGAATCACAGAATTGTAGAGCTGGAAGGGACCCCCAGGGGTTCTCTAGTCCACCCCCTCCAATGCAGGAATCTCAACTAAAGCATCCCTGACAGATGGCCGTCCAGACTCTGCTGAAAAACTTCCAGGGAAGGAGAGTCCACCACCTTCCACCCCGCAGGCGGGCGGACAGCTCTTCCTGCCAGTACATTTCTCCTAAGGTTCGGTCGGAATCTCCTTTCTCGTCCTCTTAATCCATTGGTTGGGTTCTCCCCTCTGGAGCAGCAGGAGACAAGCCTGCTCCACCTTCGACAGGAAGGCCCTCTGAGTATTGGAATGGGGGCTGTGCGGCTGCCTGTTCTGCTCAGCATCCCCAGGCTCCATCTGGGCCAGGCCTGCAGAGTCAGCAGCACCACGGACAGCTCCGCGCTGAGCCCAGGCTGTTGCTCCAGCACCAGCCGCCCTTGAAGAGCTCGCTCTGCCTTGGGGAGAGAAGCCTCTTCTTGGAAAGGGGTCCGGCTTGCTTGGAGGGAGCTGGGGGGAGACTGGGGCTCCACAAACTGTGACCTGGACCCTTGGAAGTCAGAGGAGGGCCACACTATCAGGGGATGGAGCGACTCCCCTTTGAGGAAAGGTGGCAATCCAAGGGAGGCGGGAATGCACAAGGGGTGGCAGGCAAAGGGCCGCCTTGCCTGGCACTTCCAGGGTCCCTCCTCCTTGGTTTTGGCTCTCGTATTTATCTCCTAAGAGTCCCGCCGAGTGAGCTTGCAAAGGCCAATTAACGGGTCGCTGCCTGAAAGGCAGGCAAAGGGCAATAAAGAGTCAGGTCCAGGGACGCCAAAACCTTTCCGGAGGCTTCTCAAAAGCCAGCCTTTTGTAGCCCCAAGAACACGGCAAAATTCAATGATCTGCGCCAGGAGAGACATAATAGAAACGTTTAAGTGCCCGATACAGATTGCCCTTAAACATGTCCCTGTCAGCCGCCATTAAATGCTGCGCGGCCGGCCGGTAAAAATGGTATTTCATATTGGGGGGCAGCACACGGCGAGGCGGCTTTCTGGGAAGCTGTTCAAGAACCTGGACATGTGTTTGGAGGTTTTGCAAATAAACATTAAAAATCAATATAACAGCAAGGAGGCTAACTAAACTCAGCCGCGATCCAACGCTGGGCTATTATGTCACGCTGCCTATAAGCTGCTTTCGGCACCAAAAGTTGCTACGGCAACTTTTACCCAGAAGGGGAGGGGAAGGGCAGCACTCACTCTTCCTCTCCCTCCCCCCAAAAGCCATTCCAACAGCGCCAACTCTCCCCCAAGCAGCTAGCCCTCAGCGAGGAATCAACCAAGAAAAGGCTGCGGCAGCTGGTGCCCTGCGCTGGCCAAGGAATGCCAACTCGATGGTGAAGTTGGCGAGTGCGTGCACACACACACACCACATTTATTCGTATTATTAATATGCCGCCCATCTGACTGGGTTGCCCCAGCCACTCTGGGCAGCTCCCAACAAAAATACAGTAAGAGCACAGTACGACATCACACACTAAAAAATTCCCTGAAGGGGGCTGCCATGATAGGCCCAAAGCAAGGAGGGCAGGGGCCCCAGCTCTGAGCAAGGCTCCTGGAAGCTTAGCTGGCTGGAGAAGCCCTCTGCCCAGGAAGATGCCAGCCACAGAGGAAGGCAGACATGCTCCTGAATGCCAGTTGCTGGAAACCGCAGGATGGGAGAGTTGCTCTTGGGCTCGGGTCCTGCTTGCAGCAAGCTCTTCTTAGGTTCTTAAGCAGTGCTAGAAACTCAGGTATATAAGTGAATCGCCAAACGGCACCTTGAACGTAGGTTTCGGTTGTCGTCTTAATGGAATGTCTAGGCACCTTTTTTGCAATGGGGATTGTTATCATCATCATCCATTTCATTTCTAAAGGTAAAGGTAAAGGGACCCCTGACCGTTAGGTCCAGTCGCAGCCGACTCTGGGGTTGCCGTGCTCATCTCGCTTTATTGGCCGAGGGAGCCGGCGTACAGCTTCCGGGTCATGTGGCCAGCAGGAATAAGCCGCTTCTGGCGAACCAGAGCAGCGCACGGAAACACCGTTTACCTTATCTCCTTCACTTTGACGTGCTTTCGAACTGCTAGGTGGGCAGGAGCAGGGACCGAGCAACGGGAGCTCACCCCGTCGTGGGGATTCGAACCGCCAACCTTCTGATTGGCAAGCCCTAGGCTCTGTGGTTTAACCCACAGCGCCACCCGCGTCCCTATTTCATTTCTAGACTGCTTTATATTTTTAAGAAAAAGCTCAACGCAGTTTACAACACATGAAAACATCAAACAAATTCAAGCTTCCAGGAAAACATTTCAGAACCTGTGAGCCAGTGGGGTGGGGTGGTGAGAGTGTCGGACTAAGACCTGGGAGATCAGGGTTCAAATCCCCCTCAGTCGTGACGCTCACAGGGTGACCTTGGAGCCAGTCGCAGCCTCTGAACCTTCCTCACAGGGTCGTTGTGCGGATTAAGCAAGGAGCGAGTGAAACCTGGACACCTTGCAGAAAAAGCTAGGAGACAGAGGCAACAAATAAGCTCTTCCGCTTCCCGGCTCAAGAAAGGTGGAGGAGCCAGCCAGGGGGAGATGTCAGGTGCCAACCTGGTACCCAGAGATCTCTGTGTGGGAGCAACTGGACCCGTGCCAGTCGCAAAACGTGCCTGGGGATTTCAAGCCCTGTTCTCAAAGAACACGAGTGGGCATGGGGGCGTCTTACTGGGTTGTTTTGAATAACTTGCTAGAAGGTGTTAGAAACAGCCTTGGTACAAAGACCTGCCAAGCAGCGGAGGGGGGAGGCAGACACCCCCCCAAGCCCCCTTGGGCCGCAGGCAGCCGTGACCTACACAGTGTGCCAGTTCACCTCCATAAGTGATGACACGGCATGAAAAGGTGGGGAAATCTGGTTGAGTGGCTGAATATAAGAGGATCTTCAAAGTCACGCTCAGGGACGGGCGGCAGGCTCTTCCATCCCTTTTGAAGCACATGCGGCTCACAGGCCTTCGTGTGTTCTCACCCGTCTGCAGACAAGCTCCCAGCCCACAGCACCGGCTGGGAAAAGACGGCCGTGGCTGGGAAATTCAGGGGGCTCCTTTGAAAACGAGGAGGGCTGGAGGAAGCTTGGGGGGGGGGGCAAGACTAGAACAGCAAGGCAGGCAGGCAAACGTCCTCCCTGAAATGCAGCCGATTGCTTTGTCAACACAATTAGACTGCTATTCTCACAGCCCATTCATAATCCGCATTATCTCCTAAGTAGCGCTGCCTTGCGTTGCACTTTTCCTGAATGCCTCTCCCCCCTTTAAATTTATACACACACACCCAGGCACATAATTATGCACCCATTCCAATTATACATGTAATCAAGGAGAACAATAATTCAGTTAATCCATACATCATATTACAAAAAAAAGGACAGAGCCTAATTATACAATCAGCTCCAGTCAATTATTTTCCCATACGGAGATAATATTGTGCCGCAACTGTGAACCCACAAACCAACTTATTACTTTCAACACTGGCTTCGTAAGCCCCCCCCCCCCTGGGGGTGGGAGGGGGGTCAGGGGCAAGAAGTAGATTGAAGCCAGATTAGACTGCAGAATGCACAGCTGCCCTGCGGCCACAGAGGCATTTTGCAGCCGCTGACGGGTCTCCTGGGACATGTGGTTTGATGCCTCCCCACATTCAAGGACATCCCCCCCCCAAAAAAAAGGATTGAAAACAGGCTCCAGGACAGAGTCTGGCTTGCCCCAGCCTCAACTCCACTGGGCAAAGGCAGGCGGCCCCAGCGGGACACAGTGGGGCAAGAAGGGGGAGATCGCAAATACCCCACTTGCCCACCCAGCCTTCTGAGGAGTGGTTGAAGGAGCTGGGTATGCTTAGCCTGGAAAACAGAAGACTGATAGGAGAGCCCTCTTCAAATATCTCAAGCGCTGTCACATGGAAGAGGGGACAAGCTTGTTTTCTCCTGCTCTGGAGGGCAGGACTCGAACCCATGGCTTCAAGTCGTAAGTTCCTGACTAAATATCAGGAAGAACTTTCCGGCAGTAAGAGCTGTTGGGCAGTGGAAGGTGATCAACTGCCCTTCCTTGGAGGTTTTCAAGCGGAGCTTCAGCTGAGATCCCTGCATTGAAGGGGTTGGACTGGATGACCCTGGTGCCCCTTTCCGACTCTACAATCTCGTGATTCTATGGACGCAAACGAGAAGGGAGACAGTGTCCTGGGTTTGGGGAGGCTGAGGAGCACAGACACTGCAGAGCAGCCCAGAGAAGGGGAGGCATCTCCTAAGGGGGCTTCCTTCTCCCATATGGAAAGGGGTTCTTGGCCACTTCATCTCTTTGTCTACCTGAGAACGTCAGTGCTCCCAGAGGCAAGGAAGGCGCTGCCCATTTCCTGGGAGTGGAAAGGTGGAACCCAGCCTTGCAAAGGAACTCCCAGCTGGAGGGAGCAGGGGGCTCCAGAGATCTGCCTGGCTTGGGTGGGGGGAGAGACTGGAGTGGGCCAGAGAGGTTGGAGACCCCACAGCACAAAGCAGGAAGAAAAGACCCCCAAAGCTCCTTGTTCCCTTTTTATCCCTCTTTTTCTGAGTGCTGCAGATAATAATAGAAAAACAGCACCTCTCTTCTTCATCTTTAATCAAACCGATAAAAGGATGAAAAGCTCCGTCCATGGAGAAGGTGACTTCTACCCACCTAGACAGCCAACGGAAGGAGGGCGAGATTTTGTGTTTGATATTTAAGTGGAAGGAATCGCTTCCCCGCCAGCCAGTCCCTTCCAAGGGGTCCTGTGCCCGAGGCATTAAGGAGGGGGGGGTGGAAGAGGCTACTCCAAGGAGGGGAAGCGGATCTCGCCTGAAGGCCTTGCAAATGTGCCCCAAAGCTTTGAGGCGGTTTGTGTGCCATTTCTGAGCCTTTGCAGTTGACGGGCCTCCCCAACTCAAATCCAGTTCTGGGGTTCCTGCAGTTGACAGCAAGGGAGCCAAGCATCCCCTTGCAACAAAGTAGGACCCCCCCCCCCATCTTCTCTCCTTTTGGAAACCAGCATTTAATGCCAACAAGGTTGATCATCTGATACTGGGACCCTCCCCTTATAATCAGAAAGCATTGCCATTTTTGTGTTGCAAGCCACATGATTTGGGGGGCGAAAGAAAATTCCAGCGACTGAGGAAAGCTGGCTGATGGGGCCAGGATGCCTGCGCTGTGATTCTCCAACAGGAAAAGATGCTTCTCAGCTGGAAGAAACCCCCAGGGCCTCCTCCCCAGCTTGGCTGCCCCCCCCCCCCCCAGTCCTAAGCCCTGCTAGGCAAAGGCTAGAAAGCTCCCGCTCATCTCTCAAGGAGCCAGGCTTGCAGGAAGGTGAGCTTCCATCAAATCTTGGCAAATTGAGACATCTCAAGTTCACTGGTCAGCAAGGAAGAAGAAGTCAGTGATGGAGAACACGTTCTACATGTAGAAAACATCTGCCACCGCCAAAGCATCCCAGTTTGAAGAACAAACATGTCTCTGGCCTGGTGCAGAACACGGGTGCCTATGAACCAATGGCTTCAAGTTCCAAGAAAGGAGATTCTGACTAAACATCCGGAAGCAGCTTCTCACAGGAAGAGCTGTGGGGCAGTGGAAGGGTCCTCCCTCGGGAAGTGGCCGACTCTCCTTCCTTGGAGGTTTTTTAGCAGAGGTTGGAGGGCCACCTGTCAGGGATGCTTCAGCAGAGATTCCTGTATTGCGGGGGGTTGGGCTAGATGACCCTCAGGGGTCCCTTCCAACCCTACCGTTCTCTGGTTCTCTGAGTCCTGTACAAGGCGTGTCCTGGAGAGGGCCGGCTACCAGTCCGGCCGCTCTGCCCCTCCCCGGCTGGCCTTTGAGGCCTTTCCAGGGAGGAGGTGGACTGCGTCTGTTCCCTCTGAAGCGCTCTCTCTCTCTCTCTCTCTCTCTTGCACGCTCTCTCTCTCTTGCTCTCTCTCTCTCTCTCTCTCTCTCGCTCTCTCTCTCTCTCTCTGGCTCCATTTGCTGACAGATGCTCTTCCAGCAAACCTTTTGTCTCATCACTGTCATCTGAGCAGCTTGGCACTCCTCCTGGCCAGAATTGCTGGACCCACATGCTGGGACCCAGTGGGGTTCAGAGAAAGTCTCGCTGCTGCTCTGCCCTCGGGCTGCTCAGACCCACGGACAGCAGCAGGGAAGGGGGCACAAGCTGGGACTGAGGACTGCGGGCGGGGAGAGAAGCCCCCAGTATCCCTTTCCTCCTATTTCCCTCTCCTGGCTCTTGGGCTCAGTTTGGAAACTGGCACCTGGGAACACTTTTCCTGCCCCACACAGAGAGAGGCTCCAAGAGGGCCAAGCCCCCCCCCCCCCCGCCCCGGGATTTCTCAAGAAGGAACAGCCACAGAGCCACACTGGGGGGCTAGAACTGAATGACTCCCATACTGGTGGGTCAATGCAGGTTCCCATCGGTAAAATGGGCCACTGCTCAAAAAACAAGGCTGTGGGGCGCAGGAGAACGTGGCCTGCCAAAGCTCACACCCCCCACCCCCCACCCCCAGGGGGCCGGCCTGTTCTATTTCTGCCTCTGTTCCCCCCCCCCCCTGCCACCCACCTTGGTTGAAATCCCCAGGCACCTCACAGAGGTGGCGTCTCAGGCTGTCAAGGCTGGCACGCAGGTGGGCAATCCCCCCCCCTTCACACATGAGCTAATTACAAAGCCCATTAGCTGTTAAGTAATTAACATAACAAATCAACTCAAAGTGACATAGGAGGCTAGGCTGCTTGAGATTAAGAGGTAGAATTACGGGAGTCACTTCCTGTGGCAGAATAAAAAACGTGGGAAGTGGAGGAAACTTTCGCAGGGTGGCAGAGCGGATCTGGCTGTACTTGGGGGGCTTCTCATTGCCACCAGAAATGGGAGCCGCAGAAGGCCAGGCAGCCCCACAGAGAGGAACCTCCAAGCCTCTTCTTTTTGGGGTGGGGGTCGTGTGCCTCAACTCCCCTGCAGGAAGCAGCCAGGCCCCGGAGGCAGCCATGGGGGGCTCCTGGCATCTTGGCAAACGGCCTTCGCCAGCGATGCCAAGGTGGTGAATGTTTTCTCTCTCTCCAATCAATCAAAAGTTTATTGTATTAAGCAAAGGCCATAACGATTTCAACCATTACAATTTGCCACACGACAAACCATGACACACAGCGTGCAGCAGTTACATAAAGAAAGGGAGTCAGAATTCATAAGTATCATCTGTTCGTGCAGACTTAGCTTAACTTCCATTAGACCTCTGAATCTCCGGCACAACTTGTTGCAATACTGTCTAGCTCTCTCTCTCTCTCTCTCTCTCTCTATCTTTCTTTCTTTTTTTCTTTCTTTCTTTCAAATCATTTTTATTGATTTTCCAATAAAAAATCCAAGTAAATATCCAATCATAATGCTTCATTTAAAAATAAAAAACTAAAATAAAAAAAGATCAAATTATAGTCCAAATTGTATTTATTAATTTCTTGGGGCTCCCCACGGTCTGGATCTCTTGATCCTGTTTCTCCTTCTCCAACGTGGTGAATGTTGAACATTAGCACCTAGGAAGAGCCTGTGGCCCTAAGACCAGGCCAGGGGCCCCTCTAGTCCAGCCTTCTGTTCTCGCAGCGGCCAAACAGATGCCCACCATGGGGAGCCAGGAAGCACAAGAGCAACCAGGAAGCAGGATCGGAGCACAAGCGCAACTCTCCTGTGGCTTCCAGCAACTGGCACCCAGAAATGTGGCTGCCATTGTGGCGAGCAGCCATGGGCAGGCCTCTCCCTCCATGGCTCCTCCTTTAAAGTCGCCTCGGTGACCATCTCTGCCTCCCCCAGGCTGACTCCCCCCTGCATGGAGAAGTCAGTTCCTTTAGTGTTCGAAACTCCCTGGGCCCATTTTGCTACTGGCGCGGGTCCAACCCTGACTCCGTGGAGATTTCTGGGTGCCAGGTTGGCGACTGGCACCTCTATCGAGACAACCGACTCATGCGCATGAATCCTGGCCCCTTAGTCCTCCATCTGCCCATCAAGGAAAGGGAGGGCTGAGTACAGACACACCCTGGAAGTCGAACGGAATCCGTTCCGGAAGAGCATCCTGCAGCCAATTCCGGAAACTGCGCCGGATGTTCGGCTTCCGAAAATCATCCAAAAACAGGGGCCGCATTTTTCGCTCTATAAGACGCACCTTTTCCCCCTCCAAAAATTAAGAGGAAATGTGTGTCCATCTTATGGAGCGAGTGCAGGCTCCATGGCTTCAGCGAAAGGAACCCAAAGCCTCCGAAGCGCAGTGGGAGCGCTCCTGCTGCACTCCGGAGGCTTTGGGTTCCTTTCGCTGAAGCCAGGAGAGCACGAGGGGTCGGTGCGCACCAATCCCTCTTGCTCTCCTGGCTTTGCTTTGCTGGAGAGACGCTGCACAGCTTTCCCTCTGCACAGCACCCCTTCAACAAAGCAGGAGGAGAAATGGAAGGGGCTCCGTTTCTCCTGACGCTTCGCTGAAGGGGCGTTGCGCAGAGAGGGAGAGATTTTTTTTTCTTGTTCTCTCCCTCTAAAACAGGGTGCATCCTCTAGAGCAAAAAATACGGTACTTCTGGTTTTCAACCATTCGGGAGCCGAAACGTTCCGAGTTTGCAGGCGTTCGGCTTCCAAGGTTCCACTGTGCAGAGATCTCTGACGGCACAGCAGCCTTTCCATGCACCACGCAAACAGATCTCACTGCCACAGTTTAAAAACCTCTGCCTTAGTCTGTTTCCCTTTCCATTTCCTGTGTCTCTCCTTCCTGCATCCCAGGACAAATGGAGGGTTGCAAGTGACAGTCGAGCAATGTAGTTGCGATCGCAGAACTGTGGTGCTGGAAGGGACCCCGTGAGTCATCTAGTCCAACCCTCTGGCAAGCAGACATTCCATTGTGGCGTCTGCAACCCGGGTTTAAGGTGCCATTTGGCACGTAGCTAATTTATCCGAGTTTCTCTGTCCTGAATCTCCCGACCTCCGGCTTCATCTGTCGCCACGAAATGCCTTCACTGTGTCCAAGAAGGGCTCATCCCCTGGGAGGTGGGACAGGACACCCCTCCCCAAATGAAAATCTCTGCCTGGGAGGCAGCAGGTCCTCCCTCCCTTCCAAGGCACAGCCTCCTCCCTCCCTCCCTCTCCTTGCTCCAGGCATCCTTGGGCGGATTGAGGTTGCTTTTGACACCTCTGGCCCCCCGGGACTCATCCTTCCTCCCGGCGCAGCCTGTGCCATCAGCCTTTTCCAGGTTACTGGAGATGCCATCTGTCCTCGGCTCCTTTCAGATCGCTTCCCCACCCGTCACATTCCTGCCCCCCCCAGCTCCGCTGCCTCAGCCATTAACCGCTAATGGGCAACCTCGTCAAATGTTCCCTCGAAAACCCAAGCGCACCACATCTCCCCAGCGCCTGCCTGATCTCTCCTGGCACCCATCTCCTCCTCCGAGGGCTCCAGGCACTTAGCTGAGCCTGGCAGAGGCCTCTCCTCCTCCTCAGCTGGAATCCAAGCTGGCTCCCCTGCAGGCAATCTGCACCCCCCCCCCCATCATAGCCTTCAGCTGCTCAGCTTCCTTGTAAGACACCCATCTTCACACATCAGCGAAGCTCCATCAAGGTCCCTCTGCCAGCCGCAGCCACAAATTCCCTCCTCCTCTGATTTCCCAAGCCCTTGCCAGGCCTCCCACAACAGGACTCGTTGGCTCAGCAGCCCCTTGCCAGAGTGTGTCTGTCCAGAGAATCGCAGAATTGGGACTCCAAGAGTCACTTAGTCTAACCCCTTGCAAGGCAAGAATCGCACAGTGCACAGGAGAGCCATGCCTCCACCCCCCACTGCCAACCGCAGACCACCAGCTCACCATCAGGACCCCACCACCACCACCACCACCAAGAGGGGTCCTGCAAGGGTCCCGAGGGTGAAGGAGAGGGGGCCTCAGCCGTCCCCGCTCACTTCCAGGGGGTGGAGGCAGCAGCAGGATGAACAGGATTCCTCCATCGCCTCACTGACAATTTCATTTCTCAGAAGGTGGGAGAAGCAACAAGGGGATCATCTATCTTGGACCTGGTCCTCACCAACAGGGAGGAACTGATTAATGAAGTGGAAGTACCAGAAAACAGGGGAGGACGTGATCATGTCTTCCTGAGTTTCAGGATACAGAGGAGAGGGAAAGCTGAGCGTAGTCAGACAAACACTCTGGACTTGTAAGAAGGCCAGTTTCAAAAAGCTGAAGGAGCTCCTGGGTGAGATCCCAGGGTCAGAAATACTCAGAGAGAAGGGAGTCCAAGGAGGATGGGAGTTTCTAAAAGGAGAATATTGAGGGCCCAAACACAGACAATACCAACAAGAAAGAAAAGTGGGAGGCATCTAAGGAAACTGGTGTGGCTGCATAAGGAGCTTGCAGATGAGCTGAGAGTTAAGAAGGGCTTGTATAAGAAAGGGAAGAATGGGGAAATCACAAAGGAGGAGTAGATACGAGTTGCTAACAGTTGCAGGGGGGGAGTCAGGCTGGTTAAAGCCACTGATGGACGTAGGTGGGGACAGGAGGAGCGGTCCACCCCAGGTGCCATCTCAGGGGGGGTGCCATGGCCACCGCCCCCCCCCCCAGATGCTCTCCGCTCACTGCCCCTGCCCTGGGATGTGCACCACTCGCTATGCACCCCCCCAATGCACGCCACGCCCCCTGGGACACGCCCCACGCCCCCAGATGTACGCCACTCCCGGTGCCGGAGCAGAGAGCTTCACCACTGGCTAAAGCTCAGAATGAGCTCAGGCTGGCAAGAGAGGTTAAAAATAATAAAAGAGGTTTCTTTGGCTATGTTCTAAGTTAGTGGAAGAACAAGCAGGTGGAAGGTTCTCTGCGTGGGGAAGACGGAGAAATGCTATTGGGTGACGGAGAGAAGGCGGAACTCCTCAAGCCCTACTTTGCCTCTGTCTTCCCCCAAAAGGAAAGCGATGCCCAACCAGGGGATAACAGACTAAATGATGCAAGGAGGGAGCTGCAGCCCAAGACAGGAAAAGAGGTAGGAAGGAAACACCTGGATACTTTAAATGAATTCAGATCTCCAGGACCTGGTGAGCTGCATCCAAGGAGCTTGCAGATGCAATTTCAGAGCCTTTGTCTTTGACCTGGACAGACTGGAGAACTGGGCGCAAGCTAACAAAATGAATTTCCATAGGGACAAATGCCAGGTTCTTCGCTTAGGCAGGAAGAACCAGATGCACAAATATAGGATGGGGGACACCAGCAGTACATGTGAAAAGGATCTAGGGGTCTTGATGGACCACAAGCTTAATATGAGTCAACAGTGTGATGCAGCAGCAAAAAAAAGCTAACACTATTCTAGGCTGCATCAACAGAAGTCTAATGTTCCAATCATGGGAATGGTACCACTCTCTTCTGCCTTGGTCAGACCACACGTGGAGTCCTGTGTCCAGTTCTGGGTACCACAATTGAAGGAGGATGCTGACAAGTTGGAAGGTGGGCAAAGGAGGGCAACCAAGATACTCAAGGACCTGGAAACTAAGCCTCATGTGACGCGCTGCAGGGAGCTGGGGATGCTTAGCCTGGATAAGAGGAGACTGAGAGGAGATCTGATAGCGATGCTTTTCTACTGCTCTGGAGGGGAAGAGTCGAACCAATGGCTTCAAGTTACAAGAAAGGAGATTCGGACTACACGTTCGGAAAAACTTTCTGACAGTAAGTAAGAGCTGTTCAGCAGTGGAACAGACTCCCATGAGAGGTGGTTTCCTATCAGAAGTCGGCTGGCCATCTCTCATGGATGCTTTAGCTGAGATTCCTGCATTGCTGGGGGTTGGACTAGATGACCCTCAGGGTCCCTTCCAACTCTGCCATTCTATGATTTGAAGAGCGGCCCTACAGAACTGGAGGCTGCTGGCCGCCACAGCCTCTCAACATAGAAACGACCAGTTTGCTCAGTTCCCATCCCACTAGGAGTGCTGGGACCGTGAGACTCCAGCGCTAGGCAGAAGGCAGGATGACAGGTGCAGACACACACACACACACCCAGCTCCCTCCCGACTCTGAAACTCTTCCTTCTGAACCCCGACAAGACCCAAAGAAGTGCGAAGAGCCGTCTCTGCAGAGAGCTCCCTTCAGAAGCTGGAAGATGCCTTACAGGAGGAAATAATTACTATTCGCAGATTAGGCATCTGAATGTAAGAGGATCATTTTGCTGGCGAGTGATGCTGCTCTAAAATGGATTTCTTGATTTAGTGCAGCCTGTTAAGTAAGATTAGAGAGTTGAGGAGCTGGGCTGCTTTGATTGCCATCCCAAGAAGGAAACCGGACGGCAGGCCCCGTCCCCGTCATCGGCCGGAGATGGGGAACCAAGAGACGGAGCCTGCCACATCAACACACACGCTTCCCGGGGAATTTTAGCGACTTTTCTTTCTTGCCAGGATTGGTAAAAGTTCTGATCTTTCGTTAGCCTCCTAATTGCTGGCTTCCTTTCATGCTTTAAATAGTTTCATTCATTCCTCCTGGAGATTCTCTGCTCCTGTGAAAGACTCTCATGTCAGGCTTCCTCTGTCCTTCAACTAGAAAGGCTTCAGATTCTGATAGCACCTTTGTGCTCAACCTTCGGGGGGGGGGGGAACCCTCCACGTGTCAAAGTCAGACATCTGAACGCACCCGCATGCATGCCAAGCAGGGGCTTTCAGCAACCGACCTCAGCCAGTCTCCCTGATCCAAGAGTGGCGCTGTCTCCCCAGATTGCTGGCAAACAGCTTCATTGCCCACCTGAAGCAGGGTGCCCAGAATCATAGAGGTGGGAGGGACCTTGAAAGCAATCTATTCCCACCCCCACACCCCAGGCAGCGAATGCAATGCAAGCCCCCCCCCCCCCAGACAGATGGCTGACCAGCCTCTGCTTCAATGCCTCTCCAACTCCTCAAAAGATTTCATCAACGAGGTCTCCGAAAATTTTTACACATCACTTGGGAAGACAGGTGAACTAATGCCAGTGTAGTGGAAGATGCAAAGATCACCAGTGTTGAAGCAATGATTCTTCAACGTCAACTTTGCTGGACTGGTCATGTTGTGCAGATGCCTGATGATCGTAACTACTCTATTCCGAACTTAAAAATGGAAAGCGTAATGCTGGTGGTCAACAAAAGAGGTTTAAAGACTGTCTCAAGGCAAATCTTTAAAAATGTAGTATAAACACTGACATCTGGGAAACACTGGCCTGCGAGCGCTCCAATTGGAGAACAGCCTTGACCAAAGGTGTCATGGGCTTTGAAGACACTCGAACTCAGGACGCGAGGGAGAAACGTGCTAAGAGGAAGGCACGCTTGGCAAACCCTCACGATGATCAACTCCCGCCTGGAAACCAATGTCCCCACTGTGGAAGGACGTGTGGATCCAGAATTGGCTCCACAGTCACTTAGGGACTCACTGTTAAAACCGTGTTTATGGAAGACAATCTTACTCGGCTACGAGGGATTGCCAGAGAAGGAGAAGCCTCAATGCCTCCCAGCCAAGGAGAGGGACAGCGCCCTCTTCTACCATCCCATGGCTTATTGAGAAACAGCCTGCAGCCAAAGGAAATCCTTCTTCCCGCACCCCCCACCGCTCTGTCTGGGCAACATAGGGCAAGCCAAAAGCCCTTCAAATATTTCCAGACCACAAAATATTCTCCCCTCCACCTTCTCTCCTCCAAGGTAAACATGAAACGCTCTGAATTATCCGGCTCAATTGGAAGTGACCGGCACGCAACGTCTGCCAACAAAACGCAGCTGTTAGCCAGAAGCTAAATGTTTCGGACCAGTCTGGCACTCCTGCCCTGGCTCAGCGGCAGGGGACCTGCCCGACTTGCAGGAGATCTCCCAGTCAAAGCCCAGCCGCCCCTGAGCTACGCAGGCTGAGAAAGGGGCCTCCGCCTGAGATCCCAAAGAGCCGCGGAGAGTCCTCAGCAATGGGCGAATGGCCCAATTCAGCCAAAGGCAGGATCCGACCTCTCTGCAGAGGGCTGGGCAGCGCAAGGGAGAGGCAGTTGGGGGACGTGGTGGGTGGCCTGTCTCATCCAACTGGGGCTCCCGTGGGGCAGGCCTTCAAGCCAAGTTACACAAATTATCCGGCTCCTTCTAAACTGACATAATTACCTGTAACGATTAAAGTATAGATTGCCCTGTAGGCATCTTAAGAGGGGATGAAGCAGGCCAGACGGGATCTATAGCGATCAATGAGGACAGATGCGAAACAGCAAACCGCCAGCTCCCCGGAGGGGCTGTCCAGGGAGCCGGTTATTAGCAGTGCAACCTGGAAGGAGGCAGAGGACTCTGACGGGCAGCCGCCGCCAGCCTCACCCCTCCCTCTCCACAGCAGCGGAAGCACAGGCAGACAGCCCACTCCTCAGGGGCAAGGGGTCACTCCCCACTGGCAAAAGGACGGGGGGAAGGGGCAGAAGGGGAGAACCCCAGAACGAGGAAAGGCTGACCCAGACATCGGCCAGCCTCTCTCCGCAGGGGCCGGCAGAGGCAAGCCAAGATGGCCTCCGGTGGAAGGCACCAGGTGCGCAGAGCCTGTCAGGTGCTGTGGGGGACTCAGACAGCCCCCACCCACCTGGGGAGGGAGCCACAGGCCTCAGCAGAGCGCAGCCAGGAGCAGAGAAGCCTGGAGCGATGGAGGGCCCAGGGAAGACTTTGCCGAAGGAACGGCTTTCCACAGGGAGGTTATGCAAATGATTTTTGCATGCATTTGCATCCTTTGTCCTAGTTACCTGAACTGAAGTTCCTCGCCAAGTGGAAATTGGGGCACTTAGAGCTTTCATCAGGTGGGGCCAAACCGGACGGCAGCCAGCCGGACATTTCTGTCATGTGGCCGGCAATTAAGAAAGGGAACAGGAGAATCCGGAGCGAAAAGCTCTTGGTTGAGGCAGGAGAGGCCTGAGAAGCTGGAGGGCAGGAGGCAGGAGGCAGGGAGCTCACCTGGCCCTGGGATGGGTCTGCGCTCCCCACGGCAAGGCACAGAGGAGGCTGGGGGAAATCCCTGAAGCTTCTGGCTGGCACTCGCCTTCTGGCTAGCACTCATCTTCCTCACACAACCCCCCTCGCATACCTGCCTGTCCCAAAGGCACCTAAGCTCTCCTCAATCTTCCCACCCAGTGCTAACCCAGGAGAAACAACCCTGGTGGGATTTCGGGGGCGTGCAAAGTCTCCTCCCCTACAGACCCCAACCTGCAGGACAAGGGACCCTGCAGGCTCTATCCTACCCAGGAGGCCCACTCCTCACAACACGGAAATCAGCGGTGGGCCCTGCCCTGCGGAACTCCCTCCCACTGTATGCCAGTGGCAGGGGCCTTTGCTATGGGCTTTTCCAAGAGCCTTCCCAAATCTTTATCCCGGCTGGCGTCCGCTGTGGACTCGAACCGGCTCTGCATAGGTGATCCTATTGTTTTGAGCTGTTTCTGTATTCATAACTGCGATTATATATGTTGACACACCGTCAATTGCTTGAGGGTGCCTCGTGGCAAGAGAGTCACAAATGAAATCAAGGCAGCCACCGGGGCAGTTTCCCCCTTTCCCTGGCTCCTGCTATTTAAAGGGGTGGCCTGCCTAGCACACAGGATGAAGGCAGACACTGCAAGGGGGGCGGGAAGAAGAAGGAGAAGAGGAAGAGGAAGAGGAAGAGGAAGAGGAAGAAGAAGAAGAAGAAGAAGAAGAAGAAGAAGAAGAAGAAGGTGACCCTTGCGCATCCCAGTTGCAAAGCTCTGTCTCTCAAGACAGGCTGGAAGGCAAGGAAAAGAAATAGAAGATTTACCAGAGGAAAAAATGGGGGGCCCCTAAAATTTTGGGGTGACAAGGCACTTCACAAGCCAGCTAGAAAGAAGGTCTCCCTAACTCAGCCAGAAGGCCCCTTCCTGCAGGGCTTGGCCAAAGTCACTGCCTGGGCCTGACCTCCTCCAGGGACCCGGAAGATGGATGGTGGCTCCACCTCCAGCCCCCTGACAGGAGGGTGGAATAAAAGAGGATGTCAAGAAATCTCCCAGCCCAGGGCCAGGTGCAGGAAGCCTCCCTTGCTTGTCCTTGGATGGGAGGAAGGAGGCGGAGAGGCATGGGTAACCTCTGGAATTCTCTGCCACAGGAGGCAGCGATGGCCACCAACCCAGATGGCTTGAAAAGAGGACGAGACAAATGCAAAGCCAGTGGTGCTTCTGAATCTCAGGGGCTGGAAGCCACAGGAGCAGAGGGAGGGCGGCTCTGGAGCTCAAATTCAGCTTCCGGGTTTCCCACAATGGGCTGGGCTAGGTGGGCCACTGGGCCTGATCCAACAGGCTCCTTGGTGTTCTTATGAGGAGAAGCAGGACCCCCAGGAGCCCACTGGGTGGGGAAGCGCCCAAAACTCCTTCGCAGGGCTGTGCAAAGGCCAAGCTCCCCTGCAAGGGCTGCCCCAGAGCAGAGGGCGGACCTGGGGGCCCCATTCAGCAGCCTCTCCTGCCCTGCTTTGCAAGGGGGCTCTTAAAACATGCATCCAGTCACACACACACCCCCGCGACTGCAATGGGACCCGAGTATCCTGCAAAGCTCTGCACCGCTCTGGGCCCAATTCTGCCCTGATCATCGCAAGGGAGGCAGCTGGACATATTCCAGGTGACCTCACTGGCAAAGGTGAGATTTCGTTTTATGACTCTGCCCCCCAGTGTTTATTCCCCCCCCAAAAAAATGTTATTAGTTTTCACAATATTATAAACAAACAAACACACACACAAGACAAACAAACATAAATCATAGCCTTATTGAAAATTACAGTTATTAACTTTGTTAAGTGACTTCCTCGCTTCCCTTGGGTTGAATTTCATTGCATGTCCTTTAAACGGTTTTCCAAATCCCAATTTTTACAAAATTTAACTTAAGCATTAACATCCTTAGATCTTCACCTTATGGAATTAAACATATTAATTCATCCCTTAACATAAATGAAATCCTTAGCCCATTAAGTATCTGCAAGCTATTTTCAGCTGAAAATAGCTGCCCCCCCCCCCAGTGTTCAGGCCCCCATCAAAAAGGGCAAGTCGGATCCTCCAGAGTCTTGGGGGACTCAGGGCTGTGGGAGAAGCGCCAGCATTTGGAACTCCGGAAAGAAAGGTGACCGAAGGGGGAAGCGAGGAGAGAAAATGACAATTTTATACGTGGGGTGGAGAAAGGAGATGTAGATCATTTCCTCTCTCCCGCGCGCCTAATTCTGCGCTGAACTGAGAGGCGTCCAGTGAAATCAATGAGCAGGAAATTTGGATCGGGCAAAAGGAAATCCTTCTTCACGGAACACGTAATTGATTTACGGCCTCAGCGAAACATGAGAAATGCGAGGGGCCTCACACAAAATGAGGCACAGTGGCATTCTGCAGCCATGGCTGGCTGGCCGGCACTCTGCCTTCTCCAGAAGACTCCATTCCGCCCCTACTCTGGCCTTCCATGGCTCCCGGCCACCCGCTCCATTCAACCGGTCACCATTTCGTGGTCGCCAGACACACCCAGGCCCTCCCAGCCCAGCACCACCAAGGGCTTTCTCCTACAAGCTTCATGCGCGGCGCCTGCAAACTTTGGGGATTCCTCTAAGAACCACCCTGCAGGATGAGGCCACTGGCCCACCTGGTCCAGCATCTCCCAGGGGCCAACCAAAGGGAAACCCACAAGAGCAACTCTCCCCTCCAGAGGTTTCCAGGAACTGGGATTCAGAAGCACGGCCATTGTGGGCACAAGCCACCAAATCTGTCTCACAGGTATGCGGATGAGGCCATGTTGGCTGCAGGAGGACCAGCAGCTGGAGAACGGAGGTGGTCGCTAGGAGGAGACAGCAGGGATGGGAAGCCTGTACAGTGGTGCCTCGCAAGACGAAATTAATTCGTTCCGCGAGTTTTTTCGTCTTGCGATTTCTTTCGTCTTGCGAAGCACTGTGTCGGAAAAGTTTTGGAAAAGCTTCAAAAATCACCAAAGTCTTCAAAAACCTCAAAAAAGGCTACCACACCGCGTTCTATGAGTTGCTCCTCGAAGTCAAGTCGCAACTGTATTAACGGTTTTAAGAAAAAGGAAACAAACTTGCAAGACGTTTCCGTCTTGCGAAGCAAGCCCATAGGGAGAATCGTCTTGTGAAGCAACTCAAAAAACAAAAAACCCTTTCGTCTTGCGAGTTTTCCGTCTTGCGAGGCATTCGTCTTGCGAGGTACCACTATATCCCTGAAGGAGCGTCTCCACCCCCATCGTTCTGCCCGGACACTGAGGTCCAGCGCCGAGTGCCTTCTGGCGGTTCCTTCACTGCGAGAAGCGAAATTACAGGGAAACAGGCACAGGGCCTTCTCGGTGGTGGCGCCTGCCCTGTGGAACGCCCTCTCGTCAGACGTTAAGGAAATAAACAACTACCTGACTTTTAGAAGACATCTGAAGGCAGCCCTGTTTAGAGAAGCTTTTGACCTTTTATTGTGCTTTTAATATTTGGTTGGGAGCTGCCCAGAGTGGCTGGGGAAACCCAGGGGTGTCTCAAGAGGTCTGCGGTCCGGCCCAGGTGTCATGTCTGGAGTGTGTGTGACAAAATCCCCCCCCCCCAGGCAGATCGGCGTGGTGGTGCTCACACCCCCAAAAGGCAAATTATCGTGATTGGCGCAATCGTTGCTGTGAAAATACACCCAGGGTGCAAGTGCCGCCTGCGCAAACACCTTCCCTTAAAAAAGCTCAACAACTTTGGGCAACGTTCCCAAAAATTTCCATGGGGGGGGGGGTTGACAACAATTTTTCGCACCCGGGTACGACCTTGCTACGCCTCTGGGGAAGCTCAGAAAGGCGGGCAGGGTATAAATAATACATAAATAATATTATATATAAATAATTATTACAGTTATACCTCGGGTTAAAGTTGCTTCAGGTTGAGCGTTTTCGGGTTGCGCTCTGTGGCGACCTGGAAGTAACGGAATATGTTACTTCCGGGTTTCACCGCTCGCGCAGACGCTCAAAATGACGTCACGCGCATGCAAATCATGACCCGCGCATGCGCAGACGCAGGTTGCGTTCGATTCAGGATGCAAACGGGGCTCCGGAACGGATCCTGTTCGCATCCAGAGGTACCACTGTAGTAGTAGTAGAGGTAGTGGTATTATTATTATTATTATTATTATTATTATTATTATTATTATTATGGCTCTCCAGGTGTGGCTTGGCAAGGTCACCCATCCTCGCCCTCCCTGACCTTTGGGGCCACGTCCTGGCTGGAGACAAGGGGAGCTGGAGCCCCAGAAGATCTGGAGAACCACCAGCATCCCGCCCCCCCCCCATGGCTGGTCTATAGGATAGCTACACAGAGATAGTTCAGGAGAGGCGTGCCTTCAGGTATCTCTATCACCTGGACTCCATGGTTCCCTCTCTCCCCTCGGCCGGACCCAGCCGGGCTCTCCTTGGCAGGGGCTGAGCCAGTTGCTGCAGGTGCTTATGCAGGGAAACCAAAGCATGATTTTTTTGCTTTTCCACGCTTTCAATCCCAAGGCACCCTTGTTCTCTCTCTCTTTCTCGAGAGATCTCCCCAGCCTCCTCCTCCTGCCGCCCCTCTCCTTGTTTGGGGAGGATCATCTCCTTTCCAGCCACGGTCACTGCGGCGTCCGGCAAACTAATAGATTTCTTCAGACACAGAGACTTATTAGAAGCTCATTAGCAAAGTCCAATTAAAAGGAGAAAACCGGCTGCTTGAGCCGAGCCAAAAAAAGAACTTCCATCTTAATCACTTTCATTATCAAAACAGGCTCCCTGCTGGAGCCCAGTAATTGCAAGCCAACCATTTTAACAAGATTTGCTTGTTATCGGGCTATATTGACGATGCGGATAGAAGGCGGCTCTCCTCTCGGCCCCCCCCCCCCAAAATAAGGAGGCGGGCAGGCCAGGGGGGTGGAGACCCACCCACATGCCCACCCCCGGGAGGCCTCGGGCCCCCAGCCCTCCCTGGCCCCCACTCCTCCACTCGAGAGAGAGCAAGGGGCCCCAAAGAGGAGGAGGCTTTTTCCAGGGCTTTTGCAGCCGTCATAAAAACATGAGCGCTGGCTGGATCAGGCCCAAGGAGGCCCACCTAGGCCAGCTTCTTCTTCCAGGGGCCCCAACAGGAAGCTCCCAGGCAGGGCCTGAGCACAGAAGAAGAAGAAGAAGAAGAGTTTGGATTTGAGATCCCGCCTTTCACTCCCTTTCAGGAGTCTCCAAGCGGCTAACATTCTCCTTTCCCTTCCTCCCCCACAACAAACACTCTGTGAGGTGAGTGGGGCTGAGAGACTTCAGAGAAGTATGACTGGCCCAAGGTCACCCAGCAGCTGCATGTGGAGGAGCGGAGACGCGAACCCGGTTCACCAGATTACGAGACTACCGCTCTTAACCACTACACCACACTGGCCCCACAGGAGCATCGCTCGCCCCTCCTGCCGTTTCCAGGAACTGGTACTCACAAGCATCGCTTTCTCCGGCTTCAGAGACACAGCAGAGCCTCCTGGCTGAGAGTCCTGGAGGAGCCGCTCCCTGCCTTGCAGGCCTTTCTCCCACCTGGCCTGGGAGGGCGGAGCCTGGACTGACTCCAGCTGCAAAAGCTGAGGCTGCAGAACAGACTCCCGGGCTGTGATGTAGTTTGGGGGGGGGGAGGGTTGTTGCTGTTCTGGATCAAATTTTTTTTAATCTGTATTTTAGATTTAACGATTTTGGAGAAAATTGTTAATTAATTAATAGTACAGTGGTACCCCGCAAGACGAATGCCTCGCAAGACGGAAAACCCGCAAGACGAAAGGGTTTTCTGTTTTGGAGGCGCTTCGCAAGACGAATTTCCCTATGGGCTTGCATCGCAAGACGAAAGCCCATAGGGAAATGCTGGCGGTCGGGAGCAAAGACTTTCGCCCACAGCCGGCCTTCAGAAGAGGACCTCTTCTGAAGGCCGGCGGGGGGCAAAAGTCTTTGCTCCCCCCCGCCTGCCTTCCCCCCGCCTGCCGGGGGCGATCTTAAAATGCTGGCGGGCGGGAGCGAAGCGTTCGCTGCCGACCCCCAGCATTTTAAAATCTCCAAGGGACAGCAGAGAAGTCTCTGTCCCGGGGAGGTTTTAAAATGCTGGGGGTCGGGAGCGAAGCGCTGCCGACCCCCAGCATTTTAAAATCTCCCCGTGTCCCGGGAAGGTTTTAAAATGCTGGGGGTCGGGAGCGAAGCGCTGCCGACCCCCAGCATTTTAAAATCTCCCCGTGTCCCGGGGAGGTTTTAAAATGCTGGGGGTCGGGAGCGAAGCGCTGCCGACCCCCTGCATTTTAAAATCTCCCCGTGTCCCGGGGAGGTTTTAAAATGCTGGGGGTCGGGAGCGAAGCGCTGCCGACCCCCTGCATTTTAAAATCTCCCCGTGTCCCGGGAAGGTTTTAAAATGCTGGGGGTCGGCAGCCCGACCCCCAGCATTTTAAAATCTTCCCGGGACACGGGGAGATTTTAAAATGCTGGGGGTCGGCAGCGCTTCGCTCCCGACCCCCAGCATTTTAAAACGCTGTTCCGAAGGGGGGGGGGGTGGGGACACCTGCCCCAGCCGCCCCACTTCGGAAAGCTGTTCCGAAGCGGGGAGGGGGGGCGGGGACATCTGCCCCAGCCGCCCCACTTCGGAAAGCTGTTCCGAAGCAGGGAGGGGGGGCGGGGACATCTGCCCCAGCCGCCCCACTTCGGAAAGCTGTTCCGAAGCGGGGAGGGGGGGCGGGGACACCTGCCCCAGCTGCCCCACTTCGGAAAGCTGTTCCGAAGCGGGGAGGGGGGGCGGGGACACCTGCCCCAGCCGCCCCACTTCGGAACGCTGTTCCGAAGCGGGGCGGGGGGCGGGAACACCTTCTGAAGGCGGGCAGGGGGCAAAAGTCTTTGTCCCCCCTGCCTGCCTTCCCAGGGGCTTTTAAATCGCCCCGGACAGCGGAGAAGTCCTCCGCTGTCCGGGGCGATTTTAAAATGCCACCCGCCAGCATTTTAAGATCGCCGCGGACAGCGGAGAAGTCCTCCGCTGTCCCAGGGTTTTTTAAAATGCTGGGGGTGGGAAGAAAAGCCCTTGTCCGTCCCCCCCCCCCAGCCTTCAGAAGAGGTCCGGGGACAGACTGTCCCCGACCTGGTCTGAAGGCGGTTTCCCTAGGAACGCATTAATTGATTTTCAATGCATTCCTATGGGAAACCGTGCATCGCAAGACGAAAAAACCGCAAGACGAAGAGACTTGCGGAACGAATTAATTTCGTCTTGCGAGGCACCACTGTACAGTGGTACCTCTGGTTGCGAACGGGATCCGTTCTGGAGGCCACTTCGCAACATGAAAAGAGCACAACCCGCAGCGTCACATCTGCGCATGGGTGTGACGTCATTTTGCACGTCTGCGCAAGCACGAGCGGCGAAACCCAGAAGTAACCCTTTCCGGTACTTCCGGGTCACCGCGGGATGTAACCTGAAAGAACATAACATGAAGCGGACATAACATGACTGTATGACTGTATGACTGTAATAACAACAACAATAACAACAATAATATTATTTTTATACCCCACCCATCTGACTGGGTTTCCCCAGCTCCTCAGGGCGGCTCCCAACAGAATATTAAAAACACGATGTTCAATTTGGTTGTGTGCACCTTGATGCTATGTTTGCTGTTTACAACTACTTTTGCTATTAAGATGTCGCAAGCCACCTTGAGCATGGTTTTAACTTTGGAAATAAAATGGTTGGTTATCCCCTCCGTAAATTGGTCTAATCTCCTTTTGAAGACATCTAGATTGATGGGTGTGAGAGATTGATGGAAGTGAGAGCTGGACCATAAAGAAGGCTGATCGCCGAAGAATTGATGCTTTCGAATTATGGTCTGGAGGAGACTCTTGAGAGTCCCATGGACTGCAAGAAGATCAAACCTCTCCATTCTGAAGGAAATCAGCCCTGAGTGCTCACTGGAAGGACAGATCCTGAAGCTGAGGCTCCAGTACTTTGGCCACCTCATGAGAAGAGAAGATTCCCTGGAAAAGACCCTGATGTTGGGAAAGATGGAGGGCACAAGGAGAAGGGGACGACAGAGGACGAGATGGCTGGATAGTGTTCTCGAAGCTACAAACATGAGCCTGACCAAGCTGCGGGAGGCGGTGGAGGACAGGGGTGCCTGGCGTGCTCTGATCCATGGGGTCACGAAGAGTCGGACACGACTAAACGACTAAACAACAACAGATTGATGGGTGTCCCTGCCTCCTGTGGCAGTGAGTTCCACAAGCACACGGGAAGAGCATCTGCTGGGTCAGGCCATTCCCCCCCCCCCAGCCCAGCCTCCTCTTCTCACAGAGGTCTAGCAGATGCCCCAAAGGGCATTTCAGACTTCCATTTGAACTTCTGCATCTCCTGTTCTCCGACCAATCAGCTCTCTGCACCACTCGGCCAATCCTAATCCAGCTATGGCAAAGAGGTCCCTTCAGAGGGCTTGAAATGCAGCCGTCCTCCTCCATCTCTCGCTAAGCTGTGTGAACCTGCATGAAGAGAGGCTGCTTCTCTTTATTCTGACAGAATATGCAGAAATAGATGGTCTATCCGGAAAAAATAATGAATAAATCAAAACAGGAATTTGTTTGCAAATGGGAGGCTTTCAAAGAATATTTGAAATATAAATATAGTAGTTTAAACTCGGTTGCAGCATTCGAGGAACTTCAGTAATAGTTGCAAGGCAGATATAAGAATTAAGATATATTAAGAAAAAGTTCAAGAATGTTAAAAGTGTGTACTGGCAATAAGTTATATAAAATGGAAATATGGAATAGACGGGAGGTTGGGTCTTTAGTGTTAAGACCAATGTATGTCTTATTGTTAAGAAAATTCAGCATCTATTGTTATTCTGGTGTGTAATTTGGTATTTGTGTTTTCTCTTTTTTCTTTTCCTGCTGTATCAATAAAAATTAAAAATTAAAAAACACAGGGGGGGCTGCTTCTTGTTGCCCTTCTCCATTCACCATTATGGAGTTTGCATCTATTCCACTTTTGCTCCAGGGAGCTCACGGAGGAAGCAGGGATTTCCTTTTCCCCACGCTATCCACTCCACACCCCTGTGAGGTAGGCTGGGAGACAACGACCAGCCCAAGGCCACAAAGCAGGGATTTCAACCCTGATCTCCCAGGTCCACCTCATGTCTCGAAGGCAGAGGTGGAACTGCATGGTCTGGGGGGGGGGTAACCTTCCCCCAGAAGCCTGGAAATTTGGAGGGTCCCTTGTCAGCAGTCCCGAAGTCTAAGACACTGCCCGGACACTGAGGTCCAGCACCGAGGGCCTTCTGGCAGTTCCCTCACCGCGAGAAGCCAAGTTACAGGGAACCAGGCAGAGGGCCTTCTCAGTGGTGGCACCCGCCCTGTGGAACACCCCCTCATCAGATGTCAAGGAAATAAACAACTACCAGACTTTTAGAAGACATCTGAAGGCAGCCCTGTTTAGGGAAGCTTTTAATGTTTAATAGGTTATTGTATTTTAGTGTTCTGTTGGAAGCCGCCCAGAGTGGCTGGGGAAACCAAGCCAGATGGGCGGGGTATAAATAATTATTTCTTCTTATTATTATTAGACTCAGGCTGCAACCCTGCGCACACTTCTCAGGTAGCAATCCCCATGGAATCCCTCTCTCCTCCTTTTTTTTGCAAAATCACAACCCCAAAAATGAGTTTTAGATCATCGCCAAAATCTACGCCGCCAACACGGGCTTCCATGCACCCGAAATTTCCCAGACATTCCGGACGCACGCCAACAATCCCGGCGCGTGGCAACGCTGGAGGCGTTGACAGCAGCAGGGACCCCACCTGAACCAAGGAAAGACACTTCCCTCTGGCTGTTAAGAAAACTGCCATGTTTAAGAGCTGTTTCTTTGCAAAGGCGGAGAAGGCGAAGGAGCAGAGCAGCCTAGTTGGTGGGTGAGAAACTTTCCTCCCAGCAGAGAAGCCACTGTGATGACAGCAGCAGCAGCAGCAGCAGCAGGGTCCCCTCCTGAACCCAAGGCCAGGAAACACTTTCCGGCTGAGTTAGAATGACGCAATGGTGGGGTTGTAAGGGACCCCAGGGGTCATCTAGACCAACCCCCGGCAACGCAGGAATCACAGCTAGGTATCCGGGCAGCTCTGGTGCTTGACTGGCTGCAGAGAGGAGAAGGAGGATGGGCAGAAAACCAGACCAGCTTGGCCACCCACCCACGCCACCCCCTGAAAGGCCTCCAAGTCCCGTGGGTCCTGGCTGGCCCTGCCGCCCCCAAACAGGCATTCAGCGAGCCAGTGGAACAGACTCCCTCCTTCCCTGGAGGTTTTTAAGCAGAGCTGGGATGGCCCTCTGTCCTGGATGCTTGAGCTGAGACCCGGGCATCGAAGGGGTTTGGACTAGAGGACCAGCGGGTGCAGAATGCCACGGCAAGACTCCTTCCGGGGTCCTCATCGCAGGATCACATCCACCCAATGCTATACCAGCTGCACTGGCTCCTGGTGGAGTGCAGGGTCAGGTTTAAGGTGCTGGTTTTAACCTTTAAAGTCCTCTATGGCCTAGGACCTTCATACCTACAGGACTGCCTCTCCTTGTGTGTCCCACGGAGGACCTTACAGTCTTCAAACAAAAACATCTTGGAGATCCCGGGCCACAGGGAGGTTAGACTGGCCTCAACCAGAGCCAGGGCTTTTTCGGCCATGGCCCCAATCTGGTGGAACGCTCTGTCCCAAGAGACTAGGGCCCTGCGGGACTTGACATCTTTCCGCAGGGCCTGCAAGACAGAGCTGTTCCACCAGGCCTTTGGCCAAGGCACAGCCTGACCCCCTCCTTCGGTAATCCTCACAGAACTCTAGCCCAATGGTTGCCATTAATTTGATTTTGAATTGATTTTAGAATGCTGTGTTACTTTTATTGTTGTTAGCCACTCTGAGCCCGGCTTCGGCTGGGGAGGGCGGGATATAAATACAGTGGTGCCCCGCAAGACGAATGCCTCGCAAGACGAAAAACTCGCTAGACGAAAGGGTTTTCCGTTTTTTGAGTCGTTCTGCAAGACAAATTTCCCTACGGGCTTGCTTCGCAAGACGAAACGTCTTGCGAGTTCTTGTGAGTTTGTTTCCTTTTTCTTAAAGCCGCTAATAGCCGCTAAGCCGCTAATAGCCGCTAATAGCCGTGCTTCGCAAGACGAAAAAACCGCAAGACGAAGAGACTCGCGGAACGGATTAATTTCGTCTTGCGAGGCACCACTGTAAATTATTATTATTCCCTTCCAACTCTATGATTCGATGGCCGTGTGGCTTCCAGCCGCCAGCAGCTTCCTGCTCCTCCACGAATTTCCCTGCGTCCCTCAAAGGCAAAGGCAAGCTTTGTGGGGCAGCCAGCCTGGGATGGGGAGGGTCCAGAATTCTCTTCTCCACTGCGAAGGGACCCTGTGGGGCGGGGTCTGCCTTGCTTTTTGCTTCTTGGGGCAGAGAAGGAGGGAAGGGCTCAACCCTGAGCTGCTCTGTTCTGCACGAAAGGCCTCCCCCCCCCCCCCTCTCCACAGGCCACTGATCTCAACCGTTTCTGCAGCAGCCAATTAGGAACAGAAAGCGCAAGACCCCTAATTTCGACGCCAGCTGCCCAAGGAAGAGCCTTTTGATCACTAAGCTGGAAATCACCTTTAATCATCCAATTTAACGTGTTTTAAGACGTGAAAGGCCCACCAAAGCGCCCTGCTGCGCCCTTGATGCCACTCCAGCTCTCGCCGGGATGAAAGTAACCAGTCTGCCGTTTAAGGCTCTGCCCTCCCAACACACAACACACCCCCAACCTCGATCTGGGCACTCCGAGGACTCCTCTGGGGCGCCTGTGATGCTCTCCGCTGGGTAGCTGGCCCAACAAGGGCTCCCACCAGAGACTCCTGGGCAAGGCAGCCACACACAGAAACAGGTGCCCTTGGCAGCTCAAGAGAGTCGATAAAAAGAACCACCATCAGCACCACGGAATCTAAGGACAGCTCCACATTATGGCACTGAAACCCAAAAGGAATCGTGAATTCCTTTTATTCCTGTTATTGTGACTGCCCCAGAGCTCCTGCAAAGAGCAAAGAGGCTTTCGGGGGGGGGGGGCAGGACCTCCTCACCCACCATTGTCGTCATCGTTTTATTATTTATACCCCACCCATGCCGAGAGCTGAGTCAAGAGCAGCCCCCACCCAGCCGAGGAGGAAGCTGCTCAAGAAAAACATCAGCAGAGCCCGGCATGGTCAGGCCAGAGGCTCACCTGGCCAAGCCTACAGTCCCGACAGCGGTCAGCCAGCTGCCCCCCAAGGGAAACCCACAAGCGCAAGAGCAACTGGGATTCAGAAGCAACGCCGATCCTCCCAGCTCCAAGGCTGGGGCTGCCCGTTCCTCTCCAGCAGACACGGCTCATACTAGCCAGAGCAGGAGGCTGCTGCCAGCCTGGCAGAGAGGAGGTCCCCGGCCCCCGAGACAGAGTTCAAGGGCCGCATCTACCCTCGCAGGGTCCCTACGGACGCCTCCCCCCGCCACCGCCTGAGTGGCAGCCGCCTCAAATTAATGGAGTTGTTTGTCATGTCAGCTTGTGTTACACTTCGTAGGGACTTGTTAGATAATCAGCCCAGGCAGGGTAATCCGTTATTCCCAGGGGAGCCCGGCCAGAGAACCAGATACATCCGTCTCCCAGGGAGGGGTCCGCGGTGGCAGAAGCCAATTAGCCAGTTGGCCAAGCTGGTCGGGGTCTCCGCAAGGCCAGCACAGGCACTCGGGGACCGCGGCCACGTCTTCGTCAGCAGAACTGGCACGGAGGCAGGGGAAAGAGGGAGGCAACAGCCGCAAGAGAACCAGTAGAAAGGTGCTATTTGGGGGGGGGGAGGACACCCGTCGGATCCAGCCCCTCGCTGCTTCTGGCCAGACCCAGCAGGATCCATGGGTGCTAGAGAGCCATGGTTTGGTCCCTGGTCCATCCACAGAGCAGACTGACTCGAGGGGAGCAGTGTGGCAGTCAGGTTTGCTGGGGCAGCCCAACTATTCTGCACGATGAACCGTTAAGCTATGGAACTCACGGCCACAGGAGAGGGCTTTCAAAGAGGGCTCTGGGCGGCTCCTCGCCACGACGGCTGCGACCTGCCCTCCGCAGCGGGAGGCAGCCAGGCTTCTGAATCCCAGCTGCAGGGAAACGGAGGAGGGTGGATTTGCTCTGCTTCTCGGGTACCCATGAGGGCATCCGGCTGGGCACTGTGAGAAGAGGAGGCTAGACTAAGATGGGCCCCCTTTGGCCCGATGGAGCAGGGAAATCCTTACGTTCTTATCTCTGCCTACAGAAGGGGTCAGCAAACTTTTTCAGCAGGGGGCCAGTCCACTGTCCCTCAAACCTTGTGGGGGGGCCAGACTATATTTTTGGGGGGAGAATGAACGAATTCCTATGCCCCACAAATAACCCAGAGATGCATTTTAAATAAAAGCACACATTCTACACATGTAAGAACACGCTGATTCCCGGACTGTCCGAATGCCAGATTTAGAAGGCAATTGGGCTGGATTCGGCCCCTGGGCCTTAGTTTGCCTACCCATGGCCTATAGCCTCCAAGAGGCTAGTTCCTCATAGCAGGGAAGACCCCCCCAGGTGCACAGAGACCCACACCAGGACCCTGAGCCTCTCAGTGCCCAGAAAGGAGAGGGTGGCACCCCCTCCCCACAGGCCTGGGGCAATGGCTGTGGGCAACGAGGCCGGGAGCCAGCAGGGTGGGGCCATGTTGCAGGCAGAGCAGGGAGTTTGAGGGGGGGCGCTGAAGGTCATTGGTTTGCGAGAGGCGTGCGTTCCTGCCGGCAGCTGAGAGCTCAGCGCCACATTTCTGGAAAGTGCCTGATCTGGCTCAATGGAGCCCAGGAATGAGAGGGGATTCAGGGAGAGAGAAAGAAGAGGCAGGGGGATGCTCCCCCCCCAGCCCCACAGAAACAGCTGGCTCCAGGGGCCATTGCACTTCCTGATGAGCCAAATCCCTCCCAAGCCGTGAGGTGCCCCTCCTCGCTCGCAGGGACCCCCCTCAGCTCCCCCCGGCAGATGCTTGAGGGAGGGAGAGAGAGAGATGCCTCCCATCCGATACCCTCCCAGCCGGGAAATTGATTCCTCCTCCCTTCCCCTTTGCCGCTTTGTGCTCCAGAACGATGGAGAAGGGACCCATTGCAGGCAGGCCGGCAGGAAGGCAATGAAGAGATTCTGGAGGAGAATTCAATTTATCGGATGCCGGCGCGCAGCTCCCAGCGGTGAGCCCCTCGCTCTCTCCACCCCCGGCTCCTCCTCCTCCCCAGTGCCAGCACAGGGGCTGGAGAGGCAAGGAAGGGGCTGCCGTGACCCACGGCACAGCCGGGAGAAGGGGGCTCCTGCGAACCTGCACACCACCCCCAGGGCGGAGCGAAGGAGGCCTCCGGCACCCAGGACTATGGGGGGGAAAGGAGCCCCCATCTCCCTCTCCCGGATTGCCTCAGCCAAGGAGACCTGGACAGCCGTGGGGTGGGGGGGTCCAGCGCTTGGAAGCCAGCAAGAACTGGGAGGCCCAGGCAGGGGGCCAAATCCAGACAGAGAGACTTCAGGGCAGGGGGGTCTCCCTGGTTGATGACCAGGACTTAAAAGGCTTTGCAAGGGATCAGAGGAAACAAATCGTACAAGTAGCAGCAATTCAATACGAACCAGCATTTTATTAAGCGACGCGACAACATTTCAATAACCATATTGAACATTTCTCTCCAGAACTCCAGAGACCAGCTGGCCAAAGGAGCATCTCAGTTTTAAAAGAGCATCTGGTCTGGCGGAAACATCAAGGGCAGCGCGTGGAGCATGAGGTTTGGGGAAAGCAAGTGACAAGGAGACAAGCCAACAAGTCAGATCAGAAGCCCCTGGAAAATTTTAAAAGAACTGAGAACCGCTCTGCATGAAGAGGGAGGGGCACCTGGCATGGCGCATGGCGCACAATGCCCCCCCATGGCAAGGCCTTGTCCCGTGACGGACAGGGATGCTTCAGCAGAGATTCCTGCACTGCAGGGGGTGGGCTGGATGACCCTCAGGGTCCCTTCCACCTCAACAGTTCTAGGACTCTAGGATTCTTGACCAGCTCATATCCGCAGCAAAGCAAAAAGGCCCCCCATCACGTCCCGACCTGCAGCAGGCCTGCCCCCAAAGAAGCCTCCTCTCCCCCCCCCCATGCCCATCGAACGGGAAGGGTCATTGCGCAGGAACCGCAGGAAGGGCGCCACGCCTTGTGCCACCCTGTGTCATATGTTGCCATACGTGTGTCATACGTGTGGAGGAAAACCTTAAACACGTTGCAGAGTTCCCAGAAATAGACAATAGGCAATAGTCCCTCATTCAGCAGAGCTTTCCTTGTGCTGAAAGCAAACGTAGCGTAATGATTATCAAAACCAATACAATCAGGATTGGCTCAGTCCATACAAAATCCAGTTGCGGTGTTTATAAACTTAACTCATAACAGGGCTAAACCTTAGCACTAAGAAACACCACACCAGAAGGAAGAGAGAGAGAAGAGAAGAGTAAAACCCAGGCTCCTTTTGGCCTATACAGTGGTACCTCCGGTTGCGGGTGGGATCCGTTCCGGAGGTCCGGTCGGATCCTGAGGTTTCCGCAACCTGAGGACCACTTCTGCGCATGCATGGCGAAACATTTCCAGGCTTGCCACTTTGGCAACCCAAAGTTTACGTTACCCGAGGGTGGCGTAAGCCGAGGTGCTACTGTAGTCAGCATGACCTTAATTGGAAGAGAACTAATTCAAAGCATCTGTACTCAGCTTCTCTGAAGGTATAACCCAAACAATCATTACCCCTTCCGCCTCTGCTTCTCTCACACAGAGAAGCTTCTAGAATTAACCAGAATAGGAAAGATATCTACACATGAGATCAATACTTTCTGCACTAAGAGATGCAAACTGGCACAGTGCCCCCTGGAGGGCTGCACGGAAGCTCCCCCCACAGCCGCTGCCTTCACCACTCTGCAAAAAAATGGAGCGATGGGGGGCACTGCCAGAGCAACACACACGCAAACGGAGTCAGCCGGCCCAGAGCTATCTGCTGATCTGCGTGCCGCTCCCCAAGGCAGGCTGGCAGGGCCTGAACTGGCCTGACCAACAATTGCCAGCTCGGCTGGGCAGCTCCTTCTCTGAAAAAAAGGGGGATACAGACAAACACACACACCCCGCTCTAAGAGTGAAGGGCACCTGCCTTGGCCAACGTGGCATGTGGGCAGGAGCAGCTGGGCCAGCCAATGACAGCGGCACCTGCCCACCCGTCAGATCCTCTGCCAGCCCTGGCATCGGGGGACAGCGGCACCTGGCAGGCTTGGCCACCAGATGGGTCTGGGGTGCGTGTGTGTGACAAGCTTCGCCACGCATGGCAGCAGCGGCAGGACTTGGGAGGCTGCCCAGCGCGGGAGGGGCGAGGCTTTGCAGGAAGAGGAAGAGGGTGGAAGGCTTTTTCTTGGGGGGGGGGACTTGGGCTCTCCTCAAGGAGAGGGAGAAGGGGGACACCTGGGGGGGGCAGGCCCTGGCAGGCAGCCCTTCCGAGGCAGCAGCAGCGGTGGAGGGGGAGCAAGGGCAGCCCCCCCCCCCACAGTGGTCTCAGGGCCATCTTGTGAAACATAGGAAATAATTCAGGAAAACCCACCAGTGGGAAGCGCCGGTGAGCGAGCAGGATGGGACCGGCCCCCTCTTGCCATGTCACCAGGTGTTCCTAAGCTAGAGGGGGCTCCCCGGAAGCCCACCAAAGAGGCGATCTCTCGGGGGGGGGGGGTGTTTGGCCAGCCGCCTGCAACAGACGCACCGGCCTTGCCCTGCTGCGAAACAACAGAATCCCAAAGCTGCAGAGTTTCAAGGGACCCCCAGCAGTCATCTAGTCCAACCCGCTGCAAGGCAGGAATCACCCCTGAGCTAATTCAAGGGAGCCCCATCCTCTCCGCCCCACTTTGGCCGGCACCTGCCCACCTAACCTGGCTGTGGCGGTACGGAGAGGGAGGTCTGCCCCGTTTAAGTACGGCTTTCCCTGAAAGTGTCCTCTGCGTTCTCATGAGTCCACCGTGGAACGGAGAGGTTCGGGCTGCATTCGGAGGCTCCCTTCCTGAGGCGGAGCCGCGCCGTTAAGCCACCTCGACCCAATTCTCCCTTCGAAAGGGAAGCCGCCTCTTGCCTCCGGCCCTCAGGTCCTCTGACAGCCCCTTCACTGACCAGGCTCATTAGCAGAGGGAGAGAGGCAGAGACAGAGAGGGTTCAGGGCACGTCAAGACAGAAAGCGCATTTAATTTGCTGGAAATTAAGGCGAACTGCAGATCCTCAAGTTCTGACGTGCTGGTTAACACTGACACCCCCAGCGCTAATTAGGATGCCATTTAAACAACTGACTTTATCGTCATCCTTTTTTGTAAAAAAAATTATAATAAGCCTGCTTGCAAAATCTGGAAAGTATGATGTGCACATCCTTGATTCTGGCCTGGGAGGTACATTCCCCTTGAAAAGTTCACAGAGAAGGAGGGCATCAGCGGCTACGAGGAAAGATTGTGCCCTCCTGGGCTGGCTCAAATGGGGGGGGGGGGGCACTGCCTCTCTGAGTGCAGAGAGTAGAGTTGGGAAAGTGCTCTTCAGCCCCTGGGCAGTGACATTATGGGGTGCCGCGGGGCACCATTCTATCCCCGGTGCTATTAAATATCTATATGAAGCCACTGGGAGTGGTTGTTAAGGATTTGAGAGTGAGGTGCCCTCTGTGCGCTGCTGACACTGGGCTCTGCTTCACCCACAGCATCTGAATCCAGGGCTGAGACTGATAAGGAAAAACAAGCTGAGCTTGAATCCTGGCACGGCAGAGGGACCGTGGGCCTGTAGCCCCCTCTCTAGGAAACAGGTCAGCTCCCTGAAGGAGTCTGGGTCAGGATCTGTCCCTCCGGCAGCAGCTGGTGGGAGCTGCAATCGAAACATCTGTCGGGTGGCAGGTTGGCAAAAGGTGGCCGGGGGCGATGCCAGCCAAAGCCAGCGAGAGAGCGGCATCCAGCCAGCCACATGGCTGGCATCCTCAAGGTGAAACGCCACACGGCTCACATCCAAAGGCAGAAGCCAGGAGGCCTCTCCTCCCAGCAGGGAGTCCGGTGCCAGCGTGGCACACGCAGAGCAGGCGGGAGGAACTGCAAACTCCTCGGCAAATAAGTCTGGGGGGGGAGGCTATCGAGGGCCAGCTGGCGACTGCAGAAGCCTCTCCACAAGCCAGCCTGTGACTCCACGGGCCGACACTCTGTGGGCCTCACTCTGGGGCAGCCACAAACCCTTCCCCTCTATCCCACTCTGCTGGCTTTGCCCTAAGCCTCCTGCCCCCTGGCACACAGCCCGGCCCCTTCTGCTCCAAAAGTGGGCAGGCAGCCGCAGGACACCGGCAGGTAGCTTATCGGGCAGCGAGATCCTGAGCATGTGCTCAAGGGCCACCATCCAGAGAGTCCGGGCTGGTGCTGCGCTCCTCCGCAACGGATGCTTTGCTTCCAAGCGGCAGGTCCCTTCGGTTGCTATGGCGATGGTGCTCCTCTCACCCATCCCTCCCTGCCTTGAAGAAGCGTTCTGCCACTCTTTCCTGGAGGAGGGGGCTTACTCTGTTCCCAGGGTGCTAAAAGGTCACCAGCCTTCGTTAGCAGTGGCGCCGGCACAGCGGCTTCCGAGTGCGAATTCCCAGGCAGGCAGCAGTGCCCCCTGGACATGACCCAGGATAGCTTTCTCCCGGATTATCTGCCTGCCTCTCACCACTTTGGGGCTGGCAGTGCCTGCCTGCATCCAGGGCGGCCTGCGTGGAGCCTGCCTGGCATGGCAAAAGAGCAGGAGCCCGGGAGGGCCTCGCGCTCTGAACGGCAGACTCTGCAGTGGCTGCTGCTCCTCCTGCGCTGCAGAGGCCCTCTTTTCCTTCCAGCGCCTTCGCAGAACCTGGCTCGTCTCATCCCCTCCTTCGCCTTAAAATAGGTCAGGACTTGGGCTGCCCAATGGCAGATCTCGCTATTAATTCACTCGGAGAGAGACAAGGCCCCCGGCTTGCTCAGCTCGAAAGCGGAGAGGCTTTTAGCTATCTGGAGGACGAAACTGGCCTGCAGCCAGAAATCCCGGCCTGAAGCAAAAATCAGATGCTCAGATTTGGACGCCCCGGACGGCCAGGGAGCCTGCAAGGCCCACAAGCAGCTCCCAGCCGCACCCTGCAGCCCCACGCAGCATCCAGGCTCCCAGCCCATGGCTCGTAGGGGAGGGGGTGAGGAAATGGGGTCGCACGGCTGCTGCCACCAACAGCAGCGCCCCTCCTCCCTCGGCAAAGCCAGGCCGCTCTGTGAGGGCCGCTTCAGGGCCAGAGTCTGTGCCAGGACTGCCAGGAACGCCCCTCTGTCCAGCAATGATCCCACATTCACCCCCACCCCAAACTCAACAGACACTGCCTGGAACCAGAGGCGAAAGCTGGAAGGGGGGCAGAGGAGGAGGAGGACCTCCGAGGTGGAGGGTCTGGAAAAGAGGAGACGTGATAGCCGTCTTCAAATATCTTAAGGGCTGTCACACGGAGGGTGGAGCAAGCTCCGGAGGGTAGGACTCGAACCCATGGCTTCAAGTGACAAGAAAGGAAGAACTGCCTGGCGCTAAAAGCCGTTCAGCAGTGGAATGGTCTCCCACAGAAGGTGGTGGACTCAGCTTCCTTTTAAAGAGATACTGGGGGGCCCTCTGTCAGGGGCCCTTTAGCTGTGATTCCTGCAACGCAGAGGGCTGGACTGGGCGACCCTCAGGGTCCCTTCCAACTCTGCAATGGTGTTGTTGTTTAGTCGTTTAATGGTGTCTGCCTCTTCGTGACCCCCTGGACCAGAGCACGCCAGGCCCTCCTGTCTTCCACTGCCTCCCGCAGCTTGGTCACTCATGCTGGTAGCTTCGAGAACACTGTCCCACCATCTCATCCTCTGTCGTCCCCTTCTCCTTGTCTTTCCCAACATCAGGGCCTTTTCCAGGGAGTCTTCTCTTCTCATGAGGTGGTCAAAGTCTTGGAGCCTCAGCTTCAGGATCTGTCCTTCCAGTGAGCACTCAAGGCTGATTTCCTTCAGAATGGAGAGGTTTGATCTTCTTGCAGTCCATGGGACTCTCAAGAGTCTCCTCCAGCACCAGAATACGATTCTGCAAATTCCTCCTCTTCAGGGATACTCCAGTCTCTAACCAGCAGGTGCCCCATTCGTGCTGTGACTTCCTCCATCCTAAAAATGGCTCCAGGTGAAGAAGGAAAAAACCCACGGGTGATCCAGGAGTAGGATGGGCAGCCCCAACCCTGCATAACCAGATGTCCCCAAAACAGGAAGGGTCCACCTCTTAGCAGCGGAACGGCAAGGAGCCCCCCAAAGCCCCCGCTTGGCAGAGCCTCTCCCCCTCTCTTGCAGACGACACAGAGGCTGCCTAAAATGCAGCTCGCATCCCTGCCCCCCCCCGCCCCCTCGGTTGCACACAGAGACCAAGAAACCGGGGAGAGAAAATGCAGAGGGGAGACGGGAGAGTTGTGCAAACTAATCACTTTTCCACTAGAGAGAGCAATTCTGCCTCGGGGGCACAAGGAGGTTCGTGTGCAGCAGCTTCCTGGAAAGCGACTCGGCCTCCCGTTAAATATTGACGAGGCTGCCGCCGCTTGGGAGAATTCACACCCTGCCTCCCCGCTACGTGCCCCCAAACGCCCGGCACTCGGGCACAGGCGGAGTGAGCGCTTCTCCCGCGGAGCCACAGCGGCAGATGAGGGGCAGCCGCCATCAGCTCCCTTACACGAGTAGCTTCCCGTGATCCTGGCTGCACAATTTCACGGAGGCGAGAAGCCGGTCTGGTTGATCTTTCATGGCTCCGCAAGCGCCGGGATGCCGCTTCGTGGCAAACACTCCCAAATCCAGGGCCTGACGGAACAGGGCAACGGGCAGTAGAGTCCATCAGAGGGATCTTGCGGCTGAAGACCGGCAGCGGCAATTGCCTGGCTCCACCTCCGAGGACCTCCGAGGTGGAGGGTCTGGAAAAGAGGAGACGTGATAGCCGTCTTCAAATATCTTAAGGGCTGTCACACGGAGGGTGGAGCAAGCTCCGGAGGGTAGGACTCGAACCCATGGCTTCAAGTGACAAGAAAGGAAGAACTGCCTGGCGCTAAAAGCCGTTCAGCAGTGGAATGGTCTCCCACAGAAGGTGGTGGACTCAGCTTCCTTTTAAAGAGATACTGGGGGGCCCTCTGTCAGGGGCCCTTTAGCTGTGATTCCTGCAACGCAGAGGGCTGGACTGGGCGACCCTCAGGGTCCCTTCCAACTCTGCAATGGTGTTGTTGTTTAGTCGTTTAATGGTGTCTGCCTCTTCGTGACCCCCTGGACCAGAGCACGCCAGGCCCTCCTGTCTTCCACTGCCTCCCGCAGCTTGGTCACTCATGCTGGTAGCTTCGAGAACACTGTCCCACCATCTCATCCTCTGTCGTCCCCTTCTCCTTGTCTTTCCCAACATCAGGGCCTTTTCCAGGGAGTCTTCTCTTCTCATGAGGTGGTCAAAGTCTTGGAGCCTCAGCTTCAGGATCTGTCCTTCCAGTGAGCACTCAAGGCTGATTTCCTTCAGAATGGAGAGGTTTGATCTTCTTGCAGTCCATGGGACTCTCAAGAGTCTCCTCCAGCACCAGAATACGATTCTGCAAATTCCTCCTCTTCAGGGATACTCCAGTCTCTAACCAGCAGGTGCCCCATTCGTGCTGTGACTTCCTCCATCCTAAAAATGGCTCCAGGTGAAGAAGGAAAAAACCCACGGGTGATCCAGGAGTAGGATGGGCAGCCCCAACCCTGCATAACCAGATGTCCCCAAAACAGGAAGGGTCCACCTCTTAGCAGCGGAACGGCAAGGAGCCCCCCAAAGCCCCCGCTTGGCAGAGCCTCTCCCCCTCTCTTGCAGACGACACAGAGGCTGCCTAAAATGCAGCTCGCATCCCTGCCCCCCCCCCCCCGCCCCCTCGGTTGCACACAGAGACCAAGAAACCGGGGAGAGAAAATGCAGAGGGGAGACGGGAGAGTTGTGCAAACTAATCACTTTTCCACTAGAGAGAGCAATTCTGCCTCGGGGGCACAAGGAGGTTCGTGTGCAGCAGCTTCCTGGAAAGCGACTCGGCCTCCCGTTAAATATTGACGAGGCTGCCGCCGCTTGGGAGAATTCACACCCTGCCTCCCCGCTACGTGCCCCCAAACGCCCGGCACTCGGGCACAGGCGGAGTGAGCGCTTCTCCCGCGGAGCCACAGCGGCAGATGAGGGGCAGCCGCCATCAGCTCCCTTACACGAGTAGCTTCCCGTGATCCTGGCTGCACAATTTCACGGAGGCGAGAAGCCGGTCTGGTTGATCTTTCATGGCTCCGCAAGCGCCGGGATGCCGCTTCGTGGCAAACACTCCCAAATCCAGGGCCTGACGGAACAGGGCAACGGGCAGTAGAGTCCATCAGAGGGATCTTGCGGCTGAAGACCGGCAGCGGCAATTGCCTGGCTCCACCCACCAGCAGAGTTTGCCCAGCAGGAAGAGGCAGCGCCTAGGGAACCTGTGGAACTCCCTCCCACAGGAGCAGCTATGCTTCTGAATCTGCTGGGAGAGCGGCTCTTGGGGTGAGATCCCGCTTGCAGGTTCCCCACTGGGGCAAAGGGTCAGCCACTGTGAGAAGAGAAGGCTGGACTAGAAGGGCCATGGGCCGGATCCAGCGGGCTCGTCTTAAGCTCTCAAGCAAAAGGCTGGAATCTCTCTTTCCACACACACAAACAGCAGCTTCAAAAAGGCGCAAAGCTACTTACTGGTAGCAAACAGAGGTTGCAAGCCCCCACTCCTGCCCCACAGACACCCCCCTCCTGGAGGAAGGTGCTTTCAGGAGCCCCCCTGAAAAGGACCACAGAGTGTGACTAACGGCAAGGGAGAAGCTTCCAGGTTAATTAATTTGCAGCAAGCGTGAGCGTCACGCGCAGAAGAGAACGATCCTCTTTTCAGCGCTGGGGGCGGAAGGCGACGTCTGCCGTTGCTGCAAGCCAAAGATTCCTGCACCAAATAACCCAGGAGTGGGGGGGCAGCATAGTACCCCCACCCACCCCTTGTTTCCTGGGAGGGCTGCCCCTCCTCCTCCGTGGGGCTCTGAGAGCAGGAGCTGGTTGGAGGCGCAGCGATTGCAAGCGGCAGGGAAAGCAGTGGCTTCCCAAGTAAACGCTGGCAATTCTTAAAGCGCTGTGTGATTTGAGACCTTCGGAATTGCTATTTTTAAACCGGCAAGGAGAATAAGCCGCCACTCCAGAAGAGGCAGCCTGAAGCGACGGCAGGTATCCTGGTCAGATGACTGCCAGCTGCCTCCAAAGGCTCTGAAGGGAGGCCGGCCCCCAACAGAGCCCCCTCTCCCTGCAGAGGGGCCCCTCCGCCTCCTCCACGGGCGCTAGGCCAGGGGGCCCCGGCAGAGCAAGGGCACAGCCCTGAGAGCGCTAGAGGGGTCCTCCTCTCCGCCAGCCCAGCCCTGGGGCTCTGGAGCCTGGGCATCGCCCCACTGCCCCCCTCCCCAGGAAGGAGCCCCTTGGCTGGCGCTGGAGTAAGGAGAGGCGAAGCCATCCTCCGCTCACTTATTTAAAAGAGAGCTCCCAGCGCCACATAAATATCTTCATAATCAGCAAATGACAGGGCAGGGAAGAGACGGCAATGACGGCTGTTTAATGGAGTTTGGATAAAATACGGCTCTTCTCCAGACTTGCCAGAGCGCAGCCGCAGCAGAGGGGGCAGAAGAATCCAGTGTCTAAGTCAGACGCGCTGCCCGATCCAACCCAGGGCTGCCCGCACGGACTGGCAGGACCAGCACGCCCTGGTTGCAAGCAGGGAGCACCCCCAGCTCTGCCCTACAGATGCCACCAGCGGGGATCGACCCTGGCGCCTTCTGCAGGCCAAGCAGGTGTCCTGGGTGCCCTCTTTACCCTGCGGAGCCAGGAAAAGGCAACGCTGGCCTGGCGCAAGGCTTTCCCAGGGAACAGAGGCCCAGCAATGCACAACTTGGGCACAGGCTGGCAGGCCACACCACCTGGGCGCCAACTATAGCGGGAGGTGGGGGGGGGAGCGCCTGAGGGCCCCTAGGGAGAGGGGCACTGGAAGTCAGTCCGCTTCTCCCAGCCAGCTGCTGCCTGCAAACTCTGCCAGAGAAGTGGGCATCTGGGGAGGGGGGCGTGGGGGCCAGGGACCCCCCTCCAGGCGCCCGCCATGGGAGATCTCAGCCGCTCTGACTGACTCCTGCACTCAGATTTCATTTGGCGCAGGGTGACGCAGGCAGGAGATGAAAGGCGGCAGGAGTTTATTACACCGAATTTTCAGTTTGTCAGTTTCCATCTATGATACCAGAAGCCACTTGCCCTCCCAGGAGCTCAAGAAGCAGCGGCGGCGGAGGCAGCCCAGAGTCAGGCCAGCCCAGCGCTTGCCCAGACAGGCCAGGCCACTGGGGGCAATGGAGAGGGACCCCGTGCCAAGGTTGCAAAGCCCCCTCCTTGCCTTGCACTGGGCCACCCCCAGTGCCTCCCCACACAAGCCCACAGCCCCCTCCCCAATACCTCCAGAACTCCCCGAGGCCAGGCAAGCCCTTGCCATCCACACGCCACCCAGGCCAGGGCTCCTGCTGCCCACCCTCTCTGCTGCCTGGTGCTGCCCAGAGTCCCCAGCATCCCCTCAATTGTTGTTTATAAATACGTTGAACAACAACCGGCCCAGGCAGAACCCCGTGGCCCCCACTGGGCACTTTCCCCCTTGATGACGAGGAAAGGAGCACTCTTTGGGTTCAGTCAGTCAACCAGATGCAAATCCACCTAACCGTGACCTCGTTCAACACACATTTTACCAGCTATCATGGGGGGGTCTTGTCAAAAGCCTTGCTGAAATCAAGATATACTATGTCCACAGAGTTCCCCTGATCCACTAAGTTTGTAATTCCATCAATCAGATTGGTTTGGCATAGCTTAATTTTGAGAAGCCCGTGCTGGGTCTTAGTAATCGCAGCGTCCTTTCCTAAGTCCTCACAGACCAGCTGTTGAATTCTCTGTTCTAGGAGTCACCTGGGTCTTCCCCCCCCCCCCCCGCCCCGTTTCTGAAGATTGGGACAACCGTTGCCCACCTCTGGTCTTCAGGGAGCTCACCTGTTCTCCAAGGATTCTCAAAGATCCTAGACAAAGGCTCTGAAATTACGTCTGCAAGCTCCTTTAGTCCCCTTGGAGGCAGCTCCTCAGGCCCTGGAGGTGAGAGTCCTGGCCGGCTGAGCAGCGGCATTGTAGTATATCGCATCAAAAGTAATTTTTATGTTGCATTTCAGCAGATCAGTTTCATCTCTCTTACCCCAATCACCGACTCAAAGAGCTGTAGAGTCGGAAGGGACCCCAAAGGTCATCCAGTCCAAGCCCCTGCAGTTCAGAAATCCCCGCTAGAGCATCCCTGATGATGGCCATCCAGACTCTGCTTAAAACCCTCCCTAATAATAATAATAATTCATTATTTATACCCCGCCCATCTGGCTGGGCTTCCACAGCCACTCTGGGCGGCTTCCAACAAAATATTAAAATACAAGACACAAGATTTACCCACCCTGGAAGAGTGGCAGATGAAGGTGATGGACTATATGGAATTGGCGTAAATGACTGGCAGAATCCGAGACCAGGGAGAAGAGTTGGTGGAAGAAGATTGGAAGAAATTTAAAGACTATTTGCAGAAATACTGCAATATTAATGAATGTTAAAATGATGTTGGATTGAAAATAAGTAGTATTGGTAACAAGGTTAATAAGAATATGCAAATATGGATTGATAATGGATGAAAATACATAGTTATAATAGGTTAAGATATAGAGTTAAGATAAATGAAAGAGGGTAAGGATTTGCTGAATTGATTATGTAAATAGGAGTACAAAAAGGGGAGGTGTGAGGAGGTCAAGGAAATAAGCAAATGAGCTTAAAGACATCGAAAAATGGATTTATTTTTAAATTTTTTCTTAGCTATTTGTTTTTTGTATTTTGTATTTTCTTTTTTTTCTATGCATATTTTGGTAATTCCTGTATTTTTCTTTTTATTTCTTTTTCTCTTCTATGTTTTCTTCTTATTTTGTTAATCTTTGCTTTAACTCTTTTTATTCTGTAAACCTATGTTTTTTGTAAAACGCTAATAAATATCTTATAAAAAAAAATACAGTAATGCATCAAACATTAAAAGCTTCCCTAGACAGGGCTGCCTTCAGATGTCTTCTAAAAGTCTGGCAGTTGTTTTTCTCTTTGACATCTGATTGGGAAGGCGTTCCACAGGGCAGGTGCCACCACCAAGAAGGCCCTCTGCCTGGTTCCCTGTAACTTGGCTTCTTGCAGCGAGGGAATCGCCAGAAGGCCCTCGGAGCTGGACCTCAGTGTCCGGGCTGAACGAAGGGGGTTGAGACGCTCCCATGAACAAGAGCCCCCCCCCCCCACTTTCTGAATAGACCCGCCCTGCAAGGGGCGTCAGGGGCCCCTTCTGACTGAGGCCAAAGGCTAAAGAGATTATGGACGTGAGGTCCTCCTTGCCGCAGTTCCCACTCTGAACTGCTTCTCTCCAGACACCTGGCAGCTTTCCTTGTTTCTTGTGCAGAAAATCCAGGGGAGTTTCTCATGGCTGGGAAAGCGCTGGCCTGACCCATTCACACCCCAAGTGGTTATGGACAGGACTGCCTTAATGACCGCCTGCATGACTTGGCCCCTGGTCTAAGGTGAACGCCTGAGGTCCCACTGGCGTGTCCAGCAGGGGGATCCATTAGGCTGGCAAGCAGGCCGGGCGGGGCCTTCTCAGCGGTGGCCCCAAAGGAGGTGCCTGATCTTGCTCGCTCTCCAAATTATTCCTTGGCACCTCTCAACTCTTCTTTTGCCAACCCAATGCCTTGCCCCCACCTTCCAGTATGGCGAGGAAGCATACTTCCCTTTCGTGGTTCACAGCTGGGCTCCTGACTGTCTCCCTCTGCATTCACAGCCCTCTTCTGGCAGCTACCCCCCCCCCCGCCCGCTACTCCTGCCGCTCTCTTTGCAGGGCACTTCACCTTCGCCCCCCCTAATCCCGGCCTCCCGCCTGATCTCCACCATCTCTGGCATCCGCCTTCCCCGGACTTAATCGCCTCCCGCCTCCTGCAACCCAGCCAGCACCGTTCCTTATCTCCATCTCTTAAACCTTTTGTCTCTTCACATATGAGCTTCATAATCTCTTTCAATATATGCACAGCAACATTTCAAAGCTTTCTCCCTTTAGGGAAAAACCCGCTAAAAATCCATTGTCTTTAGAGCGGATGAGCTCACCGGGTGCTGAGGCACTTCCAAGGCTCCCGGCTGCGCTCCCCCAATGCCCCACGGTTTGGGGGCTTAGCCCCACACCAGCCCCCAGCACAAGGGGGCCTCTGGTGTGGAATGACTCCCCTCCATGGTTTTGCCACACACACAGCCTTTCCAATCACGCTTCATGTTCTTATGGAGAAACTCTGCGCACACCAACTGAGGTCTAGAAGACCCTCCCTCCAGTTCCCCACCCGCAAAACCCCCCTTGCAGGAAACTCCAGCCCTCCTTCCACTCCAAGTGGAGCCTGCAGGAATTAATGTCCCGATCCGTTCCAGGCCAAAACACAAGCGAGCGCCAGGCACACTCAAATAGCTCCTGCCCTCCAATTATCCTCGTCCTCCTCTCTCGACTGCGGGGGCTGCTCCTCGCTGCGCCTCCTTCGCCCACCCTCCCAAGCCACAAAAGCAGGCGAAGGAATCTCAGCGCAGCGCCCGGCACCAAATTTCCAAGGAAGCCTCGTGGCAACGGGATGAGCGGGTGCTGCTGAGAGACCCTTGGAAACCTCCCCGGTTCCTTATCCAAGCGGGACGGAGACAGAGAGCTCCTTCCCAAAAGCAGCAGCTGATCTACATGTGCAAAACTCACTTGCTCCGGTGAGATTTGCACACTGGAGTGATTTGCACGTCTGGGGCCCTGTGAGGTCAGAGAGAGGCAATGGCAAAGGCCAAAGGCTCTCTCAACAGGAGAGCCCAGTGGTGGCAGCGATGCGGCTGCTATGAGAGGGCCCACACCCTGCAAGGGGCCTCAGGCTCCCGCTGAAAAATTGCTATTTTTTAATTTTATTTTAAAAAGGGTAATTTGCTTTGAGAACCACCCAGCTTTGGCCACTGGGCAAGAGAACAATGGACCGTAATTGCACAAATGAGATCATCTGCTCCTTGCCAGGAAACAGGGAGGGATAGAGAACCTTTTCTAGCACAAGGCTCCATCTCCTTGTGGGGAGGGAGCCTTGGGGGGCAGAGACACCCCCCACACAATGCGCACCCCTCCCTCATCCCACCCTGCCCTCCTTTCCCGGCATTTGGCCCCCGTTGCGCTCCCCACAACCAGACTCCCCCCCCACTCCGCCCATCCTCACATTAAATGGGGCTTTTAAAAAGGTCCCCCTGTGAACAACGGAGCTTTTAAAAATAAAAAATTGTGGGTCGCATGCAGCCCGGGGGGGGGGGGGGCTGGAAGGACCAGAAGTATCTGTCCATGTTGGGTAATATTCAAAGCAGCTCTCGATAAACACCCAGCGGCAGCCAAGGACACGGAAAGCAATAAACGAATCGAGAAGAAACCATTCAAAAGGGCCTGAAAAGACAAGGGGCGAAACAGGCTTCCACTCTCGCTTTCTCCTCCCACCTCCACGTGCCCCCCCCCCCCGGCTGAACCTTCAAAATCCGCTCCGGAGGGATGGAGCACATCTGGGTGGGGGGCACACGGAGGCAGGAGAGGAAGGGGGAGGCCCCCCCCCGGGGCGAGCAAAACTCCGCAGCCCAATAAAGGCAGCCTTTATGAAGAAAATTTATCTCCCAATATAACCAAATCTCGACTTGTGATGGAGCCTCCAGGAACAGCGACGGCCTGCGGGGGGGGGGGGGGAGCAGCGCAGAGACCGGCCTCCGCCAAGGAAGACCCCCCCAGCCCCTCTCTCCCGCTGGAGGCAGGTAGGGCAGCTCACCAGACAAGCATTTGGGGAAAGACGGGGGTCCCAACACTCAGGGACTGATTTCCAAGGCGCTTGGTGGTTCTCTATCCTTTACTGTTTTTCAGTTTAAACGTCACGGGGTGCTTTCCAGACAGAAGAACACGAATAAACTCATGAAACAGAAAACCTAGGGACCAAAAGCAGGCGAGGACCCCAAAGCCATCACCTGCGACCACAGACAGAAACCCAAATCCAACTACAGTGGTACCTCGCAAGACGAATGCCTTGCAAGACGGAAAACTCGCAAGACGAAAAACTCGCAAGACGAAAGGGTTTTTGGTTTTTTGAGCTGCTTCGCAAGACGATTTTCTCTATGGGCTTGCTTCGCAAGACAGAAACGTCTTGCAAGTTTGTTTCCTTTTTCTTAACACCGTTAATACAGTTGCGACTTGACTTCGAGGAGCAACTCATAGCACGCGGTGTGGTAGCCTTTTTTGAAGACTTTGGTGATTTTTGAAGCTTTTCCAAAACTTTTCCGACACCGTGCTTCGCAAGACGAAAAAATCGCAAGACGAAAAAACTCGCGGAACGAATTAATTTCGTCTTGCGAGGCACCACTGTAACTCAGTGCCAGCACAACAGAATCATTTCTCCCACAATTTCTAGGTCTCTTATGTTGAAACCCAGCCAAGGTGAGATGCAGCCTTAAATCAATGACTTCTCTTCTTCTCTTTCCGTGGTTCATTTTGCGTACCACCCACCCCTGAATATTTTACCTAAACTAAACCGCTCAGTAATCCATTGCTACAGCCATCAGAGCTTACTTCCACTCAATGCTACCACCATTTTCAAATGAACACAATTCTTGTTTGGGACCTCACTCGTTTTCCATTTGGGGGCTAGCAAAACACGGGCCACAGTAGCAGCAGACATAAATAGTCTTTTCTGACACCTGGGAATTTCCCTCTGAATTATCCCCAACAAAAAGGACTCTGGTTATTTTTGGAAAGGTACTTTTAAACATCCCCCCCCCCCAATTCATTATACAGTGGACCCTCGGGTTACATTACTTTCAGGTAACGCAATCCTTGGGTTGCAAATGCGGCAAACCCAGAAGTGTATACTTCCAGGCTTTGCCGCATGCACAGAAGTGCTCAGTTGCGCTGTGCGCATACACAGAACGGCGCCTCCGGTTACAACATTTTTGGGATACGGCCGGGCCCCCTGGACGGATTCCATTCTTAACCGGAAGTACCACTGTATATCACTTCCCAATACTCTTTTGCCCTTTTACAAGTCCACCACAAGTCCAGGCATGCGCAGTCTGTTTTGAGGCCCCCAGCCAACCATCCCTCTGCCTTTCCTCAGCCCAACGGGGTGGGGAGATGGAGGACCCAGGCTTCATTCTCAGGAGGAAAAGGAGGCTGCCCTCCCCCCCCCCAAGCCAAGCGGAAGACCCCCATCAAGGATTCCCAGGGCTCACAAGCCACGGCTGCCACTGGTGACCGCCCTGAGCTCCTCAGAGAGCGACTGGCCCAAAAAGCTCTACAAAACTATAGGGTCCCCACAGCAATAATCCAGAAAGACTTGGCAGAGACTCCGCTGCCAGCCACACACCCCTTTCCAAAGCAGAGATCTGGGGTCACTTTGAACAAACGTCCACGGGTCTTAGGCCCACTCATGGCAGTGGAGAGACTGAGACATCGGGGGGCGGGAAGCAATGGGGCAAACAGTGGGCAGTCCCTCCTCCCCCCAAAACTGCCCCTCTTCAGACAGAGGCTTTCCTGGAAACGCGACGACAAGCAAGAAAGTGGATTTTCAGCCAGCCGGCGCAGGCACTCTCCTCCCCTTGCCCAACAGACGCAGCCCCCCCCCCTGCAGGAACCCTTCTCCGGGCGCAGCCTACCTGGGTGCCTTCGCCTTCCAGCCGAGGGGGGCGGATGCTGGAGAGGTGGACCGTTTTGTAGTCACCTGAGTTGAGCTTCACCACGATGGCGTCTGCGTTCAGCACCTGCATCACCTGCAGGAGGAGAGGAGCAAAGCCAGAGGTCAGAACCGGCCGGCGGCCGTGGGCTTGGGAGAGGAGGGGATCAGGGGATCTTGCTCTTGTTTTTATTACGCATTGTGTGTTTTTGTTTTCTGAACCACCCTGAGATCCATGGATGGGCAGCACATCCAGGAGGTCCCGGGCCTCAAGGAGGTTAGGCTGGCCTCAACCAGAGCCAGGGCCTTTTCAGCCATGGCCCCGATCTGGTGGAACACTCTGTCACAAGAGACCAGGGCCCTGCGGGACTTGACATCTTTCCGCAGGGCCTGCAAGACGGAGCTGTTCCGCCTGGCCTTTGGTCGAGGCTCAGTCTGACCCCTCTCCTTTTACAAGACCCTGCATATAAGTGGCCTCTCTAACTCTTCTCACCGGCTCATAGCTGAGCCTCATGAGTACTTAAGGTTCCCAACCCCTATAGTTATAATTTGCAGGTAACCATCTGATCTGATTTTGATTTTAATCCAATTTTAAGCTGCATTTCAGTCGATTCCTAAATTTTATGTCTTAATGTATTATGTATTTTGATTACAGGTAGGTAGCCATGTTGGTCTGCTGTAGTCAAAACAAAATAAAAAAATTCCAACCAGTAGCACCTTAGAGAGCAACTACAGTGATGCCCCGCAAGACGAATGCCTCGCAAGACGAAAAACTCGCTAGACGAAAGGGTTTTCCGTTTTTTGAGTCGTTCCGCAAGACGAATTTCCCTATGGGCTTGCTTCGCAAGACGAAACATCTTGCGAGTTCTTGCGAGTTTGTTTCCTTTTTCTTAAAGCTGCTAAGCCATTAATAGCTGCTAAGCTGCTAAGCTGTTAATAGCCGCTAAGAGCCGTGCTTCACAAGACGAAAAAACCGCAAGACGAAGAGACTCGCGGAATGGATTAATTTTGTCTTGCGAGGCACCACTGTAAGTTTGTTCTTGGTATGAGCTTTCATGTGCATGCACACTTCTTCAGATTCACTGAAACAGAAGTCACCAGACCCTTGTATATTGTGGGAGGTTGCGGTGGGGTTTTTCTCAGAAAGGTACTCCTACTACCATCTCACCCCTCGCTTTTTCCTGTAAGACCAATTGCAGTCCTTAACAGCCGCCAACAGTTTAACCACACCTATCAGCCAGTCACTCATTCCCAGCCCCCTTCTGAGTAATACCCCTCCCCACCCTCTCACTATATATAAGGGTCTGGTGACTTCTCTTTCAGTGTATCTGAAGAAGTGAGCATGCACACAAAAGCTCATGTATTTTGATGTTAGCCGCCCTGAGCCTGGTTCTGGCCAGGAAGGGTGGCATATAAATCATTTTCTTCTTCTTCTTCTTCCAATGCAATGCAACACAACACAACACAACACAGCCTTGTGGTCCACAACCGGACGCACTGACCCATTGCCCCCCAGAGATTCACACTCAGCTCGTTCCCTGCGTGGCGAAACCCTCTTTTGGAGCAGCCACCTCCAGACAGGGCGGGGAACCGAGGCGCTTTGCCTCTGCCGGAGCTTCTCCTGGGGTCTCCTCGTGAGAAGCGGCGCCTGGAGCCCCAACCGCGGAGCCCCAGAGCCGCCACGTGATCTCCGCTGGGGCTGAGCGCGTTCCTTTTCAAAGGAGCCTCTCAACGCTCCTCTTTCCGCATTCATGTTATCACTCCATTTTTTAAATGCTTGTGAAATGCTTTCCAAAAGCTTTCCAAATGACTTTGTTTTACAGTAAATTACTACCGTAAATTACTACTTCAAAGCGCTGCTCTGCTCAAAGCGCAGGCAGCTATTTCCATATTCCTGACGGGAGGAAGGAGGAGAACGGGAGCAGAGAGACAGGACAGGCTGACACGTCAGCTGCGCTCTGTGGCCCTTGGCGCCTGCACCCGCTGGCCAGGAGGGGCCCACCAGCCCCCACCAGCCCCTCTGAGGGCACCCAAGGGAGAAGAGATGCAAGACCAAGCCCAGCACCCAAGCCACACTCACCAGCCTCCGATTCCCCCTGCATTCTGGTATTATACAGCTGCAGCTTTAAAGGCAGGATTGGAACCCGTAGCCCTCCGGATGCAGCAGCAGAACAACAACATCCCTGCTCAAATTAGTCGAGATTCCTAACACTGCAAGGGGCTGGACCAGATGACCCCCGAGACCCCCACGAATCTCACATGGCTTCCCCATCTCCGGGCTTTGGAATTCGAGTTGAATTACTGATAGGGGTTTTTTATTTTTTAAAAATGATGCGTTGCTAGTCCCCACGAAGGGTTTGCCCTGGAATAGTGTGTCGGCAAGCATGTGCTCCACCTCACACCTCAAACCTCCCCTGCCCCCCCCCCACGCCAAGCCAGCCCCCTCCGGCCACAAGGGAGACCAGCAGAGCCAGCAGAGATGAGCTCCACGCTCCTCTACAGGCCAGAGGGGGACAACTGCTTCCCTCCCTCCGCACCAATGATTCTGGGTCAAAAGGGACTCCCCTGTTAGAATTCCTGCTCCGTGATTGCAGTCATGAGATTGTTGTCTGTTGCATGACGGTGTATGTTTTGACTCCACAGAGTGGGAAGTGATGGAGACGGGATGTTTGTGTTCCTGTGTTCCGTGAAGTGGGACTATTGTCCTTTGTTTTTTGTCTTTCCGGTCTGATTCTAGAGAGAGAGGGAGCCATGTTGCAGTGCTCCGTGTGGGTTTAGATGTAAATAAAGTAGATTAGCCAAAATGCTGTGGTTTGTTACGCAAACTGCGAACACTCTGCGGATCCCTAAGTGTGCCGCTGTCGGTTGGCATCGGTCGCTGTGATGTTCGGGCTGAAGAAAGCTTTTGGAGCTCCCGAACAAACGACCAGGAGGGAGAGAACATGCCACTCGGGCATGTGTCTCTGCCAGGGTCCTACTCGGGTGTAGGCTGAACTCCTGACATCCCCACCCCTCGCACCTTCTGGGGCTGGGAGTCTCATTTCTGGCATTTCAAAGTCCCTCCTCAAGCCGGCTTATAAGATCACAACATTCGGAGGAGGAGTCTGCCTGGATCAAGCCCACTGAGTCCAGCATCCTCTTCTGCCCATGAAAGGAAACTCACAAGCGGGATCCGAGGACAAGAGCCCTTTCCGCTCCTGCCGTTTCCAGAAACTCACATCCAGAGGGACAGTGGAGGGCAGGGCAGAGCCGTCTTGGCTAGGAACCATCAACAGCCCTCTCTGGATTTCTTTCCTCCTCTTTCAGAGCCATCCACTTGCGTGGCACTCACTGCTTCCAGTGGGAGGGAGTTCCGCAGTTTAACGACGGCCTGGGTGAGGAAGGAGGAGGATGCTGTCCAGCCAAAGTTAGCAGACGGTACCCGTAGGCTGAGAAGACCCGAAATGTAGCTACGGCCTCCAATCGCCTGCCCGGGGGCATTAGGGGCTCACCGCACCCCCTGCCCACTCCCCGCTACCCACCACAGACCTTGGGGGCTCTCCCCACCTCCCCCCCGGGACGCCCCTGAAGCCACCTGCCTGTGTCGTCCCCCCCCCCCCCCGGGCCGGCCAGCTCCCATCATCCGACCACCAAGACTCAGAAACCAAGCAGAATCGGAAGCCCCCGGCTCCCAGCAGCTGCCCTCCAGCCAATCACAACCAGAAGAAGGGGGGCCCCATTCCAGGAGCGGATCCTGCCCCACCTTCCCCCCCCCAACCTGGCGGAGAGCAGCAAGTGCCTCTAATGTGCCTCTCAAGAGCATCATGAAGATTGATTTGCGCTGGCGGGGCTGCGGCTGGGGCCGCCCGCTCGCACTCAGAGCTCTCCGGCATCTGTCCTGATTTTCCTTGTCACTCGTAATTCGCGGAGAGGCGGAGAGGGACCCAAAACTGACACTCCAGGATTGGGCGGCCCAGGGGGCTTTGCGCCGCGCCTTCCTTCGGCGCCAAATTAAGTGGCTTTTAGAGGCAGCAGGAGGAACAGAACACACACAAACACAGACACAAAACACACAGAGGAGCAGAAGAAGGAGAGATTGCAGGATCAGGCTGAGGGCCCTTCTCTCCCACACACTGGGAGGCCTGGAAGCGAGGGGGGTCTAGGAGCAATTGCGGGGTTGGAAGGGGCCTCCAGAGTCATCTAGTCCAACCCCCTGTGATGCAGGAATCCCAGCTGGAGAATCGCTAGGCAAATTCCTTCATCCGAGGCACAGATGAGGAGAAGCAGAGCTGGAGCCAGTGGAAGCTGGCAAAGGACCGGCTCCCTGCTGCCCGCTTGCAGGCAGAAAAGGGCACCTGGGGCAACAAAAGCTGGTGCCCAAACAAATGAAGATGTCTTCCAGGTGCCACAAGGGCTCTGCGGAGTCTTTCTTGAGAGCGCAGCGCTTGGAAGACCAGCCGATGCCTCGTGCCACTGACCGCCTTCCTGATGCCAGCGCTGAGCTTTCCTCCCTATCCTCCTTCTTCTTTGGCCATCCCTTGTAGCTGAGTAAGATTGTCGTCCGTAAACAAGGTTTTAACAATGAGTCCGTAAGTGACTGTGGAGGCCAGTTCTGGATCCACACGTCCTTCCACAGTGGGGACATTGGTTTCCGGACAGGAGCTGATCACAATGAGGGTTTGCCAAGCGTTCCTTCCTCTTAGCACATTTCTCCCTTGTGTCCTGAGTTCTAGTGTCTTCAAAGTCCATGACGCCTTTGGTAAAGGCTTTTCTCCAACTGGAGTGCTCACAGGCCAGTGTTTATAAGACATTTTTAAAAATTTGCTTTGAGACAGTCTTTAAACCTCTTTTGTTGACCACCAACATTATGCTTTCCATGTTCAAGTTCAGAAGAGTAGTTGGTTTGGAAGATGATAATCAGGCAATAATCATTACATTTTTTAAGACTTGCCTTGAGACAGTCTTTCTTTAAACCTCTTTCGTTGACCACCATGCCAGCCTCTGCCATAAACAGCTGGCTGCTATTCCAGCAGTGCTGGGGCTGGAGTAGATGACCCCTGGGGTCCCTTCGAACTGTACTAGCAGGCGCACATGAGCAGACAGGCGAGCGACTCGGCTGAGGCAGGGAAGGGGGGCACCTCCCAAGCCCCCCACTACGCCGGCTGCCCCCTCAGCGTTCACCATGGCTCAGCAGTGCTCAGCAGCGCATGGCACAACGGAGCCAACCTGGAGGTCCCAGGGGTCGTTCCCTGCCTGAGAACCCCTGCCAGCCAGTGCAGACGGCCCGGCGGCCCGACTCTGCGCACAGCAGCTCCCCCTGCCCCTGCTCCCCCCTCCCTTACTTGGCAGCCTTCGTGGCAAAAGAGCGTTTTTGCCCGGCGGCAAAAGCCAGACACCTTCCGACAAGCTCAGCGGCCGAGCGCTTGGTGGGCACCTCTCCTCCAGGGACCATATGGTGGGGAAGAGCTGCCCTCAGCAGAAAGGAGGGCGAGGGGGGGGCTGGCAGGGGGGCCGGCATGGCAGCCGCGAAGGCAGGCCGCCTAATCGTTCTGAAGGGAACAGGCTGCTGAGCTGAGCGGAGGAGACAAGGAGACTCTCCGGCCGTGGAGAGAGGCTGCCAAGGATGCTGGCTCAGCAGGGAGGCAGGCGGGGGCCAGGGGGGGGCCTCACCCACCCGCAGGCTCCAGGTAGGAGCTGGGGAAGGCGCAGACAGAGGCCCCCACCGCTTCCCTGGCTGCAGGAGGAGGGGGCGAAGGGGACCCCACACACCCCAGATCATCTACCCAAAGATGTGCTGCTGCAAGAAAATTAAGACTCTCTTCCCTTCCGTTTTTAAGCAGCGGTCGGGTGGCCACCTGTCACAGGTGCTTTGGCCGAGATTCCTGGCATTGGAAGGGGCTGGACTGGATGGCCTTTGGGGGTCCCTCCCAACTCTGTAATTCTATGATTCTGTGTTGCTGAATTAAAGATTTAAAGAACCTTTTAATGAGGGCGAAAGAGGAGAGCGCAAAATATGATCTGAAGCTCAAAATCAAAAAAAATGAAGACCGTGGCTACTGGTCCCATCACCTCCTGGCAAATAGAAGGGGAAGAAATGGAGGCAGTGAGAGATTTTACTTTCTTGGGCTCCGTGATCAGTGCAGATGGTGACAGCAGTCACGAAATTAAAAGACGCCTGCTTCTTGGGAGAAAAACAATGACAGGCCTAGACAGCATCTTAAAAAGCAGAGACATCACCTTGCCAACAAAGGTTCATATAGTTCAAGCTATGGTTTTCCGAGTAGTGATGTATGGAAGTGAGAGCTGGACCATAAAGAAGGCTGATCACCGAAGAATGGGTGCTTTTGAATTCGGGTGCTGGAGGAGACTCTTGAGAGTCCCATGGACTGCAAGAAGATCAAACCTCTCCATTCTGAAGGAAATCAGCCCCGAGTGCTCACTGGAAGGACAGATCCTGAAGCTGAGGCTCCAGTACTTTGGCCACCTCCTGAGAAGAGAAGACTCCCTGGAAAAGACCCTGATCTTGGGAAAGATGGAGGGCACAAGGAGAAGGGGACGACGGAGAACGAGATGGTGGGACAGCGTTCTCGAAGCTACCAGCATGAGGGAGGCAGTGGAAGACAGGAGTGCCTGGAGTGCTCTGTTCCAGGGGGGCATGAAGAGGCGGACACCACTAAACGACTAAACAACAACATGTTGCTGAACTACCAAGAAAGGTTTCTGGGGAAGCCCAGCCAGATGGGCGGGGTATAAAGAATAAATTGTTATCTATTTTTCTTCTTCTTCTTCTTCCTCTTATTCTTATTATTATTATTATTATTAGACCGTTTAGGACTTCCTGACTTTGAAACAAAGAGGGCATCTCAGAAAGGTATAAATTGATGTGTGCTGTGGAGAAAGGGACGTTTTCCTCCCAGAACGAGAAGCGGGGGCCCTCCAAGGAAGATTCAAGGCGGCCGAAATAAAGTCCTTCTTCGCGCAGCACATAATTAAAGCTACAGGATTTGCGGTCGGACCCTCAAATTTAAGAGGGGATTAGGCAAATCTTACCTAGGCAAATCGAGGAGGCGGGGGAGGCCTTCTCCGCAGCCATGTCGGGGGGGGGGGGGGGCTCTGTTCTACCGACATTGTAGCAGGACTTTTGGAGGCCAAAATGGCTATTGGCGACGATAGCCATTCTCTGCCTCCGCAGCCGAAAGCGGAAAATATTCCTGTTTGCCAAATGCTGAGAAGTGCAGGACGGGAGAGTTGCTCTTGTGCTCGGATTCCACTTGTGGGCTTCCCATCGTGGGCATCCTGGGCCTCATCCTGCAGGCTCTGCTTAGGTGGCTGCAGGAGTGTGGCTCCTGCACTCATGTCTGGATACAAAGGGACCAGGACGCTTCCAGGAGCTGTTTTCAAAGAGGGCAGAATTTGACCTGCAAGGGGAGTTCCTGCACCCGTTCCTTGAGACATCGGATTTGGCCAAAGTTCACCCGCCTTTGTGCCTTCTGTCTGGACTAACGTGCTCTTGGTTGGGCTGCCTTTGAAAAGGGCCAGAAACTTCAGCTGGCTCTTGGAGCTGCAGCCGGACAGTCGACCAGGGATGGATAGAGGGAGCAAACATCTCCCTTGTCAAAACAGCTCCATTGGGCAGCCAGTCTGCTCCCAGGCACAATGCAAAGTTCTGGGAATGTCCTATAAAGCCCTTCACAGCTCAGATCCAGCCCACCTGAAAGACCCCAACCTGCCAGGCGAACCTGCCGGAATCTGATATCTTCAGGGTGGGGGGGGGGGCCTTCTCTCAGTCCCACCCCCCTCACAACCCCGCTGGGTGGGGACGCAGGAGAGGGCCTTCTCGGTGGTGGCTTCTCCAGGCATCTTTGGAACTCCCTGCCAAGGGAAGTCAAGGCTCCCTCCTTGCTCTCCTTCTGACAGCAGGGGAAGAACCGACTGCTTTTAACGAAAGGTCTGCTGCTGTGATGGTTTTATTGTAATCAATACTTCTTACACACACATACAGACATATATTCCATTAATGTTTAATAGTTCTTAATTGCTGCTTTTTGTACTATGTTTTTGGCACTGTGGGTTAAACCACAGAGCCTAGGACTTGCTGATCAGAAGGTCGGCAGTTCAAATCCCCGCAATGGGGTGGGCTCCCGTTGCTCAGTCCCTGCTCCTGCCAACCTAGCAGGTTGAAAGCACGTCAAAGTGCAAGTAGATCAATAGGTACCGCTCCGGCGGGAAGGTAAAGGGCATTTCCGTGCGCTGCTCTGGTTCGCCAGAAGTGGCTTAGTCATGCTGGCCACATGACCCGGAAGCTGCACGCTGGCTCCCTCGGCCAATAAAGCGAGATGAGCGCCGCAACCCCAGAGTCGGCCAGGACTGGACCTAATGGTCAGGGGGCCCTTCACCTTTACCTTTACTTTAGCTGCAAGCCATGTTGAGTCGCGGTCATGGAAAAACACAACATCATCATCATCATTATTATTATTATTATTATTATTATTATTATTCCTGGTGAGCACAGAGGACGAGGAGCCAGAGGAAGACATGCTTTCCGCAAAGTCTGAGGCCCCATTTCCATCCTGGATGCTGGACCAAGGAGCGAGCCTTGTTCCCGCGCTCAGCCAGACGGGCCAAGGGCACCACCTAGCGGCCGTTCCCAAAACCTCACTTCAGGACAGCTTCACGGCAATCTGAGCCCGGTCACTTCTGCTTCTGGAGCACCCAAGGAGGAGCTGGTGGGTGGGCGCCCAGAGCTCTCCCCCACAGATGCATCAAACAGAAGTAGCAAGACTGGGGAGCAAGTTTGTGTGACACAAACCTGTCACACAAAAAGAGGTGGGCAGGCAGGGGCACAAATGATCTCCCTGCACAGAGTTGATGCCCCAAACGCTTCCAGGATAGATGGCTGCAATGCCCTGGGCATGGTGCGGCCCCTGGAGACGGGCCAGGAAATAAATAAATAAATAAATAATTTTTTGTTTATACTCCGCCCTCCCCAGCCAAGACCGGGCTCAGTGCAGCTAACAACTGATCCAAAAAACAAATTGATTAAAAAACAACATTAAAACATTAAAATGCAGCCTCATTTCAATGGAAACTCAAATCAAAAACTTTTTTGGGGGATGAAAACATCAGGTCGTCACCAAGGCCAACTATCCAGACTGGTCCTACATGGGCCAGAAAAACGCCAGGGAAGTCCCCAAATAGGAGTTCCATCACAGGAGGAGAAAGGAAAAAGGAAAGGGGAGAAGGGGATCAAGTTGATTCCAAGCCAAAGGCCAGGCGGAACAACTCTGTCTTACAGGCCCTGCGGAAAGAGATCAGGGGCCCTGGTCTCAGGAGACAGAGCGTTCCACCAGGCCGGAGCCATCACTGAAAAGGCCCTGGCTCTGGTTGAGGCTAATCTGACTTCCTTAGGGCCCAGGACCTCTAGGGTGTTGCTATTTATGGACCTTAAGATCCTCCATGGGGCAGACCAGGAGAGGCGGTCCCGTAGGTATGAGGGTCCTAGGCCGTGAAGGGCTTGAAAGGTCAAAGGTAAAGGGACCCCTGACCATTAGGTCCAGTCGTGGCCGACTCTGGGGTTGCGGCGCTCATCTCGCTTTATTGGCCGAGGGAGCCGGTGTCCAGCTTCTGGGTCATGAATCAGAGCAGCGCACGGAAACGCCATTTACCTTCCCGCCAGAGCGGTACCTATTTATCTACTTGCACTTTGATGTGCTTTCAAACTGCTAGGTTGGTAGGAGCAGGGGCCAAGAAATAGGAGCTCACCCCATTGCGGGTATTCGAACCGCCAATCTTCTGATCGGCAAGTCCTAGGCTCTGTGGTTTAACCCACAGCGCCACCCGCGTCCCTGAAAAGTCAAAACCAGCACCTTAAATCTGACCCTGTACTCCCCCGGGAGCCAGTTCAGCTGGAAAACAGGAAACAGGAACGGGCTCAGAATGCTTTTGCCTGCTACACGCAGGTGATGCGAGGACAGGCTCCCGGTTTACTCCCAGGCACATCCCCAGGGGCTGCCGCCTTCCGCCTTTCCAGGCCTCCTTGCCCCTGCCCCTGCAGGGAGACCTGCCTTCAGCTTCAAAGGCCCCCCACCCCTGAACGGGGTCACAAGACCCTTTCCTCCGAGTTAGTCACAGCCTGGAGCTGCGATGGGCTCAGACTGCTCTTCTTCCGCCCACTGCTCTTATTCTTAGCACGCCGCATCAGAATTTTGTTTGTTGACTTCTCTCCGTATTCAGCGAGCTGCCTCCAGAGGGGATTCATCGCAGGAAGAGGAGGCGGAAGCGCGGAGTAACGGAATAACCCTTGCGAGGCGCAGGGAGGCTCAGGGTCACGCGGGGCAGCGGGCAGGCAACTGCAGGGACCCTCCCCGGGGGGACGAGGGCGAGGGCTCTGGGGCAGAAGAGTCTGCCCCAGAGAAGCTCTTCTGGGTGATTCTGTGGGGGGCCACACAGCCCAACTCCATCCCGCCAGCCTGAAGATGCAGCGCTGCCATCCTCTCAGAAGACCCCTCGGCAAAAACCCAGGAAGACCAGAGCCTTCCTTGCTCCATCGGAGGAAGAGGCAACAGGGGGAGGCTGGGCCCTGGAAGGGGAGAAACCCCTTGCAGGGCAGAAGGTGGGTCCCCGCTCTTGCTGCTACAAGGGGGCTCAGCCCCACCTTCTGCCTTGCTCTACCGCTCTTTTAAACCTTCCCCTTCCCTGCCCCACAGCTGCTATAGAAGCGAAGGTGCCTGGGAGGAAGACCCCCACAGAAACTGGAAACGGCGCCAGCCAGGGCAGAGCAGGCACCTGCAGCAGCCAGGTGCATGCGTGGAAATCCTATTTATTGGATCGCTTTCTTAGAAAGAGTTATCGTCAGCCACACAAATGCACATCATGTTGCAGGTGCTGGTGTGATTTTCCACGCAGCAACACACACTTTCCTCCCATTACAGACATTGCATCTCCGTAGAAGCTGGCCTATCCATTGCTATTCCGGTAAACAGACAGAACCAAGAGGATCTGGGCCTTAGCAAAGTGGCCCAGTGCCCGAAACTCAGATATATAAGCTACCGCATTTTTCGCTCTATCGGACGCACTTTTTCCCCTCCAAAAATGAAGGATCAGGCTGTGCCTTGGCCAAAGGCCTGGTGGAACAGCTCCGTCTTGCAGGCCCTGTGGAAAGATGTCAAGTCCCACAGGGCCCTGGTCTCTTGGGACAGAGCGTTCCACCAGATCGGGGCCACAGCCGAAAAAACCCTGGCTCTGGTTGAGGCCAGCCTAATCTCCCTGTGGCCCAGGACCTCCAAGATGTTTTTATTTGAAGACCGTAAGGTCCTCCGAGGGACATACCAGGAAAGGTGTCCCATAGGTATGAGGGTCCTAGGCTGTATAGGACTGTATAAGCTCTTCTGCTTCCCTGCTTCAGGAGGCCAGAGGGACCAGCCAGGTGGAGATGCCAGGTGCCAACCTGGAACCCAGAGATCTCCACGTGGGCATGACTGGCCCTGTGCCAGTCACAAAACATGTGCCTGGGGAATTTCAGACACTGACCAGACCACGTGCCGCTCCCCTGGAGCTCCACCAGCTCTCTCCTGAGCAGGTGAGAATAGACACTGGCGTCGGGGGAGTGAGCCCTGGCCAGGAGCGGGCAGCACCCAGAGATGGCAGCCCGGGCGAGGGGAAGGCAAGGGGGCTTGAGGCTCCAGGCCCCTTCCTGGCTGCCCAGGCCTGTGGCTCTGCTGCCCTGCGTCACCGAGAGAGGGTGCCCCTGCACCATATCGGCCTGGCAAAGCCCCCCCCCCCTTGCCTACCTTGGCCACAAACTGCTTGTCCTTCTGGTCCAGGTTGGCCGTGGGCGCCACGTAGTCCCTCCAGATCCTCAGCTTGCGCTCTTTGGCATACCTAGAACACAGCGAAGAATCAGAGTCCAAAGGGGACCAGAGAAACCCCCTCGGAGGAGGAAGAGGCCCCCCCTGCAAGGCAGAACATTGGGCTGGGCCAGAACCCCGTCACCTGCTGAAAGTATTTTGAAAAGACTGGAATGATTTATTTATTTTTAACATACTTAAAAAGACCACTGTGAACAGTTAAAATCACTGGCGGGGATATAATGACACTTGCAATGTGAAATGAACTTGGGAAACTATGAATATATGATAGATAATGATAATAATGATAATGATGATGATGATGATGATAATAATAATAATAATAATAATAATAATAATAATAATAATAATAATAATAATAATAATAATAATATATTTATACCCCGCCCGTCTGGCTGGGTTTCTCCAGCCACTCTGGGCGGCTTCCAATGGAATATTAAAATACAATAACCCATTAAACATTAAAAGCTTCCCTAAACAGGGCTGCCTTCAGGTGTCTTCTAAAAGTTTGGTAGTTATTTTTCTCTTTGACATCTGGTAGGCGGACAGTAAAAGATGAAGAAAAAGGAAAGAGAATGTATTTGCTTTGGAAATGAAACCCATGGAGGGAGGGGAGGAGGTCCAAAGATTTGAAAGAGCCTCTTTAATGTTTTCGAAATGGTGCAAGTTAAAATATATAAATGTATGTATAAGCAATAAAGATTTATTTAAAAAAAGAACCCCATCGCCCAAAGCTCCCCTTAGCACCTATCCCCTTTTAAGAGGCAGCCCAATTAGAAAGGTGCCCCCTCTGGGTATTGGTGCCTGCGAAATGTTCCGCAAGGCCTGCAAGTGTCAAGATAAGCCTCCAAATAATGTGAAGCTGCTACCAGGATGAGCCCGTATCTGTTTGGATTCACTTGCTTTGTTATCGCTGCACCCAACCCTCCCACAAGCCCACCTTTGGGCCGGGGGATCTGGCCGCCCTTCTCAAGGAGCCCTCCCCTCCCTAAGCCCCCTCTGTGAAGTGGAAGAGGAGCCCCACGGCCTAGGATCCTCGTAGCTATGGGACTGCCTCTCCTGGTATGCCCCAAGGAGGCCCTTAAGGTCCACAAATGACAACACTTTGGAGGTCCCAAGTCGCAAGGTCTCAGCTAGGGCCGGGGCCTTTTCAGTACTGGCCCCGACTTGGTGGAACGCTCTGTCACAAGAGACCAGGGCCCTGCGGGACTTGACATCTTTCCGCAGGGCCTGCAAGACAGAGCTGTTCCGCCTGGCCTTTGGTTTGGACTCAGTCTGACCCTTGTGTTTCCCTCCCCTTATGGTCTTGATCTATGGGCTACTTTTAAAATGAGGCTGCATTTTAAATTGCATTTTAACCTGTATTTTAAATTGGTGTCTCTCCCCCCCCCCCATTATGTTTTTACTGTAATTTTACTGGTGTTAGCTGCCCTGAGCCTGGCTCTGGCCGGGAAGGTCGGGGTATAAATAAATTATTATTATTATTATTATTATTATTATTATTATTATTAAGGGCAGGCACCAGGCTGGGCAGGGCTACCTCTCGGCCGCTCGCAGCTTCTCTGCTCCTCGGGTGTAAACGGCGATGGACCAGTCGACGCAGCGAGCAAAGCCTTCCTTCAGGAGCAGCTCGGTGATGTTCCCATTCTGCAGCCGGGCACACAGAGAAAGAGAGAGTGAGTGTGTCAGGGAGCTAAAAACTCCAGCTTCATGGACACACACAACCCCTGAACCCCCCCCCCCCAGATCCTCGACAGATTACGTTTGCTCAGGGCAAACCTAAATATATCTTCGTTATTCTCATTATTGCCTTTATTTGTGCATCAGTTCATTCATTCGTTAGATTTCTGTCCTGCCCTGCCTCCTAAAGCAGCCCAAGGTGGCAAAGTGGTAAAAGAGGACAATTAAAAATAAAATAAAATGCATTTAAAATGACAGAACACATCTGAAAACATTGTTATGCTTGCTGATCCAGTTTATGGCCTGCCCTTCCCCATCAGGCTCCAGCAGGGGGGGGCGACGACAATGTCAAATTCAATATTAAAAACAAAATTTGTTAAGATGCCTTGAGCTGCCTGCAGCAAGAGAAGGCATCTAATAAATTTAATAAATAATAGTAATAAACTAGTTGCAGGAACACGTAGAAGTCGGGCTGGGCCTCACTTACTTGGGCGCGGGGGGGGGGGGGGGAGAGAGAGATTTGCTGCAAAGACTCCTGCCTCCCCCCCAGCCCCTCCCCAGTCTCAAGAGCCACCAGGAGGGAGAGAGTCTGTGTCTCCAGAGGACCAGAGCTCCAGCCCCACTGGCCCCTCACAGAGATGGCCAAGCAGAAGGGCCCAGTGCCAGGCACTGCCCCAAAGACCTTACAATCACCATACGGGGGGGGGGGGGTGAGGATTGTTAGAATTCCTGCTTTGTGATTGCAGTCATGGGATTGTTGTCTATCACATGACGGTGGATGTTTTGACTTCACAGAGTGGGAAGTGACGGAGACAGGATGTTTGTGTTCCTGTGTTCCGTGAAGTGGGACTATTGTCCTTATTCTCTTTGCTGTCTGATACTAGAGAGAGAGGAAGCCATGTTGTAGTGCTCCGTGTGTGTTTAGATGTAAATAAAGTAGATTAGCCAAAATGCTGAGTTCTGTTATGCAACTGCGCAAGCTCTGCAGATCCCTAAGTGTGCTGATGTCTGTTGGCATCGGTCACTTTGATGTTCAGGCTGAAGAAAGCTTTTGAAGCTCCCAAACAAATGACCAGGAGGGAGAGAACATGCCAGTCGGACAGGTGTCTCTGCCAGGGTCCTACTCTAGTGTAGAACGAGCTCCTGACAAGGATGAGGGAAGGGCAGCGAGGAAGACCAAGAGACCTGGCCAGGGGCAGAGGTTGAGAAGGGGATGAGACTCAGCTATGCCCAGTCTGGAGGGCAATGTGGGGAGATGTGGGGTGCCCAGGGCCCCAAGTCTTCTGACAAGGAGGCCCCCCAACAATAGCTGTCAACTTCTCCCTGTTCTTGTGAGGAATCCTATTCGGAATAAGGGAATTTCCTTTAAAAAAAGGGAAACGTTGACAGCTATGCCCCCAACCTCTCTTCTCCCGAGAAAGCCCCAACCCTGTCGAAAAGACCAGGCCCTGCAGAAGGGGGGTGTCTTCTGCTCTTCCGTCTCTCGGCCCCCCAGGTTCTTCTACTGCTGCCCCCCGCCTGCCCCTCAGGTCCCCAGCACACCCACCCCTGCAAGCCCCTTGAGACCCACCCAGCCCCACGAGTGTAGCCAAGCCCAGACTGGCCTGGACTGACCCCCCCACCACCAAGAGTCTGCCTCTGGCTCTTGCCCCAGGATGCTAAAGGAGGAGGGGGCCCCCAAGGAGCTCTCCGGACACCCCACGGCCGTCCCAGGGGCCCCACACCTGCCCCCCACCCCCCGCTCTGCACTTGCCGGATGAAGGATGGTGCCCAGAATATTCTGGTTGTGGCAGCTCTCCAGGACGATCTGCACGTCCCTCTGGAGCAGACGAGACTCCGTGAAGAACTTGGCTTCCGCCGCAAAGGGCTCGGGGGTCTCCGTGCCGTCCGCTTCCCGCTTGAAGGTGGGGCACTGGTTGGGGGGGGGGGCAAGACAAGTCAGGGCAGGAAGGAGAGCAGAACCGGGACCAAGGCTCTTGGCACCCCCAAGACACAGACACAGCCATTAGAGCTCCCCAGCTGACTTGGCCCCAGAGCCATGCCTGAGGCCCTCCAGACGGGGGCAGGATCCCCTCAGCCTTCTTTGGGGAGTGCCAACGCCTGCCTCCGTGGGTCACCCTCTGCGGGGCACAAGGGCCATTCCCTCAGGGCCCAGGTGGCAGCTGGGCCAGGATCCCCAGTAGAAAAAAAGACAGCTACAGAACCCAGAAATCACACAAAACAAATGAAATACCGTGAAAATCCCTGAAACGAGAAGTAATTGACTGGAAATATTATCTTATAGAAATAAGCTAAATAATAAAAATCAAAAAGCTTAAGGAAAAAATTAGAAAGACCTAGAATTAAAGCCTTAGCGGGATGCCGGCTATAAACCCCGTTTCACTGAACTATTCAGTTTCCTCAGAAGGAAATGGAGAAATCGTAAACCTTAAATGACCAAATCGTAAACCTTAAATGATCCCCAGGCCCCCCACAAACACCCCGGCCCACCCACCCTAGCCAGCAAGACCCACAGCTGGGTCAGAGGGGGCTCCGAGGGAAACCCCCCAGGGAGGCAAAGCTCCTTCCTGACTCCCCCTCCCCAGCCTCAATACCGGACGGAAAGGGGTCACTCCGTGAAGAGGAGTCACAGGCAGGGGAAGGGAATCCCAGGTCTGACAGGAATCTCAGAACTAGGGAATTGCAAGGGACCCCCAAGGATCATCTAGCCCAACCCCCTGCAATCGCAGCTGAAGCATCGCTCTGCTTATAAACCTCCAAGGAAGGAGAGTCCACGGCTTTTGGAGAGGATTTGCCAATATTTCACAGCCTTGCAGGTGAAAAGCAGGACATTTGGCCCCGGCCTTGGGCTGGCTTCTTGGCTCAAACGACAGCGGAGCCAATGGTTCCATTTGCGACCCATGGAGAGAAGGCACGAGGGGACAAATCCGCACACGGAGCCGCTCCCTGGGCCCCAAAATCTTCCTGCCCGCTCAGAGAGGGGCCTCGGGTGCCACCCAGTCCTTCCTCTGGCCAGGCTCTCCCAGAACTCCCTTCCTCCCCCTCCATCGATTCACTCAGCAGAACTCGCACTCGCCACCCCTCAGCCCCACACGGGCGCCGTGAGGGGACAGGGCCTCCAGGCTGCTCACCTTGATGCCGGAGAGCATGACCGTCACCAGGTAGTTGTCGGGAAGGAGCAGAGCCCGCACCACGCTGCCGTCCCGGACGTGCTCGATGATGGCTGCGGGAGAGAGAGAGTTTCCACCAGGGCTGAGTGCTTGGAGGCAGGAGGAGCAGCCCAGGAATCGGCCTCCTTCCGAGTCAGACCATTGAGATCAGTGCCGCCTACACCAGAGGAAGGCAACCTAAAGCCCGGGGGCCGAATCCGGCCCAATCGCCTTCTCAATCCAGCCGTGGACGGTCCGGGAATCAGCGTGTTTTTACATGAGTAGAATGTGTGCTTTTATTTACAATGCATCTCTGAGTTATTTGTGGGGCATAGGAATTCATTCATTCCCCCCACAAAAAAATATAGTCCGGCCCCCCACAAGGTCTGAGGGACAGTGGACCGGCCCACGGCGTCCATGGACAGGCAGAGGAGGCTCTCCGGAGCCCACCCTGGAGAAACCGGGGACTGAAGCTGGGACCTTCGCAGCAAGCATAATCATAGCCTGCTGGATCAGGCCCATGGCCCTTGGAGACCTGCCTCCCGGTCTCACGGGGGCCAAACGGATGCCCCAAAAGGAAACTCCAGGGCCGGATTCAAGTGCAAGAGCAGCTCTGTCCGGCCGTGGCCGCAGGCAGCTTGTATCCAGATGCCTCCCCAAACCGGGTCCAGAAAGGTCTACCTGCTGACCGAGGGCATTGGAATACTTTGAACACAGAGTTGAACTGTGGAACTCCCTCCCACCGGAGGCGGTGCTGGCGACCAACTTGCGGAGATCTTTAAAAAAAGGATTGTGCAAGTTCATGGAGGAGGAGGAGATTATTAATATTTGATGAATTATTGTATTTTAATATTTTGTTGGAAGCCGCCCAGAATGGCTGGGGAAACCCAGCCAGATGGGCGGGCTACAAATAATAAATTACTATTATTATTAATGGCTGCCAGCGACAACAGCTCTCCCTCAGCTGGAGGCAGCGAGGCACCTGAATGCCCATGGCTGGAAGAGGGGGCGGTGCTTGGATCCTGCTGGCAGGTTTCCCATAATAAGCATCTCAGTCAGCCACCGTGAGCACCTGACCCAGACTCTTCTCTTCTCACTTCCCCTGGGTATAGTAAGGTTTCTTTAACCCTCATCTCTATTCCACAAAGCGCTCCGCTCACTGCCTTCCACATGCTCACTTGCAGTTTTATTTATTTTGGCTTTATTTTACGCCTGTCTCATTCGAGGGCGACCGACAGACTATGTGTATATGCTGTTTGGCAGCACAGGATTCTGCAGAAACTTCTTTGGGGAAAATAGTAAAATCCCTTTTTTTTAGACCAAGGAAGGTCTGCAGACACACAGGGCCCTGGCACTGCCCCCCCCCCCCTCAGCAGCAGCCCTCCCTCCTTTGCCAGGGCCCTGCCCTAAACTGCCCTGCGTCTCACCATTGACGGGCTTCTGGTGCATGGAGTCCACAAAGTGGCGGGGGTTCTCGATGGTGTACTTCAGGTCCCGGACGGTGTGGGATCCGGTGCCGTCACTCCACATGCCCTTCTTGGCGATCCTGGCCTGCTCCTCCAGCTCAGCCAGCCGGTTCTGCTCTGGACTGGGGGCAGACAAGACCGTCAGACAAACCACCCAACCCTGCGGTCGTCACCCAAGGCCCACAGAGCTTTCCCAGGGAGGGCATGCAGAGGATCTGCACTGTTAACAATGCCAAAAAATAATCAGAGCAGGGGGAAATTAGGGGGCCTTTCTGCTGTCAACTTTGTTGTTGTTGTTGTTTAGTCGTTTAGTCATGTCCGACTTCGTGACCCCCTGGACCAGAGCACGCCAGGCACCTCTGTTCTCCACTACCTCCCGCAGTTTGGTCAAACTCATGCTGGTAACCTCGAAAACACTATCCAACCATCTCGTCCTCTGTCGTCTCCTTCTCCTTGTGCCCTCCATCTTTCCCAACATCAGGGTCTTTTCCAGGGAGTCTTCTCTTCTCATGAGGTGGCCAAAGTACTGGAGCCTCAGCTTCAGGATCTGTCCTTCCAGTGAGCACTCAGGGCTGATTTCCTTAAGAATGGATGCGTTTGATCTTCTTGCAGTCCATGGGACTCTCAAGAGTCTCCTCCAGCACCATAATTCAAAAGCATCAATTCTTCGGCGATTAGCCTTCTCAACTTTAGACACCCTCATTTCGCTAAGCACTAAGACTGGTCCTTGCTGCCTTAGCTACCGGAGGTTTTACAGGCGGGCTGGATTTTCACGAGGCATTATTCTGTTTCCCAACACTGTCAAACCGATAGTTACGTAAATTAAACTAACAAATATACCCACAACGTAACTGGTTGTGTTTAACTATATAAATTCTTTATGCATCATATTTTAACATAACTCTTTTCACATTATCTAATTGAGAAGAAGCAATTAAAGACCAATGTTTAGAACAGGAAATACAAATAGATCAGTTCTCATAAACGTAATGTCCAAATAGAAGCTTTTGTGTTCCACGTATGTCTTAGCGAATACAAGTGTCAAAAATAGCAAAATATAGTTGCTGTATGCAGGTGTCACTCGTTCCATGTCTCTGATACACAAAATATGAGTGAGCACGGCTGACGAAAACCGGCACGGAGAAACAAGGTATTATTCCGGGAATCCTTGTCACGTTCAAGTTCTTTCGTCTGACACCGGCATACGGCAACTGTATTTTGCAAAGGGACAAGTTAAGATCTTTCGTATCCTTCATCTGATACCTGCACACAACCATACTTTGCCAAGGCAGATGTGGAACATTACAAAGAAAAGTTCATATTTTGCAAGTACTGCTCCTTAAAAGTTGTTACATTTGACACTTGTATTCGCTAAGACATACGTGGAAGACAATCTTACTCGGCTACGAGGGAACACCAAAGAAGGAAGAAAATAATTTCAGCCACTCAGTCAAGTACAATGCAAAGGTGGGATGTCAAGAGATTTATCCTGCAACAGACCCTCATGTATCTGTCAGCCCACGCCCCTTCTGCCTTACCCTGTCGCTGGGTCTATAAGGGAACAGGGCTCCCGTGACAATCTCTGGCTCAAAGCCTGAGCAGGCCACAGAGGGCAGGGGCTCAGGGAGACCCCTTCACACCCAGAGTGAGCAACCAAGCCTTGGGCAGACCAGAACCACCACATTTGCCCTCTGGCCTTGCGGCAAATTGTTGCCACCTTCGTCAGCCGGCACAGCGCTATGCATCAGAAAGGATACTGCTATTAGGAAGAGAGGAGCCTGCAGGATTCGGCCAACAGCTCATCTAATTCAGCGCCTTCTCAGCGGCTGAACATTTGCCGCCAGGAAGCAGGATCCGACACAAGAGCAGCACTCCCCCCTCCTGTGGCTTCAAGCAACCGGTTAAACTAATTCACTGGAGTTTCAGCTCTGGGCTGCTATCAAAGGGCAGTTCCGCCTGCTAGGCTGCACCACCCTCGCAACCCCCCCAAACTCTGCCTGCATTCCAGGGACAAGCGCTGGTGCCACCTCGCCAGCTCCTCGGGGGCCCCGGCAGCTGCCCGCCCTGCGATGCAGGGATTCCCGCTGACCCGGCCTGCCCTGGCAAGAGCGTTGCCTTCTCAGTGTTTGCTTCCCGTTCAGGCGGAACATGAGCAAAGTGAGCCGAGGCCCCGGTGGAGATCGCATGGCAGCCGGCCCAGCCAGCCAGGCTCCGCGGCCTCAGCCGCCTCCGCAGACCTCCGGAGAATACTCTGGGGCTCTTCCAAGGCCATGAACACATCAGCGGAGCCATCAAGCCCCCTTGGCACTCCCCGCTCTCTCTCTCTCTCTCTCGCACGCAGGCAGGCAGGCACACTCGCTCTCGCTCTTTCCTGGCACGAGGCAGAGCTAGGCGTGAAGCAGGGGCTGCCTCCTGCCGCGGCACAGCCAACCTGCCGGGAGCTGCAGGGCCAACAGGATTCGGACAAAAGTCAACGTCTCTGGCAAAACGCACCCCAAAGATGGTGGGGCCACGAGGCAGCGCTGTCTCCCCCACCCTGCTCTCCCTGGGGCTTCCGATTCAGCACACAACCGCCCGATCCTCACCCAGGCTCAACGATGGGCAGTTAAGGTCCCCGGGCACAAGGGGATTTGGAACAAGGCACAGGGCTGTTCTGCCAGCAAAACGAAGCTGCAGAGGCCTCTGGAAGAGACCTCACCTTCGAGACTAACTACCCGGACTCTCGTCTACGAGAAGATTCGGCCACATTTGCCAGTCTTGGAGGGGACAAGAGGCTGGCTGTGGGCGGCTTGTTTTGTAAAGAGATGAGACTCTGTCTTGGTAGCCTCGCTCCCCAGCCACCCTCAGCCCAGAGTTTGCCAGGGAGAACCGGCAGCCCAGGGGCAGGTCCAAAGGGAAGCCCAGCTCCTCAGGAGTAGACCTACTTGTTGCCACGCAAGCCTTCCCGGCGGCTGGCCAGCCCTTCGGACACGAGCGACTCTGCGATGTTCTCCCCAGCTGTGTCTGCCAAGGAAAGACAGCCTGGTTAGCGAGGCAGCACAGCGCCCAAGAAAGGAAGAATTGGCCGGCAGGATGAGGCCCCAGGGGGCCAAACTGCAGGCAGGATGCAAGCGCAAGAGCCCTCTCCCCTGCAAAACCGGGACTCAGAAGCAGCCGCAGAGGCAGGGCAGAGCCACTGTGGGTGGAGATGCCTTTAATAAAATAAAAATCTTAACTAATAGCAGAAGAAATGCTTTCAGTGTGGGGGCTGGTGCCCTGCTGGTTTTGTCTGAATGTTTTAAACAGATTTAATACATTTGTGAATAGATTGAATTGATTGTTAATGACTGCGGGAGTTTCCCCCATATTTTTAGTTGCCATTCTTTTATTTGTACGTCAACCCAATTGCCTGCCAGGGGGAAATGTGGGATATAAATAAATATATCATAATAATAGAAGTCGCCACCGGTAGCCTGCCTGGAGGGCGGGAAGAGAGGTGCATCCAGAGCCCACGGCAAGTTGGCCTGGCTTGACCCACAGAGACTGCCCCCCCACATGGCCAGGCCGCTTGCAGTGGGCAAAGGTGGCAGAAAGAAAGAAGGAGTTCACAAGCCAGCACCCAAGCAGGATTTCACCACTGTGCACAAGGAGAAAGTCCTGCCACTGCTGGGGGGGGGGTGTTTCCTCACCTTGCTCTGCCAAGGATCAGGGCCTCCCCAGGTGCTCTTAACAAGGATCTCCACCCACAAAGCACTCCCTCCTCAAAAAAGGCTTCCGGGGACCCACACACAGAGGCTCTCGGGGAAGGAAAGAGTTATGTGGGGGACTCCCTGGTCCTGAATGGGGCAACTGTGCCCCTGAAGGACCAGGTGCGCAGCCTGGGAGTCATTTTGGACTCACAGCTGTCCATGGAGGCGCAGGTTAATTCTGTGTCCAGGGCAGCTGTCTGCCAGCTCCATCTGGGATGCAGGATGAGACCCTCCCTGCCCGCAGACTCCCACTTGGGAGTTATCTCCCACTTGGACTACTGCAATGCGCTCTACGTGGGGCTACCTTTGAAGGTGACCCAGAAACTACAACTAATCCAGAATGCGGCAGCTAGACTAGTGACTGGGAGCGGCCGCCGACACCACATAACACCGGTCCTGAAAGACCTGCATTGGCTCCCAGGATGTTTCTGAGCACAATTCAAAGTGTTGGTGCTGACCCTTAAAGCCCTAAATGGCTTCGGCCCAGTAGACCTGAAGGAGCGTCTCCACCCCCATTGTTCTGCCCGGAAACTGAGGTCCAGCACCGAGGGCCCTCTGGCGGTTCCCTCCCTGCAAGAAGCGAAGTTACAGGGAAGGCAGAGGGCCTTCTCGGTGGCGGCGCCCTCCTGTGGAATGCCCTCCTGTCAGGTGTCAAGGAGATAAACAACTATCTGACTTTTAGAAGACATCTGAAGGCAGCCCTGTTTAGGGAAGCTTTTAATGACTGATGGACTATTGTATTTTAATGTTTTGTTGGAAGATGCCCAGAGTGGCTGAGGAAGTCCAGCCAGATGGGTGGGTATAAATAAATTATTATTATTATTATTAAGTGTAGAGGTCATGAAAAAGCTTCCACGGGCATTGGAAGGCAGAGGGCGAGGAAGCACCCAGAGGGAGGGGGGCACCCGCTGGGGGGGGGGAGCAGAGCGACCCTGGGCTGCCGCAAGCTCTCCTCTGCCCCAAACAGGAGCATTTCATTTTTCCCCCAAACAGGAGCATTTCAGGAGACAGCCTTGCAGAAAGAGCCAAAGACGCTCAAGTTCAGCCCAAGTCCAGGAATCCAGAGGCTCCGTCAAGGGGGGGCCTGCCAGGGACCCCCTCCAGCATCACCCAACCTCAAACCCATCCACACCACCTTGGCAAATGCACTACCAGTCCCAGGCCTGCCTCTCGCGCCCAAAATAGCGGCGCAGTCCAGCCCAGAGAGCTGGGGAGGGGGGAGCAGCTGCCCAGATCTGCCCAGCCAGCAATTTCAACATGGATCTCTTCAAAAGCTGAAGAAGTTAATTAGCAAACATCCACCTCTTCAGCTAAATCCTGGGCTGTCAGGCGGCAGCAAGACGAGGCCAGCGTGGCAGAAAAATTCTCCATGTGGCAGCAAACAAGCAGGACAGATACTGGCATCGCTGCCCACCTCTGAAGATTTATGCCCGGCACGAGGCCCAGAGGGAGATGTGCAAACCAGCGGGTGGGGGGCAGAGCCCCACCCCGGCCCCCCAAAGGACTGGAGAGACACAGGCAAAGGACGGGGGGGAGGCAGGCAGGAAGAGATGACCCACAGCTGGGGGGCAGGAGAAGGGGAGAGGGGCCAGGCCTCATCTCGGCAGAAAATTATTATTTTGCATTTTTATCCCCGCCACCACCCGAAATGCAGGAAATCCAGGGCTCCTCATTCTAAGCTGTTTGTTGGCCTGTTTCCTGCAGAACGCCAGCCCCCAAAGCAGAAAACTCAAAGCAGGGGGGCAGAGCGAAAGAGAAAATCACTCAGAATGGGGTACTGTTCCAAACTGTCTGCCCTTCAGCTCCCGCCTGGCTCTCCCATGGCAAGGGGGCAGGAAGGGGGCGTGTCACACAGCCAGCAGGTGACCCAAGCTTGTCTGCTCTCTGGGCAAACACTGTAGGCAAGGGGCAGGGTGAAGGGGTGAGCGCCCCTGGAACTCAGGGCACCGTCCTGGTGGCTGGGCCCCTGCAGGCCCCCCCCCACTTGGCTTCAAAATGCCACTGGTGGATTCGCACATCACGGCTGGCGTGAGGCTCAAATTCTCGCCCTGAATGTGTCTTTCCTGCCTGTTAAATTGGACCTCAGAGGAAGAGGGAAACACAGCTCCCACAACCCTTTAAGGTATTATACAGAACTTCCCAAAGTTGAATACTTTTGGACATTCTGAACGAAGGAATATTTGGATGGAACTTTGGCTTTGAGACACTTGGATATGATTCTGGTATTGCACACGTTACGTAAAAGATATCTTTAAGGAAATGGACACTGGGTGGAATTTAAATGTCTTTTTATATTGGGTCTTTTAGGAAGTTCTGCATAACTGCATAGAGAGTTGCATGAGCTGGGTTAAATTGGACCACCACTTTGGCCAACCCAATAGTCTTCTTGCCTGCCACGTTCCAGATTTCCATCTGTGTTTCCCCTTTGCCAATTTCCCCCGGGAGAACAGGTCCCTCGTTTCCCAAGGAGGTCTCCTTTTTTGCCCCCAGACCTGCCAGTGCCAACACATGACTACAGAGCTCTTTTTTTGATGGCTTTGGGAGCTGAAGAACTCAGAATAGCCTCTGGCTCTGCTCACCCCCCCCCCAACCTGGCTGATGAACCTCAGAGCTCACAGGAGAACAGCTGGCTCAGGGAGGAAGGACCCTCTGCAGGAGGGGCAGACTGGGCTGTGGGGCTCTGCCCTCCAAGTGTGGGGCAACCCTGCGCAGGACCTCTCACCTTTCCCCAGGTACACCATCCCATACTCCCGGCCTTGGGGCGCCTTGTATTCCACCGTGAAGCAAACCTCTTTCCCGATGAGCTTCTTCCGCAGGAATTCACGGGCTGGGAACCCCCAGGGCTGAGGAAGAAGGAGGTCGCTGGTCAGGAACAGGAACCCCTCAGCCCCACATCCCCCCCCCCAACATCCACTCCCAGACCCCTTGTTATTTCAAGGTTGACTCGTCGCTTTCAGAAAGTCACCCGTCAGCTTGCAAAGATAACAATTAAGAACCACCCATGTAATGCAGAATTTTTAAAAACCTCCACGGCCAGAAACAACTCTTAAAATTGCTTCATATAAGCTCCTTAGGAAATTTGCATATTAAGCGGTATATAGCTACGGTTGACGATAAATGATGGATAAAACATCCAATGCGTGGGAGAATGGAAACCCTTTGGGGCCGGATGAACTTCTCTAGAAAGGGGATTTTCATTTATTCATTTTATTATTATTATTATTATTATTATTATTATTATTATTATTATTATTATTAATAATAATAATATTACTACTATTTCATCCCTAGATCTCAGGGCAGCTCACAACATAAAAATACAAGGTAAGAGACAAATTCCTCTAGGAGGGCTGCTCCCACAGGTGAGGCCACCCCCATCTTTCACACACACACACACACACACACCACCCCATGAAGGGTCAACCTCAGGCCTGGACCTCAGAAGGTGAGCAACTAAGTGGGGGGAGTGATGGAGGGGAGGGGGGAGGACAACTCACACCCAGGCTATTTCCTGCCAAACTTTGCCCACTGGTGGCAAGAAGTGGGATAGCAACCAATAGCATGACTGAAAGGACCATGAAGCTACAGACAGAAAAATCTTGACCCGAAGGTCAGATCTGACCACTGGCAAGGTCACGATGCGCAGCAAAAGCACATAATCTGGCTGCCACACAAGTCCTGGTTGAGCGTAGGGTGCAAACCTGGCCACTGGTGTAGGGGAGAGAGGGAATGTACAGTGGTGCCCCGCAAGACGAATGCCTCGCAAGACGAAAAACTCGCTAGACAAAAGGGTTTTGCGGTTTTTGAGCTGCTTCGCAAGACGAATTTCCCTATGGGCTTGCTTTGCAAGACGAAAATGTCTTGCGTTTTTTGCAAGTTTGTTTCCTTTTTCTTAACACCCTTAATACAGTTGCGACTTGACTTCGAGGAGCAACTCATAGAACGCGGTGTGGTAGCCTTTTTTGAGGTTTTTGGCGATTTTTGAAGCTTTTCCAAAACTTTCCCGACACCGTGCTTCGCAAGACGAAAAATTCGCTAGACGAAAAAACTCGCGGAACGAATTAATTTCGTCTTGCGAGGCACCACTGTATAAACCACCCGTCCCGTCTTATATTCTGTTTTTAAAACAGAGGTTGGGGGGGGCCATCTCTGGTGAGCTGTTCCGGAAGCTCTGCAAGCGCGATCTTGGCAGGCCCGATAACCCCAGAATTAATTGGCAGCTGTTGCAGCAATGAGCTCATTTATTAGCTTAGATGTAAGCTAATTGGCTGGCTTCGATATGCCCTCCTTATCTGTGGGGCGCTGGGCTCTGAGCCCAGAAAGGGGAGCTTATCTGTAGGATTTGGGCATTTGCCACTTCTGCCCTCACCTGGGCAGGTGAAGCCATCTGAAGCCCTAGCCAAAGGATCCTGCTTTGTGTATGAAGAATGAATCCCCATTTGCTTGGGGGGCAGACAGGCCATCTCCTTGCTACCCACCCCTCCCTTCGATTATGTGGGTCGCACCCTGTGCCCACAGCCTCCCCCTTTTGGGCACCTCCACAGCAGGTCCTGGCAGCAGAGGCAACAGTTAGCCCCCCACACACACACACACACCAGGCCCTCAGTTGCCTCCGTGACCAGCACTTCCCCCCATCTCCCCCCCCCAAGACCTACCTCGTCTGCTGTGTCCTTGCCATCTGGCTGCCCCGCACCTGCCCGGCGTGCCAGGTTGCCAGCCCGGATGTTGCTGAGGTTGATCTGCCTCTCGGGAGGCGGTCCTCCACGAGGCTGGCCGCGGACTATGATGGCGCAGCCAGAGAGAACCTGGGGAGGGGAGAAGGCGGGGGCATCAGTAGCAGCATCTAACAGAGCGAGCAGCATCAGAATAGGACCCAGAAGTAAAGGTAAAGGGACCCCTGACCATTAGGTCCAGTCGCGGACGACTCTGGGGTTGCGGCGCTCATCTCACTTTATTGGCATACAGTTTCCGAGTCATGTGGCCAGCAGGACTAAGCCGCTTCTGGCGAACCAGAGCAGTGCATGGAAACGCAGTTTACCTTCCCACCGGAGTGGTACCTATTTATCTACTTGCACTTTGACATGCTTTCGAACTGCTAGGTTGGCAGGAGCAGGGACCGAGCAACAGGAGCTCACCCCGTCGCGGGGATTCGAACCGCCAACCTTCTGGTCGGCAAGTCCTAGGCTCTGTGATTTAACCCTCAGCGCCACCCGCGTCCCGGGATCAAATGCCCACTCGGCCAGGAAACTGACTGGGGGACCTTGGGCCGGCCGACCTCGCAGGTGAGTTTTAGAGATTAAATGGGAAGGACCAGGTAAGCCACGCTGAGGGTCTTGGAGGTAAGTCAAGTGGAATTCATAATAACAGTGATCTTGGCTGAGCTGGCAGGTGTGAGCGTCAGAGGAGGAATGCTTCACACAGGTTTGCCCAGGTAGCCTGAAGGCAAGCACCCCTTCTCCTCCTCAGCTGTTGCCACCCTCAGTGGCACCCTGCCAGCACCTAGACGCTGCCCCTGAATGTGCAAGATCCCAGTTTACTCACAGGGCACTCGTCTGGGGCTCCTTCCTGCCCATGAATTTTGCCAGGATGCCAGCCACTGCCCAAGCCAACCAATAGCAAGGTACGTTGAGGATGGGCTATGTGAATTTTCTATGCTGCCTTTCTGCCTTTCCCTCACACCGCTGCCAGTCAGGTCAGAAAAGAGTAAGACCATTGACACAAGGGAGCAAAATCGCATCCTCGAGAGGAAATCAAAGCGCTTGCAGCCGTTCATGAACTGCAGGGCCACAATCCGTCCAAAGGGGAAACGGAGCCGCAAAAAGTAACGCTGCGCTGCCCTGGTTGCCAGTTCATTCCCAGGCCCAAGCCAAGGTGTTTGTGTTTAAAGCCCTAGACGACTCCAGCCCCAGATATCCAAATGGCTACCTTCTTCCCTGAAGACCCTCTTGAGGCTTCTCTTGGCAGTCCCTCCACCTTCAGGGGCTCCAGGCGAGTGGCAGCCCAACAGGACGGGGCCTTCTCCGTGGCAGCCCCTCCCCACAGAGGTGCATCTGGTGCCTTAACTGCACAGGTGCCAGACATCTCTTTGCCCCCTGACTTCTTTTGCAATTGGAGGTGTATGTTCTTAGGACCCAACTCATTTTATGGTTGGGAGTTGTTTTAAAGCATTCTTAATATCGTGTTTTAATGTTCTGTCCTGCCCTGAGACCTTGGGGTGGAGGATTGGTAACAAACTATTATTACCATTATCATTACTACTACTACTACTACTGCTGCTGCTGCTGCTACAGTCGTACCTTGGATCCCAAACACCTTAGTACTCGGACGTTTTGGCTCCTGAACGCTGCAAACCCAGAAGTGACTGTTCCGGTTTGCGAACTATTTTTAGAAGCCGAATGTCTGACGGGGCTTTTGTGGCTTCCGGTTGGCTGCTGGAGCTTCCTGCAGCCAATCAGAAGCCGCGCTTTGTTTTCCGAACGTTTTGGAATGGACTTCCAAGGTACAACTGTACTACTATGAAGCTTTTCTTTTTAATCCACCAAAAGCTTTCATTGTGATTCCTTACAACTTCAGACAACCATTGTCCAAGAAGCAGCCAATCAATGTTACCCCCCAAGCCCCAGAGGCGGGACTTCCCTTGGTTCGGCCACAGCAGCGTTCAAGAGACCCGCCCCCTTCCCTGGGACCCAGCAGGTCAAGCCCTCCCACTGCCTGCCCCACAGGGGAGGCTTCCCCTCTGCCCAGGAGCGCAAGGGGCAAGGCCATGCCCAGGCGATCCCTCCTGCCAAGGTTCAGGGTCCAGGCAGATTACTGGACCACAGGTCAGGCCTCCTCTCGGCCGGCTGGGCAGCAACGGAAGCTGCATCCACGCTGACCCTGCAAGCCTCCGAGGCTGAAACCAGCAAATAAAAAGTTGCGCACTAGAAATTATGGAGATATACACCCCCGGGATCCTCGACACGTGGCCCATGGTCACTGCCTGTGGCTGCCTTAGAAGTAGCAAATGGAGATCAGGAGGATCTGTTTCCTGGCTGCAGCTAGCCATGGAAGCCCAGAGAGGAGCTACCAGGGGACAAATATCCTCTGGCTTGTGCTCCTCTCTGTGGTGCCCGCCTGGCAGGGTGCAAAGATGCACAGATTCAGATCTCCAGGCATCCCTCTGGCTCTCCACCAGCCAAGGCAGGCAAGGACATGGGGGCTTTGATGGTGCACAGCCTGGTATGCTCAGGAGGGAGGGGGAACAGGCTATAGTCACCTGCAGGCGGCCTCTCCGGCCTCCTTCTCAAGGCAATGATTTCGAGCACCCGGGCTCAGGACCAGCGGCGAGAATTGGGACCCTGGCTCGCCTCCCTGTTCCAAGCACCTTCTTCCCCCACCCGTCCCAGGGGCCAAGGGGGGTTTCCTTGGGTGCCTCCTCCTTGTCTCGACTCCTTTCACCCAAATCACCAGCCCTCAAACGTAGCAGTCGATGCCCCAGTCATTTAAAGCACTCTGCGCAAACGCCAAAGCAGTAAACTCCAACCGGAGAAGCAAATTGACAAAATAATCAATTGGAGAGAGATTCTTTCAACGGAGCTTGTTCCGCGGCCGTGGCACTCGATACAACCAGGACTGGAGCTGTAATTACTCTTAATCTAGTTCCCAGGACAGGCTCAAGGACCACCCCGCTCATGGCTGCTTGCCGGAGAAAGCCAGGGGCGAGATCCGTGGGAGCGCCAACCTGCACAAAGGGCACCACCGCGCAGGCTCCCTCCCTGCGCTCCTTTGACTCCCAAGGCCTCCTCAGCCAAGCTTCCTGATCAGCCGACCACCTTCCAAAGTCCCCAAGAGGCTCCGTGTCACCCCAACAGACAGGCAATCGTCGGGGCTTCACAGCACAGGACGCAGCCCCCTTGCAGAAACCAGCCGGCTGACTCCACTGTGGGCATCGGGTAACTGGCAGGCAGGCAGCCCTGCTCACCTGCCCGACTTGGGCCACAGAGGGCAGGGGAGAAAAAGCTTTCCCCTGCAACTGGAACTACACTCGAATGCAGCTGCCAGTCAGAGGATGCTGCGGCCCCCAAAATCCTCTGCTACCCCCACAGTCAGCGCTCCTTCGGTCTTTCCTCCACCCCAAAATTTTCACCCCTTCTCAAGTTTAGCAAGCTGAGCTGATGCCACCTCTGTGAAAAATCACCACCAGAGAGAGCGGAGTTCCTACCTCACGACCCCCCCCCCCACTGAGACGCTGGGCTAGATGCCTCTTGTTTCAAAGGCTGCCTGCCAGAGCCCAGGCTTTCCCCGCAGAAAGGACCTGAGGGCTGATTCCACCAGTGGGGCCCATTCTCCCAGGAAGAAGGTGCTACTCTCAGACGGAACAGAGGCTGAGGATCACTTCCTCCTCGTGGCAAAGGGAACTCCCCCTCGCTTACAGAAATGCAGTGCAGCTCAGTGGTTAAAGTGTCTTTCTAGCGCCTGGGAGACACCAGGGATCAAATCCCCACTCGGCCAGGAACCTCACTGGGCGACGCTGGCCCAGCCCCTGCCTCTCCCCCTAACCTACCTCTCAGGGTTCTTGTTGTGGGTGCTAAACGAGGAGGGGAGAACCAGAGAGGCCCCCTTGACCTCAGGTGGTTTGTAAAAGCAAGGAATAAAACAAATAAAGCGAACAAATAAATACAGTCGAACCTCAGAAGTCGAACAGAATCCGTTCCAGGAGTCCATTCGACTTCCGAAACCTTCGGAGACCAAGGCGCGGCTTCTGACTGGTTTCCGATTGTGCAGGCACACCAGAAACAACAGCAGAAGCTGGGCCGGACGTTTGGCTTCCAAAAAAAGTTCAAAATACTTCTGGTTTTTGATCGTTCAGGAGCCAGAACTTTCAGCTCCCAAGACGTTCAGGAGCCGAAGTATACCACAGGGCGAGAGGCTGAAGATGGAAGCACCTATGGGGAACCTCCCCCCATCCCCGCTTCCCTAAGACCCTCTGCGTTTTGCCATTAAAGAACTGTTGCAAAAAAATTATAAATGAGAGCTGAATGAAATAAGAACAATGCTGGAATGGTTACAGGCTGTGACCTGGAGAAAGTGGCCAGAGCGCCACAGGCATCCCGGCCACCCTTTGCGGAAGTGAGGACGGGAGTAACGCACAGGGAGAGCGTTGCCCCCTTCTCTCCTCACAGGGTTGCTGTGGGGCAGATCAGAACTGCCTGCACCCCGGCGTATCTGCAAAGCCGAGCTGCACCCCGCTCCTCGGGCAGCGGTCCTGGAGCACACTGCAGACCACCCACTGTGGACGGGTGCCCTCACCCCAGGGCACACCCCCTGCTTGAACTGCTGGGGGGAATTCTCTCTTAGCTGCCGCAGGACCTTGGCCCACCAGCCCCACTGATCTTCTCGCTGTGGGGCAGAGATGCGCCTGTGCAGGATGCCCAGAAGACTCCGAAAACCACACTAAACTGGTTCCCAACTAAACCACTTCCGTCCCTGCCTGCTCCAAGGGAAGCATCTAAATTGCAGAACTCTTTCATGTGGTGTGGCTCACACATCGCAGTGGGGTGACCCACAGGGCACTTGTTTCGGGATAGGAAAGGGAACCAGCTGCTCTCAGGCTCCTTCTATTTAGAGGCACCTGAGCATCCTCTGCTCAACAGGTAAGGCCACTTCCTGCCTCCAGGTTGCAACATTACACCCTAGCATGCCTGGGGTTTATTACAAGCAACTTCTGCCGCTGAATTTCTAGCGGCATTTGCAAATTCTGGCACAGCCAGCACATGTCCTGTGTCACAGTGGATCTGCAGCAAAAAGCAGCCCCCAGGACAGGGGGGGGGGCCCACACACACACACCAGATGCCAGAGCACCGAGCAGCAGCATGGCAGGCGCAGTGGGGTCAAGCGCCCACAACACACGCCCAGGCTGCCACATGTGCTGACAGCAACATTCCTGGACAATGTGGGTTCCCAGAAGCAAGTCTGCGGAAGATGGCCTGAGAGAGCGGCAAGGGGGCAGCCCACAACCCCCCACCCCGCCCCATGAGACTGCCCTTCCAGGCTTGCCCCACTGCACAACTTTGTCAAGTTTGCGTCTTGCCCTTCTCCAAAAAGATACAACTGACACACAAACACATGCTCCTTCCAGAAAAAACAAAAAAATTCCTTCCAGTAGCACCTTAAAGACCAACTAAGTTAGTTCTTGGTATGAGCTTTCGTGTGCATGCACACTTCTTCAGATACACTTTCCTTCCAGAAAGCAAGTGTGAGCCTGGGTGTCCTTTGCAATGCAAAGGCGGTTCCAAGGCTCCTCTAAGTTATCCTGGGGGCGTTTTCTGAAGGTCACCGGAAGCCAGACCACTGGGCCACCTAGGGCAACGCTCTCCAGATGTTACTAGAGCCCAAATGCCAACAGGCTCATCCAGCATGGCCAAGGGTCCAGGCCCAGAGCTGCAGTCCAGCAACATATGGAGGGGGCTACATGGGGTGCCCCCTGCCCACAGACTAGGCTCTTTCCCAGCTCTAGGGCAGAAGTTCCAGCCTGGACCCGAGGCAGCCTTCTGCCTTCAATGTGCGTGTGCTGAGACTCAGCCGGGCCCTTCCTGGCTGCATCACGTGCAGCAAAAGAAGAGACTCCTCTTCTTCCTTATCTTCAAAGGGAAGGAACGTGATGGAGTCTCCTTGCAGGAAGGTGCCCCCCTCCCTCCCCAAAGCCCCAAGCGAAGAAGGAGCTCAGGGTGCTGCAATTGCACCCGGGAGAGAAAAGGGTGGTCCTGGGGCTCCCAGTCCTGGGGGCCACACGCCCACCTCCCACAGGGGAGACGGGGGGGTCTCTGGGGGAACCCAGGGCCTTCCCACGGGGGCAGCTGGCTGGCCTCTCTGGGGCACAGGGGGGTGGGATCCCTCTCACCCACCCCAACACCCACGTGGTCCCAATCCAGCTGCTCCTCCTCATGGGCTGCTGGGCGGGGTTTTGAGCGGACCTTCCCGCCTTGCCCGGGGTTGGTCTGGACGACCCCTGGGGGTCCCCCTCCCAAGGCTTCGGTTCTGCGACCCCTCCCGCCCTGGGGAAAGGGCTGGGGAGGAGGGTCCTGGGCTGGGGAAAGGGGAGAGCGGAGGGAGTGGTGGCGGAGGGGGGCACGTGGCGGGGAGCCGAAGGGGTCCGGCCCCCGAGAGGCCGCCCGGAAAGGGGCCTGGGCGCTCTGCCCATGCTCAGAGGCGCCCTTGGCGGCGCCCTTCCCACCCCCAAGCCCCCGCCCCGGGGAAAGGGTCCTGGGCTGGACCCCCCCCCTCCTGGCAGCTGGGGCAAGGGGAGAGCGGAGGGCGAGCGGGCCGAGGGGGGCCGGGGGGCCGCCTCCCTCCCTCCTGCCTGGGCGCTCTGCCCATGCTCCGAGGCGCCCTTACCATCTTGACGATGCCTCTCTGCAGGGCGGGGCTGGCGGCGCCCGAGGCGGCGGAGGCGGCGCTGCTGCTTCCGGAGGAGGAGGCCATCCCGAGGGGTCTCTCGCGGGGGTCTCGATCGGGGGGTCTCGCTCTCGCTCTCTCGCTCTCTCTCGGCGAGGGACGCGGCGCGGACGGAGCGGCGGAAGGGGCGGGGCGAGGGGCGGGGCGCCAGCTTTATAGCCCTCCTCCTGCCCCGCCCCCTCGCGCAGGCGCAGGGTCCGGCCCCGCCCAGTCCTGGAGAGGAGGGCCAATGGGCGGGCGCCCCCGCGGACCCCGACCCGCCCCCTCGCCGCCGGCCTGGCCAATGGGCGCGGCGAGCGGCGGCCAGGGAGGGAAAGGGGAGCGGATTCAAACCCGCGACGTCGCGGAAGGGAGGAGGGAGGAGGAGGGGGAGGAGGAGGCGGGACTTCCGGGTCAGGCGGGCCGAAGGACACGTCGGCAAGAGCTGCCCGCGCGGCAGGACCGCCCACGTGGGGGAGGGAGGGGCCACGCCAAGGACGCGCCTGCGCCTTAGAGGGGGGATCCCGGGGAAGCCCGGCGGGCCGGCACGTGACCCAGGAGGGAATTCCCCGCCGCTGCTCGGCCGGCGGCGGCGCCTCGTATTGCCTGTGGGCGGCATTTCCAACTACGGATTATTTCATCATCTGAATTTTATATATCTGTCTGTATTGTTCATAGTGTTTGTTACATTACGAGTGAAATTAAAATTTTATATATAAAATATAAAATGTATATATATATATATATACAGTACATGTATTGTAGCAGGAACCCCCCCCCCAATCATTCTGTTTGTACAAACTTCACACACACTCACACACTACATACGCTACACTTCTGTTATAAATTCATAGAAAATCAACCATACATCGGATTTGCACTGTTCCATTTTTATTTTACTCCATATGACAAGAACTAACAAAGGGGGGGGGGGGTGGCTTAGTCCTGGTCAGCCATAATCCCTTCACCATCTCAGCACATCTGCAGGAGCCCTGCCCAGATGATCCCAGACAGAAGGCAATCAAGATCACAAAGAACTTGCATATGGGAGTGGATTCAGCATGGACTGAATCTGTATATATATATATATATATGCTTTCGTAGATTTTCACGGGTATAGGAATGCAGGTTTTGGTGTCCTCGGGTGTCTTCCCGTGTAAAAGTTGGGGTGTCTAGGCGACGTTTCGACGAGGTCTCACTCGTCATCTTCAGGCTGGTGCTTTCGGCTTCTTGTTACTGGAACAGAGCAGGATCTCAGTGTTTGAGTTCCTATAAATACTGTCGAGGAGGTGTGGTCAGAGAGGCAGTTCCCAGGCTAGTGTGCCTTTTCTTCTTTTGTTCCTTAATTGCTTGAGGGATATCTTGAGTGATTTCTTGAGTGATATCCTGAGTACCACTTAGGTGGGTCATTAGGTATGGATTAGTTGCTAAAGCCTTTGTGTCTTGACCTCTTGAACTTTGTGAAGAGTTTTTCTGAGAAGATGGCTGTACTGCATTTAGTTGTGCTCTGGCTTGGCTTCGTGTATAGGGGCGAGCTGTGGTTTTGTGGCCTGTGCCAGCCAGATCTGTGTAGGGATTGCAGGGGGGTGCAGCATCCGGAGGTGCCACCATGGTTTGGCTACTGGATGGTGTCTGTAATTTATCTGTGGAGAGGGTCTGGGTTTGGGTCTGGTGTGGTTGATTGGTGATGGCGTTCTGTGTGCCTCTGGATCTGGTGTCAGTTTTTGTGGGGAGGGCTAATTTCCAGATGTCTGGCAAGCGGGATGTGTCGTCACGCTTGTTCATGTTGTGAGGGTGTTTCTCTATCTCGATGGCTTCCATGATTATTCTCTTGTGGTGATGTTCCATGTTAGAGGAATCATATATATAGTGCCCTTATATCAAGGGCACTACAGATAAAATTAGCAAAATCCTCCATAAACACAATATCAAAACAGCCTTTTGCGCCAACCAAAAAATAGCCAATATCCTCAGAAACCCCAAGGATAAAATCCAGTTGGAAAACCAAGGGGTCTATGAAATACCCTGCAAAGTCTGCCCAGCCACGTACATTGGACAAACAAACAGACGAATAAATGCACGTATCACAGAACACAAGAATGCCGTCAAAAAAGAAGAAAAAACTTCCTCTCTTTTCCAACACATGAAAGAAACAGGACACGAAATTAATTTTGCAGATTCCAAATTGCTCTCTAACATGGAACATCACCACAAGAGAATAATCATGGAAGCCATCGAGATAGAGAAACACCCTCACAACATGAACAAGCGTGACGACACATCCCGCTTGCCAGACATCTGGAAATTAGCCCTCCCCACAAAAACTGACACCAGATCCAGAGGCACACAGAACGCCATCACCAATCAACCACACCAGACCCAAACCCAGACCCTCTCCACAGATAAATTACAGACACCATCCAGTAGCCAAACCATGGTGGCACCTCCGGATGCTGCACCCCCCTGCAATCCCTACACAGATCTGGCTGGCACAGGCCACAAAACCACAGCCCGCCCCTATACACGAAGCCAAGCCAGAGCACAACTAAATGCAGTACAGCCATCTTCTCAGAAAAACTCTTCACAAAGTTCAAGAGGTCAAGACACAAAGGCTTTAGCAACTAATCCATACCTAATGACCCACCTAAGTGGTACTCAGGATATCACTCAAGAAATCACTCAAGATATCCCTCAAGCAATTAAGGAACAAAAGAAGAAAAGGCACACTAGCCTGGGAACTGCCTCTCTGACCACACCTCCTCGACAGTATTTATAGGAACTCAAACACTGAGATCCTGCTCTGTTCCAGTAACAAGAAGCCGAAAGCACCAGCCTGAAGATGACGAGTGAGACCTCGTCGAAACGTCGCCTAGACAAACCAACTTTTACACGGGAAGACACCCGAGGACACCAAAACCTGCATATATATATATATATATATATATATATATGCTTTCGTAGATTTTCACGGGTACAGGAATACAGGTTTTGGTGTCCTCGGGTGTCTTCCCGTGTAAAAGTTGGGGTGTCTAGGCGACGTTTCGACGAGGTCTCACTCGTCATCTTCAGGCTGGTGCTTTCGGCTTCTTGTTACTGGAACAGAGCAGGATCTCAGTGTTTGAGTTCCTATAAATACTGTTGAGGAGGTGTGGTGTATAGCCTCCAATGTTCTGGGCAGAGAGGAAGTTCCCAGGCTAGTGTGCCTTTTCTTCTTTTGTTCCTTAATTGCTTGAGGGATATCATGAGTGATTTCTTGAGTGATATCCTGAGTACCACTTAGGTGGGTCATTAGGTGTGGATTAGTTGCTAAAGCCTTTGTGTCTTGACCTCTTGAACTTTGTGAAGAGTTTAGTTGTGCTCTGGCTTGGCTTCGTGTATAGGGGCGAGCTGTGGTTTTGTGGCCTGTGCCAGCCAGATCTGTGTAGGGATTGCAGGGGGGTGCAGCATCCGGAGGTGCCACCATGGTTTGGCTACTGGATGGTGTCTGTAATTTATCTGTGGGGAGGGTCTGGGTTTGGGTCTGGTGTGGTTGATTGGTGATGGCGTTCTGTGTGCCTCTGGATTTGGTGTCTGTTTTTGTGGGGAGGGCTAATTTCCAGATGTCTGGCAAGCGGGATGTGTCGTCACGCTTGTTCATGTTGTGAGGGTGTTTCTCTATCTCGATGGCTTCCATGATTATTCTCTTGTGGTGATGTTCCATGTTAGAGAGCAATTTGGAATCTGCAAAATTAATTTCGTGTCCTGTTTCTTTCATGTGTTGGAAAAGAGAGGACACATGAAAGAAACAGGACACGAAATTAATCCAACACATGAAAGAAACAGGACACGAAATTAATTTTGCAGATTCCAAATTGCTCTCTAACATGGAACATCACCACAAGAAGAAAAAACTTCCTCGACACACATTCATAATACGACACACGCAACATTTCTGTTATAAATTCATAGTAAATCAACCATACATCGGATTTACACCGGTCTACTTTTATTTTATTCCATGAAGGAAGGACTATCAAAGGGGATAGGTTTAATACAGGATGGCCATAATCCCTTAAGCGTACCAACACGTACTCAGGAGCCCTACCCAGTTGGCATGACGACCTTGATGGTCCCAGACAGAAGACCATCAAGGACACAGAGGACTTGCATATGGGAGTGGATTCAACATGGACTGGAACAAAGGACAATGATCAGATCTTCCCTCTGGGGACAGGAAACTGTCCGCTACCCTTTGTCCTCTGGAAAATACTCATGGGGAGGGGGAAAGGAGCGACCAGCCAGTTGACAAGATACTCAGATTATCTCCACAACTCCTCCCTCAACCCCTCCTTTCTGTAATGTATGCATGATGTTTGGGGGGATTACTAACTAATAAAAGTTGGGGTCTTCTTTTGTTCGGGGCTTCCATCTTGTTCCACCTGGTGGCAGGTGGGAGTCCTGTCGCGACAGTCTTCAATCAAGACCAAGCCTACTGGCTGCTGTTTTGCTCTGCTATTCCTGGCTGGTGTCCTTGTTTTTTTGTCCAAGGGAACCCTCAGATTTCTCCGTTAACAACAAGAAGCTACAGTTAGAACTGGATATAGAAGAACTGATTGGTTCAAAATTGGGAAAAGAGTACAATATGGCTGTATAATGTCTCCCTGCTTATTTAACTTATATGCAGAATTCATCATGCGAAAGGCTGGGCTGGATGAATCTCAAGCCGGAAATCAGATTGCCGGAAGAAATATCAACAACCTCAGATATGCAGATGACACAACCTTGATGGCAGAAGGTGAGGAGGAATTAAAGAACCTTTTAATGAGGGTGAAAGAGGAGAGCGCAAAATATGGTTTGAAGCTCAACATCAAAAAAACGAAGATCATGGCCACTGGTCCCATCACCTCCTGGCAAATAGAAGGGGAAGAAATGGAGGCAGTGAGAGATTTTACTTTCTTGGGCTCCATGATCACTGCAGATGGTGACAGCAGCCACGAAATTAAAAGATTCCTGCTTCTTGGGAGAAAAGCAATGACAAACCTAGACAGCATATTAAAAAGCAGAGACATCACCTTGCCAGCAAAGGTCCATATAGTTAAAGCTATGGTTTTCCCAGTAGTGATGTATGGAAGTGAGAGCTGGACCATCAAGAAGGCTGATCGCCGAAGAATTGATGCTTTTGAATTATGGTGCTGGAGGAGACTCTTGAGAGTCCCATGGACTGCAAGAAGATCAAACGTATCCATTCTTAAGGAAATCAACCCTGAGTGCTCACTGGAAGGACAGATCCTGAAGCTGAGGCTCCAAGACTTTGGGCCCCTCATGAGAAGAGAAGACTCCCTGGAAAAGACCCTGATGTTGGGAAAGATGGAGGGCAGAAGGAGAAGGGGACGGCAGAGGACGAGGTGGTGGGACAGTGTTCTCGAAGCTACCAGCATGAGGGAGGCAGTGGAAGACAGGAGTGCCTGGCGTGCTCTGGTCCAGGGGGTCATGAAGAGTCGGACACGACTAAACAACAACAACAAAATATCAGTCATTAAAAACTTCCCTAAACAGGGCTGCCTTCAGATTCTTTAAGTTTTTGTCTTCTTGGTTCCTGAGTTTTCCCGTCAGTTTTGCCATTTCGGCATAGTCCAGGCATAGGCAAACTCGGCCCTCCAGATGTTTTGGGACTACAGCTCCCATTATCCCTGACCACTGGTCCTGTTAGCTAGGGATGATGGGAGTTGTAGTCCCAAAACATCTGGAGGGTCGAGGTTCCTATGCCTGGCATAGTCTTAACAGCTTGGTTTGCCATTCCTCTCTGGCAGGGACTGAAATGCCGAGATGTAAGGGACCCCAATGGTCATCTAGTCCAGCCCCTCACCAGGAGGCGGGACCTTCTCGGGCGACCCTCTCGCTTGCTCAGGAGGTGATCTTGGGGGCATTTTTTTGAGTGAGACCGGGCGCTTGACATGCAGGAGACTCGTTCCTTCCCTCACTGCGCCTCCCCGTCACTGGTCCCTTCCTTCCCTGAAAGCGATTGGCACTGCTCGGAGCCCCCCAGCCAGGCTGGTGGCAATTCCCCGGGCATCTGGCGCACCCGCCTGGAGACTCTAAGATCCAGGATGGGGCTGGGCTGCTGCTGCTATGCGGCCACCCCTTGGAGACTGGCAGCTCCCATTCTCTGTGCCCGTTTCGGACGGAATCAGAGAGGCGGGCGGGTGAGCTGGGATGCTCATCTGTGCTGCCTACTGGCTGAGCAGGGTTTCTTTTGGGGCCACCCCCAAGGAGCCCCTGCTACATTCAGCCCTTCTTCCTGGGGGTGAAGGGGAGAGGGTCAGACGTCTCCCTGGCTTCTGCCTGTGGGCCCAGCCCCCTTTGGCTACCAATACCCAAACCCAGCCAGGAAGCCTGAGGCGACTGTCTCAGCCAGCAGGATCCCCCAGGGCAGCAGGTCCCGACATTGATCTTTCCTCCGCCCTTGTTCCTTATGTAAATCTTCCATCACCACGTGGACGTGCCCAAGGATTAAGGCTTTCTGGGAGATGATATATAATGAAATGAAAAAGGTATTTAAATATACCTTCCCGAAGAAACCAGAGGCCTTTCTCCTGGGCATAGTCGGCCAATTGGTGTCAGAGAAGGATAGAACTTTCTTTATGTATGCCACAACAGCAGCAAGAATACTTATCGCAAAGTATTGGAAGACACAAGATCTACCCACCCTGGAAGAATGGCAGATGAAGGTGATGGACTATATGGAACTGGTGGAAATGACCAGCAGAATCCGAGACCAGGGAGAAGAGTCGGTGGAAGAAGACTGGAAGAAATTTAAAGACTATTTACAGAAATACTGCAAAATTAATGAATGTTAGAATGATGTTGGATTGAAGTTAAGTGGTTTTCAGCAGTAATGTTATAAAGATGTGCAAAAATTGATTGTTAACAGGTGATAATCTAAAGTTATAATATATTAAGATTAAAGATTAGGATAAAAACAAAGAGGGAAAGGATTTGCTGAACCAACTAATTGAACTGGATACAAAAAAGGGAGGTGTGAGGAGGTCTGGGGAACAAGCAAATGAAAGATAAGATACGGAAAGATTGAATTGTTTTTAATTGTTTTTACTTTGTATTTTTTCTTTTTCTTTTTGTAACATTTTGAAAACTTTAATAAAAATCTTTTTAACAAAAGAAGAAGAAGGGGACGACAGAGGACAAGATGGCTGGACAGTGTTCTCGAAGCTACAAACATGAGCCTGACCAAACTGCGGGAGGCAGTGGAAGACAGGAGTGCCTGGTGTGCTCTGGTCCAGGGGGTCACGAAGAGTTGGACACGACTAAACGACTAAACAACAACAACATCAGGTGAACCTGGAATATGAGAAAGTCGGTTGGTTCCAACACCTGTATTTTGCACTGTTTTACTGTGAATAAGTTGAGTTTCCAAGAATCGCAATGGGGGGGGGGAGGTTTTAAAACCATAGAATCATGGAATTGTAGTGTTGGATGGGACCCCGAGGGTCATCTAGTCCAACCCCCTCCAATGCAGGAATCTCAGCTAAAGCATCCTTGACAGACGGACATCCAACCTCTGCTTTAAAACCTAAAAGGAAGGAGAGTCCACAATCTCCCCACCTTTCCATCATTCCAAACATTTCTGGGTGTCCTGATGTGTGGTCAGAATTTCCTTTCTTGTAACTTGAAGCCATGGGTTCAAGTCCTACCCTCCAAAGCAGGAGAAAACAAGCTTCTCCCTCTTCCATGTGACAGCCCTTGAGATATTTGAAGATGGCTCTCATATCTCCTCTCAGTCTCTTCTCCAGCCTAAACATCCCCAGCTCCTTCAACCATTCCTCATCAGGCTTGGTTTCCAGACCCTTGGTCATCTTGGTTGCCCTCCTCTGCGCATGTTCCAGCTTCTCAGCATCCTTCTTAAATTGTAGTGCCCTGAATTGGACACAGTATCCCACGTGTGGTCTGACCGAGACAGAATAGAGTGGGACCATGATTTCCCTTGATCTGGACACTAGACTTCAGCCTAGAATAGCATTAGCTGGGGGGCCACCAGGGGGCGCATTGGAAGATGGCCGACAATAACATCTCTCCGACCCACACGAGCTAATTAAGAGGCTGCTATGGGAAGTATGCAGTCTTCCTGCCCCTCCTCAAGGGGATGGGGGGGACGGCCTTGCCAGCGGTGTCCATAATTCACCCCCAGATTCGAAAGAAGGGGGTGCGGACACTTGGCACAAGCCCTTGTGTGGAGTCGGCTCTTCCCGGACACTGTCTCCAATCAGCGCACTGGTTGCTTTAGCTCGAAACATATAATTGGAAATATATAATTGGAAAGAAGCTAAAGCACATACATCAAGCGAAGATTGGGAGCTGAGACTGCTGATTAATGGATCTCTGGGAGCGGAGTGACGGGCGGGACAAATAAATCAAGTGATGAATCACCATTAAAAGACTGGTATGTTTGTTGCGAAACGGAAAGGGGGGTGGAGGAAAAAACTTTTCTTTTTCTTTGCCTTATGTGAGTATTAAGAACCCTCCACCCCAGAAAGAAGAATCGTTGCAATTTATTAATCACAAGCAGGAATTCAGGAACTGTGTGGAATGAATTATCGATCAAAGAGAGGATTGGTAAACATCGGAGAACGGAGGAGAACGGAGGAAAGTTTTATGACGCAGTTTCAAATGGCGTCTCACCGAGACAAGCTTGCCTAAGAAGGATGGGGGAGGAGGACCAGGGTCATTGGAATGTGAATGGTGGTTGGAATGTGATCTAGACCTGGCAGAGCCCTCTGAGATATGTCTGGCAAGCCTGGGAAAATCAACGGACAGACCGAGGGAAAGTCTCTTTACAGAGGTGTGGAAATGGCGGCTGTCCTTATGTGATATGATCTTTGGAGAGTGTAAAACCCACATAGAGGATGTTTGTTTTCAACCCGCTTGTGAAGATTATCAGAGATCGCAAAGAAAGGAATATATGATAACAACAAGAAGATGAGGAAAGTAACAAAGAGACTATCTGGACAGAACTGGATAGAATTGTCTAATTAAAGCAACAATATAAGTGATGTTTGGACACCTTTTCGGAGCTTGAGGTATAGGTACCCCCAATAAAAATTTAAAAATTTGGCTGTATAATTTGGAACTAATGTGATCTGGAGATAATGTGATTTGATTGGCCTGTTAATAAAAATTATATTTTTTTTTAAAAAAGAATAGCATTAGCTTTTTTTGCTGCTACAAAATACTGTTTATGCTGCAGAACAGAGGGTGGAAATGCAGAAACATCAAGAGGACAGCGTTGAGCCCGTTAATTTGCTGGCAGCAACGAAACCTCAGCTGCCCACCCTCAGCAAGGGAGGTGCTGAGTTCTTGGTGCCCTGCCAGGGGCTTCTCGGTGACCAGGGGGTCTCGGCCTTCTGCTCCCCAGAATCCCAGGCAGGGGGGACCAGCGCTGAGCGATTTGGGGAGATGGGAGATTTGGGCCTCTGAAGTGCCCCAGCTGGTCTCAGAAGTGTTCCATGTCCCTAATGGGAAGACCAGCCCAAGGCACTGATCATTCACGCCCCTGCAGTGTGGAAATCCCAACGGGTGCTGAGACTGGAGCAGCCCCTGCAAAGAGCTGAGAGGAAAGGGCTCTTCCTATCTGCTCTTCTTAATCTGGTGTGAGCAGATTAAGGTTGCTTCCTTAACAAAAGGAAAAAGGAGTTGGGAGGCTAATGTAAGCTTTATATTAAGTCTCCCTCCCAAAGTGTTGAAACAAAATAAAAAAAAATTCCTTCCAGTAGCACCTTTAGAGACCAACTAAGTTTGTTATTGGTATGAGCTTTCGTGTGCATGCACACTTCTTCAGAAACACACATAGTCTGCATGCACACAAAAGCTCATACCAATAACAAACTTAGTTGGTCTCTAAGGTGCTACAAATGCAGGTGGTGCTGTGGGTTAAACCACAGAGCCTAGGACTTGCCGATCAGAAGGTTGGCGGTTCAAATCCCTGCGATGGGGTGAGCTCCCGTTGCTTGGTCCCTGCTCCTGCCAACCTAGCAGTTCGAAAGCACTGCAAGTAAATAAAAAGGTACTGCTCCGGCGGGAAGGTAAACGGCATTTCCGTGCGCTGCTCTGGTTCGCCAGAAGCAGTTTAGTCATGCTGGCCACGTGACCCGGAAGCTGTACGCCGGCTCCCTCGGCCAATAAAGCAAGATGAGCACCGCAACCCCAGAGTCGGCCACGACTGGACCTAATGGTCAGTGGTCTCTTTACCTTTACCTTTAAGGTGCTACTGGAAGGAATTTTTAAATTTTGTTTCGACTAAGGCAGACCAACACGGCTACCTACCTGTAGCTAGAACCTAAGTGTTGAGATGGCTGAAGGGTCCATCTGATGCAATGCTTGGCTGCCAGCACTGGCTGAACAGATGCAGATGCTGTTTTAAGGCAGAGAGCCCTCCCTGCCCTCCCTGCACCTGGTTGGATATAGGCTGCTGCTGAAGGTGGAGGCTCCATCTCACTATCCTGATTTTCAGATCTACTGCTCAGTCCTCTGGCAGTGCATGTTTGCTCAGAAAAGCCCTCCTCCACTCATGTCTGGCAGAATCCAGTGCCGCAAGAAAAGGAAAGGTCATCAACGCAGCCCCCAGAGTCACCAGCACGGCACCCACGAGTGCCACTGAAGAAGAAGAAGAAGAAGAAGAAGAAGAAGAAGAAGAGTTTGGATTTGATATCCCGCCTTTCACTCCCTTTAAGGAGTCTCAAAGTGGCTCACATTCTCCTTTCCCTTCCTCCCCCACAACAAACACTCTGTGAGGTGAGTGGGGCTGAGAGACTTCAGAGAAGTGTGACTGGCCCAAGGTCACCCAGCAGCTGCAAGTGGAGGAGCGGAGACGCGAACCCAGTTCCCCAGATTACGAGACTACCGCTCTTAACCACTACACCACACTGGCTCTCACCAGTGCACCACTGCACCCAACAGGACCCCCCTCCCATGGTGCCCAGAACAGGCCTCAGTAAAGGTCTCCTCAAAACCCCACAAAGCATGAAAGATGTTTGATTTCCCTACTCAGTTCCTGTTTCCACTCATTTAGCCTGACCTACATTGAATTTTGTTGTTGTTGTTTAGTTGTTTAGTCGTGTCCGACTCTTTGTGACCCCCTGGACCAGAGCACGCCAGGCACTCCTGTCTTCCACTGCCTCCAGCAGTTTGGTGAAACTCACGTTGGTAGCTTCGGGAACACTGTCCTACCATCTCGTCCTCTGTCGTCCCCTTCTCCCTTTTTTTTTTTTTTAATGATATTTATTAAAGTTTCAAACAAAATTACAATAATAAGAAAAAGATTAAAAAAAGAAAAAAGAAAATACAAAATACAGAAAAATAAAGAACAGTTAAAAACAAATCAATCTTTCCATATCTTGTCTTTCATTTACTTGTCACCCTGACCTCCTCACACCTCCCTTTTTTGTATTCCAGTTCAATTAGTTAATTCAGCAAATCCTTTCCCTCTTTATTTTTATCTTAATCCTTTGTCTTGATATATTATAACTTTAGATTCACACCTATTAGCAATCCATTTTTACATACACCTTTGTAACATTGCTGCTAAAACCACTTAACTGCATTCCAACATCATTCTAACATTCATTAATTTTACAGTATTTCTGTAAATAATCTTTAAATTTCTTCCAATCTTCTTCCACCAACTCTTCTCCCTGGTCTCGGATTCTGCCAGCCTCAGCTTCAGGATCTGTCCTTCCAGTGAGCACTCAGGGCTGGTTTCCTTCAGAATGGAGAGGTTGGATCTTCTTGCAGTCCATGGGACTCTCAAGAGTCTCCTCCAGCACCAGAATTCAAAAGCATCAATTCTTCGGCAATCAGCCTTCTTTATGGTCCAGCTCTCACTTCCATACATCACTACTGGGAAAACCATAGCTTTAAGTATACCGGACTTTGTTGGCAAGGTGATGTCTCTGCTTTTAAAGATGCTGTCTAGGTTTGTCATTGCTTTTCTCCCAAGAAGCAGGTGTCTTTTAATTTCGTGGCTACATTGAATATTCCCCCTTAAATACGGCCTCATTTCCTTGGATGCTGGGACCGGACACCCAGCTTGTCTCTCTGATGTAAGGTTACCAGACGTCCCTGTTTCCCAGGGACAATCCCCAGATTTACAAATCGGTCCCCATACAAAACCCATTGAAGTTGAAAAGTGTCCCCAGATTCATTGGGGAGGAAATCTGGTAACCTTCCTCTGATGGAGAGATGCAAAGAGCTTTCTCTCTCTCGGCAAGGGTGGCAGTGGCTCAGATTTCCAAATGTTATCCTGGGTCCAAAAATGTTGGGAATCCCCATTCTGGCTGAATGCACGGCTTGTGGTGAGAACCAACAGCTTCTGCTTGCTGAGGACAAGAGGCCCTCCATCCCTGAAGAAAGAGATCCCCTTCTCCGAAGCCTTATTAATTTGCCATTAATTTGCTTTTGAACTGATTTTAGAATGAATTGATTTTAGAATGTATTTCAATTAATTGATTGTGATTTTATGTAAGCTGTGTTATTTTTCCTGTTGTTAGCCGCTCTGAGCCCGGCTTCGGCTGGGGAGGGCAGGATATAAATAAATTATTATTATTATTATTATTATTATTATTATTATTATTATTATTATTATTATCCAAGTAAGGCAGAACACTGCTGTTTTGATGGTAGTTGCTGCCCTGAACTCAAGCTGGAAGGTGACATCTCAGCTGTGAGCCCTGGAAGACCCGTTCCCTGCCCTGCAGTCCTTTTTTTTTTTATATAATAGTATTTATTAGTTTTCCAACAAATTGAACACAACACTACAAAAAACCAAAAAAGAAAAAACATACAATAATACAATACAGTACAAAAAAACACACACTGCAAAACACTAACATACAACTAACAAAACAAAACAAAAACTATTTAAAACACAGTCCAATTTCAATATTTTTTCCTTCTTTCACTAATTTCCACGACCTCCTCACACCTCCCTTTTTGTATTCCACTTCTATTAATTGTTTCAGCAATTCCTTTCCATCTTCCTCTATTTTCTATCCTATAATTTCTTAACACATTCTAACCCTATTTTTCCCTTTAATGCTCTAATAATCTATTTATACTTAATTCCTTATAACATTTCTACTAAAGCCATATAACTTCATTCCAACATTTTTCTAACATTCATTAATTTTGCAGTATTTCTGTAAATAGTCTTTAAACTTTTTCCAGTCTTCTTCCACCGACTCTTCTCCCTGGTCTCGGATTCTGCCGGTCATCTCCGCCAGTTCCATATAGTCGATCACCTTCATCTGCCATTCTTCCAGAGTGTGTAGATCTTGTGTCTTCCAATACTTTGCAATAAGTATTCTCGCTGCTGTTGTAGCGTACATAAAGAAAGTTCTATCCTTCTTTGGCACCAATTGGCCGACCATGCCCAGGAGAAAGGCCTCTGGTTTCTTCAGAAAGGTATATTTAAATACCTTCTTCATTTCATTATAAATCATCTCCCAGAATGCCTTAATCCTTGACCCTGCCCTGCAGTCCTTTCCCCACCTGGCCTGGGAGGGTGGAGCCCGGACTGACTCCAACTACAGAAGTTTAGGCTGCGAAAGAGGCCAGAGACCATCTTGCCTGTCTTTTAGTGCACAGCCAGGTCACAGAGCCTGAGCTTCCAGCCGCCCACCGCGAACCCCGCTTGGCAAGACTGGCAGCGACAGCAGCAGATACTGCCCATGTTTGAGATAACATTTTTAGTCTCTCGCTCATTGTGCTGTTTTAAATGTGCATTTTATAATTGACTTCCTTTAGTCATGTTTAAGATAATATTTTAGTTTCCTGTTAATAATGCTTGCTGCTTTGAATGAATACTTTATATTGATTTTGTTCAGCGATGTTTTAATGTGTTGTAAAAAGATTTTAGATTCTTTTTTTCTTAAAAATAATAAGAAATGAAATTAATCATCACGATCACCATCTCCCTTCAGTCGCCATTTGCTGCAGAGAGAAGCCAGCCCTGGGGTTCTGGAGATGGGCTCTAGGGGGAGGGCTGGGCTCTGGTTGGAATAACTCCTCTGCTAGATAGGCCTTGGGAAACACTCAGGAGAGTTCTATTCCATTGGGAGGCCCCCCAAAGGCCATCTAGTCCACCTGCACCAATGCAGAAAACCCGGCGCTGGAACAATGAGCGTGGCTTTTGGGTGGTCACTCCGGCTCTGTTCAAAGGCCACCAGCACCTTCCAAGCTGTTCCTCTGTGAACATCTCATTCCGACAGGAAGTTCCTCCAAATGTTGAGTTGAGAATACCTTTTCCTGTCATTGGAAGCCCTTGGTTCAAGTCCTACCCCCTGAAGCACAACAGAGAATACATTCGCTCCATCATCTATGCAACAGCTGTTCAAATATTTGAAGATGGTTATCGTGTTGCCACTTGATTCTCTCTTCTCCAGGCTGAACCTGCCCAACTCCCTCAATTTTTCCTCATAGGATGCGGTCTCGAAAGCTCTCTCCATCTCTGCCAACCTTTTCTGGTCACATTCCAGACTGCTGATATCCTTTATCCAGTATCCCTGAAGGAGCATCTCCACCCCCATCGCTCTGCCCGGACACTGAGGTCCATCTCCAAGGGCCTTCTGGCGGTTCCCTCCCTGAGAGAAGTGAGGTTACAGGGAACCAGGCAGAGGGCCTTCTCAGTGGTGGCGCCCGCCCTGTGGAATACCTTCAGATTTCAAGGAAATAAACAACTATCTGACTTTTATAAGACATATGAAAGCAACCGTGTTTAGGGAAGTTTTTAATGTTTGAAGTTTTATCGTGTTTTTAATATTCTGTTGGGAGCAGCCCAGAGTGTCTGAGGAAACCCAGCCAGATGGGCAGGGTATAAATAAGAAATTTATTAATATTACTACTACTACTACTGCTTAACCAACTGTGGCCACTGTTACCAAAATGTATGGTAAACTGCTGTACTAGAAATGTTAACCAAAAAACTCAAACTAGCACAGGGACAAGCTATGGAGGACACCTTCACCCCAGTGTGATTCCCCTTCATCACGTACGCGACACAACAGGACAATGACCTCTCCCTTCTAAGAGCATATGAATCAATATGGCTCACCTGACCCAACAGCCTAGCCCACCTCCCTCGCACAAATAAGCCACACCGCAATCAACGAAACACAAGCAGCCAAGCTTGGGAACCCCTAACGTGTCGCATGATCAATAAAAATAAATAAATACACAAATAAATACACAAACAAAGGGCGTACCTGTGTGGTGCTGATGCAAACCACTTACATTAATGATGGGCAATAGAACAAAAGAACAGTACCAACTATGGCCGCTGATGATGACAAGGTCCAGTTATTCAAGATCATGAGATTCTCGTTATCAGAGGAAGAGTTCCCAAGTCCTGACTCTGGAAGGGCAGGGATGCTGCAGCAGAGCCCTTGGCTGAGGCAGAGAGTGGTGGTCAGTTGTGGAGGAGCTTCTTCTCAGAGACAAGGTCATCACAGAGGTGGCAACCGCAAGCCACTTGTGTTTACTTCTCTGCAGACAGAGGGTCCCCAGGCACTTGTAGAAAGTGAAATAGGTTGGAAGTGAAATAAAAAAACTAAGGTCTTACATATATATATATATATATATATATATATATATATATATATATATAATATGTTCATAACTGCATATATAAACCGCATGTCTGAAACCCCACAGAAAACGTCCTGAAACCATTTTGTCCCTCCCAAATTGACCTCGAATATTTCTCTGCAAGGTCGAAGGAAAAAGAAAAAGCCTCCCCATTGTCTTTTCCTTCACAAATCCTGTCTTAAGGGTATGTCTGTGTAGGAATAGGGTGAGCCTGTGACCTGGCTCAGGAACTAAGTATTTATCATTACGAAAGACTGGCCAGGCTCCCTAGGGTATCCAATCAAGTGACCATTAACAGGTAACCTGCCAGACAGGAGGTAAACAACGCACTCAGATTTCTGTTGTAGACCGCCTCTTCTGTGATTCAGGACCTATAAAGTAAGTTTCTTCATGCAACACAGAGTTAAATTGTGGAACTCACTCCCCCAAGAAAGCAGTGATGGTCACCCACTTGGATGGCTTTAGAAGAGGATTGGACCAATTCATGGAGGAAGAGAGGGCTCTCGAGGGCTCCTAGCTCTGCTCTACCCTCCACAGCTGGGGGGGGGGGCCTATGGACTATTCATATTTTGAAAGGAGTCAAGTGCTTTTGAAGAGTTTCTTTAAACTGTAAGACCATATAAAACATTAGAGAATGATGGATTCACCTCAGCCCACATAGACCTGCCCAAATATTAAGATCAGGGGGTGGGGCAGGGGGGGTTGGTCCAAGGAGCAGGGGCACCTGGGAGGACTTCCTCTGTGGTCTCCCCACCACAAACACACACAGTTCTGCAGCTCCCTCTCCTTGGAGGTGCCTGTGCCCCCATCTCTGGGAGCTGGTGTGTTATTTCAGATCAGATCCTCTCTCCTGCACCTGATCAGCACCACAACTGCACCATAGGACTTCCTCTGCTGTTTTAATCGATGCTTTGATGATGCTTTAATTTTTCATTGGGTGGGCTTTGCCCTGGGACCTTGTGGGGAAGGGTGGGTGGCAGATTCAAATAAATAAAATATACAACACAGAGATCCAAGATGCAGGAAGAGGAGCGTGCAGAGCCTTTGTTGCTTCTGAATTGCTGCTTTCCATCTTCTGGACACAGGAAGCAACGGTGATGCTGCTGTCCATTTGACCTGCTCCCTCCCGTGTGGCCAGCCTTGCCACTTCTCCACTCAAACAACTGTGACCCTCGGACCCGGACCCTGCTATGGGCTGGATGGGATGGGAACCCTCAGGCTTCCTTCTCTTGGTGGCAGCAGAAGAGGAACGAAGGGAAGACCCTCTATCTTCCCTTTGGGGTGGTCTCAGTGCTGCCACCAAGGGAAGGAAGCCTGTGTGGGACACTAAATGGAGAAAGACTTTATTCCCCTCATGCAGGTGGCAGTGAAGACTTTTGCCTCCTATGGCAAAATGTGTAGAACTGGCGCTGGCCGGGTGTCCTGCCTCCAAGGAGAAGGTGATGGTGCAGGATCTGGCTCAGTGGCCTCCAGCCACTCAGGAACAACCCCTAGAACAGGCATAGGCAACCTCGGCCCTCCAGATGTATTGGGTCTACAACTCCCATGATCCCTAGCTAAGAGGACTAGTGGTCAGGGAGGATGGGAATTGTAGTCTCAAAACATCTGGAGGGCCAAGGTTGCCTATGCCTGCCCTGGAGCAACAGCTGAGAAGAAGGGAGGAGCCTTGGGAGGGACTGGCAGTGCTCCCCCCCCCAAAGAAAGTGAGCTGGGCATCAGACGCAGAGGCAGAACAGCCCCCAGGAGCAACAATGCCACAAGAGGAGGAGGAGGAGTTTGGATCTGATATGTGAAAAGGATCTAGGAGTCTTGGTTGACCACAAACTTGACATGAGCCAACAGTGTGACGCGGCAGCTAAAAAAGCCAATGCAATTCTGGGTGGGCTGCATCAATAGGAGTATAGCATCTAGATCAAGGGAAGTAATAGTGCCACTGTATTCTGCTCTGGTCAGACCTCACCTGGAGTACTGTGTCCAGTTCTGGGCACCACAGTTCAAGAAGGACACTGACAAACTGGAACGTGTCCAGAGGAGGGCAACCAAAATGGTCAAAGGCCTGGAAACGATGCCTTATGAGGAACAGCTAAGGGAGCTGGGCATGTTTAGCCTGGAGAAGAGGAGGTTAAGGGGTGATATGATAGCCATGTTCAAATATATAAAAGGATGTCATATAGAGGAGGGAGAAAGGTTGTTTTCTGCTGCTCCAGAGAAGCGGACACGGAGCAATGGATCCAAACTACAAGAAAGAAGATTCCACCTAAACATTAGGAAGAACTTCCTGACAGTAAGAGCTGTTCGACAGTGGAATTTGCTGCCAAGGAGTGTGGTGGAGTCTCCTTCTTTGGAGGTCTTTAAGCAGAGGCTTGACAACCATATGTCAGGAGTGCTCTGATGGTGTTTCCTGCTTGGCAGGGGGTTGGACTCGATGGCCCTTGTGGTCTCTTCCAACTCTATGATTCTATGATTCTATGATCCCGCCTTTCACTCCCTTTAAGGAGTCTCAAAGCGGCTAACATTCTCCTTTCCCTTCCTCCCCCACAACAAACACTCTGTGAGGTGAGTGGGGCTGAGAGACTTCAGAGAAGTGTGACTGCCCCAAGGTCACCCAGCAGCTGCATGTGGAGGAGCGGAGACGCGAACCCGGTTCCCCAGATTACGAGTCCACCGCTCTTAACCACTACACCATGCTGGCTCTGCAAGAGGCTGGCTGAGATCCTCCCAGGCAAGAGTGCTTCAGGGCAGAAGAGGACTGCCTGCGAAAACTTCCCAGAGGCTGCATCTGGCCCAGAGTGGGGTTTGGGGAACCCCCCTTTTGGCTTTGGAACCTCCATGCCTCTGAGAGCTGCAGGATCAACGCCTTGTGCCTGCCCCCCTGCTCCCCTGGGGCTGCTCCTCCCTGACGAGCTGTTTGCCTGAAACTGTGCACACACCAGGCATCTAAAAACACATTATCCCCCCCTCCCAAGAATCCTAGGAACTGCAATTCACCCTCACACAACTATAATCCCCGGCACTCTTAAGAACTACAGTTCCCAGGGTTCTTCTGGGGAAGTCACGTGCTTTAAATGTGCTTTAAATGCATGCAGCCGGAGTCCCTGAGAGAACCGCCGCTGGCCTGGGATTGCGCCTTGGGCGTCGCAGCCGCGTGGTCCACTCTGGCTTGGGCAACTTGGGACCCACTTCTGATTGGACCCTGGGAAACAAAGCGCGCCTTGGCCTGCCTTGCAGGAGGGGAGGTCAGTGCAGCGCGAGGCAGAGGAATCCATAGATCTGTTGTGGGTGCCAAATCACCGCAAAGAAAACCTGGTCTGCCTAGGAATTAAGTTTTGGGCAAAACCCACAAGAGGGAGCGGGGTGGCCTGCAAGGAGAGTCAAGAGCTGGCTTGCGCAAAACCTTTGTAGTTTTAAACGTCGCCGGTATGACAAACGGTCTAATTCTGTATTCTGGCTAAGGGATAAGCTGTGCATTTTGCATTGGGAATGAAAGCAGTGAAATGCGCTTGGCTTTGGTGAGAAAGGAACGCGCGCGGCCACCAAGGCGAGCTGGAGCCGCGGGTGCCCGAGGGTTTGGCTGGCGTGGTTGGGCAGCCGGTCTCTCTCTCCAGGCCCGTCTCCGGACCCCCATTTCCACGCCTTCCAGTCGAGATTCCGCGGCTGGGGACGGACCGCAGCTCAGCCGCAAAGCAACCGCTCTGCAACAGGGGACCTCAAGCTTCAATCCCCAAAGGTACCTCCAGTTTAAGCTAGGAGAGACCCGCTGCCAGTCAGTGCACACAGTACGGAGCTACATGACCCCCATGGTCTGACTCGGTGCAAGACAGCTTCCTGTGTCCCTAGCCTCTGGCCTTGGCTCCTCTCCGCCGCCCTTGGTGAAGTTCTGCGCGGAGCGCGCCAGGCACAGCGTTGCCTTTTCCGGCGCCACTTCCCGGGACGCCGGTCGGGCCAGGGCTAGACCCTCCGCTTGGCCTCCAGCAGCTCTTTCCATCCAGGCTCTGGGAAGGGGGTCACACTTACACCTTTTCCCCGAGCCCCCCACCCCCGTGCCACTCCAGAAGGCTCTCCCAAGCCGGGGCTGTGGAAGAAGCGCCTGTTGCAGCTATGAGGCGCCTCCTGCCGCCGTGCGCCCCGGAGAGTCCTGGCAGGCCCCCGCCTTGCAGAACCGCGGAACAGGAGCCGACTCGGCCCAGTTGCTGGCTTGGCTCTTCGAGTTGGAGGGGGGCGGGTAGGGGGGAGCTTTCTAGCCCTTGTCCCCGGGCCCTTTCGATGTCTAGGACGACGCCAGCTTGCAGGGCTCTCGCCGACCACCTTCGGTGCCATTACGCACGCCGCCCTGCTCCTTGGCGCGTCCGCTCCGGCTCCCTTTTGGTGACAGGGGCAAGGGGGGATCCGTGCTACAGCGTGGTCGCCCCCAGGCTCCCCCCGAGCCCCCCTCCCCCCTGCGGGGTGCAGGGCCCACAGGGAACCCGGCCAGCCCTGTGCCTCCCTCCCTTCCGTCGGGGCTGGCGAAGCGGGAGGGCGCCGTGGTTAATGTGTAATGGGGACCAGATGGTCGCCTCCGAGGCAGCCTGCTCGGTGGAGAGCCCGGGAGGGAGGGAGGGGAGGCGGCGGCACGGTGAGGGGGGGCTAATGAGGGTCAATTGCTGGGTGCCCAGGCCGGGGGAGAACCGCCTGCCCCCTCTATTTGCTCATCAAATATTGTCCTGGGCAGCTTGGCAGGGCTCAGCTCCGCCAGGCAAGTCCCGGGCCATCTGGGCCAGCTCGGGAGGCGTCGGTGGGGGCAGGGCGCCCCTTCCCCTCCCCTGGCGAGGCCGAGCTGGCCTCTTTTTGCATCCTGCAGCCGGGGAAAGAGACCGGCTGGCGAAGGAGTTCGGCCTGGCCCCGCTGGCCGAGGAGCAGCCTGAGTGCCAGCCGTCGAGGGGCAAATCCGCAGCGGCGCGTCCCAGCCTGGGGTTCGTGGGGAAGTCGCGCCGCCTCAAAGGAAGGAGCAGCTCCCGGCGAGCGTCGGAGCCGCAGCCCAGGTAAAAGCGAAGGGGATGCTGCTGGCTGTGGCTGGAAGCTGGCGGGTGGCCCCGGGCCCCGGGGAGGCAAGCGGGAGAAGGGGCGCCTTCCGCGGAGGGTGGCGCTGCCCCGACTCCTGCGGCTGCTCCCGCCCCGTCCGAAGCAGCTTCTGGCGCCGGAGAGGAGAAGCGAAGGGAGCCGCCGCGGGCGGACCTGGGGCCGCTGTCCACGCCGCGATGGTGCTGAAACGCCGCGGCCGCCGGCCGCCACTGACCCAGCCCCGACGGGACGCGGCCAGGAGGCTGCAGCGGGTAGAGGTGGGTGCGGAGCGAAGAATCAGCTGCCTCCCCGCCGGCATCTCGCTTTTGGGGTTCAACAAGAGCTTCCCCCCCCCAAGCACTTCAGATAGGAAGGCCCTCTCCACTTTCGCTGTCCCAAGGGAAGTGCTTCTCTGAGCAGAAGTTGTAGAATTGGAATTGTGGGATTGGAAGGTACCCTCAAGGGATATCTAGTCCTGCCCTTTGCAGAGCAGGAATCACAGCTATAGCGTCCCTAACGGGTAGCCATCCAAGCTCTGTTGAAAAACCTCCAACGCAAGCGAGTCCGCCGCCTTCCGAGGGAGTCAGTTCCACTGTGGAATGGCTCTCATCACCAGGAAGTTGTTCCTACTGTTTAGTCGGAATCGCCTTCCTTTGTCATGTGAATCCATCAGTTCTGGGTCCTGCCCTCCAGAGCAGCAGAAAACCAGCTTGCTCCACCTTCCGTGGGGGAGCGCTTCCCTCGTCTGAAAGTGGCTATTATGTCACCTCTCAGATCACATCGAAGCCTCCCTCTTGGAAGAAAGAGAGCAGTGAGAAATAGGTCCCCAAGGAGAAGCTGCCCCCACCCCCAATGCAGCATCCTTTCTCAGCAACTGCTCCCCCCACCCCACCCCACAGTCTCAGGGCATTCCAAAGGCTCCCTCCCGGAATAAGACCCATGAAGGAGGCAGCTTCAAAGAAGCAGGGAAGGACACACACACACACACACACACACACACACACACCCCACCTACCTGGGAAAGTGAGCCTGTTTCCTCAGGAACCCTCCCCTTGGCATAAGGAACAAAAACCACCAATTGCTTCTCAAGCAAGGATGGGAGTAAAGGAAAGCCATCCCTGCCCAAGGTGGGTGCCACTTTGAGAGACTTCTGAAAAAAATGGAATAAAATGACAGTAACTAAATAAATGTTTTTCTCTTGTAGAATCCCTGAAGCTATCCTGCCGGGGTTGTCCTGCAATGCAACACCAAGGTAAAAGGGAGCAGCCCTGACCAGCTGGGGATCTCTGGGGCACACCAGTCTCCTCCCACGCTGCAACCTTGCTGCTGTTTAGGCACCTGGTGTGCCATAGAGAAGCCTCGGCATTTCTGCCCAGTGATCTGAGAGCCTGACCTTTCAGGCTGGGAACTTGGCAGGGGGTTGGACTCGATGGCCCTTGTGGTCTCTTCCAACTCTATGATTCTATGATTCTAAATCGAGCCTTCTCTCCGCTGCCCGACAGAGTGTTTCTTGATCTAGCAAGCCATAATAACACCTTCCTCCAAATTGATTCAAAGTTGAGCTGCAAAGGGGGGAGGAGTTAAGGATCCTAACCCTAACCCAACACTGGCTGGCTCCAGCTCCCCACCCCTGACTTAGGTGAGAGAACAGAGGGAATCCCCGTCAGATTTGCAGATGACATAACCTTAACATCTTCAAACAAAGAGGAGGTTTTTCTCCCTCCCTCATAGCACTAAAACTCCTGGGCATCCAATGAAGTTGAATGTTTGAAGGTTCGGGAGAGAGGAAACGAAGTCCTTCTTCATGCAGCACAGAGCTAACCCATGGAACTCCCTCCCACTGGAGGCAGTGATGGCCACCAACTTGGATGGGGTTGTCACTGGCCAAGATGCCTGTGCTCTGCCTTCCACAGCTGGAGGCTGCAATGCTTCTCAATCCCAGTTGATGGAAACCAGAGGAGGGGAGAGTTGCTCTTGCGCTCGGATCCTGCCTGCTGGTTTCACAGAGGCATCTGTTGAGAACAGGAGGCGGGACTAAATGGGCCAATGCCCTGATACTGCTGGCTCTCCGCATGTTCTTAAAATTAAATGTGCTAACATTATTTTCAAATGCTTTCCTACATTCCCGTTCTTCCATATAAAAACACCATGACTAAGACCACATGCAGCTGAGCAACAGACTCCAGGCGGCCCCAGAAGACACCCCTTCCTTGCCTGCTCTCTGGGGTACAGCCAGGGGTGTAAGCCATCTCTTTGGGCTGTTTGCAGGGACCAGTGGTGTGAACCAGCTGGGGGGGCCCTTCGTGAACGGCTGTCCCCTGCCCAACTTCAAGAGGAAGAGAATTGTTGAGCTGGCTTCGTGTGGGCTGCGTGCTTCAGACATCTCCCGTCACTTGAAGGTAAAAATGAGATGGAGGGTGGGAAGCCAGTGGGAGCGGGGCCATTAGCTCTCCCGGCAGAAGGGCAGCAAAAGCCAAGTCATAGCCTTCAGCCAGATTATTTGATATTTTCTTTGTTACACACCACCCTCAATATCTGAGCAGTGAGAGGCTCCAGGGTTTCCAAGCACTTGCAACCAGCTTCTGTTTCCTTGGAATGAAGTTAGAGGTAGGTAGCCATCTTGGTCTGCTGTAGTCAAAACAAAATAAAAAAATTCCTTCCAGTAGCACCTTAGAGACCAACTAAGTTTGTCATAGGTGTGAGCTTTCGTGTGCATGCACACTTCTTCAGATATACCGAAACAGAAGTCAAGTCTCTAAGGTGCTACTAGAAGGAATTTTTTTATCTTGGAATGAAGGCTTTTATCTTTAGGATATCTGGTTTTATTTACACAGATATACACCCTGAACATAGGTTGAAAGGGCCCCCAGCATTAACACCCCCAACAGATCTTGCTTCTCCATTATTCACAGCTTTCGATCCAGCGCAGAGCAAACACACCTCTGTGTCTCCAGCCTCCAGCCTGCTCCCAACTCAGCTCTCTCTCGCACTGCTCTGGCTCTTGTTCCTCTACCTCAGCAGTTCTCAACCTGTAGGTCCCCAGATGTTCTTGGACTACAACTCCCATCATCCCTGAACTGGAGTTGTAGTCCAACAACATCTGGGGACTCAGAGGTTGAGAACCGCTGCTCTGCCTAGTAACTAGGTGAGGCCCATCCCAGCAAGGCAGTCCAGAAAGATGCCACGGTTGATGGTATCGAAAGCTGCCAAGACATCCTGTAGAACCAACAGGGACATGCAGCCATCTGTGCCCCCAACTAGGTGAGGGGGTGGAGGAAAGGCCCGCCCATTGACCTGTAGGGCTCCCTCACTTAGTTGTAGCTCTTGCTGAACTCATTGTTTTGGGATGCTGATGAGGACACTTAAGAGGCCAGGTGAGGTCATTGTCTTGCAAATAAACTTGTCCGACCACTTCAGCAACCTTCTTGGCTAGATTCTAATCCCCACTAACCAGACCCCAAGAACGGAAAGGGACTCAGCTAGACAGACCCTCAAAACCAACAACAAAGGGGATGGTTGCTAAGTAGGAGGGGTGGGATTGAGGGACTGGGGACAATCTGAAGCAGCTGGAGGGGGGGCAGCCAACCCCCATAAGCCCCCCAAATCTCTCTCTCTCCATGCAACCTTTCATTGCTCCTTGCTCCCCACTCTTGTATTTTTACACCACAGGTTTCCAACGGCTGTGTCAGCAAGATCCTCACCCGCTACTACCAGACGGGGGCCGTCCAGCCAAAGGGCGTGGGAGGGAGCCGCCCTCGGACATCCACGCCGGAGGTTGTGGCCCGAATTGCCCAGCTGAAGTGGGAACAGCCGTCCCTCTTTGCCTGGGAGATTAGAGGGAAGCTGCTGACGGAGGGGGCCTGCGCTGCCAACAGGATGCCCAGTGTGAGTTGCCGTGAGCTGGCAGCGGGGCAGGTCTTGGGGGGAGGTGTTACCTGTGGGCACCGAGAAGCTGGGGCTGGGAGCCTGCCATGTATGTGCTGTTTCGTTTATAAATCTCTTCCCAAGAGCTGCTCCCAAGTGAATTTCAATGCAATCAAGGCATGCGTGACTGTCTTTTTCTTTACACAGCAGGAAACATGTGCCAAGGTGAATCATGTGATGCACACACCCCCACACACAATAATTCCATGTGCCACTGAGTGGGACAATGTTAGCGGGCATAGCGCTGATGGGATGGACTAGATCCATTGTTCTGCCCGGACACTGAGGTCCAGCGCCGAGGGCCTTCTGGCGGTTCCCTCACTGCGAGAAGCCAAGTTACAGGGAACCAGGGAGAGGGCCTTCTCTGTAGTGGCACCCGCCCTGTGGAACGCCCTCCCACCAGATGTCAAAGAGAAAAATAACTACCAAACTTTTAGAAGACATCTAAAGGCAGCCCTGTTTAGGGAAGCTTTTAATGTTTAATAGGTTATTGTATTTTAGTGTTTTGTTGGAAGCCGCCCAGAGTGGCTGGGGAAACCCAGCCAGATGGGTGGGGTATAAATAAGAAATTATTATTATTATTATTATTATTATTATTATTATTATTATTATTATTATTATTATTATTATTATTATTATCCCCCCCAGGTTGGGTCCCTCCTCTGGATTCCCCACCTCCTAAGAAATGAATCCCATTTTCAGTCCAAGCAAAGGCCTGTGAAAGGGCATCACAACAGTGGCCCCTCCCCAGGGGCAAAGGAGTCGGGGGACCCTAGCACTCTCCTCACCTTCCAGGAGCGCAGGCAGCCTTCTGCTCCTTGCCGGGGACAGGCCTTAAGCTGCGGAGCAAGAGAGCATCTCTTGAGCTCCGTCCGGCCTCTGAGCCCAGCAGCGCCCAACCCATCTTGCTGTGGGGCTGAAGGCAGGGGACCCCCCCCCCCAACCCACTCTTCCTGTCCAGAGGCAGCAGGAGCAGGGGGGGCCCCTCTTGCACCAGAGGAGAAAGATGCAGCTGGGGACCCCCTCCACAGCCAGTGCCTCCGAGGACGGAGTCTGGTGCCATCAGCTCTGAACGGAGCCTTTGCCAACTGGAAATATTGACAGATTTCCCAACCCCCCAAATGTTATGACTGCACCAAGTGCAATTTATTTATTTCTTGTTTTATTGCTTGCATTTCTATCCCAGCTTTTCCTCCAGGAAGCTCAAGGTGGCATGCACAGTTCTCTCTCCCCCCCACCTCAATTAATCTCAACAACAGCCCTGTGAGGTAGGCTAGGCTGAGAGGCAGGGACCGGTCCCCCAAGGCCACACCTAGTGAGCTTCATGGCCGAGCAGAGGATTCGATCTCTGGTCTCTCCCAGGTCCTAGTCTGACATTCTAACCACCACACCACCTCTGGCTCTGCAGTGTGATCCTCCTGAATGTGTCAGGATTGGAGCCTGACTCTTGGGGCCCCTTCCAGCCACCGTCTCTTTCCTCCCTCCCTCTCCAGGTCTCCTCCATCAACCGAATCCTTAGAAGTCTGCCAGTGGGGATGCCCTTCGCAGAGCAGGCTGCCTTCCTCAAGCCTCTGCAGTCAGGTGAGAGATGTTGTGAAAAGGCTTCAGGACGTGGGTAGGAAAACTAAGGCCCGGGGGCCGGATGTGGCCCAATCGCCTTTTCAATCTGGCCCGTGGACAGTCTGGGAATCAGCGTGTTTTTACATGAGTAGAATGCGTCCTTTTATTTAAAATGCATCCCTTCCAACTCTACCACTCTACGATTGTAGGATTCTGTGACTTGCTATGGGTCCTGCTTCCAGGGATCTCGCTGCACAGACACCCACACTTGGTTTGCACTCCCTCTCTTCTGCAGGTCCCACCTTGCCTTGGGAGAGGAGTCCCCAGGGTTCAGAGGGCAGGACAGAGGCCCCGGCTCCCCCCGAGGGGCTGCAGGAGGTGGCGAGGCCCCCCACAGCAGGCAAGCCAGGCAGGAACAGGAGCCGCACTGTCTTCTCCAAGCAGCAGCTGGAGGTCTTGGAACAAGGTGAGTTCCTGGGGCTGTGCAGGATCAGGGCCCCCACAAGGGCAAGGACTCTGAAGGGTTAAGGTTTCCGCTTGGGACCTGGAGGGGCTTTGCAAGGCAGCCTGCCTCCTCTTGGGTGCTTCCGAGGGGAGGCAGAGAGTCTAGGGCAGGCATGTCCAAAGTCCAGCCCACGGGCCAAATCTGGCCCTCCCGTAGCTTTAATCTGGCCCCACAGGTGCTGCTGCCTGCTCACCCGCTTGCACATGCGCTGAAGTGATGGACATGAGGCAGGAGTTGATAATGCAGGTGAGCTGCAAGCAAGCTGCCGGCCAGCTCTGTGGAGCCTCCTTTTATTGACACAATATGCAAACCCAGGCAGATACATTTGGGGCTGTGACCTTTACACATCTTCCGGTCCCAAGATCGTGGGGTGGTACAAAGTTATTTTGGCACCTGTTTCCACCGCGTCATTTTCCCCTTGCACAGTGTGTGGCGAAGGAGACAAAAGGTCTCAGACACAAAAGTCACAGACAGGACACCGCAGACTACTGAGACTGCAAAAGGTTAGACAGAGGGTACGATGTTCAGACAGCTGTGGCTTTGTCTGTGAGGGGGAGTGTGCCCTGCACCCCAAGGTCACGCGTGCAAGCAGGCTGAGGTTGCCTGCGGGTGGGGAGTGTGCTCCCTTTGGACCCCACAATCATCCCTCAATGCGCCCAGTTCTTTGTTGGGCAACTTGCGCATGCGCCTTGCATGCGGCTCTAGGACCCATCCATCCGCTATCTCGCGCATGGTGAGCAATTTTGTGCTGACTAATCCTAAAAAAAGGTCAACAACTTTGGTCGGCCCTCATACATGTTCACTTCATCAAATCTGGCCCTCTTTGTAAAAAGTTTGGGCACCCCTGGTCCAGGGTCATCATCACAGCAGTACAGGGGTACCTCGGGTTACATACGCTTCAGGTTACAGACTCTGCTAACCCAGAAATAGTGCTTCAGGTTAAGAACTTTGCTTCAGGATGAGAACAGAAATCGTGTTCCGGCAGCAGCAGGAGGCCCCATTAGCTAAAGTGGTGCTTCAGGTTAAGAATAGTTTCAGGTTAAGAACGGACCTCCAGAACGAATTAAGTTCTTAGCCCGAGGTACCACTGTATCTCCATCTGAGGGGTCCTGTCAATCACAGTGTGGTGCTTTGGGATCTGGGCCAAGGGGGGGCAGCTGGATGTAATTCTCAAACTCCCTTCCAGCATTCCAGAGAGGGCCGTATCCAGAGACGGCTGCGCGGGAGGAGCTGGCTTCTGCTACTGGGCTCCCAGCCGACACCATCAGAGTAAGTGAAGCTCCTCCTGCTGCCTGCTCCCTCACCCGGGACAAAGGCTTTGCTCCCCCAAACGCCACTGTGCAAAGCAACCTCAGAGCCACAGGATCCTCACCCAAACACAGAAAACATAAGAACATGCTTTTATAGGGGGGGGGGGGACCCACAACTGCTCCTTTCCCTTATGGGGTACCTAAGAACCTGTATAGAGTCCTTAAGTAGGTTGGAGGAAATAACAGAGGCCAACCAGAGAATATTGAGAAGCAAAGCACCTAGTAAGCCTGATCTTTATTAACCTGTTGCAACAGCGTCCCCCACTCACCTCACGCAGGGAGGGAAAGGAGGAACCCAGAACATTGGTGCGCAAGCCCTTATATAGACTTTTAAAATTTCCTCCCCTGTAGCTCAAGACCACCCCCCAAACATGATGCATACACCACAGAAGGAGGTGGTCTCCAACAGAAATACATCACAGGGGGCAGTCTACCCCAGAAATCCTGTTTGTCAGGATACCTGACAATGGTCACTGATTGCTTTATCTGGGCAGCCTGGCCATTCCTTTGGAGATGCTAAATATTTAGTTCCTGAACCCAGGTCACAGGCTCACCCTATTCATGCACAAACATGCCCTTAAGACAGGATATGAGCAAAGGGACAACGGGGAGGCTTCCCCATTTCCTTCCTCACTGAAGAGAATATTTGAGGTCACTGGAAGAGTCAAAATGGCTTCAGGGTGGCTCTCCTGTACTATTCCAGACACATGGTTTATATTCTTATTTATGTGTTCGCCTTGAAAATTTATGAACATATGATTTTTAATATGTGACACCTTAGCATTCCTATAGGGGACGCGGGTGGCGCTGTGGGTAAAAGCCTCAGCGCCTAGGGCTTGCCGATCGAAAGGTCGGCGGTTCGAATCCCCGCGGCGGGGTGCGCTCCCTTTGCTTGGTCCCAGCGCCTGCCAACCTAGCAGTTCGAAAGCACCCCCGGGTGCAAGTAGAGAAATAGGGACCGCTTACTAGCGGGAAGGTAAACGGCATTTCCGTGTGCTGCGCTGGCTCGCCAGATGCGGCTTTGTCACGCTGGCCACGTGACCCGGAAGTGTCTCCGGACAGCGCTGGCCCCCGGCCTCTTAAGTGAGATGGGCGCACAACCCCAGAGTCTGTCAAGACTGGCCCGTACGGGCAGGGGTACTTTTACCTTTTTTACTAGCATTCCTATAACAGTGGAAAGAGGCTGCAGGATCAGGCCAATGGCCTCTCTGGCCCGGCATCCTATTCTCTCAGGGCCAAACAGAAACCTGGGAAACCTTGCAAGCAGGATCCGAGCACAAGAGTAACTCTCCCTGCCTCCTGTGGCAGTGAGTTCCATAGGTGAACCCTGTGCTGCACCTTCTGACATTCAGCGGCATGGGATTCCCGGGAGTTCTGGGGCAGGGTGTGGCCCCAACCCAGACCGCCTGTGACTTTGTCTTTGTTCCCACTAGGTTTGGTTCTCAAATCGGAGGGCGAGGCAACAGCGAGAGGCCAAGGCCACGCTGGACACGGGACACACAGGTTCTGGCCGGCCCCCCTCCCCAATTCCAGGTGTTCTTGTCCTGCCCTAAGGGGGGGGCTTCAAAAAAGTCTGTGTACTAACTTCTCACAAGGCTTCCCCCCCCCCCAAAAAATGAGTCTGTGGCTCCTGTGTCTTCCCTGCACCCTTCTCCTCTTAGGGCATTTTGGGAGGGAGTATGAGCTGTGGGGCAGGACCCCTAGGGCAGCAGGCAGCTGCTGCTCTCCCAGTTTCCCCTGGCAGCCGTGGGGAGAGCAAGCAGAACAAACCCTCCTTGGGAGCCACGAGGCAGGCGGCAGACAGCTCTCCCTCTCTCTCTCCTTCCTAGGACCCCCGTGGGAGTGCTGCCCCCCTCCTGCGGCAACAGCCCCCCAAGGCTTTGCTGCAGCCAACTCTGACGCACCAACAGCCGCTGCCCTCTGCCATCAGGTACGAGGGCACCCAGAAGTCCCAAGATTGGACTCTTCTTCCTTGAAGGTTTTCAAGCAGAGGTTGGGTGGCCTATGCCAGGGGTTCTGTCAGGGACCCTGCTGAGGAGGGCTGAGGAGGAATGGTGGGAGCCTCCCCCTGCTCCTGATCCGGATCCTGAATCTTCCCAGGAACAGGAGGACAGTATAGATTTGGAACAGTGGTTTGAAGAGGGGCACAGTTCAGAAGGCAGAAGCTGTGAAATACTGGATGGGGAACAGCTAGGAGAAGAAGCACTGGGAGGGAGAGGGTTAACAGATCCACTGTCTCTGGAAAGCATTCGTCCGCTCTCCCCAAGGTTGAAAAGAGCTCAGAAAGTCTCAGAACAGAAAGCACAAGCTCAGATTACATAACGTAGGAGTGACGTAGGTTAATAGTGACAGAAGCGGGTGTAATCCTTAACTGGGAGCACCGCCATTTCTAGGAGATGGGCTCTTTGTTCTCTCGCTGTGGTTCTTAAAGTTTCTAACTGGTAAGAAGTCCCTTTCTTCCATCTTCTTATCTACTGCCGATTCTCCGAAGCCCGACAGATTCTTTAGTTGTGATTCCTGCATTGCAGGGGGTTGGACTAGAGGACCTTCAGAGGTACCTTCCAACTCTACAACTGTAAGATAGGGGACAGCAGGATGGGCCAGGGAGTGGTGCAGGGGGTTGGGCTGGATGACCCTTGGGAGTCCCTTCCATGATTCCTCTTGCCTCCACAGCCTTCTCCTCCCAGCCTTGCCCCTCGCTTCAAGGCCGGCGGCTGCAAAACCTTCCCGCCCCACCTGCAACCACCTGGCCCCCCACCCTGTGCCTGGACGGAGCCCTTCTGTGGTAAGAGAGGTCTCCAGCTGCTTTGGCTCCTACCCATACCCCCCCATGGGATAGGAGGAGGGCATCACCAGCCAGGGGGTCAGTTGCCCTTCAAGCGCCCCTTCCTTTGGGGCCTCAGAAGAGGGGCCCGCTCTTCACAAGGGCCCTTAACCCTCGCCTGACCCCTGGCTCTTTCTCTGCAGGGCTGGGGTCTGCAGGGGCTACTCCTGCCCCACCCTGGATCCCAGACTTGCCTCCTTTTGCGGGGCTCCCCCCATCCTCAGCTGTCCGGGGCCCTGGAAGCCCCTTCTGCCCTGCCAGCTCTGGGCCGCTGCCAGTGCCTCCTCCCCAAGGACCAGGGAGCCGGATTCTGGGGGGCTGCCCAGGCCCAGAGAGACCACTGGGAATATCTGCTCTAGAAGTGCCCACACCTGCTGCTCTTTGGGCCTCCCTGAGGACTCCAGGGTCTGGATTCTCCGTGCTGTGTTGACTTCCTCCAAAAAGACATTGCGTAGACTGAACTGAGACATTCTGCCAGCACAGAAGACCTGGAGAAGAACTAGCTGGATCAGGCCCAAGGAGGGTCTGCTGAGTCCGGCAGCCTGTTCTTCTCCTAGTGGCCAGTGAGGGGAAACCAGCAGGCAGGATCCGAGCCCAAGAGGGCAAAGCAGAGCCCTCCTAGCTGGAAGGTCACCAATAGCCCTCTCTTCAATGGATTTGTCTAATCCTTCCAGAACCTTCTTGCTGGGCTGCTGCTGGGCCAACAGCAAAATCCTTTGGGATAATGTGTGCATCTATTGAGGGTGCATGATTTGGAGAATAGCACTGCAGATGGTGACAGCAGTCACGAAATTAAAAGACGCCTGCTTCTTGGGAGAAAAGCAATGACAAACCTAGACAGCATCTTAAAAAGCAGAGACATCACCTTGCCAAGAAAGGTCCGTATAGCTAAAGCTCTGGTTTTCCCAGTAGTGATGTATGGAAGTGAGAGCTGGACCATAAAGAAGGCTGATCGCCGAAGAATGGATGCTTTTGAATTCTGGTGCTGGAGAAGACTCTTGAGAGTCCCATGGACTGTGAGAAGATCAAACCTCTCCATTCTGAAGGAAATCAGCCCTGAGTGATCCCTGGAAGTACAGATCCTGAGGCTCCAAGACTTTGGCCACCTCATGAGAAGAGAAGACTCCCTGGAAAAGACTCTGATGCTAGGAAAGATGGAGGGCACAAGGAGAAGGGGACGACAGAGGACGAGATGGTGGGACAGTGTTCTCGAAGCTACCAGAATGAGCCTGACCAAACTGCGGGAGGCAGTGGAAGACAGGAGGGCCTGGCGTGCTCTGGTCCAGGGGGTCACAAAGAGTCAGACATGACTAAATGACTAAACAACAACATCAAAGGCAGCAGCATGAAGAGAAGGGGGAGGCGATGGCTGCCTGTGGGGAGCCCCCTGCCCAGGGCACGGCTATAAGGACCATTCCTAGCCCTCCCACCCCACAAGTGTTGCTGCTGCAGCTATGGGGCAGGAGAGAGACCCTCCTGGGCAGGAAGCCTTTGCCCCTCTCTTCCCTGGACCCCCACCCCACCCCTCTTTCCTTGCTTGTCTTGCCAGGAGGTTTTGGAGTGGCTGCCTACTGGGCTGTCCCTTGTCTGTAGCCCCAAACCAGGTGCCCTCCTCAGCCCCACCCTCCTTTCTGTGGTTGCTTCTGGGACAGACTCAGAGGACCTCAGCCTTGCAATGCCTTCTTCCTTCTTTCCCCTCAGCCTCTCTTGCACTCATCCAGTATCTGGAGACTCCCAAGGAGGGCAGGATGTTACATGGGGACCTCTTGGATTTGAGCTATGGGACAGAGGGAGGGTTTTCTAATCATGTGTGATTTCTGCAATATATTTCTGCCGTGTTCATTGGTCTGCCAGTTATTACAAGAGACGCCGCCTTTCTCTCTGCAAGAACCTCAGGGGCTCCATGCCCAAGACCTGGCAAGGCATCCCTGGCACGGCAAGGGGGCAGGGGAAGGAAGACCCCTCCCAGGCCCAAGCCAGGGCCCTCAGCTGCCTAGGAGGCTCTTGGGAGTTCCCTGATGGCCAATCATCGCCCCCAAAAGAGGCAAATTACAGAAGGGGAGGGAAGAAACCAATTTTATAAAGCAAAATCTCACATGCCAACTGCCCATCTAGTGCAGCCTCCTCTTCTCACAGTGGCCAGAAAGATGCCTCTGGGAAACCAGTGGGCAGGATCCAAGCGCAAGAGCAACTCTCCTCTCCCGCAGTTTCCAGTGTGATAAGAATTTGAAGGTCTTAGATGTATAATAAATGTACCAACCAAGCAGGTACACGGATCAGCACAGGAGGACCGACCTGGAACCATTTTTGATTCCCAAATGTTTTCTCTGCAAGGTCAAAGGAAAATGGAAAAGCCTCGCCATTGTCTTTTCCTTCACAAATCCTATCTAAAGGGTATGTCTGTCTGTGTTTGAAGAGGGTGAGCCTGTGACCTGACTCAGGAACTAAGTATTTATAATTACAAAAGACTGGCCAGGCTCCCCAGGCAATCCAATCAAGTGACCATGAAATAGGTAACCTGGCAGATGAGATAAACAAGTCACTTAGATTTCTGCTGTAGACCGCCTATTCTGTGACGTAGGTATGATGTATCTGGGGTGGTGGTCTTGGGTTACACCGCTTCTGTATGTATGATGTTTCTGGGGTGGTCTTGATCTACAGGGTGGCAATTTCAAAAGTCTTTATAAGGCCTTGAGCGCCATTGTTCTGGGTCCTCCTCCTTTCCTGCGTGTGAGGGGAGGATCCTGTTGCAACAGATCAATAAAGATCAGGTTTACTAGCTGCTTTGCTTCTCAATACTCTCTGCTTGGCCTCTGTTTTTTTCTCCTACCAATAGGGAACCTACGTAAGGACTCTTGGATCCCCCATAAGGGGAAAAGGACAGATCTTTGTTTACAACACCGGAAACTGGGATTCAGAACCATGGCTGGGGAGGCACAGCAGAGCCATCCTGGCCAGGAGACATCCATATCCCTTCCCTCCTCCGTGGATTTGCCCAATCCCCTTTTATAGCCACCCAACTTGGTGCCCATCCCTGCCTCCAGTGGGAGGGAGTTCCATAGCTCAGCTGCCTCCTTCCCTGACAGTTTTTGGGAAAGGGCCACTGGGCGAGGTGAGGAGAGGAGCTGTCAGGGGCTCAGGAGCAGAGGCACAGGAAAGGGAGGAAATAGAGAGCGAGGGGGAGGAATCCGAAGGAAATGTTAGCGATGACAGCGGTCCGAGGTCTCTGAGTCTTTCCAGCGAATCGGAAGATTCACAGAAAGGGGCTCCCATGGTCAGAGCAAGGGGGGTGCCGAGGGGGACACCCCAGGAAGAAGGGGCCAGAGGGGACTCAGAGAGCAGCAGTTGGAAATCAGGACCAGCTTCCCCACCAGAGCGCAGTAGGGGGGAGGAGTCCCAGGTATCGGGATCAGGAGGCTCACCGCCAGCGGGGGGAGATGAGTCAGGATTGGCCACGCCTCCATCGGGGAGCGAGGAAACGGTCAAGAGGAAGGTTGAAGGGTGAGCGCGCGCGCCAAGTTCAAATGTACAGGGGGGCGGCGCAGTTGGCAGCCCGGATAGGGAGCCAGGTCCCAAAGCCCGCCGAAAAGAGGGGGAGGAGTCAGGGGGGTCAGCGTCAGCGTCAGAAGAGTCCAGAAAGGAGGAGACCCCGGGGGGCAGAAGGACCCAGAGGAGAAAGGAGAGACGGAAGAGGTGGAGTAAGGTTAGAATCTTAAGTTGGTGTACAGGGGGTGGAGACTCAGATGGAGCTTCGCCGGTCTAGCCCCTAGACGTAGAGCTGGGCGCTGCGGCTTGAAAATGGAAACTGTACTTCAATAAAGACTTTTGTACATTACTACCGGCTAGCGTTGGTCCTCTGTGAGCTGGGACCTGGAGCCAGCTCTGACAGTAAGCTCCATCTCAGTTTTGCACCAAAAACCTCGCAACGTGAGTGGACGCAGCGAGGGGCGAAGATTGGTGCTTCGCGAGCTCACAAAAGTCAGGCAAGATGACTACAGAACAGCAAATAGCAGCCCTGCAAAATGCAGTGACACAACTCAACGCGGAGATACTCGCATCCAGGAAAAGGGAAGACGAAGCGGCTGCTGCCTGCAGGGATCTCCAAGCCAGGTTGGAAGTGCTTACTAAGCAGGGGCAACCGGGACCCAAATCAGAGGGGATTGGGCTGGGGAAAAGAGGAGGCAGCCTTGTATCTCATTTCGATGGGAATTTACAGCAGTACCCTAACTTCCGAGCAGACATGCTGTTTGCGCTGCAACTGCTGGATAAAGACTTTAGAGATGAGCAAGAGAAGGTGGGATTTATCTTATCCCATTTGCATGGAGAAGCTAAAGCGTGGCTGCGCAATCTGTGGAGAGATAAGGATCCGGCGCTCCGAAGTGCGGATGCATTCATTAAAGCGATGGATTCGTGTTTTTTTATCAAATATAGACATTGATATCGCCAGAAAAGACATACATGAGCTGAAACAAGGGAGAGCCAGTGTAAGGCAGTATCATTCCCGCTTTTTTGCATTAGTCCATGCACTGGGATGGGAGAAAGATTCTGTTCCAGTCAGAGACCTTTTTTGGGAAGGCTTGAATGCAAATGTGAAAGACGAAATTGCAAGGGGGGAGAGACCCCAGAGCACTCAGGAGGTGGTACAGAGGGCGCTGTCGGTTGGGGTGCGCCTGGAAGAACGTCCATGGAGCAGAGAAGAAGGGCGTTGGGGACGCACGCCAGCGAGAGCACCTCCCCTCTTTCCCAAGGATGCAGCGCGTGCGCAATCCATGCCTCCGCAGGGAGGGGGAGAGGAACCGATGGAGATTGGAGGCGCCAGGGCTCAGTCAGCTACCAGAGCCCTAACACCGGGAGCAGTCAAAGCGAAGCCTCCTAGAGGGAACAGGAAGTGCTACATCTGCGACAGTGCTCAGCACATGGCGAAAGAGTGTCCCCAGAGGCTCCACAAGCACACTGCAGCCTCCGCAACAGTAACAGAAGCAACTCAGCAGAGAGAACCACAGCAGGGAAACGACGGAGTCTGGCTGGAGGAAGAGGCACTGGGGCCCAGCCAGACGAGTCAGTGAAGCAGTCCCCAGAAATTTTGCAGCCCACAGACCCCCTCCCGCCCAAACCAGTGGTGCAGCTCACCGCATCGCTCCAGCTACCCAATGGACTCACTATGGAAGTACCAATTACCATTGACTCTGGCAGTAACGCAGACTTTATAGGACTGGATTTCATTCAACAACACAGCATAGCGCTACTGCCAGCCACGCTGCCCCTGAAGGTTGTCACGGTGGATGGCAGGGAATTGCTGGGGGGGCAGGTGGTGAAGCAAACGCCTCCGATGGTGATGCAAATTGGGAATCACCGAGAAGTCATCAGCTTCAATGTCACCCAACTGTCGGACACGCCTGTAGTATTGGGCATGAGTTGGCTGCACAGGCACAGCCCAGCATTGGCTTGGTACCAGCGCCAACTGACTTTCGGCTCCTCCTACTGTGCGGAACATTGCATTCTGCCTAGCACGGAAGGGGAAGAGGATGACCCGCAGCTACAATTAGGCACGCTGCAAGCAGTGCCCATCAAGTACGCAGCGTTTTTGGAGGTTTTCTGCGAGAAGGAGGCGGACAAGCTACCTCCCCACAGGTCCTATGACTGCAAGATTGACCTCCTGCCGGGGGCGACGCTGCCGACCGGGAAACTGTATTCCATGTCTGAAGACGAACTGCAGGAACTCAGGGAGTTCATAGATCACAACTTGAAGCGCGGCTTCATCCAGGAGTCCAAGGCAGTGGGGGGCAGTCCCGTATTCTTTGTGAAGAAAAAAGACACGCCCCAAAAAAGGCTTGTGGTGGACTATAGAATTTTGAACTCGAAGACCAAGCCCACAGCCTTCCCCATGCCCAAGATCGACGACCTGCTCGCGACGGTGAGAAAAGGACGCGTTTTCACCAAGTTGGATCTGCGAGGGGCGTACAACCTGATTCGCATACGGGAAGGCGACGAGTGGAAGACGGCCATGTTCACGCCCCTGGGCACCTATGAATACAGAGTTATGCCCTTTGGATTACAAAATGGCTCCCACTGTTTTCAAGCCTTCATGCATCACGTGTTAGCGGGACTCCTCTACAAGAAGTGCGTCTGCTTCCTGGACGACATCCTGATATTTTCAGAATCGCAGGAGGCTCACGAGAGAGACATCAAGGAAGTTCTGCAGAGACTGCAGGAGCACAGACTGTACGCCAAGCTGGAGAAGTGCCAGTTCGACATGACGGAGGTGGATTTCCTGGGCTACAAATTGTCGGACAAGGGGCTCGCCATGGACAGCGCCAAGGTTCGCTCAGTGTTGGACTGGAAGAGCCCGCGCAATCGGAAGGAGGTCCAGAGGTTTGTTGGCTTTGCTAACTTTTACCGCAAGTTCATCAAGGGGTTCGCTATGCAGACGGCGGCCATTACCGACACGCTCAGCTCCAAGAAGAAGAAGTTCATCTGGATGGAGCAAGCGGAGCAGTCCTTTCAGAAACTCAAGGGTCTCTTCTCGTCAGAAGAGCAGCTACTGCATGTGAATCCCAGCAGACCGATGAGGGTTGAAACGGACGCCTCAGACAGGGCCGTGGGAGCAGTACTGTTGCAGCAAGACCCGCATGGGGACTGGAGACCGTGCGCCTTCTACTCCAGGAAGCTCAGCAAGTCAGAGCAGAACTACACCATATGGGACAGGGAGTTGCTAGCCATTCATGCAGCATTCAAGGCGTGGCGGCACTTCCTTATCGGAGCCAAACACACAGTGCAGGTCCGCACAGACCATAAGAACCTGGAGTACTGGCGCACGGCACGGTTCCTGAACCAGAGGCACATACGATGGGCAGAGTTCTTTGCGGACTTCGACTTCAGGATAGAGTACATCCCAGGCGACAACAACGTCATGGGCGTGCGCTTCGGCAACCGTGGACCTGGATGCTGTACGTCGCGCGCTGCAGGAGGACCCCTTCGCACAAGCCAAGATGGAGGAGGTGCACAGGGGCACGGCGAAGGACGACGAGTTCCAGATACGCGACGGATTGCTCATCCGCAAAGGGGCCCTCTACGTACCGGGAGACGACCTCCGCGCGAAGGTACTGCAGCAGTTGCACGACGCACCCACCGCCGGGCACTTTGGCAAAGAGAAGACTGTAGAGTTAGTAGCCAGAGATTTTTGGTGGCCCAAGATGCGGGGGGAAGTCGCGGATTACGTCTCGAGGTGCGACACCTGCCAAAGGGCCAAGTCAGTGCACAAACCGCCGGCGGGACTGCTGGAACCGCTGCAGACACCGCTCGAACCGTGGGAGAGGGTGGCCCTGGACTTTGTCACGGATCTGCCCAGCTCGAGGGGCAAGACAGCAGTGCTAGTGGTGGTGGACATGTTCACCAAAATGGCCCACTTCATTCCGTGCGCGAAGGTGGCCACGGCGGAACAGACCGCCAAACTGTTCATAGACCACGTGTTCAAGGTTCACGGTCTACCACGGTCTATCCTGTCCGACCGGGGGCGACAGTTCATCTCGAACTTCTGGCAGAAGCTGATGGGCATCCTGAACGTCAAGATCAACCTAGCGTCGGCGAGACACCCGCAGACCAACGGACAAGTGGAGCGGGTCAACGCCGTCATGCAGCAGTACCTGAGATGCTACGCAAATCAGCAGCCTGCAACATGGGTGGACTACCTGCCGCTCGCCGAGTTCGCCTACAACAACACGAAGCACGTGTCCACGGGGGTGACACCGTTCTTCGCCAACAACGGGAGGCATCCCAGAACCTTCCCGGGAAGAGAGAGAGTGGGGGAGGGGGAGCCACAGGCAGCGGAAGCCTTAGCATCAGAGTTGCAGGAGGTCCACGAACAGCTTCGGAGGCAGTTAGAACTAGCAAAGCACGCATACAAACTGCAGGCTGACAGACACAGAAGGGTTGGGGAAGACATACAGGTGGGAGACTGGGTTTGGTTAGCAGCCCAGGCAGTGCTGGCCAGATCGTTAGCGAAGAAGAAGCTCGGACATAAGCAGCTAGGGCCTTACCAAGTTGAGGCACAGGTTAATCCAGTGGCCTTCCGGTTGGATCCAGAATGCACCCAGTTTTCCATAGATCAGTGCTCACGCCCTACAAAGCACCTCACAGATTTCAGGAGCCAGGCACGGCACCAGACCCGCTCAGGGAAAAGCCCACAAAGGGGGGGTCGCCAAGGGGGGAACCCATCAACGAGGTCACAGAGATTTTAGACTCGAGATGGGGGGAAGAAGGAGTAGAATATCTTCTCGCCAGAGAAGGTACCCCGGCCAGCGCCAACAGTTGGGTGCCGGACTATGCTTTGGACGAGCCTCTTCTCAAGGACGAGTTTCATGCCGTTTTCCCACACAGGCCCATGCCAGCCGAGTATTTCGACGACTGGCTTTTCACATCCACACTTTCAGCCAGCACATTCCAGGGGTTCGCCTCGGACGAGGAACCGGCACTAGACACACGTTCCCCGGAGGGATCACCCTCGGGGTTTGCCTCAGACCGCTCTTATTGGTGGGACGATCGACCAGAGGAGCAGTGGCGCAGGAAGTGGCTGGCGGGTCCTTGGCAGGCAACGTCCCCAGAGGAGACCGGGGGAGAGACGGACATGGACGTGTTGGGGGAGGACCTTGGGTTTGAGCACGGAGGCAAAGAGATGGAAGCAGAGGAGATCGACGTCGGCGAGAGCACGGAGGACGAGCCGGACTTATCCGGCTGGATGCACGCCACGGGGGACGAACTGTATCCGGCACTCACCCCCACAACGACGGAGCACCCAGTACCCACACCTGAAGGAGGGGAGGGGGGAAGGGGGGGGCTTCGAGGGGGGGATGGATGTCAGGGGCTCAGGAGCAGAGGCACAGGAAAGGGAGGAAATAGAGAGCGAGGGGGAGGAATCCGAAGGAAATGTTAGCGATGACAGCGGTCCGAGGTCTCTGAGTCTTTCCAGCGAATCGGAAGATTCACAGAAAGGGGCTCCCATGGTCAGAGCAAGGGGGGTGCCGAGGGGGACACCCCAGGAAGAAGGGGCCAGAGGGGACTCAGAGAGCAGCAGTTGGAAATCAGGACCAGCTTCCCCACCAGAGCGCAGTAGGGGGGAGGAGTCCCAGGTATCGGGATCAGGCGGCTCACCGCCAGCGGGAGGACATGAGTCAGGATTGGCCACGCCTCCATCGGGGAGCGAGGAAACGGTCAAGAGGAAGGTTGAAGGGTGGGCGCGCGCGCCAAGTTCAAATGTACAGGGGGGCGGCGCAGTTGGCAGCCCGGATAGGGAGCCAGGTCCCAAAGCCCGCCGAAAAGAGGGGGAGGAGTCAGGGGGGTCAGCGTCAGAAGAGTCCAGAAAGGAAGAGACCCCGGGGGGCAGAAGGACCCAGAGGAGAAAGGAGAGACGGAAGAGGTGGAGTAAGGTTAGAATCTTAAGTTGGTGTACAGGGGGTGGAGACTCAGATGGAGCTTCGCCGGTCTAGCCCCTAGACGTAGAGCTGGGCGCTGCGGCTTGAAAATGGAAACTGTACTTCAATAAAGACTTTTGTACATTACTACCGGCTAGCGTTGGTCCTCTGTGAGCTGGGACCTGGAGCCAGCTCTGACAGGAGCCCATGCTTAGGGTGCAGCTCTGGGGCTGAAGAGGCTGGGCTGGGTGCCCTTCTCCCCGACCCCCCATGGCAAAGCTGCATGGTCCGGCACTGAGGGCGGATAGCAGGTGGGGGCATGGCTGGCACGCGTCCTGGGAGCGTGGCACGTTGCCTGTGGGGGTGTGACACCCGGCATGGTGGGAGGATGCACGGCGTGTGTCCGGGGGGGCGGCCGCAATGGTACCCCCCTCCCCGTTGGTGCGCCCCACTGTTCCTCCACCAGTGTCCCCACCCCAAGTCGGTGGTGGAGGGGCTGGTAGTTGTAACTACTTCTTGAAGCGGGACATACGCTCTGCACATGCCCTGGGGCACCTCTGTTGGGCGGTTTTGCATCTGGGCTCAGGGATCTGTCCTTGGCCCAAATAAATCCTGCGGGCACCCCGCCTGCCTGCCTGCCCTTCTTCCCCCCTTCCTGTCCCTCTGGAGCCCACGACCCACCCACCCCAATGAAACAGACAGAGGCCAGGGTCTTTTTGCTTTTTGCTCCTTTTCAGAAGACACCTGAGTGGTCCTGCAAGAGGGGAGGAGCCACACCCCAGCCCCAAATTCTCCTCTGGCGGCATCTGCCCCTTCACCTCCATGGGGGAGAACGGCAGCGGGTGAGGCCCCCTTTGTGGGTGGGAGGGAAGAGCCCCCTCCTTTTCCTCTGCTGCTGCTGCTTCCAGGCCTCTTGATGATGAGTACGGATGAGGCCGCGGAGAGAAGGCAAAGGCATTAGGACGTCTTGGCTGGCCCAACAAGGACTCCGCTGGGTTTCTGTTCCTCCTCTCCTGCAGACACCTGTGGACAATGACCTCCTGGTTAGCCCTCCCAGAGCCCCTGGGGGCCAGAACCCTGCCTGGTACACACACACACACACACACACACACACACACACACACACTCTTACAAAAAGGCTAAAACAATAATATTGTCCATAAGCGCAACTCTTCAATACGCTTGCAGGAAGAATCCAGCAATAAACTAAAAACAGATGAAGAAACACCTCCACATTCCACAGGCCTGGCCAGAAATGTTTTTAGCAGGTGCCGGGGAAAGCGCAGTTGAAGGTGCCTGCCTGATATCAATAGGCAGGGAGTTCCAAAGTGCTGCCACACAAAATGATGTGAGTTCTTACCAATGAGAAATGGGTATTATGTGTCCCCTGTGGGAGCACCAGTTCCATCTAAAGGCAGCCCTGTTTAGGGAAGTTTTTAATGCTGTATTGTGTTTTTAATTTTCAGTTGGGAGCCGCCCAGAGTGGCTGGGGAAACCCAGCCAGATAGGCGGGGTATAAATAAATTGTTATTGTTATTATTTATTATTATTATTCCCCCCAATCAATGGGGTCAAGTGGGGCCAGGCCACCTCATAGGGAAACTGGTTCCAAGTTTTTCTGGGCTTTATTGCACAGTAGAACCTCAGTTTTCGAGCGTCTCTGAAGCCAAACGTTTCAGTTTTTGAATGCACATAATTGCTTCCATTTTCTGCCTCTGTTGACACACAGTGGGTGGTCCTGGAGCCTGCAAGCCAAAAACTTCACCCCCCTGAGGTGCCACAGTGGGGTGTGCTGGTGGCTGATTGAGCAAGGAGCATTGGACGTCTCTCAGGGTCTCTGCCCTCCCATCTCTGCCAGGCCCCCCGCCTCTTCCACTCCCCACCCTGGCAAGGCGACTGCCCCCCTTCTTCTCACCTGCCCGAGGCCTAGAACTCCCAGAGGCACTCGCAGGTCACTTCCTCGCTGTCGGCCACCAGGCAGCCCTCCCGGTCCGCACGCAGGAAGTACCCGTTGGGTCCCAGCACGGCCAGGAGGTTGTTCCCTCGGATCTCGACGCAGAAATTCAAGGCAAACTTCCCCCAGGGGCTGAAGGTCCCTTCCGAAGTCAGGCACCAAAAGCTCTTGCCGCGGCCTGGGAAGCGAAACGACGGCGGAAAAGACGGGCGTTGGGAGATTCAGGACAGGTGAAATAAATGGCTTTTTTTGCGCAATGCAACTGTGGAACTCCCTGCCACAGGAGGCAACTATGGCCACCGATTGGGGTGGCTCGAGAACAGAATTAGAGGAACTCACAGGGGGGAGGGCTATCAATGGCTAGTAAAGGTAAAGGACCCCTGGACGGTTAAGTCCAGTCAAAGGCGACTATGGGGTTGCGGCGCTCATCTCGCTTTCAGGCCGAGGGAGCCACCATTTGTCCACAGACAGCTTTCCGGGTCATGTGGCCAGCAGGACTAAACCGCTTCTGGTGCAATGGGACACCGTGACGGAAACCAGAGCGCACAGAAACACCGTTTACCTTCCTACCACAATGGTACCTATTTATCTACTCGCACTTTGACGTGCTTTCGAACTGCTAGGTTGGCAGCAGCTGGGACGGAGCAACGGGAGCTCACCCCGTCACAGGGATTCGAACCGCCGACCTTCTGATCGGCAAGCCCCAGAGGCTCAGTGGTTTAGACCACAGCGCCACCCGCATCCCTCAATAGCTAGTAGCCAGGATGGCTCTGCTCTGCCGCTACGGACAGAGGCAGCAATGCTTCGTAATACCGGTTTCTGGAACCAGCAGGAGGGGAGAGCTGCCCTTGTGCTCGAATCCTGTTTGTGGGTCTCCCTTTGGAGCAACAGGATGCTGGACCCGATGGGCCCTGGGCCTGCCCCCCTGGCCTGTGCCCCCTTCCCTCCCCCCCTTCACCTACTCTGGAAGTGGTAGATGCCCTCCTTGCAGGGCAGCAGCTCGATGCAGTCCGGCTCCAGGAGGTTGCACTGCAGGGCCTCGTGGCAGGAGGAGCTCCCCACGTAGCCGTAGCAGCCGCGCAACAGCAGGAAAGAGCGGTTGGCCAGGCGCAGGCCAAACTCCTCGTGGGGCCCTGCAATGCAGTGGGGCAGGAGGTCAGCTGGGAGCTGGCAAGGAGACAGGGTCCCTGAGGCATCAGCAGACCTTTGTTCCAGACTTTTCTTTGCAGCCAGCAAAGACGGGAGCTGCTCTCCTTGCTTTTGAGGTCTGGGGGTGGAGGAGGACCCCTTTTCCAAAAGAGCCAGAAGGGGTGGGATTCGTGGAATATTGAAAGTGCAGTCCAAACCAACAATTCAAGTTTTTCAAGACAGGAGTTGAGGCTCTCTGAGCTTTCCTGCATCTTTGCTAGAAAGAACTCTGCCAGAGACGTTCCCCGCACTGTGCCCTGGCAGGCAGAGGAGGGCATCGCAATATATTCTCTTACCTGTCTGGGCACACCCTTTCCCCATCTCTTTATGACCTGCCAGCAAAAGGGCAACTTGCTAAAGTCAGAGCTCCAACGCTCAGGCACCGTTTTAAGGCAGAGTTCAGTACGTCTTTACAACTGAATCGCCATTTCATTTCATATTTTTTTTTCAACTTAAATTTTTATTAGTTTTCATCAAACATACATTCCAATACATTCATTGTATTAATACATCTCATACATAACATTAGCTCTATTGAGCTTTGGACTTCCTTCCTCCCCTTCGGTAAGTATCATATATTTTCTTTGTCACGTATTTTATACATTTATCTATTTGATCATAAGCTGTTGAAGTTAATCAAATCCTGCCAGTGTCTTTAAAGATTTACAGTTGTCTCTTATATAATCCAGGTATTTACTCCAATTTTCATGAAACTTTTGTTCATCCTGATCTTTTATTTTATTTATCTTTTAACTGAATCGCCATTTCAAGCCTGCCTGTCTCTGTAATCTCGTTACTCTGCTGTATCTGTTACTCCAACAAGTATTCTGAGTGAGTAAGTGCTAATTTCAAGACTGTTAGTGTGATGATTGTTTTAAAGGGGAATTTTGCATCCCAAAATTCATCTTTTCTATTATCTTCTTCATAAAGGCCCATGAAATATTATCAAAGGCCTTTTCAGCATTTATAAACATTAAAGCAGCTTATTTATCATTTCTGACCTCCAGATATTCTATCACTTCAGTTATATTTCTTATATTATCCCTCATCTGGCATCCTGGTAGGAAACCAGCCTGATCATGATGAATTATTTCTACCAAAACTCCTTTCATTCGGTTGGCCAGTATATTGGAAAATAGCTTATAATCATTGTTTAAACGCTTCCCTTTTGAAATATACTCAGAGTCGCAAAGTGATTTCATGCTCTTTATTCAGCTCATAGTGGTGAGGAGGAATGAATGAAAGTCCCCTCAAAGTATCTGCTTATATACATTATTTACACAATGGGCTGCACATGATTGGCTAATTCCGGAATTCTCCTGTAGGCCAATCAGGTTGTGGATTCTATCTGCAGCATGATTGGGTGGTTCCTGCCAACCAATCATACTGCTGCATTGTTCTAGGATCAATCAGACTGCTGCATTCTGAATCCTATTGTTCTAGGACCAATCAGACTGCTGCATTCTGAATCCTATTGTTCTAGGACCAATCAGACTGCTGTGTTCTGAATCCTATTGTTCTAGGACCAATCAGACTGCTGCAGTTTGGATCCTATTCAACTCAGTACCTAACACCTTTTAAGCTGCAAAGGGACGACACAAACGTGAGGAAGGATAATATCTAATAAATATATCCTCTTCTAGCATCTGTTCGCATTTCTGCAGGCATTACGCCAGTTGGGTCACCAGGCCAGACTCCTCACCCTCCAGCAGGGGCAGGTGAGACGTCGCATAAGGTCAGGGGGTTTCCTTGGGACTCCTGGGGAGATGCTTCCTTTCTGCCCCACCTCCCCCAGCCAGAGACCCTCCTTGTTCCAGGGAGTGGCTCATCCTCTCTCCCCCACCCCTTCTCCTCACCTGGCTGCATGGCTCTGGCGACCACCAGCCCGACAGGAAGGGTGCCCAGGTAGCGGCCGTTGAGCGCCCTCAGGAAGATTTTCCCATAATGCCACAGGATGCTGAAGTGGGTCTCAGGTTCTTTGCTGCAGCCGTCGGCCATCACACTCTGGAACTCCCTCTGGGGAGAGAAGACCCAGGTCAGCGGGGGGGGGGGGGAGGAGAAAACCAGCCACTCTGCCCCATGGGAGTGAAAGTCGTCCCATCCCCTGTCCCCCAATATAGCAGGTGATAATGCTCTTGGGGACAAAAGCAAGGTGGCCCCTCCAACACTTGGCTGTGGGGCTGGACACCCCACCTCCTGGCCCTCACAGGGACCCTGGACCTAGCCTTTTTGGGGGTGGAGGAGCCCCTAACTTACCTGCGCCAGGTACTTGTGGTTGATGTCTTTCAGCTGCACGGTTTGGGCATCGGGACTGACATGAAAGAGGAACGTGGTCATGGGGGTCGCCTTTTTGGAGCCTGCGTAGACCTCTGAGTCTGAGGGGAGAGAAGAGCAGCTCAGCAGGTGCAGCACGGGCAGCTGCTGCCTTGCACTGAGTCGGCTTCATCTAGCTCAGGACACTGGCTGGCAGCATTGTCTCTCCAGGATTTTGTGGGATGTAATCCATTGGATTATGGGACGCGGGTTGCGCTGAGCCTAGGACTTGCCGATCAGAAGGTCGGCGGTTCGAATCCCTGCGACGGGATGAGCTCCCGTTGCTCGGTCCCTGCTCCTGCCAACCTAGTAGATCGAAAGCACGTCAAAGTGCAAGTGATAAAGAGGTACCGCTCCGGCAGGAAGCTAAACGGCGTTTCTGTGCGCTGCTCTGGTTCGCCAGAAGTGGCTTAGTCATGCTGGCCACATGACCTGGAAGCTGTACGCCAGCTCCCTCGGCCAATATAGCGAGATGAGCGCCGCAACCCCAGAGTTGGCCACGACTGGACCTAATGGTCAGGGGTCCCTTTACCTTTTTTTAATCCATTGGAGCAGTCAAGTACAACATTCCTTGTTTCCCTAGAGTGGCACCTGCCCTGAGGAATGCCCTCCCATCAGATGTCAAGGAAATAAACAACTACCTGACTTTTAGAAGACATCTGAAGGCGGCCCTCTTTAGGGAAGTTTTTAACGTTTGATGTTTTATCATGTTTTTAATATTCTGCAGAAGCTTCCAGGTTCAGTCCCCACGGCCAGGAAGGACAGGAATAGACCCTGCCTAAACCCTGGAGAGATGTGGCTGCCAGCCAGGGTTGACAATACTGACCTAGATGGAAGCAGAGAACTGTGGCAGGGACCTCCAGGGGTCATCAAGCACACCCTCCCAAATCTGAGCTGAATCACCCCTGACATGAGTCAAAGAGGCCCTGGGCCCCCGGCCTGGCCCCTGCTGCTCCCCCCGGGGTTTACTTGCCGCAGAGGATGCCCATGTACTTCCTGGCCCTGGTTCTCAGGCTGACCCACTGTGGGCACCTCTTGATGACGAACCACTCCTCGTTGTCTTCGGGGCAGTCTCCGAGGCACAGGAGCCCCCGGCTGCCCTGCGGGTACAGGATGTGCCCCTCCCTGTCGGTCAGGAAGGCCAGGCAGCCGGGCCTCAGGTTAAGGTGGAAGGCCGTCTCGGCCGAGGGCTTCTTGGCCAGCTTCTCCAGCCGGGAGACGAACTTGTGGTTGGACGTCTCCAGGTGGCAGACGCCGCAGCGCAGCCGCAGGACGAAGCCGCACTCCTCGCAGTAAGGCACCGGCGTGTCCACCCAGACGCGGTTCAGCTCGGGGTCGGTCCGCGCATACAGCCGGCTGCTGGGGTTGAAGAGGACCACGTGCGCATGCATGGCCAGCTGGGGCATCCACATGTGGCGGCGCGTCAGCTCTCTGCAGACGCAGAAGACGTCCTCCCCGTCCGACTCCAGGAACTTCTTGCTCTCCAGGTGCTGGAGGCTCCAGGCCCCGCTGGAGTGCACCTCCAGCACAAACTGGCTCTGCCGCCCCGAGGCCGGGTGACCGCACCGGACGGTGCCATCTGCGTCCACCAGGAGGCAGCGCCCTTGTTGGCCTCTCAGCACGGCCACCGTCAGCTTCCCAGGCTTCGTGGTCACCTCCAGGTCCCAGGTCTGCAGGGGGCGAGAGGGGCAGGTCAGCAGGGATCCTGAAATATACTCGGAGTCGAGAGTGGATTTCATGCTCTTTGTTCAGCTCAGAGTGGTGAGGAGGAATGGAAGTTCCCCCAGAATGTCTGCTTTATATACATTATTTACACAATGGGCCCCACGTGATTGGCTAATTCCAGGATTCACCTGTAGGCCAATCAGGTTGCAGATTCACTCCCACCTGGAGCTGGATTGGGTGGCTCCTTTGGACCAATCAGACTGCTGCATTCTGGACCCTATTGTTCTAGGACCAATCAGACTGTTTCCTTTTGGATCCTATTCAACTCAGTACATAACAGATCCCAAAGAAATGTCCCTGGGTATTTCTCTGGGCTGATTTATCATATTTCTGCGCCATTCGCACAAATCGCAAAGTGGCTTACAAGCAATAAATCACAAATATAACACAAATCATACAGAACAATTAACAAATCATCGGCAAAACAATCGATGAAACACTATTAACAAAGCAACTAAAGAAATAAGCTAAACAGCACCGTTACAACAGAAGTCAGAAATGTTACAGCACTCATCATCCATAGAACAATATTAACAACATTAACAAAATTTAGAAAGCATCTGAAGGCAGACCTGTTTAGGGAAGCTTTTCATGTTTGATGTTCTGTTGTGCTTTTAATTCTGTTGGGAGCTGGCCAGAGTGGCTGGGGAAACCGAGCCAGATGGGCGGTGTATAAATAATAAATTATTATTAAATTATTATTATAATTATGGTCTCTGTGTGTGGTTTGGGAGCTGCACGGTCAGGGAAAAAACAATGCTGTCCAGGGTTGTAAAGACTGCAGAAAGGATAATTGGGTGCGCTCTTCCCACCTTGGATCAAATCTATGCTTCCAGGTGCCATAAGAAAGCTGCAGAGATAGCGCAGGATAGTGCGCAGCCCGGAAATTATCTCTTTCAGCTTCTGCCTTCTGGAAGAAGATACAGGGTTATAAAGACCAGGACTAGAGCCTGAGAAACAGTTTCTATCCAAATGCGATTTTGGTTTTTAAACACAGTGTAAGGCAGTCTTTCCTGCCCACCTAGCAGTTCGAAAGCACATCAAAAGTGCAGGTAGATAAATAGGTACCGCTCCGGCGGGAAGGTAAACGGCATTTCCGTGCGCTGCTCTGGTTTGCCAGAAGCGGCTTAGTCCTCCTGGCCACATGACCCAGAAGCTGTACGCCGGCTCCCTTGGCCAGTAAAGAGAGATGAGCGCCGCAACCCCAGAGTCGGTCACGACTGGACCTAATGGTCAGGGGTCCCTATACCTTTACTAAGGTAGTCTTTATGTGAGTATATTGTATTCAGTTATGGGGTATCAGAGTTTTTAGGGGCTAACCAGGCTGGGATAGCTGGTTTGTGGGTTTTTGAATGTCTGATGTAGATTTTTTCAATTTCATTGTTCTTTATGGGACAATGACAATAAAGATTATCGTATCGTATAAAACAGCAACTAAAAAGGAAACAAAGCACTGTTTTTTGATGGCATTAACATAGATAAGATAGATAGTCAGAAGAACCGGTCATATATGACCTTGGCAGCATAGATAGCCATTAGCAGGGGTGTCTGTCCAAACTTTTTTCAAAGAGGGCCAGATGTGATGAACATGTGTTGGGGGCCGGCCAAAGTTGTTGACCTTTTTTTCCGGATTGAAGTTGTTGAACTTTATAAAGGATTTTACACCCAGGAAATAAACTGCCACAGGGGCCAGATTAAACCAACCGGATTAGCCCCCCAAAACGGACTTTGGACATGCCTGACCATTGCAATTCAGTGGAAAACAGCCCCAAATCTGACACTGGCTGATAGCACTCATTCTGGAACAGAACTCAAATAGAGAAAATTAAGTCTCGTTTGAGGCTTCCGGGGGGATACCTGTTTCTTCCCCAGTGAGTTTCCCAAGACGCTGACGCCGTCGCCATAGCATTCCCCAGTCAGATACCCGCCTGTCCAGTTGACCAACCCAATCTGCATGGCTGCGCAGGAGGGGCGGAGCTACCGAGGGCATCAGCAACAGGCCGGCCCCCGCTTTGGACCTTGCGCTGCCCACCGACTGGCCGGCTGGGCCATGGGAGAGGCTTCTGAGGGCGCTGGGGAGGGGGGAGGAAGAGAGGAAGAGGTTTTTCTCCCTGCGGGAGACGCTGGCCCAGGATTCCAAGGGGAGAAGCTCCATGGCAAGTCTGGCCTTTGTGACCTCAGAAAGGATGGAGGGGTCTTGGTGGACCACAGGCTGAAGATGAGCCAACCGTGTGATGCAGCAGCAAAAAAGGCCAATGCTATTCTAGGTTGCATCCACAGATAGTGCCCAGGTCAAGGGAAGTCATAGTTGTTGGGAAACTGTGTACGTGCAGCTACTCACACAGAGTCAATTAAGGTTTGGCAGACAGCCAGAAGGCAATCTGAAGGAGTAAGTCTGCCTGGTGATAACAGAGGCATGGGGACAGCTCCCTGACTGGTCAAGCTCTCTCAAGGGAGTGGTAATTAATGGCCTACTAAGTGGAATGTGTTAGTTCAGAGTCCAGAGTTCAGTTGTTCTGTGTCGGTGTAGGAGTTGTGAGTCGTGTCAGAGAGAGCTAGCAAAAGATCCGTGTTCTGTTCCTGTAAATAGTCCACTGTATATAATAAACACCTAACTAAGAACGCTGATCGTCAAAGAATTGATGCTTTTGAGTTATGGTGCTGGAGGAGACTCTTGAGAGTCCCATGGACCCTAAGAAGATCAAACCTCTCCATTCTGAAGGAAATCAGCCCTGAGTGCTCACTGGAAGGACAGATCCTGAAGCTGAGGCTCCAAGACTTTGGCCACCTCAGGAGAAGAGAAGACTCCCTGGAAAAGACCCTGATGTTGGGAAAGATGGAGGGCACAAGGAGAAGGGGACGACAGAGGACGAGATGGTGGGACAGTGTTCTCGAAGCTACCAGCATGAGTTTGACCAAACTGCGGTAGGCAGTGGAAGACAGGAGTGCCTGGCGTGCTCTGGTCCAGGGGGTCATGAAGAGGAGGACACGACTAAACGACTAAACAACAAAACAAGTTTCTGGTTCCTGCTTCGTCTATCCTGTCTGCAACCAAGTTGCCAATTGCTTCCGTGGATTCTGCGTTTACTCTGCTAGGTCTGGCTAAGGTCCTGCAACTAGTCAGAAAGTTGCGAAACACCAACAGGTTTTGCCAATAATAGTCCCGCTCTCTTCTGTCTTGGTCAGACCACACTGGGAATACTGTGTCCAGTTCTGGGTGCAACAATTTAAAAAGGATGTTGACAATGCCAAGGGGGGGGGTGTCTTGTCATCTGGGCAGGCCACTTCTTCGCTGCAAATGTCAATCAAGATGCCTGACGATCCCTGGCCTGACTGAAACATCCTTTTGAAAAGGTGGATACCTTGGCTCCAGAATCCATTGTCACAGACCTGTTTCATTCATACAGAGATACCTGCTCTTTTTTTTAAAAAAAAAAATTATTAAGAATTTCAACATAACAATTTATCAAAAACATATCATCCTCATACCCCCCCTATTTTCCCCTCTCCCAAACCAGAACCCCCCCAACTCCACTCTCTGGTTTTTCAGCACATGTTAATCTCTGCATATTATAAAATTGTAAAGATCCTTAATTTATCTATCTATATGTCACCAATAATAAATTTGTGTATGTTTATTCAAAGATACCTGCTCTTTTTTGACAGGTCTGCTGGGATAGTTATTGATAGTTTGGGGGTCTCTGGAAGAATTTCCAGCTACGTGCCAAGACTTCAGGAATGAGATTATCGCCCCTCTCTTATTGTCCACTCCGGGTCACCCAGCCACTGCCCCAGTGTCCTTTCTCTTGGCAGATCAGGATGAGCAGGCGACAGCAAAGGTGGCAAGGTTTTTAGCTGGGGCAATCAGGATAAGACCCACGATTTGACTACTGATTCCAAACCCTAAAAGGGATTTTATATAATTGACTTTTTATTTCTGTTCTTGGTATGTTGCTGTTTTATTGCTGATGGCTGCTGCAAATAAAGATTCATTCATTCATTCCGGGCCTGGTCTTATTCAACATCTTTATCAACGACTTGGATGATGGACTCAAGGGCATCCTGATCAAATTTGCAGATGACACCAAACTGGGAGGGGTGGCTAACACCCCAGAGGACAGGATCACACTTCAAAACGACCTTGACAGATTAGAGAACTGGGCCAAAACAAACAAGATGAATTTTAACAGGGAGAAATGTAAAGTATTGCACTTGGGCAAAAAAAATGAGAGGCACAAATACAAGATGGGGGACACCTGGCTTGAGAGCAGTACATGTGAAAAGGATCTAGGAGTCTTGGTTGACCACAAACTTGACATGAGCCAACAGTGTGACGCGGCAGCTAAAAAAGCCAATGCAATTCTGGGCTGCATCAATAGCAGTATAGCATCTAGATCAAGGGAAGTAATAGTGCCACTGTATTCTGCTCTGGTCAGACCTCACCTGGAGTACTGTGTCCAGTTCTGGGCACCACAGTTCAAGAAGGACACTGACAAACTGGAACGTGTCCAGAGGAGGGCAACCAAAATGGTCAAAGGCCTGGAAACTACAAGAAAGAAGATTCCACCTAAACATTAGGAAGAACTTCCTGACAGTAAGAGCTGTTCGACAGTGGAATTTGCTGCCAAGGAGTGTGGTGGAGTCTCCTTCTTTGGAGGTCTTTAAGCAGAGGCTTGACAACCATATGTCAGGAGTGCTCTGATGGTGTTTCCTGCTTGGCAGGGGGTTGGACTCGATGGCCCTTGTGCTCTCTTCCAACTCTAGGATTCTATGATTCCCGGAGGAGAGATGGACAGCTGAGCGGCTCCTTTGCATCTGCCCAGCTCAGCTGCGCTCTTCGACAGGGGCGCCTCTGCCCAAGGCGCGCCTGCAGGGGGCGCTGTCTGGCCAGGAATTTGGCCCTTGGAACGACCGGAGACACAAGGCGGCGCTGCTGCGTCTTCCGAGGAGGAAGGAGGAGGGGAACACGTGTCTCGAGATGCGCAGCCCGGAAGCATCCATGTGCAGGTGCACCGCAGGGGGACGCTTTGCTAGCCGTCCAGAGTTGCTGGGGCATAAAATTATATTTTTAATATTAATATTAATATTTATTCTTAATATATTAATATTAAAATATATTATTAACAAGGTAATATTAAAATACATCATTAACAAGGTAATATTAAAATACATCACTACTATATTATTAGAATATATTATTTATATAATTATATATTAATATTAATATTGATTAATAACAACAACAACGACACAACAATATTATAACTATTATTATTATTATGATTATATTAGGATCCTTTGGGAGTTGAGAAATTTAAGAAACAAGGAAACTCAAACATGCCAGGTGGCCCCGACACGAGCTCCTCCTCTCCTTCCGGGTGCCCTCGAGGCCATCCAAACGACCCCCTCCCCGGCTCTCAATGCGCAGCCGCGCCATGGGACCCCGGAAGCTGCCGATCCCGGCGCGAGTCTAGACAAACGCGACCGAGTCTATAGTATAGGCGTGGCTCCCTCGGCGCAGGCGCAGCACCGCCTCCCGGGCATGCGCGGACGGGCGGCGTCGGCGGAAGTGGGAGCGGGCGGCGCAGGCGCAGTGCGGGGGGGGGGCAGCTGCTGGGCGAGGGGCTTCGGGCCGGGAAGAGAGGTGAGCCCCGCCCCCTCGGACCCCCCCAGGGACCCCCCCCCTGCCGGCAGCGGAGCCTCCTCCAGCTGCTGCTGCTGCTGCTGCTGCCAGCCCGTGCGGGAGAGGCTGGGGGGGGGGGAGAGGGTGACCCCCCACCCCCTGGCAGGCCGCCCCCCTCTGCTTCCCGGGCCCCGCGGAAGGGGCCTCTCCTGCCCCCCCCCGCCACACTTGGGACAGCCAACCGGGTCCTTTTTCAAGCGCCCCCCCCCCGCCCCGACCCCCCATCCCCATTGGCACCTGACCCTATAAAGGGGGGGGGCTGGCAAGAGGAGCAGGGCCGGATCGAGGCTGGATGCGGCCCTCAGCTCCTGAAGGTCAGGGGACCCTTGCTATGTCCAGCTGTCCTTTGTCCACAACAAGCGGTCCCTGTTTTTTATGTCGAATACAGTGTTACCTCGGGTTACATACGCTTCAGGTTACAGACTCAGCTAACCCAGAAAGAGTACCTCGGGTTAAGAACTTTGCTTCAGGATGAGAACAGAAATCGGGCTCTGGCAGGCAGCAGCAGGAGGCCCCATTAGCTAAAGTGGTGCTTCAGGTTAAGAACAGTTTCAGGTTAAGAACGGACCTCCGGTGCTCATCTCGCTTTATTGGCCGAGGGAACCGGTGTACAGCTTCCGGGTCATGTGGCCAGCATGACTAAGCCGCTTCTGGCGAACCAGAGCAGCGCACGGAAATGCCATTTACCTTCCCGCCAGAGTGGTACCTATTTATCTACTTGCACTTGACGTGCTTTAAACTGCTAGGTTGGCAGGAGCTGGGACTGAGCAACGGGAGCTCACCCCGTCGCGGGGATTCGAACTGCCGACCTTCTGATCAGCAAGTCCTAGGCTCTGTGGTTTAACCCACAGCGTCACCCACTTTTTATACAGCTCTGTGGTATAAAAAGTTAAAATACTGAAACAGATAAAAATTCACATCAACTTTCTAAGCACCTTTGGGCAGCCTTGCCTGCTTGACCTCAGTAGGCAGGGAGTTCCAAAGTGTACAGAAGGTCTGACTTGGTGCAGGGAGGCTCTTTTGCTCTTGTTATGAACCCCGCCTGCTAGCCTCCCCTCGGGGCATCTGGTGGGCCTCTGTGGGGACAGGATCCTGGATGGGTGGTTGGCCTGACCCGGCTGAATGGCTCTTCTCACACCCTGATGTTCCCTTGCAGCTCTCAGAGCCAGCCCAGCCCCCTGGCGCCATGGAGAAGTTTGGCATGAACTTTGGGGGCGGCCCCAGCAAGAAGGACCTGCAGGAGACCATCGAGGTGCAGAAGAAGCAGCTGCTGCAGTACCAGGGGCGCCTGAAGGACGTGGTGCGGGCCTACAAGAGCCTTCTCAAGGAGAAGGAGGCGCTGGAGGCCAGCTTGAAGGTCCTGTCGGTCTCCCACGAGGTGGACGCCGGGCTGGGCAGCGGCGTGGCCCAGCCCCCGGGGGTGGCCGGTTCCTCCAGCCCAGACCTGAGTGAGGACCAGAGCTCGGTCCACAGCGAGGACAGTCATGGGACAGCTGCCAGCCTGGCCAGCGTCAGGGGGGACCTAGTGGGCATGGAAGAGGGGACAGTGGCAGTGGTGACCGCAGTCTCTTCCTCGAAGCTAGAGGAGACTAGCAGCTCCGAAAGCAGCGGCGTGAGCTCTGGCAGCGGGGAGCTGATTGTGGGGGGCGCTGCCGAGTCGGACAGGAGAGTCCTGCAGCTGAAGACGCAGCTGGCCACGCTGACCAGCGCCCTGGCCACCGTCACGCAGGAGAAGTCTCGGATGGAGGCCTCCTACCAGGCCGACAAGAAGAAGGCTAAGCAGGAAATGGAGAGCGCCAGCCGCCGAGCCGAGGAGGAGAGGAGCCGGCTGGAGGCCGAGGTCAAGGAGGCGCAGGAGCAGCTGGCCGAGGTCAAGGCCCGCCTCATCGCGCAGCAGCACGACCGGGCGCAGGAGCAGGGCGACCACGCCGTCATGCTGCGGGAGCTGCAGCGCCTGCTCCAGAGCGAGCGCGCCCTGCGCCAGGAGGCGGAGCTGGGCCTGGAGGAGGCCCGCGAGGCCCTGGCCGGGAAGGCGGGCGTGGCAGACCGGGCGGAGGGGGCCGAGCACCAGGCCCGGCAGCTGGGCTGCGAGGTGGAGGAGCTGAGGCGGGAGCTCAGGGCCCTGCGGGAGGAGAGCGCCCGGCCGGACCCGCAGGTGCAGGAGCTGCAGGCCGAGGCGGCCAGCCTGAGGAGCCACTTCCAGGCGCAGCTGCTGCAGGAGATGCGGAAGGTGAGAACAGGGCGGGGAGCGGAAGGGGCCCTCTCTCCCAAGGGGGTGGGTTTGCCTTCCTTGAGGGGGCCACTGTGATTTCTGCACTGCAGGGGTACGGACTACCGTATTTTTCGCTCCATAAGATGCACCCGACCATAAGACGCATCTAGTTTTCAGAGGAGGAAAACAGGGAAAAAATATTCTGAATCAAATGTTGTACTAAACTATTTAATAAACTACTGGTATGTCAGAGTGAGACTGAGAAGGACAGGAGCTGTATGGTTGTTTAGCATGCGCTCTCAAGGAGCCAGCGGATCAGCTGAGACGCGGGGGGATTTGCATAATTTTTCCCTTTCCCGCATCCCCTGCCCTCCCGTCCCCAGCAGCCTTCCTGTTTTACCTCCTGGTTTTCACTGCACTTGTGGCTCAGAGCTCAAGGTTGGGGGTTTTTTGCTGCTGGTTGCTTAAATTTTATCCTTCCCAATCCAACCCCTCCTGTGCCCTGCCGTCCCTCTGCAGCCTCATTGCTCCGTTTAGGGAGCGCGCGGACCTTTGCTAGCTGAGGCTGCTGCAGCTGTTGCTGGCTATGCACCGCTTTTAAAAGTGCCTCCTGGCTTTGAATTGCCTGCCTCCTCCCGGCTCGCTGTAAAGCAAGCAAAGCGAGAGTCTCATAGAGCATGTAAGCGGCTCTCACTTTGCTTACTTTCAGAGAGTGACAGATGGGAGCCATGGCTCCCATCCGCCCCTCCTGGCTGTACAGCAAGCAGAGATAAGAGCTGCGCAAAGCCAGGCAGAAGCCCTGTAAGGGGCTCCCGCTTTGCTTGACTGACGGGAGCCATGGCTCCGGCCAGTGCATTCGCTCCATAAGACACACAGGCATTTCCCCTTTCTTTTTAGAAGGAAAAAAGTGCGTCTTATGGAGCGAAAAATACGGTAGATGACTCGGGGAGTCCCTTCCAGCTCTGCAAGTCTGTGATTCCCTCCTGAGCGGGAGCCCCAAAGCAGGTACTGTCCTTTACCTACATGGTCCCTTGACTTCTCCAGCTCACCCCCTGGGGTCACTCTTACTGGCCCCCTCCATGGAGGTGTTTGGTGATGCCTGTGGACGTCATGCCAGCATGGAGCCTTTGGGGGGAAGAGCAGCCTGGTGGCCTCCAGATATTTTGGGCAGCAGCTCCCGTCCTCTGTCAGGGCAGCAGGTTGGCCCAGGCTGGTGGCATGACTCCCTGGCAGAGCCAAGGGATGCTTCTTCCCCACCTCCTGGCCAGGCTGGAGATCCTCTTGGGCAGGCAGAGAAAGCCTTTGATAGTATTTCATGGTCATTCTTGATTAAGGTATTTGAGAAAATGGAAATAGGTAATTCTTTCCTGGCTGGAATTGAAGAGATCTATACTGATCAGTCTGCAGATATTTTAATAAATAATATTCTTTCGGACAAATGCCAAATAGAAAAACGAGACAAGGTTGTCCCTTGTTTACAGTGGTACCTCTGGTTGCGAACGGGATCCGTTCTGGAGGCCCGTTCACAACATGAAAAGAACTCAATCTGCAGCGGCGCATCTGCACACACGCAGGTTGCGATTCACCGCTTCTGCGCATGCACGTGACGTCATTTTGCATGTCTGCACATGCACAAGCGGCACAGCCCGGATGTAACCCTTTCTGGTACTTCCGTGTCGCCACGGGACGCAACCTGAAAGAACGTAACATGAAGGGGACGTAACATGAGGTATGACTGTATTATGGCATTAGAAATAGTTCTTCAGAATATAAGGAGAAATAAGGAACTTAAAGATATTGAAGTGAGTCGTAGACTCTATAAACTAAGGGTGTTTGCTGATGGTGTGGTGTTGACCTTTGGAGAGTGTTCCGAAAGTGTGAGAAGAAATCCAAAGGTTTGGAGACGTGGCAGGTTTTAAAACAAAACCAGGCTGGGTGGATTCCCTCTGGCCTCATCCAGCAGCCTCCTCTCATGCCCTTCTGTTTCTCCTCCCCCCGCAGACAGCTCAAGCGGAGGATCGGATCCAGCTGGAGGAGCAGCGGGTGGCCAGCTTGGAGGCCCAGATCTCAGAGGTCTCTGAGCTCCTGGGCAGCTATGAGAAAGCCAAGCAGAAGGACCAGCTGGCCATCCAGAAGCTGAAGGACCGCATCGCCCAGCTGGACCTGGAGAACAAGACCCTGGCCATGGCTGCCTCCGGCCGCTCCCCGCTGGACCTCGCGGCCTTCGAGGAGAGCAGCCTGGACGTCAACGTCCTGAAGGACCGCATGGAGAAGCTGAAGGAGATGCTGCAGGAGGCCACCAAGGACAGCCCGGCGTCCGCCCAGGAGATCGAAGCCTTCTGCAGGCTGGAGCCCCCCAAGGGCGGCACGGAGACGGGGGACGGCGAGAAGGCCACCGCGGCCTACTACCAGCAGGAGCTGAAGCAGCTGAAGGAGGAGTTTGAGAGGTACAAGCAGAGGGCCCAGGTGGTCCTCAAGAACAAGTCGGCCAAGGACGGGAGCTTGGCCAAGGAGCTGGAGGCGGCGCAGGAGCAGCTGGCTGAACTGAAGGAGAAGCACGTCTCCCTGCGGCTCTCCTGCGAGGAGGGCGCCCGGCAGCGTCGCCAGGAGGCGGAGGCCTGGCGCCAGGAGGCGGCCCGCCTGCAGCAGCAGCACAGGCAGGAGCTGGAGCGGAGCCAGCTGGGCTTCCAGGAGAAGGTCCTGCGCCTGGAGGAGGAGATGCACAAGCAGCGCGACCGGGCGCTGGCCGTCCTGGCCGAGAAGGACCAGGAGCTGGAGCAGCTGAGGGCCCTGGTGCTGCCGTACTATGGGCTCCAGGGGCCCAAGCAGGGCCCGGCCCAAGCAGGAGGGCCCCAGAGCGGGGACCCCAAGGGGGACGAGGGCGACGTCTCCCTGGAGACCCTGACGCAGGCCCTGCACCTGGCGGCGCCCAAGGAGCCGGCCTTCCTGCTGTACACGGAGCAGCTGGCCCGGAAGGAGGTGGAGGCCTCGGCCCTGAAGAAGCAGAAGCGCAGCCTGGAGGCGGCCCTGCGGCAGCTGCAGGAGAGGCTCCTGGAGGAGGCCGAGCGGCACCGGGAGGAGGTCTCGGGGCTGCAGGGCCGCCTGCAGAAGAGCGCCCGGGACCAGGGCAGGGAGGGCGCCAACCTGGAGTACCTCAAGAACATTTTCTACCGCTTCCTGACGCTGACGGACCTTCTGGGGCGGCAGCAGACTCTGAGGGCCATCTTGACTATCTTGCATTTCAGCCCCGAGGAGAAGCAGGCCGTGCTCAGCCAGGCGGGGGGCGCAGGCAGCTGGTGGCCTTCGGGGAAGAGGTGAGCCCCCTGGGCTGCCGTGGGGCCGGCTGCTCTGCCCAGAGGGTGCCCCTGTGCCAAGGAGGGAGCGGGTCTGGCAGTTCCTCTTCCCGCAGCTGTGGGCTCTGAGCGCCTTTCTGCTGCCAGGATCCGCCCAAGAGCCATTTCTTAGAAGGGACCATGATCTGGGAGACGGGGGGATTTTGAATCAAGTGGGGTTTTTTTGGGGGGGTGTCTTCTTTTGCCAAATGGAGGAATTATTGCAGGCTGCGTTTGGGGTTTTCTTCTTCCTGCCTCTCAAGCTTCAACTTGGTTTGTGATCTGCAAATAAAAAGGACCAGCAAGCAGAGACTGTGCTGTGGGCAAATGCCTCTTGGTCTTTTGGGGCAGGATGCGGCACGTGGGGCACCCAGGGGTGGAGCTGGGGGGGGGGCAGAGGAAGAGGGCACCTCTCCAGGGTGAAAGGGCTTCTTCGACTTGGGAGGTGGCTCCTTGGGAGCTGGGTGAACTCAGGGAGAGGAGGCCGGGACTTGCCAGCCTCTCCACATCATGGGGTGGGGCATGTGGCACTGCTGACCAGGCTGGCCCCCATCGCAGGAGGGTGGGGGGCAGAGCACCCTGCAGATTTGCCTAGCGAGGGCTCAGCGCTCGGCATCCTTACCTGGAGAGGGCCGGGGTGTGTTGGGCAATGTCCCAGGATCTGAATCTCACGCTGAACCCTCCAAGGTTTAGGCAGTGGAAGCTGCCATTCCTGCATTGCAGGGGGTTGGGCTAGATGACCGCACGGGTCCCTTTCTAAAGTTCTATGAATCTGTGAGCATCTTGCAGGGACAAGCTCCAGTGGCCGTACTCTGGCTGAATGCCCAGCCCCGTTGTGGGTGCCACCCCATAGCCAGGCCTGCTGCTCTGTGGGTCCAGGGTGGGGGGCTGCACTCTGCTGCCTGACGCTGGTGGCCTGGCTTTGCCAAGCAGGGCAGAAATGGAAAGGAAACATTTGCCAGCTCTTGGATTTGCAATGAAGGTGAAGGAAAACACACACCAGCCACTTGAGGGCGGTTTTGAAATGCGCGTGGTCACTGTGGCCCTTTTTATTTTGCAAAACAGCTGTGATTCCTGCACTGCAGGGGCTGGGCTACATGAGCCCTGGGGTCCTTTCCGACTCTTGTGATTCTGCAATCCCCCGTAACCTCCCAGCTGCTGCGAGGGGTAAAGTGCCTTCATGGGTCTCTGCTCATCCTGCATGAAGCCTCTCCCTGACTTCAGGCCCAGGTTTTTCTGCAGCGCTCAGGGCACCTGTGGAACTCCCTGCTACCAGGTGCCCAGAAGCTCAGCAGCGTTATCTGGCTTCCAGAAAGGCAAGGCCTCCCTCCTGCCCCCCAAGTAGCAGCTGCCTCAGAGGCTCCTCATCCCCGCAGCAAGAGCTGCCCCCATACACACATTCGCATGGCTAAAGGGGCCTCTTTCTATGGGGCCACGTGGGAACTGTGTGGTTGGGCTGGAGCCCAGGAGACCCTCGTCCTTCACCCCTCTGCAGGCCCCTGGCTGACGTCCTGCATTCCTTTGGGGAAACTGAGGACCACCCTGGCCATTGGCCAGCCTGCTGTGATGCCACAAGGTGTTCCTCTATGCAGGGACCTGGGAAGGTTGTGGGGTGCCCACAGATCTGCAGCAGGAAAGGAGAAGAGGGGGGAGCCCAGGGATTGCTGGCCTGCTCCCCGCTTGGAGACAGCGAGCAGGGGTGGCTGGGCAGGGGGCTAAGCAGGACCCCTCTCCCTTGGCAGGCTGGCCAGGCAGCTACTGGCGCGCGAAAAAGTATTATGTGGGTGGGCAGGCAATTTGTTGCACAGGGCCTCCTCCCCGGAAGACCTGAAGGGGTAGCAGTCCAGCAGGGCAGGGAGGCGGTTGCGGGGCTTAGCAAGACGTGCCAAGCAAGGCTTTCAATCTCTGGGTGACCTTTTTCCCTTCCCGAAACCCTCCCCTGCTTCAGGTTTGGTCTGAAGCAGTCTGTGCCTGATTGCTCTCAAAGGGAAACCGAGGCAGGGCTGCTAGCCGGGGGAGAGCTGCCTGCTGCTCTTTCTCCCCACAGGAAGGTGACAGTGGGGGGGGGTCTTTGGTGGCCCCAGGGGGCACTGCAGCTCTGCCCTGGCAGGAAGAGGGGCGGCTGGCGCAGCCTTAACTCTGCTGCTGCTTTTGGGGTGCAGGGAAATTGCCAACCTCCTCCGACTCCTCCCTCTCCTCTGCTTGGGCATGAAGTGGCGCAGCTCCTACCTGGCGGCTGCTTCTTCCTGCTCCTGAGCCCAAGGAAAACACCTTGTGCAAACAAAGTCAGCTGAGTGGCTGGTGGGGAATTTCCCTGGGCAGCAGAGCCCGCAGGCAGGGCAGGCAGCGCTCTGTGGCCCCTCCAGCCGTAGCCCCACCATGGCCGAGAGAGGCAGGAGTGGAGCTGCCCTTCCGGACGAAGAGGTACCCCCCCATTCACCCCCCCACCTCACCCCGGGCAACTCTCCTGCTCCTCCGCCCACCCTTGGCTTGGGAGGAATCTGCCTGACGTGCCTTAGCCTGCCTGGCTCCGGCTGGGAAAGGCAGCCCCATAGCCTGGGGGCAAGGTGGGTCCTCTAGCAGGTGGGCCCAGAGGTGTCCATTGGGGAATGGGGGGGGGGCATACCTGGTTTAGCCACTCTGGTGTCTCCCTGCAGGGGAAAATGAAATCTAGCCTCAGGGACTTCCTGAATTTCTGTTCTTCGCCTGACCTAAGCAGTTTCCCAGGGCAAGAGGGGGACGGACCACCACCTCCCCATTTGTGTCTTCATCTAGCTTGGCATCTCTTGGTTTGTGGAAACATGCAGAGGCGAGAGACCGGCTGCTGTGGGGCTGAGGTGGCCTCAGCTGCTTCTCTGCAGGGACCTCCTTGGCCCCCATCCTGGTGCGACCCCCCACCCTACCCCGGGGCGCTCATCACAAACATCTGGTGACTTATAGGGAACAGCAAGCTGGAAAGATGGGGGGGGGGGGACTCTCAGCAGTCCAGACACGCCTTGACTGGAGTGCTTGTGTGGGGCACCTCCTAACCAAGACCTCTTGCCTGCACCCTCTAGGTCTTGGCCTTGGCGTGGGTCTACCTGGTTGCCCTGGCTCTCAGGTGAGTGGCCAAAGACCACCTTTCCCTCCCTCCTTCCCTCCAGCAAGTCCTCTTCTCTGCCTTCCAAGCACAAGGGGAGCAGCCTGACCCCCTGTTGCCCTCCTCCTGGCGGGATCTCCAGCCCCATACTCTGTGGGTCGCAGGGAATCCAGGCAGCTTTCAGGGGGCCTTTGATGGTAGGGGGTGAGCAAGGGCACTCACAGGCTGTGCCCTTTGCCTGGGTGGGTCCTGGCTACTCGTCTGCCCGCCATGGGGGGGAGGGGGCGCCTGCAGAGTCTTCTTGCCTTGGCACCCCTCCTCACCCGCCTTCTCTGGAGGCACTCGAGGGTGTCAGGCACACCTGACACCAGTGGTTGAGGGCAGAGCATATGAGCCCAAGCAGCTCCTCTTCAAATCCAGCTACATAAATGACTTGCCCAGTTCTTGGGGGCTGCCTCCTCTGCCCATGGGCACGGTGGGTGGACGGGCAGGCGATGGAGGGGGAGCTGGGTGGGGTGGGGGGTTCCCTTCTCCCAAGCGAGAGCCCAGCTGACTCCTGTCCGTCTTTGTCTTGCAGCCTGCTGGGCAGCGGTTCCATTGTGGCTGCCTCCCTCCTCCGAAGGCGATGCTGCCAGGATCAGGTCTGCCTGGGTGGGGTTTCCGACGCAGCCCCCCCCCATGCTCCGCCACCCAGAGCATCGTTCTGCAGGAGCCCCCTGGGCGCATGGGAGAGTCGCTTGCATTTGACAAGCGCTCTTCAAAATCCTCACCCGAGTGCTGCCGCCAAAGAGAGCAGCCTGCAAGAGGATGGGCTCAGAGCAATCTGGGAGCCCCCCCCCCCCAGCTCCCCATCCAGCCCAGCTTAACGGGAGGGGGGGGGAGGGAGACTTTGAAGCGTTAGGGTTGCTGTATTTCAAAATGTGAAAATCCAGACAGAAAAGTTGTCAAGCTTTTCCCCAGATGTCTAGATTGTGCAGCAGGCTGAGCTCTGGGAACGGGACAAGAGAAGCCGGGGGGGGGGCACTCCCTGGCCTGCCTGACCTTTGAGTCCCCTTCAATCTGATTATCCAGAGCATGGGTAGGCAAACTAAGGCCCGGGGGCCGGATCCGGCCCAATCGCCTTCTAAATCTGGCCCATGGACGGTCAGGGAATCAGCGTGTTTTTACATGAGTAGAATGTGTCCTTTCATTTTAAATGTATCTCTGGGTCATTTGTGGGGCACAGGAATTCGTTCATCCCCCCCCCCCCAAAAAAAAATATAGTCCGGCCCGCCACAAGATCTGAGGGACAGTGGACCGACCCCCTGCTGGAAAAGTTTGCTGACCCCTGGTCCAGAGGGTGGGCTCTTGGTGCCAGGGGGCAGAGGGGTCCTGCCGGTTGCTGGTCTGGAGCTGGCCCTGACCCCTTGTTCTCCCCCCCCCCCAGCTCTGCCCGCTCTTCCTCCTCTCCCTGGCGGATCTCCTGGGTGCCTCGGCCCTCCTCTCCGCAGCTGCCATCCAGCTCCTTCCACCGCGGCTCTTCGTCTCGGCCTACCAAGCCTGTCCCTACCTGCAGATGCTGGGCCTGGTAAGGCAGCCGTCGTTCTGCCCGGCAGGGGCGTGTGGCAGCCGCCTTTCGCATCAGTGGGTGGCATGGAATGCAGTCAGCTGCCTTGCTCTGAGCCAACTCAGAATTACCTGCCCTGACTGGCAGCCAGGGCTCTCCAGGTTTTCAGGCGGAGGAGTCTCTCCAAGCCCCACCTGGAGATGCTAAGGGGGATTTGAACCCAGGACCTTCTGCTTGCAAGGCTCTGCCACCCCTTCCTGGGGTGTCATGGCTGAGAGCTTGACCCAAGTGAGTCCTGCCAGTTCCTGCAGACAGACGGATGGGGCAGCCTCCTGGCTCTGGAACCACCCCATCAGCCCTGCCCAGGTCAGGGCGCCCCCTGCCTTGTGCCAGGGCCAGGTTGGCCCCCTCTGTCCCCTGCCAGGCCCCTCTTGGCGCTCACCTGCCCTTGCCCTGCCTTCCTCTTCCCCAGATGTTCTACGCCGTTTCTCTGCTGATGGTCGTCGTCTATGCCTACGAAGTGAAGCGAGCTCTGGGGGGCTGGAGGGAGGCCCCTTCCTCTGCCCTGCTGCAGGTAGGAAGGGCGCAGGGTCTCTGCCTGGCCTCTGAGAGCTTAGGAGGGACCCCAAGAGTCATCTAGTCCAGCCCCTTGCAATGCCTCAATCACAGCCAAGATGGCGGAGGGTCTCCTCACCAAACATGAGGCTTCTCCTACCCATTGGCAATGGGAGTGCCTGCATTTCCGCTGGGGTCCTCCAGGTTTTTTGAGCCCCAGGCACCCTGCCAACTGGTACTGATGGGAGTTGTAGTCCAGCTTGCCGGGGGGGGGGCACCAGCCTGGGCAAGGCTGCACCAGTGGGGTGCTGGCCAGCCTTAGAGAGGGGGCGTCTGCAAGGACTTGGGCTGTTCCTTCTAGGGCAGGGGTCCCCAAACTAAGGCCCACGGGCCAGATAAGGCCTGAGGGACTCGTTTATCTGGCCCGCGGTGACCCCCGCTGCCGCCGCCCGCTCTTACTGGCACTGCGCTGTGCGGCTGCCCACTTCCGGGTTGGAGGAGCACCGGAAATAGATTGTGCGCATGCGCAAGCGTTATTTCCGGTGCACATTTGGGTCAGAGGAGGTCTGTGCACATGCGCACAAGCTACCATATTTTTCGCTCTATAAGACGCACCAGACCACAAGACGCACCTAGTTTTTGGAGGAGGAAAACAAGAAAAAAAATATTCTGGATCTCAGAAGCCAGAACAGCAAGAGGGGTCGCTGCGCAGTGAAAGCAGCAATCCCTCTTGCTGTTCTGGCTTCTGGGATAGCTGCGCAGCCTGCATTCGCTCCATAAGACGCACACACATTTCCCCTTACTTTTTAGGAGGGGAAAAGTGAGTCTTATGGAGCGAAAAATACGATATTTCCGGTGCTCCTCCAACCCGGAAGTGTGCTGGAAATAGCATGTGGGCACACGTATGGGCACAGGCCCCCCTGCCCTCCGGCCCACTGCGTGATCGGCGCTGGAGACACCGGCCCAAGGCGCAGTAAGTTTGCTGACCCCTGTTCTGGGGCCTGGCTCCATAGAGGGGGGCTTCTCAGGACTCCGCCCATGGGTGCCCAAAGTGTTCTGTCTGGGAAAGGCTCTGGCAGAGGCCCCTGCCCAGTTGGGGGAGGCTCAAGAGGCTGGTGGGCACCTGGGGGAGACACAAGCAGGGGAGAGGAGGCCTTGGACAATTCCCGGCGGGTGTTTGCCTTTGCTAAGGAGGCTGCCTTCCTCTCAGCTGCCGTCTCTGTTTCCCCCCAAGGAGGAGAGCGGCAGGTTCAACGAGAGACTCCGAATAAATCTGCCCCGTCTCTTGGCCTGGTAGGTGCAACTGACTGGCGGGGACTGTCCTGCCAGCCTTTCCCTTTGGGAGGGGCCCCTCTTGGCCCCTGGAGGCCACACAAGGCGAAGCCACCTCTCAGCCCCATTGCCTCTGAGCCATCTCCTTCCACAACACCCCACCCTGTGTCTTCTCGCAATAAAGGCTGCTCCCGTTCCTGGTCTTCGTGGTCCTGCTGGTGATTCGAGGCTCGTCCCTGAGAGATGTGGCGCCCTGGGCCTTCCCCCCGTTGGCGTTACAGGCTGGCAACGGCTCGCGAGGGTCCCACGGCCTCTACTGCTCCAGGTAGAACCTCCCCCCCTTCCTCTCGCTTGGGATGGGGTGGGACTTTGCAGAGGAGGAGGGTCTCTTGCGTCCAGCTAGCCAAACCCTCCCACTTTCCTTCCAGCTGCCTGGTCCTCATCCGCCACTCGCAAGACACCTGCTACAAGGTACTGCCTCCCCCCCAGTGCTTCCTCCATCAGCTGCTTCCTCTCCCTGTTGGTCTGGGATGCCCTTTATTGGACCCCACCCCCATCCTTTAGGGCACAAGGTCCCTTAGTTCTGGGTCAAGGGGCCCCCAGCAACAGCAGGGTTGTGGTGTTGTGAAACCAGCTGCCCCCCCAGCTCCCCTGGAGGACCAGACGGCCGTCCCAAATGCTGCCTCCTTTACTTCCTTCTCAGGTGGTGATAAAAAGTAAAGGTAAAGGTACCCCTGCCCGTACGGGCCAGTCTTGACAGACTCTAGGGTTGTGCGCCCATCTCACTCAAGAGGCCAGGGGCCAGTGCTGTCCGGAGACACTTCCGGGTCACGTGGCCAGCGTGATGAAGCTACTCTGGCGAGCCAGATCCGCACACGGAAACACCGTTTACCTTCCCGCTAGTAAGCGGTCCCTATTTATCTACTTGCACCCGGGGGTGCTTTCGAACTGCTAGGTTGGCAGGCCCTCGGACCGAGCAGCGGGAGCGCACCCCGCCGCGGGGATTCGAACCGTCGACCTTTCGATCGGCAAGCCCTAGGCGCTGAGGCTTTTACCCACAGCGCCACCCATGTCCCACAGGTGGTGATAGTGCCCAGATATTGGCATGGGGCTAGTCTCATGGGTCCCAAGGATCATCCAAACTAACCCCAAGCCCCCTGGATCTCTGGTTGAACTTGGGGAGGTTTGTTCCCCTTCCATTTCCAGTATTCCTCCTGGCAGCATCTCTCCTGTCACAGGAGAGCAGGAACTCGCTGCCCCCCAAAACAGAGGGTGATGGGATTCTCAGGAGACCCTCCTGTCTGCCTGGGCAGCTGAGCCCCAATGGGGGTGGGCAAAGTGCCCCCATGGGCTTCAGAGGCTCTTTCCAGAACACTTGCAGAAGGGCCACGGGGCCTGTTTCCATGGGGGGGGGGAGTTTACCCTTGGACCCCACCCCACCAGTGTTGGCCCCCTTACTGAGGAGCTTCCCCCCTCCCCTCCCCTCCCAGTACACAGGCAGGGATGACTCTGGCAAAGAAGTCAAGATCTTCTTTCTCGTCTTCGTCTCTCTGGTTGTCGCCTGCTGCACAGTAAGTGTGTCCGTCCGTCCGTCCGTCTGTCCGTGTAAGTGTGGGCATCCACCAGGGCCTGTTTATTTATTTTTGAAATATACTCAGAGCTGAGAGTGGATTTCATGCTCTTTATTCATCTCATAGTCGTGAGGAATGGAAGTTCCCCTGAGATGTCTGTTTTATATACATTATTTACGCAATGGGCCGCACGTGATTGGCTAATTCCGGGATTCACCTGTAGACCAATCAGGTTGTGGATTCACTTCCACCTGGAGCTGGATTGGGTGACTCCTGCGGACCAATCAGACTGCTGCATTCTGGATCCTATTGTTCTAGGACCAATCAGACTGCTACTTTCTGAATCCTATTGTTCTAGGACCAATCAGATTGCTGCATTCTGAATCCTATTGTTCTAGGACCAATCAGACTGCTGCATTCTGGATCCTATTGTTCTAGGACCAATCAGACTGCTGCATTCTGGATCCTATTGTTCTAGGACCAATCAGACTGCTGCATTCTGAATCCTATTGTTCTAGGACAAATCAGACTGTTTGATTTTGGATCCTAGTCAACTCAGTACATAACAATTTTTATTTTTTATTTTTTATTGAATTTATATACCGCCCTATACCCAGGGGTCTCAGGGCGGTTCACAGAATAAAATCAAGATATAAATTCACAAAATACACAATGAAGATAAAAACAACAACCCAATAGCCCCCCCCCCCCATTTGTGGTCTGCTGACCTTTCCCTTCTTTGTCCCTTTTGCTAGGAATAAGCTGCACATTTTAGTAAAAACAAAAATGGTTTACTTACATTTAATTTTTTTAAAAATATATATATATATTTAATTGGAATTTTATTTACAACATAACACAACCCCCCCCACTCCCGCAATACACAAATCCACCCTCATTAAGCGTGAACATAACATACAATAAGCAAACAACCAAATAAGAGACTTCCTTTATCCTGCATCTGGCCTCCTTATTTACTTCTTATAAACTGTTTCCTTTATGAATAATTATTTAGATTTTTCTAATTATAACTTAAATATCCACTTAAAGTCTCCTTTAAGACATTAATCAAAACAAGTCCAGGTATTTTAGGGCCCTGTTTTGTGAAGTGTTCTCTGCATTTCCCCCATGCTTTTTGAAACTCTTGTCTAGTGTGATCTCTAATTGCCTCTGTTAATCTAGCCAATTCAATATACTCTAACAGTTTATCTTGCCATTCCATTTTTGTTGGCACAGTTTCTTTCCCCCAGTTTTTAGCAATTAGGATCCTTGCTGCTCTTGTGGCATAGAGGAATATTTTCTGATCTTCTCTTGCTATACCTGTGTCCGTTATCCCTAGTAGAAAATCTTCTATATTTTTCATAAAATGATACTTAAACATTTTTTTAAGCTTGTCATACACTGTGTTCCAGAAGCTTTTGATTTTTCCACAGGTCCACCAAACATGTATAAGTGTCCCCTCTGTTTTACCACACCTCCAGCACAGATTTGTTTTTGTCTTATACATTTTAGCTATTTTGGTAGGTGTTAAGTACCATCTGTTAAACATCTTGATTAGGTTTCCCCTCAATACTTCACAGACTGTAAATTTCCAGTTCTTTCTCCGTAGTTCTTCCCATGCTGTTAATGGTTTTCCCAATATCTAAAACCCACTTGATCATTACCTCCTTGGCCTGTTCATCTTTGACCTCCCACTCCAATAATGTATCATACATTTTTTATATTACCTTGGTTTTGTTTTTCTAATAATGAAGGTTCGTTTTAGAAACCTTTTTTCTTATCTGTCCTGAACACTTCATGCAATTGATGGTATTGGATCCAACCTGTAAGGTGTTGTTTAATTTCCTCATCTTCCTAATCTTTAATTACCGTAATTTTCGCTCCATAACACGCACTTTTTTGCTCCTAGAAAGTAAGGGGAAATGCCTGTGCGTGTTAAGGAGCGAATGCACTGGATCGGAGTCGTGGCTGCCGTCAGCCAAGCAAAGCGGGACCCGCTTGCAGGGCTTTGCACGGCTCTAGCTTTGCTTGCTTTGCAGCCAGGAGGAGGGGGAGGAGCCGAGGAGGAGGGAGGGAAGGAGAGGCATGGCAGCAAAGCGGGCAGCAGCCGCTTACAGGGGAGGAGGGACAGACAGGAGCCATAGCGAGCCGGGAGAAGGCAGGCGGTTCAAAGCCAGCAGGCGCTTTTAAAGTAGCCAGCAACAGCTGCTGCAGCCTCAGCTAGCAAAGGTCCGCCCGCTCTCTAAACGGAGCAATGAGGCTGCAGAGGGACAGGAGGGCTTGGATCAGGAAGGATAAAATTTAAGCAACCAGCAGCAAAAAACAACAACAAAAAAACCAACCTGGAGCTCTGAGCCACGAGAGCAGTGAAAACCAGGAAGTAAAAAAAAAAGGCTATCCCCCGCTTCTCAGCTGCTTTCAGGCAGGATAGATTTGAGCATTGTCTGGGTCCTAGTGCCCCTACCGCTTTTTTGTGCTCCATTCTATTGCTGGTGGTGGCTGCTTATCACTCAGGCTGCAAGGAGGAGGGCTTTTACACAGCTAATGGCAAATCCCCTGCAATCCAAGTACTCCTCACTTGCTCAAATCTATTCTGCCTCAAAACAAGGAGCAGAAGGAAAAGGCTGCAAACTGTTAAATGGAAAAAACCCCAGGCACAGGGCAAATACCTTAAGTATACCTTTAAAGCAACAGTGCTCTTTCCCTCCCCGCTCAGTTCACAGAAAAGCTCCTTCTCCACACCCCCCACGCGTGCTCCTTGTCCATTGAGTGCTTTTCCTTCCCTCCCCACTTAAAACGTGGTTACAAAGCACGGTTCCACATGGATCCTCAGGATTTTTGCACTGGGTCACCCCAAACTCACCATCAGATCACATGTCTGTGGCCACAGCATGAACCACAAAAATCATACATCTACTGTTTCGTTTAGAATATTTTTTTTCTTGTTTTCCTCCTCTAAAAACTACGTGCGTGTTATGGTCAGGTGCGTGTTATCGAGCGAAAAGTACGGTACCAATTTAATGTGTTTTTCCTTAATCAGATCTTTATATGTGGCCCATTCTAACTCCATTTTTTTCTTTTTCTTTTTGTAATTGCTTCTAGAGGTGATGCCCACCGTGGTGTTTTCGGTTCTAGGAGATTCTTATATTTTTGTCCATGTTTTATATAATGATTTCCTTAGGACATGATTCATAAATCCCCTGTGTACTTTCCCTTTTTCATAAGCTAAATACGCATGCCAACCATAATGATTATTAAACCCTTCTAGATCTAACAAATCACCGCCTTTTAACTTTACTTACATTTCAATGCAGGCAGCAAATACGTCAAAAGTATTTTACTCGGGTAAAAATGGAGCCTGGTCTGAGGCCCATTCGCTGGCTGACCAAATGACCTGCTCTTCTTGGCCAGGTGAATGGGCATGCCAATGGGGAAAGAGCCCAGAGAAGGGTGGGGGGTCTGAGTTCTGCCCCTTTCCTTGCCCCTAATGGCTGCCTCCCGCCGCCCCTGGCCAGGTCCTCTACTGCAGGGTGAAGTGCTGGTGTCGCCGCAGGCAGAGAGGTGGCCCCACCCTGACCCTGCCAGCTCCGGAGAGTGACAGCTGTTCCATCAGAACCCGCATCGCCTGCTTCTTCCAGCTGGTCTTTCTGGTCTGCTGGATGCCAGGTGAGTGACCAGGAGCCTTGTCTCCTCCTCTAGCTTCTGCCTCCCCTGAGAGGTAGCTCCGCTGAGAGACTGCTTTGGGGGCACTTGCCTTCCACGTTGCAATACTTGGGTCTGAAGACATGGAAATCCAGCCTCAAGGCATCTTCGAGGGAAAAGAGGCAGACTCTCTTCTTGTTTGGCAAGCGTGGAGACCCCCAAGTTAAGCCTCATCACTTACCTCCAGGTTTCTGGTGTTTATTGAATGAGTCGAGAACAATCAAGACACGTTGTCTAACAACTCATCCCCACCCTTGGGGTGGATCCCCAAATCAGATACAGACCCTGAGAGCTTTATTTGGGCTGCCGGGGGTGGGGAGAGTCTCTGGGAGCCAGTGTGGTGTAGCGGTTAAGAGTGGTGGACTCCTAATCTGGTGAACTGGGTTCGCTTCCCCGCTCCTCCACATGCAGCTGCTGGGTGACCTTGGGCTAGTCACACTTCTCTAAAGTCTCTCAGCCCCACTCACCTCACAGAGGGTTTGTTGTGGGGGAGGAAGGGAAAGGAGATTGTTGGCCGCTTTGAGACTCCTTCGGGTAGTGATAAAGCAGGATATCAAATCCAAATTCGTCTTCTAATTCTTCTGATCCATCAGGCGGCAGGTGGTTTCCCCCCAGCGCAGAGACAAAGACCGCCCAGTTCAATTATAAATCAGGGCTATTATGGGGTGTGTCTGCCAAGAATGACAGAGGGATCAGCACCCAGGCAGAGGGGATCCTGGAGGTTTGCTAAATGTTGGCTGAACCCAACATTTCGAACTACGGAAATACCTGGAAAAGGTGTAAATGGGAGGAGCTTCCTCCCTCCCCCCTCCTCCCCAGATGCCCCGTGTTTGTGCATTTATAGAATTGCAGGCTTGTAGGGACCCCAAAGGGTCATCTAGCCCAACCGCCCGCCCTGCAGGAATCACAGCTGGAGAGTCCCAGATGGGTGAGCCACCAAGGCAGGAGGGTCTGGCACCTTCCCAGAGAGTCTGTTCCACTGGCAAGGAGTAGTTCTGGGTTCCTTGGTGAGGGAGGGGTCATGGGCAGCAGGAGCCACCCTAAGCGGATGGAAGAAAGAACTTGTTCCCTGGTGGCAGGCAAAGGCCTTTTCGGGGTGGAGGGAGAGAGGGAAGGCTTATAGGAACTCTGCTCTGCCAGAGGCCAGCTCCATCTTTCGCCCAGCTGAGCACCCGCTTGGTCACCGAGGGAGAAAAGGTGGCCGTGATCCCAAACCGTGAGCTACATTCTCAGGGGATGGTGACTCAGCAGGTGTAGGGATAATTGCTGGGTCTGGAGGGAGGACACTCCCCACCTGCAGTCAGCCTCAGCCTGCCTGCACGTGTGACCTTGGGGTGCAGGGCACACTCCCCCACAGACAAGCCACCGCTGTCTGAACACTGTTCCCTCTGTCTAACCTTTTGCCGTCTCAGCAGTCTGCGGTGCCCTGTCTGTAAGCTTTGTCTCGGAGACCTTTTGTCTCCTTTGTCATACACTGTGCAAGGGGAAAATGACGCGGTGGAAACAGGTGCCAAAATAACTTTGTACCACCCCACGATCTCAGGACTGGAAGATGTGTAAAGGTCACAGCCCCAAATGTATCTGCCTGGGTTTGCATATTGTGTCAATAAACGGAGCCTCCACAGAGCTGGCCGGCAGCTTGCATGCAGCTCACCTGCATTATCAACTCCTGCCTCATGTCCATCACTTCAACCTGGGGCCAGGGTGCCCCCTGCCAGCCTGGTGACCTTGGCCAGGAAAAGTGACATGGCCCCTTCTTCTCTCCTTCCCCCTCAGCTTTCTTCCTGTGCCTGCTCTCCTTCTCTAGTCTCCAGCCGGCCATCCTCTTCCCTCTCTACTTGGCTGTGGTGAGTGACCGGGGGGGGGTCCTTGGAGGGGCTGAAGCAAATGCACTGGTCTTGCATCGGCTCCTGGACTTCAGTGCTGGCGAAGGGAGGGGCTCCCACTTATGTCACCCCTTTCCTGCAGAGCTGGCAGCCCCATTCCTTTTCCAAACGCCCTCCCTTGTGGCGTGTTCCCTCAGCCTCCTCTCCTCTCCTTGGGAGTCCCCTGGGCAGCCACAGCTGCCACCCCTGGTCTCTGAGCTGTCCCCTCCTGCCCCAGAGAGAGTTGCCTCCTCACACTGCCCCACAGGGGCTTGGGATGCAACCCCTGGCCAGCCCTAGAGGCGCCATTTGCCTGCGGAGCTTATAGTCAGTGTTGTAAACAAAATCTGCCCTTTTTCCCTTATGGGGTATCCAAGAGCCCTTAAGTGGGTTCTCCATCGGTAGGAGAAAATAACAGAGGCCAACCAGAGAATATTGAGAAGCAAAGCAGCTAGTAAGCCTGATCTTTATTGATCTGTTGCAACAGGGTGCTCCCCTTTACACGTAGGAAAGGAGGAGCACCCAGAACAAAGGCGTGCCTGCCCTTATATAGACATTTTAAATTCCCTGCCCTGGAGCTCCAGACCACCCCTCCATACATCACAGAAGGGGTGTAACCCCAGACCACCCCCCACAAACATCATACCTACATCACAGAAAAGACGGTCTACAACAGAAATGTGAATGTTGTTGTTTTTCCTGCCTGCCAGGTTTTCTGATAATGCCTTATCTGATTGTCTTTCCTGGTAGTCTGGCCATTCCTTTGAGATGGTGATTACTAAATTCCTGTAACAAGGAAGGTGTTTTTTTCCCCACCTCCTCCCTCCTTGCAGAGAAACATTTGGTCAGCTTGGGAGTCAAAATGGTTTCAGGACTGTCTTCCTGTGCTGCTTCAGACATGTGGTTTATATATTTATGCATGTGTTTGCTTGGTACATTTATGAACATTTAATATATATCTAAGACCTTAAAATTCTTATTACACCAGGGCTGCTGCAACAAAGAGCTGTGCAAGCCTTTGGCAGGCAGAGATGTGAGAGGGCATCTGAGGAGGGAGGGAAGGACAGAAGGACAGAGGCCAGGGCTGCCTGAGGGACCCCTGCCCATCATTCAAGGCACCCCAGGGTGCCACAGCACACTGGTTGAAAACCACTGATCTAGCCAAACAAAGCCATGCGGTGGTCAGCCACAGAAATGCCAGCAGAGCAATCCACCAGAGGCGGCCTTGGATACTTTAAGCGATTGCAGGATTGCAAGTGGGGTCTCAACTCCCTGGATCTCCGGGCCCCCGTGAAGTTTTCCCCCTCCCCAGCCTCCCTTTGCTCTGCCAGAGCACACCCATCTCCCCCTGAGATGCTGAAGCTGCTGGATATTGCGCCGCCCCCCGTAAGCGTAACGCCCCCTCTTTTCCCTTTCTGCAGGCCCTGACCGTCTCCCTGCAAGGCTTCTTGCACAGCCTGGTCTACGGGTGGCTGCGGCAGAACTTCCGCCGGGAGGTGACCGGGGAGCAGGTGCCCCTCCTAGGCCACCTGGGCCAGAAAGCCTTTTTCGAGGACTCCCTGGCCATATGCAGGGAGGGCTGAAGAAAGAGGGGCAGATGCATTACAAGCCCCTCCACCTCTGGGTTTTTTTGGTAAGGGTATTTTTCTCAGGACTTGATTAAACCAGCAGCCAGCAGGATCACACCAGAGACGCGTAGGAGCCGTGCGCTCTGCTTGCTACAGGGGCTTCATGTGTTGTGGGGAAATCAGGAGATGGTTGTCGCCCCCCCCCTTTGCTCTGAGGTCTCACGATCCCCTGGGGTCCACCTGATGGCCAGAGCAAAGCAAGAAAAGGCAACCAGCTATATGAAAAGCAAGGCGACTAGGAGGCCCAATCTTTATTTTCGTCACAGCGAGGTTCCTACTTCTGAAACAGCAAAGGGTGTGACTCCTTTGAAAAGTTTGCATTTTGCCCAGAGATCCACTCCCAAAAAGCACTGTCCAAATGTTGCAAGGCATCACAGGAAGAGGTGACGTTTTACAGAAACCTGAGTCCTTGCCTTGTCTCCAAGATATCTGAGCATGGCAAGTCACCTCTCCTCTGCTCATCTTTGGACAAACATGAGCACACTACTTTGGCGTAACAAATAACCTTCGCCCCAATCCATTCACCTAGTCTCTTGCTCAGAGATTTCTTCCTGGGCAGATCAGGATCCTTCCTTCCGTTGTCAGCCCATTGTATTGCCCGTGGTCAGGACTCGGGGATTGTGGCTGCAGCCATGACGTGCTCAGACACTGTTGCTCAGAACCACTTTGGCTCGCTCTGTGTATGATTCTGTGACCTTTGGCTTGAGTTCTATTCATGAATAAACTATTTTATTTTAATATCTACGGTTTTCCCATTCATAAAACAGGATTTATGAGTGCTGGTTGGGGGTTGGGGGGCAGTACCTCTGGTGGGGGACACACCGTACTCCTCCTGGGGCAGTTTGGTCTCCAGTCTGCCCTCGGCTCTCACCTGGGGCTCCTAGTAGCTGCCAGCATGGTGCAACAGGGGCCACACTCTGCAAAATGGCTTTGACTGACCCCAGGGCATATTTTACTGCCCCCGTCCCCCCCTCTATAATTTTCCATTTTTACAATTATTTTAACAACAACAAATAAATTCATCCAAAATCAATCTGCATTTTCTTTTACTCCCTCTCCTTCTCTGTGGTTACTTATTTTGTATCTTATTCTTGCTGCATATCCAGTTCAAACCTATTTACAAATTTTCCCTTTATGATTCCTTTTAATTATTACTGCTCATGTTTATTACGTCAATCCTGCTAATGTTTTTAATTGTTTACAGTGCATCTTCATGTATTCAACACATTTTCCCCATTCTGTTCTCAGAAACCTCTCATCTTTAGCTCTTATTCTTCCGGTAAGTTTTGCCATTTCTGCTACTCCATCCTTTTTAGTTGCCAGTTATCCTTCATTGGAATGATTTCTTCTTGCCGTTTCTGAGCGAACACCATTCGGGCAGCCATAGTAGCATACCTAAAGAGGTTTTTTTCTGTACTTTGAAATCACCTCCCAGAAGACTTTTACTATCAAACATGGCCACCACATATAATAATAATAATAATAATAATAATAATAATAATAATAATAATAATAATAATATATTTATATCCTGCTCTCCCCAGCCGAAGCCGGGCTCAGAGTGGCTAACAGCAGTAAAAATAACACAGTTTACATAAAATCACAATCAATGAATTGAAATACATTCTAAAATCAAATCATTCTAAAATCAATTCAGAGTCAAATTAATGGCAACCATTGGGCTAGAGTTCTATGAGGATTACAGAAGGAGAGAAGGGGTCAGGCTGTGCCTTGGCCAAAGGCCTGGTGGAACAGCTCTGTCTTGCAGGCCCTGCGGAAAGATGTCAAGTCCCGCAGGGCCCTAGTCTCTTGGGACAGAGCGTTCCACCAGATCGGGGCCACCACTGAAAAAGCCCTGGCTCTGGTTGAGGCCAGCCTAACCTCCCTGTGGCCCGGGACCTCCAATATGTTTTTATTTGAAGACCGTAAGGTCCTCCGTGGGACATACCAGGAGAGGCGGTCCTGTAGGTATGATATGAAAAAGGTTCCTTCCTTCTCTTTACATTCCAGCATGTATTTGATTCAGTCTTGTACATTTTAGCTAACCTACTAGGCGTCAAATACCATCTATACATCATTTTCATATAGTTTTCTTTTAACTCATAGCACGCTGTAAAACTGCCCATCCCTTCTCAATGGGTTCAGTTTGTACATTCCTGAATGCTTTTTAAATAGGACGCAGGGGAAAGGATGGATGCCCCATTGGCAGAGTGCCAGGCTGATGCTGCCCCCACCCCTCCTACAGTCTCTGGGTGGGCCCCACAGAGAAAGCCTGACTTCAGGCAGCAAGGGGCAAGTTGAGGGAGGATACGTCCCGGCTAGCAGCTCTTGTCTGCGGGGGGCAGAGAGAGACGGCAAGTGGGGCAGACAACGCTGCCTTTCTCCTTCAAAGGCCTCCTTTCTTCTAAAGCAGAACAAGTCTCTGCTCAGCCCCCCAGTACAGGCTGCACCCCTTTTGGTTCTCAAGGGTGAGATCCTAGCAGGGCAGAGACCTGCGGCTGCTTGTCCCTCGAGAAGAGAGCCCTGATCCGAGCACTTTCCACCTATCAGGCACAACTCACTTGGGAGCGCCCTGCTTACCAGCTTCTCTTGGAGCTTCAGGATGCTGGCTGAGATGGGCCCTGGTGGCCTGATCCAGTCTCAGGCTCTTATATTCTGAAGACCAGCCCACTGGGAGAGGCAGAATCAGGTCATTAAAAGTGACTGACTGAAGCCACCCCATGAACTGGGCAGCGCATCCTTTCAAACGTCTGTATCGCCATTTCTTTCTGACGTACCAAGTGCCCACCTTGAGAGAAGCTGCTCCTCTCCCCCTTTTGCAGCAGGGATGCTCACCTGCCTGCCTGTCCCCACAGACGGGGACCAACACATCACCTGGCGAGCCAAGAGGGTCTCCTCCTCCTTCAGGATTCCAGTTATTGCCCACATGCAAAAGCTCAGCGGAGGGATCTGTAGGAGTTTAGCCCTGACTCTCGTCCACTGAGATTTTCTTAGGGGATTCTCAAGGCTGAAACAGGCCTGGCCAGAGTCTGGAGGGGCCAGCCAGCCAGCCAGGCTGCTCCCTTGAGGAGAGAGCCCCGATCTGGGCACCTTCCACCCATCGGGCGCAACTCGCTTGGGAGCATCCCGCTTACCAGCTTCTCCTGGAGCTTCAGGACCAGGTTGACCACTTCAACCTCAGACTTGTCCTTCACCCAGGACCGGATGTTCTGCGGGAGAAGAAGCCGACTCAGCTGGGAAGACGCTTCCTTGCTTCCTCCTCCTCCTCCTCCCCAGAGCAGGGCTGGGCAATGGCCCTGATCCTGGTGCCACTTTCTGGTGCACCTGCTAGGAATCTTGCAAAATGCAAAGTCGTACAAGAATATATCACCAAGGGTAACTGCTCCACAATAAGGAGTCTAAACAAGCAAACGGAGAAATCTCAGACGTTGTCTTTTCTTTGCAATCACTCGTGTATTTGATAGAAGCAATTGCAACTTGCGAGTCAACCCCCAGACACTTTTATGGTACAATCAGCGTTTCTTCCCACAAAGGGGCTTAATCATTGAGCTGATACGATAAAAACAAGACTATAGTCAACACCTATTTCCATATGGAACGGTTGAATTACGATGAGAATATATCCCATATACCGTACTTTTCTCTCTATAACACGGAGATTTTTTCTCCTAAAAAGTAAGGGGAAATGTCTGTGCGTGTTATTGAGCGAATGTGTGGTCCCTGGAGCCTACCCTCCCGAGCGCAGGGGCAAAAATCCAATTGCGCGCATCAGGGAGGAGGGAGCTCTGTGAGAGAGGAAGCTGTTGCTTTCCTGCATTCTGCCTCAGGGTCTTACTGCCCACCCTCTTCTGTTTCGTTTGCTGTTTGCTCAAACGGAACAAAGAGCAGGGAAAGCCCCTCCCCTCCAGGCAAGCAGAGGGGAAAGGATCGCGTCCTTCCTTCTAATTCCTCTCCGTGCTCCGGTGCTGTTGCGTCCAGGGAAGCATTTTAGGGACTCGCAGGCAGCCAGAAAACATGCAGGTGGGGTGGGGGGGGGAGAGAGAGAGAGAGTGCCTGGCTGGCTTGGGTGGGTGGGTGTGGGGGGGACTTTTGCCTTCCTTTCCTCCCTCCTGTTATACCCCTCTCCTGCATTCTTAGCCAGCTGCTTCTCCGCACACCCCACTCGTGCTCCTTGTCCCTTCTGTGTTTTTCCTTCCCTCCCCACTTGAAATGTGGTTACAAAGCACGGATCCACATGGATCCTCAGGATCTTTGCATTGGGTCAGCCCAAATTCACCATCAGATCACATAGCATGTCCATGGCTACAGCCTGCACCAAAAAAATCATGCATCCACTGTTGCCTGGGGCTGCAGTGGTGCAAAAACGTGGTTACAAAGCACAGATCCACAGGGATGTCAGGAAAAAGCAGCAATGCAAAAGCCAGCTGCAGGTGGCTGGAAAGCAAAACAGGATGTTGCTGTCTGGAGCTGTGCTGTTGGAGAAAAGGGGAAGTCTTTTCTCTGTACTGAGCACCGGATGTTAGCTCAGAGTGCCATCTGACCTGTACTGGAAGTACAGGGGTGGAGCTGTGACTCTTCTGCCGGAGTCAGACCGGGTACAGACACATTTCTCTGTACTGCTGAATGACAGGAATAAAAGACATGTAATTAGGACTCCTGTCTGTCTCTTTTCCCCTCCCTGGGGGAATGCAGGGAGGGAGAGGAGGAGGGTGTGTTCTCTTCACGTTTGAGGAGGATCGCCGAGTTGCGACCTTGCCTGTATCCTGCCGGGGAAGCAGACGGGAAGGTCATCAAGGATCTCGAGCCGAATGCCTGGTATGAGGCCAGTTCCCTCTGACTGATGGCTGAGAATCCAATGCAGGATTTTTGCATTGGGTCACCCCAAACTCACCATCAGATCACATGTCTGTGGCCACAGCATGAGGCACAAAAATGATACATCCACTGTTTCATTCAGAATTCCCCCCCCCCTTGTTTTCCTCCTCTAAAACGATGTGCGTGTTATGGTCAGGTGCGTGTTATAGAGCGAAAAATACGGTATGTAACCTCTACAAAGAAGACTACGCATCCATAGCTTAGAGAAACGGGCAGCTCTATAAAGGTAGAAAAATGACAGAGTTACGATTTTCATCACAAAAGTTTTGTAGAACTAATCCCAGCCTCCATCACATGTATGAAAAATCTGTAGAATATCCCTGTCCCCATATGCAGGGGAGAACAGAAAAAGGCCTTCTACTTGTCACCCTTCCTTGGGAGATGCTGGCAGGACTCACATATTTAAGAGTGAAGTTGGGAACTCCTTATTGTGGAGCAGTAGCCCTTGGTGATATATATTTTGTGTGACTTTGCATTTTGCTTTTATATCACTACCCTGTGCATTGTCGAAGGATCCTTGCAAAGCACAGGCGGCTGGCTGGGCAAACCTGAGCCCAACTCAGCCGGCAAGGCTAAACTGTCAGGGGGGGACTTTCTGACAGAGGAACAGTCTCCCTCGGAAGGTGGTGGATTCTTCTTCCTTGGAGGTTTTTAAGCAGAGGTTGGGTGGCCATCCTGCATGGAGACTTTAGCTGAGATTCCTGCATTGCAGGGGGTTGGACTAGATGACCCTTGGGGTCCCTTCCAGCTCTACGATTCTATGATTCTAGGGTGCTTCCACAGCTCTTAAGCAGGCCAGGATGCAGCACACACACACACACACACACACACACACACACACACACACACACCAAGGAGCCCAGGTTTGTCCTGCTTGGCTCTTTGTGAGATGCTGAGTGTGCGCTCTGGCTCTGCAAAGCCCTCAAGCAGACGGCAAAGAAATACTAGTAAAGGAAATGGAGCGAACGATGTCAGGCTGACGTTTCAGCTCTGCTGACAAGAGGCCTCCTCCTCTTCCCTGCGGCAAAAACAATACTGAAGGCAGCAGTTACGGGTTAAAAGCTTGACCTGATTGGCTACAGGTTGCCTTTGTTGGTGGGATAGATTTCAGTGCCTCACTGGTCAGCTACTGCCTGCCTTAAGCCGGGTTGCCCCTGTTCAATAAAGCGTTGACCTGCTACCATCCACCCGCTCCTGTGCTTGGAGCTCAGAGCACCACTCAACGCATGGACTGAAATTCTGCACTAGGCAAGTGCTCTTTGACAGAGGTGGTGGGCTCTCCTTCCTTGGAGGTTCTTAAGCAGAGGTCGTCTGGTCGTCTGTCACAGATGCTTCAGCTGAGATTCCTGCATTGCAAGGGGTTGGACTAGATGACTCACAGGGTCCCTTCGAACTCTGCAATTCTACAATTCTATCATTCTCCCTGCTGTGGATTTTTTGATGGGTAGCGAGATTGGCTCTCCTGCTGAACCTGTTTCCACATTCCGGGCACTGATATGGTTTCTCCCCGGTATGAATGCTTTGATGGGAAGTGAGATGGGAGTTCCGACTGAAGCTCTTTCCGCATTCCAAGCACTGGTAGGGTTTCTGCCCTGTATGGATGCTTTGATGGGAAGTGAGACTTTCCCTCCGACTGAAGCTCTTTCCACACTCTTGGCACTGAAATGGTTTCTCCCCACGGTGAATACTTTGATGTCGGCGGATGTTTGCACTTGTAGTAAAGGTCTTCCCACATTCCAGACACTGGTAGGGTTTCTCCCCTGTATGAATTCTTTGGTGGTACGTGAGACTTTCCTTCCAAGGGAAGCTCTTTCCACATTCCAAGCACTGATAGGGTTTCTCCTGTCTATGAATTCTTTGATGGGACGTGAGATGGGAGTTCCGACCGAAGCTCTTTCCGCATTCCAAGCACTGGTAGGGTTTCTCCCCTGTATGAATGCTTTGATGGGAAGTGAGATTGGAGCTCTTATTGAAGCTCTTTCCACATTCCAAGCACTGATACGGTTTCTCCCCGCTGTGAATTACCTGATGTCGGCGGACGTTTGTGTGTATATTAAAGCACTTCCCACATTCCAAGCACTGATAGGGTTTCTCTCCTGTATGAGTGGTTTGATGGGAAGTGAGACTTCTCTTCCGAATGAATCTCTTTCCACATTCCAAGCAGTGATAAGGTTTTTCTCCTGTATGAAGTCTCTGATGGGAAGTGAGACTTTCCCTCCGACTGAAGCTCTTTCCACATTCCAAGCATTGATAAGGTTTGTTCCCAATGGGATTTCTTTGATGGGAAGTGGAATGGGAGCTCTGGCTGAAGCTCTCTCCATACTCCAAATGTTGATACGGCTTATCCACCGTGTGAATTATGTCATGGTCTCCCTTCTTCTTATTTTCCCATTTATCATCACCTGAAATGAAGAAAAAGATGGATTAGAGTCTCAGGAAGAAATGGGAGTTCCCAATTATGGAGCAATGCTCATTAACACTTGTGATACAGGGAGTTAGATGGAAAGTCTTATTCCAGGGTTCACGGCCTTTGATTGCTGGCATTAACAGAAATACCTATGAGAACCTGAGATTCGAATAGCCTGTCTCTCTCCTGGGATAGATATTGCCCAATCATGGAATCTGCTCCACCTCCAATAGCTGTCCTCTCTTTAGTCAATCAAAAACAGACAGAAGCAAAGAAGAAAAAAGCAGTTCAGACCAGCCTGATCAATGTCTAAAAAGAAACAACAGGAGGAATAATATTAACAGACAAAATAATCAACAGCCCCCCATGCAAGGTGAGTCGTGGGGGTGTTAGCATTGCATCCCAGATGCTGCAAGTGGCCCTGTTGATTTCCATCAAAATCGGGGAGGCTTTGTTGGGATATTCTGTTCCACCTGAAGGACAGACATGTGGAATTGTTGTATGTCACATGTCTGTTTACACTCCAGCACAGCTTGCTGGGAACTTCCGTTTGCGTATAGCTTTTGCTGTCTTGCTTTGGACACGAAGGAGATCAGACGTTTTCCTTTTGTCCTGATGTAGCTGAATAAACTGCTTGTAAATATGCTCACACAACTTCTCCTTCTGCTTCTGTTGCGTAGTGTTTACTCTGCTGAGTAGCGTGCCCCAGCTTCTGAAGTTCGGGTCGCAGATGCTGCGCCAAGGACTGGAGATCGCCTGGCACAATGGCCGGTGGGCTAGAGCCAGCGGGGGGCCCTGCCAATTGCCCCTGTTTCCTTGGTTGCATGCCAACAGGCTTATCACAGAAAGGTATGTGTGGAATTTCCGAAGAGATATTATGATCCACAAGGGAGCCTTACTGAGAGAGGCCACGATCCCGCGATTCTCCTCCATGACTTCCTTATGCAGAGCTCTCTGGTCAGGATCCAGCAACGCCCATTCCTCGTCTGTGAAATGAACAGCGACATTTTCAAAGCACACTGGACCCTAAGAGAGAAAGAGAGAGGACCTCTTCTTAGTCAGAATGAAGATGATCTACTATAAATTGCTCTATTGCTTTCTGCTGTATTGTTTTAATGGGATCGTTTTGCTGCACATTTTAATTGTGGGTGTTTCTTTAAATATCTTAATGGAATTATTTTAGTGTGCATTTTAATGATGGACATTAACCTTAGTGTAAATGGGGGAACTCCACAATGTGTTCCTCAAATCACTCTGTCTGTGCCAGCACTGCCGCTCTCCTTTCCCTGTGTGCTCTTTTGGAGGAACCTGATACCCTGAAGTCAACTTTAAGAGAAACACGGGGGCACAGGAAGGGGGAGGAGATTGGGGCAAAAGCCCCATTCTGTAACTCTTGGGGCTGGTTAGCTGAATCCTGGCCCCTTTGTGGGATGTAATCCACTGGGAGCAGTCAAATACAACATTCCTTGTTTTGCTAGAGTGGACATGCCGGGGATGTTGGTCCAGTCAGTTGAACTTCCTGTTCCTCCTGGCCTGGAGCATCCATCCTTGCATGTGACTGGTAGGTGGGCGTGACCTTCCCAGACCTGGGAAAAGGCCAAGGCATACTGCCTCTCTCTCTCTCTCTTTTCCATCTTCCTTTCGTCCTGCAAACTTCCTGGACTGAACTGCTGGCTGCCAGCCAAGCCGTCCCCCAGGTCATCTCCCTTATGGGGTAATCCTCTTTTTATATGCTTGCAACTTTCAGCCTTAAGCCTGCCTTCAGGGATCACACTCTGCTCTGCCTGATCATCAGTAAACTTTCTTTTTATTGCTTATGAAGAAGACTGTGCTGTATTTCTTCAATTAGGAAGGAAAATATCAGAACACATTTCAATCTGGACAAGCCAGATTGAATTGCTTATTGTCTTAAGAAACTCACATGAGTTTGCAACCAGTTTTCTGCTGTGTAAAGAGGGAATGCACTCTGCTTGCTAGCGCAAGTTAGGAATCATATTTTTAAAAGGTAAAGGTAAAGGACCCCTCACAGTTAAGTCCCATCATGAACGACTCTGGGGTTGTGGCGCTCATCTTGCTTTACTGGCCGAGGGAGCCGACATTTGTCCACAGACAGTTTTTCTGGGTCATGTGGCCAGCATGACCAAGCTGCTTCTGGCGAACCAGAACAGCGCACGGAAACACCATTTACCTTCCCGCTGGAGCGGTACCTATTTATCTGCTTGCACTTTGACGTGTTTTCAAACTGCTAGGTAGACAGGAACAGGGACCGAGCAACAGGAGCTCACCCCATCACGGGAATTCGAACCGCCGACCTTCCAATTGGCAAGTCCTAGGCTCAGGGTTTAGACCACAGCGCTAGCCGCGTCTCTGCAGGAAGGATATTAATACACAATATATCCTCTCCTGCCGCCCTGAACATCCCCACACACTTTTATATGGTGTGTAAACTGCTTAGAAGCCTGTGTTTGCGTTTAATAATAAATCTAGAAATAAAACTGCAAACGACTGGTGAATCATATTGTGGCATCTGAATATAGACTGTATTTTTAATCAAGGCTTATATTGGCTTATATTTTGATCAGATTCCTAAATTCACAAATGTTTCATGCCAGGCAGAAGACCAGCTGCCTAAGTACTTTGGCAAGATGTTATCCTCCTGGACAAGGGGCCCCCTTGATTTATAGCAGAAAACAATTCTCAAAGTCGTAAAAAGGGAATTACAGGTCAAGAGCAAGGTTACATAGACCCAACATAATTAAGAGTTGGTAAATAGTAAAATAAAACCGTTAAACTTGAGCCACAGGACAAAAGGCCAAGAGCAAAGGAAGAGAAAACAACTGGCTGAAGGGGGGGTGTAGACTGGAGAGGCTTCTTTTTGAAGCTGTTTTTTACTGAGTTCCTTTTTCTACTTTACAAAGGCCTTATTCCTTTTAAGAGGCTACCTGTGTTGTGTATTAAGTATATTGGCATAGATGTAATTATGCAAAGGATTTAAGAAATGCTAGATTCTTATTTCATATAGTTGTAAGAGTTGTATTTATCCTGAAATTAAGTCAGCCACCAGCCTAGCCCCCCTGCCAGACAAGGAGACGCCATCGAGCACTCCTGACAAATGGTTGTCAGGCCTTTGTTTAAAGACCTCCAAAAAGGAGATCTTTCATTGATGATGCATGAGAATATGAACCCAAGGTCTCTGACATCTGTTCAAGATAAAAATTTAAAATTATTAACCATCTGTTTTGGAGGGCAAGAGGTGAGCTGGTAATTAAGATTCCTTGTTGAGACACATGTAAGATATATTACTACTTATTTGTCATTTATAGATGTAACAATATATAGCTCTTTGTGTTCCATATAAGGACAGGAGGATATGGGTGTATCTTTTAGGATTGGTTATAGCAATCAGCCAATAGAAAATCCAACCAGGCTGATTGGACAGAGGCAGCCCAAGGAGGAGCAAAGGGGGCTGGATTAAGGGAATATAAGTGCTGGCCATAATGGCAGGAGGCCAGGCCAGAGCTTGGTAACCATATACCACTGTGCCTCTCATTTATTTGTCTGACAAATAAATTATTATTTTAATTTCTCTATTGCTGCATTGAATATTTCATTCCAGCTAAGCGTTAACCACAAGCAGGGTGCTACAATATTAGCAACATTCAGAAGGCGAGTTAAGGTGAGATGGCTGTTCCTTATTCCCAGCACATAAGCCTTCTAAAATAGTATTTTCAGCCTTTGTTCAGGGCAGATTTGTTAAGAGAATGAGAGAGACTTGTGTGGGTCAGGAGGGACCCTGGCTGCCCCACCCCTCAGCCCCCTTCCCCACAGGGCTCCCTCCCTCTACCTGAGCTGCTTCCACAGCCGTTGCTTCTCCTTCACCACCAGGAATAGATGGAAGAGGAGGTCTTGCTGGCATCATCTGGTCACCTGTGAGAGACAGAGGTAAGTGGGAAGCCAGGAGTAGATGCTTTTCTCAGAGGTTAAACACTACATATCAAACTACAAATGGGCCTTTGAAAAAGTCTTGCCTGCTGAATGGATTATGACATTTGCACCCATTTCATATTTTAGTTGTGTTAAAAATACATCTCCCTCCTTGGGGCTCCTGGACAATATTCCCCCAAAAGATGAAAAGAACCCATGTGTCTGTTTTGAAATCCACAGAATGGAACCAAACAGAGAACAATCTTATTCCTCCTTACCCAGTGGCTTCTCTCTGGTGTCCAACAGAGTCCTTTCAGTCTTAAAGGAATCCAGACCCATTTCTGCAAACAGATCCTGTCTCTGAAACAGCAACAAGGATTCAGAACAGAAAATGGAGAGAAAGATTAGCAATGACTGACGTGAAAACCTGAGGGGTATCCAATCTCATTCCTTGGATACTTTCCAAAAAGGGGTGGGCCATTAGTAGAAAATTTAGGGAGACTCTCCCTCATGTTCTGAGCTGCTTAGGAAAGTCTCTCTCACCTGCTTTCTCTCCTCTGCCTGACTCAGGAGGAAACCTTCGGCCAGGGCCACTGCCTGAGAACTAGTCTCTGCTCCACATTCCCTCACCCAGCTCTCCATCTCCGGTGGAAGGACAGCCAGGAACTGCTCCAAGATCACCAGGTCCAGCATCTCAGCTTTCGTGTGCCTTTCTGGTTTCAGCCATTGATGGTAAAGGTTGTAGAGTCGGCTGCAAACCTCTCGAGGTCCTTTGGCCTCCTGGTAGCAGAACTGCCTGAACTGCTGGCTCTGAGCCTCTGAGTGGAGAGTGTCCTCCTCACCCAGGATCTTCTGCACAGTTTCCCCCCAGAATACCCCACTGCTCCCAGTTCTGATAGCATGGTCTCTTCCTGCTTCAGGGCCAGCTGAGTCTTGCTCATCCATCTGTGCTCTCAGGAAGCCTCCAAGAGAGATGAAGGAACCCCTTGATCTTCTGCCAAGTTCTGTCTGTCCGAATTAGAGGTGTTAGCAAATTCTACAAAGCTTGTACATTATTCTGCAATAAAACTGACTGTCAGGAAGAAAAAGAAGTAAACCTCTAGCCCAGGCATAGGCCAACTTCAGCCCTCCAGATGTTTTGGGACTACAATTCCCATCATCCCTGACCACTGGTCCTGTTAGCTACGGATCATGGGAGTTGTAGGCCAAAAACATCTGGAGGGCCGAGTTTGCCTATGCCTGGGCTAGCCCTTCTAGAAGGAAAGTGACTATGCATAATGTGCCGGCAACTGCAGGGGTTTCTGTGAGATGAATCAGCTGTAGACATACCTGCAAATTTATTGTGCTAATTTTGTGTTATACACATGACATGAGAAGACTGTCAGTATTTATTTCAAATTTGCTTAATTAAAAAGAATTTGGTGGAGGCAAACGTAGAGTGAGCACAGCCTCTGGTAAGAGAGAGAGGTGCAGCAGTTTTAAAACTTACAAAACACTGGGTAACATTAACAAATATGGATATTCTAGACATGGAGGGTCATAACAGGCTTAGTTGGCAGGCATATTTATGGTATGAGAAGGCAAAAGTTTCTTGGTCTTTCTCTTTTTGATATGTTAAGAAAGAAATAAAGAGATAAAAGTGTAATGTGACAACTTCAGTAAGTTAAAAGTGATGTTGTGTAATTTTCTATTACTATTTATATATTGTTAAAATTGGTTAATTATAATGAATTAATGTAGCAACTACTGTGCTTCCCCCCCCCCTTTGTTATTGTTGAATTCTAAATAAATTATTATTCAAAAAAGGGGGGGAGAGAAGGCAAAAGTACATAGGTTTTTTTTTAATCGTCTTGTAAGAAAACCAACAAAGGTCCGTATAGTTAAAGCCATGGTCTTCCCAGTAGTGATGTATGGAAGTGAGAGCTGGACCATAAAGAAGGCTGATCGCCGAAGAATTGATGCTTTTGAATTATGGTGCTGGAGAAGACTCTTGAGAGTCCCATGGACGGCAAGAAGATCAAACGCATCCATTCTTAAGGAAATCAGACCTGAGTGCTCACTGGAAGGACAGATCGTGAAGCTGAGGCTCCAGTACTTTGGCCACCTCATGAGAAGAGAAGACTCCCTGGAGAAGACACTGATGCTGGGAAAGATGGAGGGCACAAGGAGAAGGGGGCGACAGAGGACGAGATGGTTGGATAGCGTTTTTGAGGTTACCAGCATGAGTTTGACCAAACTGCGGGAGGTAGTGGAGGACAGAGGTGCCTGGTGTGCTCTGGTCGATGGGGTCACGAAGAGTCGGACACGACTAAACAACAACAAAGAAAACCAATCTATATGGTATGGGAGAAATATAAAAATTTATTACAACAGAAAACACCCTGGTGGCTTTCCCCACTAGAAGTGATATCCTGGAAAAAATTAAATACGAGAAACGATTGGGCAACATATAAAGAGCTGTTAACGGAAGTAGAACAACAGTTGAAATTGCAAAATTTTGAGGACATAATAAATTTATTAACTGATTGGTTACAATATCAACAACTAGATGATATATTTAAGATGGATAAAAAGAATGGATTTAGTAATGAAATATCAAGGTTTGAAAAAGAATTGTTAGCGAATAATTTAAAATTACTTTCTAAAATGTACAAACTAATTTTAGAATGGTATACAAAAGCTGGAGAAGTTAAATCTGTAATGATACAGTGAGCGAAAGATTTTGCATACAATGTAGATTTCATCATGGGAGAAGTTATGGAAAGATGATCTGAAATATACAGCATGTTGTATGTTGAAAGAACAATATATGATAATGAAGTACCTTTGGTATCTAACTCCCAATAAGATACCAAAAATGTATCAGACAGCTACAAATATCTGTTGGAAATGTAAGGAAAAAGAAGGCCCTTTTTCTCATGTGTGGTTGACAGGAAAGGTAACAAAAGCATTCCAGGAAATGTTTAAAATTTCCTTTTATTTTATTTATTTACTTTTATTTAAAAAGCCAGAAGTTTTTATTTTAGGAAATATAGGTGCTAAAATTCCAAGGGAACAGAAAAGATTGTTTATGTATGTGGCGACGGCTGCGCGAAAGAAGACAAAGTCCACACCAGAGAAGAATGGCAGATCAAGTTGATGGACTATGATGAAATGGCAAAAATGACCAGAAAAATAAGAAATCAAAAACAAGAAATCAGTAAGACCAAAATTTTAATAAGGAATGGGGAAAATTTATAACTTATCTTAAAAAACCATTGTAAACAGTGTGATTGCAATAATACTTGTAATGTTACAAGAACTATGGATATAACAGAGATACAAAAATTCTGAATTATTGCAAAAGATACGGTATGAAAAGTTTAACAATAAGGCCCACAAGGGGGAGGAGGGAAGCCCAGGGGATTTCGTGGGAACCTGTGTTTCTTTATATAACGTTGTGGTGTCAGTGTAAATTTTTATTTTGAAAATTAAATAAATAAATCTGGAAAAACGTTACAAAACATGCAAAGAAATGAAGCACCGGGATATGGGCTATGAGACATTTTTCAACATCCCGTTGCTACCAGAGCTTCCCCTTTCTACCCCTCTGGCATTGAACAGACCACACACTTTGGTAAGCGAAGATGGTTTTTACTTACAAACTTTCCAAGTTCAGATTCATGAATATCTCCATGCAGCAGCAAGAAAACACAGGCAGAAATCTTGGGTTACAAAACGGAACAGAAGGTTTCTGAACGCGTGGCCTGACCTTAAAGAGGTCAGATACGTCCTGTCTGCTCAAGTTCGCATGGTAAAAGGGGCCAAACAGCAGAAGGCAAGGGAGCAAAGACTTTTCCGGGGTTCGTCAGCAAAGGTCTCCCTGCAACTGGGACTCCGAAGCCTTGCATCGCCCTCTGCTCCTCCGCCAACTGGCCTCGTCCTCTTTCAAAGCCATCCCGGTTCCAGAGGTTTCAGTGCACGTTGCATGATGGAAGGACTTTCCTTTGGGAGCCCTCCATCTGTCAACATCCACTCTTTCTTTCTGGCACAGGGTTTCATTTGTTATAAGAATTTTAAGGTCTTTGATATATAATAAATGTTCATAAATGTACCAAGCAAACACGTACATAAATATATAAACCACATGCCTGAAGCAGCACAGGAAGACAGTCCTGAAACCATTTTGACTCCCCTGCTGACCAAATGTTTCTCTGCAAGGAGGGAGGAGGTGGGAAAAAAACACCTTCCTTGTTACAGGAATTTAGTAATCACCATTTCAAAGGAATGGCCAGACTACCAGGAAAGACAATCAGATAAGGCATTATCAGAAAACCTGGCAGGCAGGAAAAATAATAATAAAATAATAATAATTTATTATTTAAACCCCGCCCATCTGGCTGAGTTTCCCCAGCCACTCTGGGCGACTCCTGATCGAATGTTAAAAACAATACAGCATTAAATATTAAAAACTTCCCTAAACAGGGCTGCCTTCAGATGTCTTTTAAAGATAGGATAGCTGCTTATTTCCTTCACATCTGAAGGGAGGCTGTTACACAGGGCAGGCACCACCACCGAGAAGGCCCTCTGCCTGGTTCCCTGTAGCCTCACTTCTCGCAATGAGGGAACCGCCAGAACAACAACATTCAAATTTCTGTTGTAGACCACCTTTTCTGTGATGTAGGTATGATGTTTGTGGGGGGTGGTATTGGGTCACACCCCTTCTGTGATGTATGAATGGTGTATGGAGGGGTGGTCTGGAGCTCCAGGGCAGGGAATTTAAAATGTCTATATAAGGGCAGGCACGCCTTGGTTCTGGGTCCTCCTCCTTTTCTGCGTGTAAAGGGGAGCACCCTGTTGCAACAGATCAATGGAGATCAGGCTTACGAGCTGCTTTGCTTCTCAATATTCTCTGCTTGGCCTCTGTTCTTTTCTCCTATCAATAGGGAACCCATGTAAGGACTCTTGGATCCCCCATAAGGGGAAAAGGACAGATTTTGTTTACAACACGTTTCATGTCGGAATGTTTCCGTGCGGCTGCAGCCTCCGTTCATAAACGCGACTGATCCATCAATCTGACGGGGGTTCATTCCCATGCGTTTCCCGCGCCGCCCCCCTTCGACCCAAAGACCCTCCCCAAAGGGGCCAGTTGCGCATCCATGCAAAGGAAGAGCAGAGTTGCTGCCCTCCTGCGACCTCGCCCCTCCCTGGCAGGACCCTCCGCTCCTTGACTTGGGGGTCCCCCCCTTGCAGGCTCCCCACATGCACGCTCCCCTGTAGCCCTGGGACCCCCAGTGCACCCTCTGGGAGAGAGAGAGAGGAGACTCACCGGATCCCAGCAGGCGCCGCCGGGGCAGCATTTGCAGGAGAGACAGAAGCACCCCCTTTTTTGCAGGAAAAGTCTGGGGAGGCGGGGAGGGGCTTTTGCTCTGGAGGACCTGCCCTCCCCGTCTTTCTTTCCTGCCCTCTCTAGGAATCCAGCTCCTTTCTGTTTAACCCTTGGCAGGCCGAGGGCACCCAGATCTCCCTCTTCTCTCCCTCTGGAGAGCAGGAGCCCCGGAGAGCCACGCGCATGGCGCGCAAAGCACCCAGAGATGCTTTATTTGGGGGACCCTCCTGGCCGGGGGCTGAGCTTCCCCCTCCCTGGCCTAGAAGCCGGAGGCAAGTGATCTCCGCTGTTACGGAAATTACGGGGGCGGGGGCACATCTTTAAAGTTGCTAAATGTTATAAATATTATGCCTGAAAATGTATCCTTTCAACTTGACAGCTCAGGAAAGTTACTTAGCTTTTAAAAATAATATAAAATCATTACAAATATTATGCCTGAATGTATCCTTTCAACTTGACAGCTCAGGGAAGTTACCTAGCTTTAAAAAGAATATCAAATCATCTCCTTTCCCAGTTTCCTCCATTCCAAAGCTATTTTCCCCTTGAAAAAGGACTCCAGGAAGTTCCCAGAGGTGACAATTGCTGGGCTCATTGTTAGCCAAAGGAAGCCAAATCTCATCACCTGACTCGCCTCAGGCTCCAGACATGCAAAGGAAGTTCTATTGTACTTTTGGGTGGTGGGTACTTGTGACATAATTGTCTATGCTCATCTTATACTTGTGTGTTTCCCTAACACATCTGTCTATGCTAATAATGTGTAACCCTCCCCTTTTGTGACATGTCAGTGATGTAGCAGTGATGCAGCAATGATGCTGTACGAACTGTATTCTGGGATATGGTGGGAAGGTTTTAAAAGTCCCTGTCACCCCATCCTCGGGGTTCAATCGCCTTTTGAACCTGTTGCGCAATAAACTCGGATCTTCAGCTATTTGCTCCGGTTGGCTGGACTCCTTCCTTTATTCCACAGGGACCCGCAGGGCTCAGCCCGACGAGCTGGGGGACTGAGCAGCCTCGCACCTAGATTTTTCTGTAACACCCCCCCTCCCAAAGAAAGGCTCAACATCCACGCCCATGGGGGCCTGTGGCCAGCCCAGACCCTGGAGCATCTGCATCTCTGCCCCAGCTTGAAAGTTAGGGGCTGCAGTGCTGGCGAACCTTATCTCCCCCTCCCCGTCCAGACAGAGGAATGGCCTTGTGGGGTTGGACAAGAGAGTCCCATCTGGGTGGTGTGGAGTGGGCAGTGCGGGGGCTTCTAACTGTAAAGTAGGGAGGGCCCTCCTGAGTCATCTAGTTGAACCCCCAGCATAGCAGGAATCTCAGCTAAGCATCACAGGGAGGGGGCCATCCAAGCTCCCCCCACCCCACCCAAGGAAGGCACTCTCCCCACTGGCTGGCTGTACTGCCCTCTCAATGGCCCCTCCTGGCACACTTTCCTGTGGCCAATGACTCTTCCCCAGGGAGGGCATCTGAACAAGAGACCACCCCCCTGTAGGGTGCTGTGTTGATGTCCGCCAGGCTAAGGAAAAGCAAAGCAGCTGCGCATTGGCACCGAGGGCTCCCAGACTTCAGCCAGTGCCCTCCAGGTTTCCTGAGTGCAGGCATCGTGCTGGCTGGCACTGAGGGGAACTGCAGGCCCATCTGCCTCGGGGGCACCTGCGTGGAGATGGCGGTGCCAGGGAGAAGAGCAGCAGGTTCAGCCAGAGGCTCCTAAAGGCTCTGCCCAGTTTCTTGGCGTGGAAGATGTGACCAGCCAGCAGGGGCTGGGGCTGGCCCCTCCTGGCCCCTGTTACCCAAGGTAAAGGACCCCTGGATGCTCAAGTCCAGCCAAAGGCGACTATGGGGACTTACTTCTGAGTAAGCGTGCATCAGATGGAATGGCAAATCCCTTTGAACCGCGTAGGGGTTACTCCTAAGTAAGCATGCATCAGGCAGGGCTGCAGAGTGGTGCTTCCAAGAGAAGCCAGTTTGCACATCTCATGGGATTTAATGTCTTTATAAATGCACGGGGAAAAGTGCATTTATAGAGACACATTTCCACAAAACACCCAAACTCCAGCATGTAGTCGCAGGTGGTACAATAGGAGCCTTTCTGCAAATGGCCTTTGCAACACAACTCACTGGGTGGTAAGAAAGTAGACACATTTGCCTCTTTGCAACGTAGCCCCGTTTCCTCAATGAATCCACCCATTTCAGTAAAACCTGAGCTGAAATAGTAAGGAGAGCAAAACAGCAGCCCTGTCTGACCCCCGTCAGCCCCCAGACTCCCCCAGTCACGTGGCAGGAGATTCATCCTGAGGCCCCCCTCCTCCGTGAGACGAGTATAACATCATGGATGATCCAGTGATGATTCATATGATCCATTGGTGATCCACATGATCCAAACAGACTTGTCCAAAGAGCAGATCTCTAGGCCTGAATGAAAGGGGTCTGCGATGATGGATTCTGGAGTCAAGAAATCCTCCCTTTCCAGTGATCTCTCCGGCTGGCCCGGAAAAGGCAGCGAGCAGGAATCCTCAGGCATCCCGACGGACAGACAGACCTGTCATGTTGCCCAAACACGAACTCGGAGTCTGATCTGATTTAAACTCATTTTGTGACTTCGCTGTTGGATTGTCGGGATCAGCCCCTCCCCCCTCTCCTGATCCCCAGAAGGAAGACGGGGGGGGGATTTCCTCTCCTCCTCCCCCCCACCCGCTCAACACTTTCCCTCCCCTCCCGGCACACCCTTCTCTCATCCCGCCCACACAATCCCAGATCCCGCCCCCAATACATTGCTCCTCCTCCTCCTCCTCCAATCCGGTTTCTGCTCCAGAAATGTGGGGCGGGGAGCCCCCCTCCCAACCTTCTCCCGGAAGTGGAGCTTCCACTCCGGATTGCTGCTCTGCCCCAAAGCTGGGAGGGGGGCGCTTTCGGAAAGGGGAGGGAGGAGGCAGGGGACCCCCCCCCCCCGTGGATGTTGCAGGAAAGGAGAATCGGGAGCGAGGAGAAAGAGGTAAAGGGGTCGCGGGGGCGGAGAGGGGGGGAAAGGACCCAGAGACCCCCGCCAGCTCCCCCAAGCGCCCCCAGGGGGCTTTCCTCGCAGGGCGGACCCCTCACCCGTCTCCCCTGGCTCTGCACGGAAAAAGCGGACCATGAAAGGGTTAAGCGGCGCGAGAGACGCCTGGATAGAGACCCCCCTGTCCCTCCCATGTTCTCTGGGGGGGGGGCGCCTCCGGCTGGAGAGATGGGGGCGCAGGGTGTGGGGTGAGCAGAGCCAAGGGAGCCTCTGGATGCAGGGGAGACTCAGGAGAGAGGGAGGGAGAGGAGCATCCCTGGGGCAGGGAAGGGCAGCATTGGCGGCGGGGGGGGGGGGAGATATCGCGTCTCCATTGTGGCAGCTTCGGGGGTTCTCTGGTGGAACAGCCTTGCCCTCTCTCTGCCGCCCAGTAATCGACCCCCCCTTCAAGGCGACCAGAGAGGGATCCCTGGAAAGTGGGGGTCCTGTCCCCCCACCCTTCCTTCCTGCAATCTCCATCCTCTTCCTGCCCCATAAGCCCCTGCCCTGTCCAGACACAGCGATTCTGCCCAGTCCAACCACTGGTCCCCTGGAGAGGAGAGGAAATCCAGAGGAAGAGATGTCAGTATTTGTAAAAAGAACAGAGAAGGTTCTGGCCTCCCTTTGTGGCCTCAGCCTGGTCCTTGGACCCTTGTCAGCATGAAAGAGTCCACGAGAAGAGCCTCCTGGCAGAGTACTTTCTGCTTTTACAGTGGTACCTCGGGTTACAGACGCTTCAGGTTACAGACGCTTCAGGTTACAGACTCCGCTAACCCAGAAATAATACCTCAGGTTAAGAACTTTGCTTCAGGATGAAAACAGAAATCGTGCTCTGGCGGCACAGCGGCAGCAGGAGGCCCCATTAGCTAAAGTGGTGCTTCAGGTTAAGAACAGTTTCAGGTTACGAATGGAACTCCAGAACGAATTAAGTACTTAACCCGAGGTACCACTGTATTCTCAAAAGTCTTTCTGCAAAAGTGACTGACCAACTGTACACACATCAACACTGCCAGCTTTCACCAACCAACCAACCCAACACCAAACTAACATTTCTGACTCTATATATACAACTCGCAGCTTTTTAAGCATTAAAGAAACAGCGGCCAATTGTTAGCCGTGACAAGAGGGGAGGGGAGAGGCCTTCTCAGAAGCGGCTCTTGGTTTCCGCAATCCCATCCAGGAAGCAGCCAGAAGCCTTTTCCTCTCTCTCAGGCTTCCATCTTTAATTGTCCTTTCTTGAGGATGAGGATAATGTACACCTGTCATCAGAAACGGGTGCAGAGTCCATGGAATGGCTCTCAGGATTGATACAGAAGTTGCACCTCAAAAGCATTTCTGTTCCTCTTATTCTTTGTAGGCAATGTCAGAGTGACTGACAAGCTGAGATACAACCCATCAGCATCCGATGACAGCGACTGCATGAATCTTTTGTCACGTGACAAAGACACATGAGAGCAGAAGCAGCAAAGCAGGCTGGGAAGTGCAGGGACTGCACAGTCATTTGGGCCTCCTCAATTCATTCAGGCTTAACTGCTAACTGTGGAGTCATTCTGACATGTGACATAGTAGCCAGTTGCACTTTGTGCTCTCTGTAAGATTTGAGCAAGAGTCTGTCTGTCTTAGCCCTGAGCAGAGTCTGTATGCAATCTCAGTCAAACTGTTTGGAACCATGTTGTTTATGAAGAAGCTTCTTTTAATTCAGTAAAGCTTTTATTCTTTAAAACTCTGCATTATTAATTTACGCTGCGTGTCATCTTCCCAGTCAAAGGACCCATTTTCATGATAGACAGTGCCTGTGACTGGAGGCTCTACACACCGGGTGCGCCTGTGGAGGCCAAAGACTGCCAGTATTAGGACAGGTGAGGTGTGTGACCTCCCCAAATTTACAGACTGTATGTGAATGAGATTTTGTGGGTGGGATTATAGTTTACGGCAACCCTGTGATTTTCTCCACCCATAACATTTTGTGAGCTGATATAGCAGTACGAATTCCAAAATAACTTTTAAAAACCCCACAAGATCATCATCATCATCACATTTATACCCCCAGGCCTTAGTTTGCCTCCCCATGATCTAGAGAAAACACCAGCTTTGAATCATGCAGAGTAAAACTACCAGAACTTTCTTGAACCGATAGGTTAGGAATTATCGCTGTACTTAGATCCGTACTTTTCTATGCCTGTACAATTTAGCAGAGTAACATTCCCCCTTTTAAACTTACAGCGGATGCGTTTGCTCAGGCTCGCTAAAGCCTCTAAAATAAGTTTCCTTGGTAATTTCCACTTTAGTCCCTCATAAAAAGATAAGACACGACACAGTCTTCTATAAAAGTATAAAAAGAGTTTACTCACACATTCTGTTCACAAATGGATCCCAGAAGGCGGTGACCCACAGGCTGCACACCTGGTCCTTCAGGGGCACAGTTACCCCATCAGGACCAGGAGTGCCCCCACCCTGCCCCAGGGAAAGTATTTCTGACTTGTCAGGATTCAACCTCAATGTCTTAGCCGCCATCCATCCTCCAACCACCTCCAAACAGACACACAGGGCATTCACCATCTTCACTAGTTCCCATTTAAAAGAGAGGAAGAGCTGGGCATCATCCACATACTGGTGAACACCCAGCCCAATCCCCCTGATGATCTCTCCCAGTGGCTGCATATAGATAGTAAAAAGCATGGGGAAGAGAATGGAGTCCTGAGGCACCCCACAAGTAAGCATCCAGGGGTCTGAACACTCATCCCCCAACACCACTTTCTGGACATGGCCCAGGAGGAAGGAGGGGAACCACTGCATAGCAGGGCCCCCAGCTCCCCTAGAGGGTCCAGAAGGACACCATGGCCAAAGGTCTCCAAAGCCGCTGAGAGAACCAGCAGAACCAGGAAACAGCTTCCCCCTCAGCCTCTGGCCCGTTGGAAATCATCAACCAGCACAACCAGGGCAATTTCAGTCCCACGATGAGGCCTGAATCCCCATTGGAAAGATCATGGTAGCAGGAGCTTTCCTGGTCCTGCACCCCCAAAAGCTCCAGCCAGAAGACTTTTCATTAGCATAGGCAGAATCTGCCTTCTGGACTGTGGGATTCACTGTTCTTCTCATCCTCTCCACCCACCAGGGCTTGACTTCAGGTGCAGCAGAATTCCCCAGTCCCCCAAGGATTTGAGACCCATCAGCTATCCTCACCTGGTTTTGCCAGCCGGTTGAAGCCATTCCTGGGATTGTGGCCCCTGATTCATCCTGACAGCTTCTGGAAGGCACAGGTGAGAGCTGAGTGCAGGGTGGGGACCACCAAAGGTACTACCGCTCCCATGACACCTCATGACATCATATAATAGCTATATTTGAGACAGAAGCAGAATGAATTCATGTCTCTAGAAATAACACAACTTCAGGCCATCAATAATTCAACACTACATATTCAAGGTTGAAGTTTTCACTAGTACAGTTATCCATTGGCCTTTAATATGCAGCTTTTTCAGTGTCACCTTAGGATGGGCTCGAGATCAGGCAGCCCATCATTATTATAAAGAACAGTGGGGGTCTGGGATTCCGATGTGCCAGCTGCTTTTCTTCTGCTTCTCCTGCTCTCTCCATGCAATGTGAGGCATGTAGATGGAGGTCCATCTCCAAGAACAGGAGCTTCCCTGAGCACCCATTCAGCTGGCACCAAGCACCAAGCCTTGTCACTAGTTCTCTGACTGACCCAGACCACAGTCCCTGGAGAAGATGTAGACCTGGACCTCCCAAAATGGTCCACATGGACCTCTTGTGGCCAATGAGACTGTGCAGGTGATTCATAAAGATCTAGACGTGGATGCAAGATTATGATGCAGAGGATGGGGAATGTCCAAAGGAACAATGGACCAGAGAAAGAGAGGGCCTGTTCACGGACAGAGAGCAGCTGCCTTTCCTGTGAGGAAACAATGGATTTGAAAAGGCTGTATTCCAAGATCATGCTGTGCTATTAACAATGATTGAGGATTATGAAAGGTGGTGATGCATTACTATCATTTGATGACATTGCTTTTTCATTTCCAAAAATTTGGGAACATGGGTAGGAGGTGGGGGAATGTAGGAGATGTTGATATAAGAGAAGGAGCTAATGGAGCTTGATGTGCTCTCTTTCCCTTTGTTCTCTTCCTTGAAACCCAAACAGGATTTCCTTTCCTCCCACTCTGAAGAAGGTGATGGAGAAGACATTCAGAATTCCAAGGAATGGGGCACCTTTTGTTTCATTAGGAATAGAAATTAAAATGTCTGAAATGTGGGATATGCTTCATTGAATTAGGACACATAGCTCACATCAATGACTCCGAGACGGGAGAAAACATTTAAAAGTATGGAGTGTGGGAAAAGTTTCACTGATAGTAGAAAACTTAGAACACATCAGCGGACTCACATGGACAAGAAAGGATTCCAATGCAGGGAGTGTGGGAAGAACTTCAGTCAGAGTCAATACCTCAATATACATCAGCGGACTCACACAGGGGAAAAACCATTTAAATGCATGGAGTGCGGGAAAAGCTTCCGTCAGAGTGGACACTTAAGTTCACATCAACGGACTCACACAGGGGAGAAAACATATAAATGTATAGAGTGCGGAAAGAGCTTTAGTTATAGTGCAGACCTTAGAAAACATCAACGGATTCACACAGGGGAGAAACCATATAAATGTATAGAGTGCGGAAAGAGCTTCAGTCAGAGTGGACACCTCAATAAACATCACCATACTCACACAGGGGAGAAACCATATAAATGTATGGAGTGTGGAAAGAGCTTCAGTCAGAGTGATAGACTTAGAATACATCAACGGACTCACACGCGTGAAAAACCATATAAATGTATGGAGTGTGGAAAGAGCTTCAATCAGATTGGAAAATGCAATATGCATCAACGGACGCATACAGGGGAGAAACCTTTTAAATGTAGGGAGTGTGGAAAAAGCTTCTGTCAGAGTGGACATTTAAGTTCACACCTACGGATTCACATGGGTGAAAAACCTTTCAAATGCATGGAGTGTGGGAAGAGCTTCAGGCAGAATGCAGAACTTAAATTACACCAGCGAAGTCACACTGGTGAAAAACCATATAAATGTATAGAGTGCGGAAAGAGCTTCAGTCAGAGTGGAGACCTTAGAAAACATCAACGGATTCACACAGGGGAGAAACCATATAAATGTATAGAGTGCGGAAAGAGCTTCAGTCACAGTGGAGACCTTAGAAAACATCAACGGATTCACACAGGGGAGAAACCATATAAATGTATAGAGTGCGGAAAGAGCTTCAGTCACAGTGGAGACCTTAGAAAACATCAACGGATTCACACAGGGGAGAAACCATATAAATGTATAGAGTGCGGAAAGAGCTTCAGTCACAGTGGAGACCTTAGAAAACATCAACGGATTCACACAGGGGAGAAACCATATAAATGTATAGAGTGCGGAAAGAGCTTCAGTCACAGTGGAGACCTTAGAAAACATCAACGGATTCACACAGGGGAGAAACCATTTCAATGTATGGAGTGTGGAAAAAGCTTCTGTCGGAGTGGAAACTTAAGTTCACATCAACGGACTCACACGGGTGAAAAACCATTTCAATGTATGCAGTGTGGAAAGAGCTTCAGTCAGATTGGAAAACGCAATATGCATCAACGGATTCACACAGGGGAGAAAACATTTAAATGTATGGAATGTGGAAAGAGCTTCAGTCAGAGTGGACACCTCAATATACATCAACGGACACACACAGGGGAGAAACCATAAGAATGCATGGAATGCGGAAAGAGCTTCAGTTTCTTTTCTTTTTTATATATATATATAATATTTATTAAGATTTTTGAAATATTACAGTAAAAATGAAAAAGAAAAAGAAAAATACAAAATAAAAACAGTTAAAAACACACCTATTTTCTATTACTTATTTTCCTTTAGCTTATTTCCCGGACCTCCTCATACCTCTCTTTTTTGTATTCCGCTTCAATTCATTGGTTCAGCAAATCCTTACCATTAGATTTTAACCCATTTATAACCCTTTTTTCATATTCTCTTAAAGCATTACAGCTGGGAACCCTTAATTGCTATCCAACATCATTCTATCATTCATTAATTTTACAATATTTCTGTAGATAGTCTTTAAATTTCTTCCAATCTTCTTCCACCGACTCTTCTCCCTGGTCTCGGATTCTGCTAGTCATTTCTGCCAGTTCCATGTAATCCATCACCTTCATCTGCCATTCTTCCAAAGTGGGTAGTTCTTGTGTCTTCCAATATTTTGCAATGAGTATTCTTGTTGCTGTTGTAGCATACATAAAAAAAGTTCTGTCCTTCTTTGACACCAACTGGCCGACCATGCCCAGGAGAAAGGCCTCTGGTTTCTTCAAGAAGGTATATTTAAATACCTTTTTCAGTTCATTATATAGCATTTCCCAGAAAGCCTTAATCCTTGGGCACGTCCACCAAAGGTGAAAGAATGTACCTTCAGTTTCTTTACATTTCCAGCATTTATTATCGGGCAAATGATAAATTTTTGCAAGTTTCACTGGGGGCATGTACCACCTGTATATCATTTTCATAATATTCTCTCTTAGGGCATTACATGCTGTAAACGTCATACCTGTGGTCCATAACTGTTCCCAGTCAGCAAACATAATATTATGTCCAACATCTTGTGCCCATTTAATCATAGCAGATTTCACCGTTTCATCCTGAGTATTCCATTTCAACAGCAAGTTATACATCTTTGACAAAATCTTAGTTTTGGGTTCTAACAGTTCTGTTTCTAATTTTGATTTTTCCACCTGGAAACCAATTTTCTTATCCAAATTATATGCCTCCATTATCTGATAATAATGAAGCCAGTCTCGCACTTTGTTTTTTAATTTCTCAAAATTCTGCAGTTCCAGTCTATCTCCTCCTTGTTCCAAAATTTCCCAATATTTCGGCCATTTGGCCTTCATATTGAGCCTTTTCAGAGCTTTCGCTTCCATCGGTGACAACCACCTTGGGGTTTTATTTGCCAATAAATCCTTGTATCTTATCCAGACATTAAACAATGCTTTCCTGACAATATGATTTTTGAATGCTTTATGTGCTTTGACCTTATCATACCATAAATATGCATGCCATCCAAATACGTTGTTAAAGCCTTCTAGATCCAAAATGTCTGTATTTTCAAGAAGTAGCCATTCTTTCAACCAGCAAAAAGCTGCTGATTCATAGTAAAGTTTAAAGTCTGGCAGGGCAAATCCACCTCTTTCCTTTGCATCAGTTAATATCTTAAATTTTATTCTGGGCTTCTTGCCCTGCCAGACAAATCTAGAGATCTCTCTCTGCCACTTCTTGAAACAGTCCATCTTGTCCACAATTTGCAATGTCCGAAACAAAAACAACATTCTAGGCAATACATTTATTTTTATCACAGCAATACGACGCAACAGTGAAAGCTTCAAATTTGACCAAATTTCTAAATCTTTTTTCACTTCTGTCCAACATGTTTCATAATTATCTTTAAATAAGTTCCCATTTTTGGCTGTCATATTAATCCCCAAGTATTTCACTTTCTTAACCACAGTCAGGCCTGTCTCATTCTGAAACCTCTCTCTCTCAATCGGTGTTAAATTTTTCTCTAAAACCTTAGTTTTTAGCTTGTTCAGTTTAAATCCTGCCACTTGACCAAATTCTTGAATTAATTCTAAAACCCTTTTAGTACTAGATTCTGGCTCCTGTAACGTCAATACTGAGTCATCTGCAAATGCTCTCAGTTTGTACTGTTTGGCTCCGACCTGTATACCTTTAACCAACCGGTCCCTTCTAATCATATTCAGCAGAACCTCCAGGACCGATATGAAAAGCAGTGGGGAGATTGGGCACCCCTGTCGTGTCCCTTTTTCTATCGTAAATTCTTCCGTCACCACATTATTTTCAATTAATTTAGCCTTTTGTTCAGAGTATATTGCACCTATACCATTTTCAAAACCTTGGCCTACCCCCATCCCCTGTAGGTTCTTCTTCATGAAACTCAAAGAGATGTTGTCAAAAGCTTTCTCCGCATCCACAAATATCAGAACTGCTTTAGTGTTTATATTCACTTCTAGTTTTTCCAAAATATCAATTACGTTCCTCAAATTATCAGACAAGTGTCTTCCCGGGAGAAAGCCCGCTTGGTCTTTATGAATCTCTTCCATCAATACAAAGAGCTTCAGTTTCAATGCAAGCCTTAGAAAACATCATCTGACTCACACAGGGGAGAAACCATTTAAATGCATGAAGTGCGGAAAAAGCTTCAGTCAAAGGGGAAATCTTAGAAAACCTCAGCAGACACACAGGGAAGAAACCATTTAAATGTATGGAGTTTGGAAGGAGCTTCAGTCCGATTGAAGCCCTTGATTTACATCAACAAACTCCCACATGAGAGAAACCCTATAAATGTCAAGTAGACAGAGGTTCAGTCCTAGTGGAAGTCCTACATCTACAGACTCATGGACAGGGAGAACTTTAACACTTGACACCCTACAAACCCATCAACCCTCAAAGAGGAGAAGCTGTTTAAAGGGAAAGATTGCAGAAAGTGCTTTAGTTATAATGGAGTGTTTAAGGCAGTGTTTCCCAACCTTTTTTGGGCAAAGGCACACTTGTTTCATGAAAAAAATCTTGAGGCACACCACCATTACAGCCCCGTGACGTCAGCGCGCAGCGTCACGCCGGGAGGGACGCACGAAAGTGTAAGTTTCAATTTTCCCCCCTCCCCCTTGCCTTCCTTCTGTGCCAACCGCCAAAAAGCCAAGAAAAAAGCCAAGACTTTAGGGCAGCAGGTCGACACGGAAGAAGCTCCTACCTAAGGACAGGTGCGACGGCCGTGTCCTCTTCTGCCACACTTGGCAGCCCTGCCTCACGGTCGTGACTCCCACCCTGATTTCTCCCCGCAGGTCGAGCGGCACAGGCAGCCCAATGTGTCCAGCCCAGACACAAGCCCCGCTTCCCCACTCTAGATCCTGAATGCGACCAAGTGCTCTGGACTCCCGAGCAGGGTGGGAAAGAGGACTCGCATCTGGTAGCCTCCGGGTTCCTCGCCTGCTCGAGGGATGGCATTGCAGGCAAGCTGCCGGCCGTCGCCATCGCCGCCCCCTCATGCGAGTGGACCTGCCCGGAGTGGTGGGCCGGGGGAGGCTCGCTCTCTGTGGGGATGTGGCCCGCACGCGCGGCCCCGCTTCCTCCTGCCCAGGGCTGAGCTCCTTACCCGCGATCTCGGTCTCGCGCACGCGGATCCCACTTATTCTGAAGCTCGCGCCACTAGCCGGGGCTCTCACACCGTGCCAGGGCGAGGCGGCGCGGCCCACTGACGTCATCGCGGCTCGCCGCCACCCTCGACTTCCCTGTTCCCTCCCCTCCCTCGGGTCGCCGTGGTTACCGAGGACTGCAAGCTGCTCGGGCGAGCGTGGGGCATTAAGTGGGAGAAGGAAAATTAAAATTAAAACTCGCCTGAAGGCCGCCTCTCCGGATATCTTTCGAATTTTTTAATTTTTCCCGCGGCACACCAGGCAACGTCTCGCGGCACACTAGTGTGCCGCGGAACACCGGTTGGGAAACACTGGTTTAAGGAACATCTAAGGACTCAGAGGGGAGAACCCATTTAGATGTATGGAGTGTGGGACATGTTCCTTTCAGAGTCCACTCTTTTCTTGACAGCAATGAACTCAACTCAGCAGAAAATCCATTTTAAAAGCATGTCATGTATTTGAAGTTCTGGTGTTTATATGTAAAATTGTATAGTAATGAAATAATGAAGGTAACGTCTCACAATAGTGAGTATAATTTTAGATGTAAGGTACCTTTTGATAGTGAGGTTGGAGTTGGTGAATCTGGATTTCTGGTGGTGAATGAGGATTAGGGCTGGGCGATCTATTAATCTCATCCTATACCGGTTTCTAGACCACATTGTGATATCTTTTCAAAAACAATTGATATGGCAGCACCCCACAGATCACAGAGTGTGTTTCTGGGATGCTCATTTGCCTGGAAGCAGCCGGCAGAAAGCTTTTATTCATGAAGCCCCTGCAGATGCCGAGTTCCTGACTTCCCTCCCAGACGACAGGAAGCGAAAGACACACATCCTTTGCCCTGTGTCCTTCCAGCCTCTTTCCTCCCTTGCTCCCTTCTGCCGGTTTGTGTGCCTGACTTGGATATCCTGTGTGCTGTATTTTTTTTACTGCTGAAACTGGATTTGCTCTCAGGAGCTACGTTTTGTGCCTCACTGGGGACCCACTGAGAACTGTATGCTTTGAAAGCTCAGTAAACTATTACTGAAGAAGTCCTGCTGCCTCTTTGTGTGTTTTGGACCTCAGTGTGGGACTTGCTCTGCACGTGGCCCCTTCCCTGCTGCTACTTGGCCCATGCCCTGGAGTTGCTCTACTCAAGCATGCAAGACGGTTTTTGCACCAAACTCTGTCATCCCCCCACCGCATGATCTCCAAGCACTGATTCTTCACCCAAACTTCATCCCTGCCTCCTAAGCATTCTGAAGAAAACTGATAATACTGTAAGTTAATGGGTGATTTTCCCCCAAGCCTAATTGCAAGAGGGGAACGGAGGGGCTGCAGGGACCAGGGAAATCTCCTGATGGGCCCATCTTCACTCTTGAACCCCATGGGGCAACCCTAGAGCTCCTCCTTATTCTGGGGTTTGGGGAAGATAGTATTTTTCCATAGTCCCAGAAGTTTTTATTCAGTCATGCTGCTAGGGAGTTTTCCTACCAGAGGCCCACAGTTCATATTGCTATCATACTGATTTTACTGTTGTTTCTGCTTTTGCTGTCATGGAACAGCTGGGTGCCGGGGGGGGGGGGAGGCACCAGTTGGGGGACCTACAAGGGAAGAAGGCTTAGATCCTGGGGACTGGTGGGGGGATGGCAGTGAGCAGAAAGAGGGAGGAAAGGGAGCAGAACGGGAGGGGAGGCGTTGGAAGCTGAGGAGGAAACAGGGTTTGGTGAGTAGGAAGAGAAGCAGTTTAGGCTCAGAGAGGGGAGAGGAGGGGGCCAGGAGACCCAGAGGAGGCCGGCTGCTGAAGCATCCAGGGAGACTCCCCCTCCTGCTGTGACCAGCTCCCCTCTCCCCTGGTCTCCCAGAGCACACAGAGAAATCCAATTCAGACCCATGAGCCTGTACATTATATTAACGGGCGTAGGGTTTTTTTGTCCCAACATGCATCACTTTAATCTCATTGACAATGAACTGTATTTTCGGCCCATTCACCCCATTTGGAGAAGTCCCTTTGGAGCTCCTTGCAATCTCTCTCCTTGCAATCTCTCTTTATTTGCTCCGGTTGGCTGGACTCCCCCCTTTATTCCACAGGGACCCGCAGGGCCAGCCCGATAAGCTGGGGGACTGAGCAGCCTCGCACCTAGATTTTTCTGTAACACCCCCCCTCCCAAAAAAAGGCTCAACATCCACGCCCATGGGGGCCTGTGGCCAGCCCAGACCCTGGAGCATCTGCATCTCTGCCCCAGCTTGAAAGTTAGGGGCTGCAGTGCTGGCGAACCTTATCTCCCCCCTCCCCGTCCAGACAGAGGAATGGCCTTTTGGGGTTGGACAAGAGAGTCCCATCTGGGTGGTGTGGAGGGGGCAGTGCGGGGGCTTCGAACTGTAAAGTAGGGAGGGCCCTCCTGAGTCATCTAGTTGAACCCCCAGCATAGTAGTAATCTCAGCTAAGCATCACAGGCAGGGGGCCATCCAAGCTCCCCCCACCCCACCCAAGGAAGGCACTCTCCCCACTGGCTGTCTGTACTGCCCTCTCAATGGCCCCTCCTGGCACACTTTCCTGTGGCCAACGACTCTTCCCCAGGGAGGGCATCTGAACAAGAGACCACCCCCCTGTAGGGTGCTGTGTTGATGTCCGCCAGGCTAAGGAAAAGCAAAGCAGCTGCGCATTGGCACTGAGGGCTCCCAGACTTCAGCCAGTGCCCTCCAGGTTTCCTGAGTGCAGGCATCGTGCTGGCTGGCACTGAGGGGAACTGCAGGCCAATCTGCCTAGGGGGCACCTGCGTGGAGATGGCGGTGCCAGGGAGAAGAGCAGCAGGTTCAGCCAGAGGCTCCTAAAGGCTCTGCCCAGTTTCTTGGTGTGGAAGATGTGACCAGCCAGCAGGGGCTGGGGCTGGCCCCTCCTGGCCCCTGTTACCCAAGGTAAAGGACCCCTGGATGCTCAAGTCCAGCCAAAGGCGACTATGGGGACTTACTTCTGAGTAAGCGTGCATCAGATGGAACGGCAAATCCCTTTGAACCGCGTAGGGGTTACTCCTAAGTAAGCATGCATCAGGCAGGGCTGCAGAGTGGTGCTTCCAAGAGAAGCCAGTTTGCACATCTCATGGGATTTAATGTCTTTATAAACGCAAGGGGATAAGTGCATTTATAGAGACATATTTCCACAAAACACCCAAACTCCAGCATGTAGCCGCAGGTGGTACAATAGGAGCCTTTCTGCAAATGGCCTTTGCAACACAACTCACTGGGTGGTAACAAAGTACACACATTGGCCTCTTTGCAACGTAGCCCCGTTTCCTCAATGAATCCACCCATTGCAGTAAAACCTGAGCTGAAATAGTAAGAAGAGCAAAACAGCAGCCCTGTCTGACCCCCGTCAGCCTCCAGACTCCCCCAGTCACGTGGCAGGAGATTCATCCTGAGGCCCCCCCCCCTCCGTGAGACGGGTATGACATCATGGATGATCCAGTGATGATTCATATGATCCATTGGTGATCCACATGATCCAAGCAGACTGGTCCAAAGAGCAGATCTCTGGGCCTGAATGAAAGGGGTCTGCGATGATGGATTCTGGAGTCAAGAAATCCGCCCTTTCCAGTGATCTCTCAGGCTGGCCAGGAAAAGGCAGCGAGCAGGAATCCTCAGGCATCCCGACGGACAGACCTGTCATGTTGCCCAAACACGAACTCGGAGTCTGATCTGATTTAAATGCAGAACTCATTTTGTGACTTCGCTGTTGGATTGTAGGGATCAGCCCCTCCCCCCTCTCCTGATCCCCAGAAGGAAGACGGGGGGGGGGATTTCCTCTCCTCCTCCCCCCCACCCGCTCAACACTTTCCCCCCCTCCCGGTACATCCTTCTCTCATCCCGCCCACACAATCCCAAATCACACGCCCAACACATTGCTCCTCCTCCTCCTCCTCCTCCTCCTCCTCCTCCTCCAATCCGGTTTCTGCTCCAGAAATGTGGGGCGGGGAGCCCCCCTCCCACCCTGCCTGCTTCTCCCGGAAGTGGAGCTTCCACTCCGGATTGCTGCTCTGCACCGTAGCTCTAGGGCGAGGGGCGCTTTCGGAAAGGGGAGGGAGGAGGCAGGGGACCCCCCCGCCCGGTGGATGTTGCAGGAAAGGAGAATCGGGAGCGAGGAGAAAGAGGTAAAGGGGTCGCGGGGGGGAGGAGAGGGAGGGGGGAAGGACCCAGAGACCCCCGCCAGCTCCCCCAAGCGCCTTCCGTGGGGCCTGGATCCTGGCACGCGTGCTGCGAAGGGGGCTTTCCTCGCAGGGAGGACCCCTCACCCGTCTCCCCTGGCTCTGCGCGGAGAAAAACGGCCCATGAAAGGGTTAAGGGGCGCGAGAGACGCCGGGATAGAGACCCCCCTGACCCTCCCTTGCTCCTGTCGGGGGACCTGTGGATGGAGAGATGGGGCGCGCAGGGCGAGGGTGTTGCAGGAGACCCCCGCCAGCTCCCCCAAGCGCCTTCCGTGGGCCCCGTCGGCAGGGCCTGGACCACGGCACGCGTGCTGCGAAGGGAGCTTTTCTCGGCCCCTTAGGCGCCTTGGCGGGGGCGGGCATGGGATCCCCACCCAGGGAGTCCCAATGAGGACCCCATCGCCCCGTGTCCCCTGCGCAGGCATCCCCGGAGCGCTGGGGGCTCCGCGCAGAGAGAGGTGGGCCACGAAAGGGTTAACGGGCACGAGGGATAGAGACCCCCCTGTCCCTCCCCTGCTTGTCTTGGGGGGGGGGGCGCCTCCGGCTGGAGAGATGGGGGCGCAGGGTGTGGGGTGAGCAGAGCCAAGGGAGCCTCTGGATGCAGGGGAGACTCCGGGAGAGAGGGAGGGGGTCAAGGAAGTGGGGGGGGGGAGGGAGAGGAGCATCCCTGGGGCAGGGAAGGGCAGCATTGGCGGCGGCGGCGGGGGGGGGGAGAGATATCGCGTCTCCATTGTGGCAGCTGCGGGGGATCTCTGGTGGAACAGCCTTGGCCTCTCTCTCCCGCCCAGTAATCGACCCCCCCTTCAAGGCGACCAGAGAGGGATCCCTGGAAAGTGGGGGGTCCTGTCCCCCCACCCTTCCTTCCCGCAATCTGCATCCTCTTCCTGCCCCATAAGCCCCTGCCCTGTCCAGACACAGCGATTCTGCCCAGTCCAACCACTGGTCCCCTGGAGAGGAGAGGAAATCCAGAGGAAGAGATGTCAGTATTTGTAAAAAGAACAGAGAAGGTTCTGGCCTCCCTTTGTGGCCTCAGCCTGGTCCTTGGGCCCTTGTCAGCATTGAAGAGTCCACGAGAAGAGCATCCTGGCAGAGTACTTTCTGCTTTTACAGTGGTACCTCGGGTTACAGACGCTTCAGGTTACAGACGCTTCAGGTTACAGACTCCGATAACTCAGAAATAATACATCAGGTTAAGAACTTTGCTTCAGAAATTGTGCTCTGGCGGCACAGCGGCAGCAGGAGGCCCCATTAGCTAAAGTGGTGCTTCAGGTTAAGAACAGTTTCAGGTTACGAATGGAACTCCGGAACGAATTAAGTACTTAACCTGAGGTACCACTGTATTCTCAAAAGTCTTTCTGCAAAAGTGACTGACCAACTGTACACACATCAACACTGCCAGCTTTCACCAACCAACCAACCCAACACCAAACTAACATTTCTGACTCTATATATACAACTCGCAGCTTTTTAAGCATTAAAGAAACAGCGGCCAATTGTTAGCCGTGACAAGAGGGGAGGGGAGAGGCCTTCTCAGAAGTGGCTCTTGGTTTCCGTAATCCCACCCAGGAAGCAGCCAGAAACCTTTTCCTCTCTCTCAGGCTTCCATCTTTAATTGTCCTTTCTTGAGGATGAAGATAATGTACACCTGTCATCAGAAACAGGGGTGCAGAGTCCATGGAATGGCTCTCAGGCTTGATACGGAAGTTGCACCTCAAAGACATTTCTGTTCCCCCTATTCTTTGTAGCCAATGTCAGAGTGACTGACAAGCTGAGATACAACCCATCAGCATCCGATGACAGCGACTGCATGAATCTTTTGTCACGTGACAAAGACACATGAGAGTAGAAGCAGCAAAGCAGGCTGGGAAGTGCAGGGACAGCACAGTCATTTGGGCCTCCTCAATTTATTCAGGCTTAACTGCTAACTGTGGAGTCATTCTGACATGTGACGTAGTAGCCAGTCGCACTTTGTGCTCTCTGTAAGATTTCAGCAAGAGTCTGTCTGTCTCAGCCCTGAGCAGAGTCTGTATGCAATCTCAGTCAAACTGTTTGGAACCATGTTGTTTATGAAGAAGCTTCTTTTAATTCAGTAAAGCTTTTATTCTTTAAAACTCTGCATTATTAATTTACGCTGCATGTCATCTTCCCAGTCAAAGGACCCCTTTTCTTGATAGACAGTGCCTGTGGCTGGAGGCTCTACACACCGGGTGTGCCTGTGGAGGCCAAAGACTGCCAGTATTAGCACAGGTGAGGTGTGTGACCTCCCCAAATGTACAGACTGTATATAAATGAGAAGTCGTGGGTGGGATTATATTTTACAGCAACCCTGTGATTTTCTCCACCCATAAGATTTTGTGAGCTGATATAGCAGTACGAATTCCAAAATAACTTTTAAAAAACCCACAAGATCATCATCATCATCATCACATTTATACCCCCAGGCCTTAGTTTGCCTCCCCATGATCTAGAGCAGGGGTCAGCAACCCGCAGCTCCGGAGCCGCATGTGGCTCTTTTACACCTTTGCCGCGGCTCTGGGGCAGATACTAGCGAGGGGAGGAGGCGCATTGTCTGCCCCGACACTCCCCACTGTTTTAAATGTCGCAATGGTTTTGCGGCTCCCAGTTTTTTTCCTTCGGTCCAAGTGGCTCTTTTTGTCTTAAAGGTTGCAGACCCCTGATCTAGAGACAACACCAGCTTTGAATCATACAGAGTAAAACTACCAGAACCTTCTTGAACCGATAGGTTAGGAATCATCGCTGTACTTAGATCCGTACTTTTCTATGCCTGAAAAATGCAACCATGACACTGGGAATGTTCAGGAATGCAGGAGAGGATATTTTGTTTGATTATATCCTTTCCAACTTGTGTTAACAAGTTGTACAATTTAGCAGAGTAACATTCCCCCTTTTAAACTTACAGCGGATGCGTTTGCTCAGGCTCGCTAAAGCCTCTAAAATAAGTTTCCTTGGTAATTTCCACTTTAGTCCCTCATAAAAAGATAGACACGACACAGTCTTCTATAAAAGTATAAAAAGAGTTTTTTTTTTATAATAAATTTTTATTAGTTTTCCATAAGTAAAAAAGAAACAAAGCAAAAGCATAAACATAAACAAACAGAAAATCGACTTCCCCGTACCACCCCTTTTCTGCATTCTTGTTTCAAGATTTTTCAGCAACCCTCTCGTAATAAACTTGATTATATTTCATAAATTTAACATCTATTAGTTATTAATACAACTGTAGTTCTTTATCTCTTATTACTCTGAGCCCCTAATTTTCCAAATTACAACAGTTTTTAAGATAAACTTTGAATTTGTTCCAATCTTCATCCACCGCCTCTTTAAAAGTATAAAAAGAGTTTACTCACACATTCTGTTCACAAATGGATTCCAGAAGGCGGTGACCCACAGGCTGCACACCTGGTCCTTCAGGGGCACAGTTACCCCATCTGGACCAGGAGTGCCCCCACCCTCCCCCAGGGACAGTATTTCTGACTTGTCAGGATTGAACCTCAATGTGTTAGCCACCATCCATCCTCCAACCACCTCCAAGCAGTCACACATGACATTCACCATCTTCACTAGTTCCAATTTAAAAGAGAGGAAGAGCTGGGCATCATCCACATACTGGTGAACACCCAGCCCAAACCCCCTGATGATCTCTCCCAGCAGCTTCATATAGATAGTAAAAAGCATGGGGGAGAGAATGGAATCCTGAGGCACCCCACAAGTAAGCATCCAGGGGTCTGAACACCACTCTCTGGACATGGCCCAGGAGGAAGGAGGGGAACCACTGCATAACAGGGCCCCCAGCTCCCCTAGAGGGTCCAGAAGGACACCATGGCCAAAGGTCTTCAAGGCCGCTGAGAGATCCAGCAGAACCAGGAAAGAGCTTCCCCCTCAACCTCTGGCCCGTTGGAGATCATCAACCAGCACAACCAGGGCAATTTCAGTCCCATGATGAGGCCTGAATCCCAATTGGAAAGATCATGGTAGCAGGAGCTTTCCTGGTCCTGCACCCCCAAAAGCTCCAGCCACAAGACTTTCATTAGCTTTGAAGGGGCCACATGATACATTGTGGTCGTTTCTTCGAAAAACAAATATTTTGAATACTTTTACAGTGCCGTATGATGTAAATATGGGATCCGGGTGGCGCTGTGGGTTAAACCACAGAGCGTAGGACTTGCCAATCAGAAGGTCGGTGGTTCGAATCCCCGTGATGTGGTGAGCTCCCATTGCTCGGTCCCTGCTCCTGCCAACCTAGCAGTTCTAAAGCACGTCAAAGTGCAGGTAGATAAATAGGTACCACTCTGGCGGGAAGGTAAGGGGCGTTTCCATGAGCTGCTCTGGTTCGCCAGAAGCAGCTCAGTCATGCTGGCCACATGACCCGGAAGCTGTATGCCGCTGGCTCCCTCGGCCAATAAAGTGAGATGAGCTCCGTAACCCCAGAGTCGGTCACGACTGGACCTAATCGTCAGGGGTCCCTTTACCTTTACCTTTATGATGTAAATTTTGTTTCTGTTTCCCTTGTTCCACATCGGAGAGACTTTGATACACAGCTCTGAGCCCATCTCCCCACTTGAAACTGCTGTGTTTGTAGCACTGCCAGCCTGGGCAGTGGGGTTGGGGGTCCTGGGCAGCCTAGACAACCAGACCCCCTTCTCAGCCTGGCTGATATGGTCCCAAGGAAAGCAGAGCAGTATGTTTGGCACCAGGTTGGCTGCAGGAGTTGAATGAAGAAGGTGTGCAGGGCACCATCCAACCGTCTTAGAGACTCCACTCTGGATTTGTGTGGGTTTCCTTCCATAGCCTTTTCTTCTCCTGAACATAACTCACGAGGCAGTGAAGGTTTAGCACCAGAGTTTTCCTTCTCGATGGGCTTCCTTCCCCGGTTGACGATCCCATCTGCCCTTCACTTTCCTCTTCCGCACGGGCAGAATCTGCCTTCTAGACTGTGGGATTCACTGTTCTTCTCATCCTCTCCATCCACCAGGGCTTGACTTCAGGTGCAGCAGAATTCCCCAGCCCCCCAAGGATTTGAGACCCATCAGCTATCCTCACCTGGTTTTGCCGGCCGGTTGAAGCCATTCCTGGGATTGTGGCCCCTGATTCATCCTGACAGCTTCTGGAAGGCACAGGTGAGAGCTGAGAGCAGGGTGGGGACCACCAAAGGTACTACCGCTCCCATGACACCTCATGACATCATACAATAGCTATATTTGAGACAGAACCGGAATAAATTCATGTCTCTAGAAATAACACAACTTCAGGCCATCAATAATTCAACACTACATATTCAAGGTTGAAGTTTTCACTAGTACAGTTATCCATTTGCCTTTAATATGCAGCTTTTTCAGTGTCACTTTAGGATGGGCTCGAGATCAGGCAGCCCATCATTATTATAAGGAGCAGGGGGTGGGGTCTGGGATTCCCATGTGCCATCTGCTTTTCTTCTGCTTCTCCTGCTCTCGCCATGGAATGTGAGGCATGTAGATGGAGGTCCATCTCCAAGAACAGCACCAAGCCTTGTCACTAGTTCTCTGACTGACCCAGACCACAGTCCCTGGAGAAGATGTAGACCTGGGCCTCCCAAAATGGTCCACATGGACCTTTTGTGGCCAATGAGACTATGCAGGTGATTCATAAAGATCTAGAGGTGGATGCAGGATTATGATGCAGAGGATGGGGAATGTCCAAAGGAACGATGGACCAGAGAAAGAGAGGGCCTGTTCACGGACAGAGAGCAGCTGCCTTTCCTGTGAGGAAACAATTGATTTGAAAAGGCTGTATTCCAAGATCATGCTGCTTTATTAACAATGGTTGAGGATTATGAAAGGTGGTGATGCATTACTATCATTTGATGACATTGCTTTTTCATTTCCAAAAAATTGGGAACATGGGTAGGAGGCGGGGGAATGTAGGAGATGTTGAAATAGGAGAAGGGGCTAATGGCGCTTGATGTGTTCTCTTTCCCTTTGTTCTCTTCCTTGAAACCCAAACAGGATTTCCTTTCCTCCCACTCTGAAGAAGGTGATGGAGAAGACATTCAGAATTCCAAGGAATGGGGCACCTTTCGTTTCATGAGGAATAGAAATTAAAATGTGTGAAATGTGGGATATGCTTCATTGAATGAGGACACATAGCTCACATCAATGACTCCGAGAGGAGAAACCATTTAAACGTATGGAGTGTGGGAAAAGTTTTGCTGATAGTGGAAAACTTAGAACACATCAGCGGATTTACATGGACAAGAAAGGATTACAATGCAGGGAGTGTGGAAGAACTTCAGTCAGAGAGGATTCCTCAATATACATCAGCGGACTCACACAGGGGAAAAACCATTTAAATGCATGGAGTGCGGGAAAAGCTTCCGTCAGAGTGGACACTTAAGTTCACATCTACGGACTCACACAGGGGAGAAACCATATAAATGTATAGAGTGCGGAAAGAGCTTTAGTGATAGTAGAGACCTTAGAAAACATCAACGGATTCACACAGGGGAGAAACCATATAAATGTATAGAGTGCGGAAAGAGCTTTCGTTGGAGTGGAGACCTTAGAAAACATCAACGGATTCACTCAGGGGAGAAACCATTTCAATGTATGGAGTGTGGAAAAAGCTTCTGTCGGAGTGGACAGTTAAGTTCACACCTTCGGATTCACACAGGTGAAAAACCTTTTAAATGCATGGAGTGTGGGAAGAGCTTCAGGCGGAATACAGAACTTAAATTACACCAGCGAAGTCACACTGGTGAAAAACCATATAAATGTATGGAGTGTGGAAAGAGCTTCATTCAGAGTGGGCAGTGCAATATGCATCAACGGACTCACACAGGGGAGAAACCATATAAATGTATAGAGTGCGGAAAGAGCTTCAGTGATAGTGGAGACCTTAGAAAACATCAACGGATTCACACAGGGGAGAAACCATATAAATGTATAGAGTGCGGAAAGAGCTTCAGTCACAGTGGAGACCTTAGAAAACATCAACGGATTCACACAGGGGAGAAGCCATTTCAATGTATGGAGTGTGGGAAAAGCTTCTGTCGGAGTGGACACTTAAGTTCACATCAACGGACTCACACGGGTGAAAAACCATTTCAATGTATGGAGTGTGGAAAGAGCTTCAGTCAGAGTAGACACCTCAATCAACATCACCAGACTCACACAGGGGAGAAACCATATAAATGTATGGAGTGTGGAAAGAGCTTCAGTCAGAGTGGACACCTCAATAGACATCACCAGACTCACACAGGGGAGAAACCATATAAATGTATGGAGTGTGGAAAGAGCTTCAGTCAGAGTGATAGACTTAGAATACATCAACGGACTCACACGGGTGAAAAACCATATAAATGTATGGAGTGTGGAAAGAGCTTCAGTCAGATTGGAAACCACAAGTTGCATCAATGGACGCATACAGGGGAGAAACCTTTTAAATGTAGGGAGTGCGGAAAGAGCTTTAGTGATAGTGGAAACCTTAGACAACATCAACGGATTCACACAGGGGAGAAACCATATAAATGTATGGAGTGTGGAAAGAGCTTCAGTTTCTATGCAGGCCTTAGATCACATCAAAGGACTCACACAGGCAGGGGAAAACCATATGAATGTATGGCATGCGGGAAGAGCTTCAGTCAAAAAGGAAACCTTAAATTACACCAGCAGACTCACAAAGGGGAGAATCCATTTAATACATGGAATGTGGAAAGAGCTTCCGTTTCAATGCAAGCCTTAGAAGACATCAACTGGCTCACACAGGGGGAAAACCATTTAAATGCATTGAGTGCGGAAAGAGCTTCAGTCAGAATGGAGACCTTAAAACACATCAACGGATTTACACAGGGGAGAAACCATATAAATGTGTGGACTGTGGAAAGAGCTTCATTCAGATTGGAAACCTTAGAAAACATCAACGGACTCATAAAGGGTGAAACCATTTAAATGCATTGAGTGCGCAAAGAGCTTCAGTCGAAATGGAAACTTTAAAACACATCAACGGATTCACACAGGGGAGAAAACATTTAAATGTATGGAATGTGGAAAGAGCTTCAGTTTCTTTTCTATATATATATATATATATATATATATATTAAGATTTTTTGAAATATTACAGTAAAAATGAAAAAGAAAAAGAAAAATACAAAATAAAAACAGTTAAAAACACACCTATTTTCTATTACTTATTTTCCTTTAGCTTATTTCCCGGACCTCCTCATACCTCCCTTTTCTGTATTCGGCTTCAATTCATTGGTTCAGCAAATCCTTACCATTAGATTTTAACCCATTTATAACCCTTTTTTCATATTCTCTTAAAGCATTACAGCTGGGAACCCTTAATTGCTATCCAACATCATTCTTTCATTCATTAATTTTACAATATTTCTGTAGATAGTCTTTAAATTTCTTCCAATCTTCTTCCACCGACTCTTCTCCCTGGTCTCGGATTCTGCTAGTCATTTCTGCCAGTTCCATATAGTCCATCACCTTCATCTGCCATTCTTCCAAAGTGGGTAGTTCTTGTGTCTTCCAATACTTTGCAATGAGTATTCTTGCTGCTGTTGTAGCGTATATAAAAAAAGTTCTGTCCTTCTTTGACACCAATTGGCCGACAATGCCCAGAAGAAAGGCCTCTGGTTTCTTCAAGAAGGTATATTTAAATACCTTTTTCAGTTCATTATATATCATTTCCCAGAAGACCTTAATCCTTGGGCACGTCCACCAAAGGTGAAAGAATGTACCTTCAGTTTCTTTACATTTCCAGCATTTATTATTGGGCAAATGATAAATTTTTGCAAGCTTGACTGGGGTCATGTACCACCTGTATATCATTTTCATAATATTCTCTCTTAGGGCATTACATGCCGTAAACGTCATACCTGTGGTCCATAACTGTTCCCAGTCAGCAAACATAATATTATGTCCAACATCTTGTGCCCATTTAATTATAGCAGATTTCACAGTTTCATCCTGAGTATTCCATTTCAACAGCAAGTTATACATCTTTGACAAAATCTTAGTTTGGGTTCTAACAGTTCTGTTTCTAATTTTGATGTTTCCACCTGGAAGCCAATTTTCTTATCCAAATTATATGCCTCCATTATCTGATAATAATGAAGCCAGTCTCACACTTTGTTTTTTAATTTCTCAAAACTCTGCAGTTTCAGTCTATCTCCTTCTTGTTCCAAAATTTCCCAATATTTCGGCCATTTGGCCTCCATATTGAGCCTTTTCAGAGCTTTCGCTTCCATCGGTGACAACCACCTTGGGGTTTTATTTTCCAATAAATCCTTGTATCTTATCCAAACATTAAACAATGCTTTCCTGACAATATGATTTTTGAATGCTTTATGTGCTTTGACCTTATCATACCATAAATATGCATGCCATCCAAATACGTTGTTAAAGCCTTCTGGATCCAAAATGTTTGTATTTTCAAGAAGTAGCCATTCTTTCAACCAGTAAAAAGCTGCTGATTCATAGTAAAGTTTAAAGTCTGGCGGGGCAAATCCACCTCTTTCCTTTGCATCAGTTATTATCTTAAATTTTATTCTGGGCTTCTTGCCCTGCCAGACAAATCTAGAGATATCTCTCTGCCACTTCTTGAAACAGTCCATCTTGTCCACAATTTGCAATGTCTGAAACAAAAACAACATTCCAGGCAATACATTCATTTTTATCACTGCAATACGACGCAACATTGAAAGCTTCAAATTTGACCAAATTTCTAAATCTTTTTTCACTTCTATCCAACATTTTTCATAATTATCTTTAAATAAGTTCCCATTTTTGGCTGTCATATTAATCCCCAAGTATTTCACTTTCTTAACCACAGTCAGGCCTCTCTCATTCTGAAACCTCTCTCTTTCAATCGGTGTTAAATTTTTCTCTAAAACCTTAGTTTTTAGCTTGTTCAGTTTAAATCCTGCCACTTGACCAAATTCTTGAATTAATTCTAAAACCCTTTTAGTACTAGATTCTGGCTCCTGTAACGTCAATACTAAGTCATCTGCAAATGCTCTCAGTTTGTACTGTTTGGCTCCGACCTGTATACCTTTAACCAACCGGTCCCTTCTAATCATATTCAGCAGAACCTCCAGGACCGATATGAAAAGCAGTGGGGAGATTGGGCACCCCTGTCGTGTCCCTTTTTCTATCGTAAATTCTTCCGTCACCACATTATTTACAATTAATTTAGCCTTTTGTTCAGAATATATTGCACCTATACCATTTTCAAAACCTTGGCCTACCCCCATCCCCTGTAGGTTCTTCTTCATGAAACTCCAAGAGATATTGTCAAAAGCTTTCTCCGCATCCACAAATATCAGAACTGCTTTAGTGTTTATATTCACTTCTAGTTTTTCCAAAATATCAATTACGTTCCTCAAATTATCAGACAAGTGTCTTCCCGGGAGAAAGCCCGCTTGGTCTTTATGAATCTCTTCCATCAATACAAAGAGCTTCAGTTTCAATGCAAGCCTTAGAAGACATCAGCGGACTCACACAGGGGAGAAACCATTTAAATGTATGGAGTTTGGAAGGAGCTTCAGTCCGAGTGGAACCCTTGATTTACGTCGACAGACTCCCACATGAGAGAAACCATATAAATGTCAAGTAGACAGAGGTTCAGTCCTAGTGGAAGTCCTACATCCACAGACTCATGGACAGGAAGAACTTTAACAGTTGACACCCTACAAACCCATCAACCCTCAAAGAGGAGAAGCTGTTTAAAGGGAAAGATTGCAGAAAGTGCTTTAGTTATAATGGAGTGTTTAAGGAACATCTAAGGACTCAGAGGGGAGAACCCATTTAGATGTATGGAGTGTGGGACATGTTCCTTTCAGAGTCCACTCTTTTGTTCACAGCAATGAACTCAGCAGGAAATCCATCTTAAAAGCATGTCATGTATTTGAGGTTCTGCTCTTTATATGTAAAACTGTATAGTAATGAAATAATGAAGGTAACATCTCACTCTAGTGAGTATAATTTTAGATGTAAGGTACCTTTTGATAGTGAGGGGGAGTTGGTGAATCTGGATTTCTGGGATGCTCATTTGCCTGGAAGCAGCCGGCAGAAAGCTTTTCTTCGTGAAGCCCCTGCAGATTTCGAGTTGCTGACTTCCCTCCCAGATGACAGGAAGCGAAAGACACACATCCATTGCCCTGTGTCCTTCCAGCCTCTTTCCTCCCTTGCTCCCTTCTGCCGGTTTGTGTGCCTGACTTGGATATCCTGTGTGCTGTATTTTAATATTGCTGAAACTGGATTTGCTCTCAGGAGCTACGTTTTGTGCCTCACTGGGGACCCAGTGAGAACTGTATGCTTTGAAAGCTCAGTAAACTATTACTGAAGAAGTCCTGCTGCCTCTCTGTGAGTGTTTTTGACCTCAGTGTGGGACTTGCTCTGCACGTGGCCCCTTCCCTGCTGCTACTTGGCCCATGTCCTGGAGTTGCTCTACTCAAGCATGCAAGACGGTTTTTGCACCAAACTCTGTCATCCCCCCACCGCATGATCTCCAAGCACTGATTCTTCACCCAAACTTCATCCCTGCCTCCTAAGCATTCTGAAGAAAACTGATAATACTGTAAGTTAATGGGTGATTTCCCCCCAAGCCTAATTGCAAGAGGGGAACGGAGGGGCTGCAGGGACCAGGGAAGTCTCCTGATGGGCCCATCTTCACTCTTGAACCCTATGGGGCAACCCCAGAGCTCCTCCTTATTCTGGGGTTTGGGGAAGGTAGTATTTTCCCATAGTCCCAGAAGTTTTTATTCAGTCATGCTGCTAGGGAGTTTTCCTACCAGAGGCCCACAGTTCATACTGCTATCATACTGATTTTACTGTTGTTTCTGCTTTTGCTGTCATGGAACCGCTGGGTGCGGGGGGGGGGAGGCACCAGTTGGGGGACCTACAAGGGAAGAAGGCTTAGATCCTGGGGACTTGTGGTGGGATGGCAGTGAGCAGAAAGAGGGAGGAAAGGGAGCAGAATGGGAGGGGAGGTGTTGCAAGCTGAGGAGGAAACAGGGTTTGGTGAGCAGGAAGAGGCTGGGGCAGAGAGCAGTTTAGGCTCAGAGAGGGGAGAGGAGGGGGCCAGGAGACCCAGAGGAGGCCGGCTGCTGAAGCATCCAGGGAGACTCCCCCTCCTGCTGTGACCAGCTCCCCTCTCCCCTGGTCTCCCAGAGCACACTTGTTGTTGTTGTTTAGTCGTTTAGTTGTATCCGACTCTTCGTGACCCCATGGACATGCCGCTAGCCTCAAGAACACCATCCAACCATCTCAATCTCTGTCGTCCCCTTCTCCTTGTGCCCTCCATCTTTCCCAACATCAGGGTCTGGCCCAGAGCACACAGAGAAATCCAATTCAGACCCATGAGCCTGTACATTATATTGTAGCAGGAACCCCCCCACCCCAATCATTCTGTTTGTACAAACTTCACTGTCTCAGCACATCTGCAGGAGCCCTGCCCAGTTGCTATGCCAACCCTGATGATCCCAGACAGAAGACAATCAAGATCACAAAGAACTTGCATATGGGAGTGGATTCAGCATGGACTGAAACAAAGGACAATGATAAGATCTTCCCTCTGGGAGCAGGAAACTGCAAACTCCCCTTTGTCTCCTGGAAGTGACTCATGGGGAGGGGGGAAAGGAGGAACCAGCCAGGTGACAAGACACTTAGGTTACCACCAACTCCTCCCTCAACCCCTCCTTTCTGTAATGTATGCATGATGTTTCTGGGGGTGGGCTTGACCTAGAGGAGGGAAATTTTCAAAAGTTTTTATAAAACCTTGCACAATATTTTTCTGGGTCTTTCCTCTCACCTGCAAGTGAGGGGAGCACCCTGTCGCAACAGTCTTTCTTCAATAAAGACCAGGCCTACAGGCTGCTGATTTGCTTCAATTTGCTCTGGTTGGTGCTTTATTTTTGTCCAAGGGAGCCCTCAGATTTTTCCGGTAACAGTTGGCGACCGTGCTCAGGGACACTTGGTTCTCCTGTAAAGGTGAGGGGGGAGATAGAGGGGATCGGGCGCCACTGGGCAACCTTAGCCCAGGGATCCTTCTTCCTCTCCCTGCCTCCTCTTTGTGGGCGGTAATCAATCGTCACCAAAAGCTCAACCAGGGGAAGCAAAGGCAAGGTCAAGCCGGCTAAGGGGAAAGGATCCCGGGATCCCCGGGGGACATCTTCGAACGTGAGTATGGTTTGAAGTAAATACATTGGGAGGGGGGTGGAAAAGTAACGTCCCCACGACAGCCAGACTTTCCTTCTTTCATTTCTGACGTTACCCTTCGGAGTTGGCCGTGAACGTTTTTAAGCTCTCTCCTTTTCTCCCCCGATTTTCCCCTTCGGAAAGTGGCCAGGGAAATCGCGGAACTTTTCTGTCTGACGTTACCTCTAGGAGTCGTCTAGGAACGTCTAAAACTTTCCCTTTTCTCCCCCGATTTTCTTTTTTCGGTGTGTGACCGGGAAAATCATGGTACTTTTACTGTTTTCCGACGTTACCTCTCGGAGTCGTCTAGGAATGTCTTAATCTCTCTCTCTCCTTTTCTCCCCCATTTTCCGTCTTGGAATTGGTCCGGGAAAGCGTGGCCCTTTGTTACTTCTCTGACGTCCTTCCCTCGGAGTCGTCCGGTGGCGTCTTTTCAAAAGTATTTCAACGCAAGGTCATTTGCTTCCTTTCAAACCTTGGTTGTTTTCTCGGACCCCGATCTGGCACTGCATTGTGCAAGCGTTCAGTAGGGGACTCCAAACTTAGTGTGATGGCCTGGGATTCCGAGTCTGAGAGTGATCCAGAGGAATCCCAGCCGGCACAGGAGTCCCCGCCTTCAGGGCCGGCTGAACTGGGGCAAGGCCTAGATGCTGAGGAAACTCAAGAGCAGGCACCAGGTGAAACCATTCTGGCCCCAGAGGGGCTGGAAGACTCAGTGGCTACAGGTGAGCCTTCCCCGGGGCCCAGTAACCCTTCGGCCTCTCCTGAACTGCAGAGGCTTAGGGCAGAGAGGCGAAGGGAACTGGTGTCTCCCAGGAGTGCTCACCTTAAGGCCAAGAGAGGCGGGGCTTCTGGGGGCCGGGACCGCCCCCGGCCTTAGAAGAAGATAAAGGTCAGGCAGCCCGGTCCCAGGTTGTGGGAGCAACGTCGTTGTGGAGTACCTGCTTTACCCAGTCCTTGATCTGCACTCCCAGTGTGCCTGTTCCTCGCCCGGCTTCCTGTTTCTGACTCTCCGGTGTTCCTGTTCCTCGCCTGGATCCCTGCTGCTGCCCTACCAGTGTTCCTGTTCCTCGCCTGGCTTCCGGCTTCTGCCCTACCATCGTTCCTGTTACCCCGCCCGGCTCCCTGTCTCGGACCTCGCGTCTCATCTAGTGATCGTCTACCCTGCTAGAGACTCTGGACTGATCTTGGGCTACGGTAATAGTACCTTGTTCCCCCTGGGACCAGCACACTTAGTCTCAAAGGCTAGGCAGGAGGCTGTCGTGGGTGGTAGATGGGGAAATTGGGGCCCCACACTAGGATTAGTCTTGTGAACAGCGCTGAGGTAAAGGAATTCCGGGCAGAGGGACCCGTGGTTTGAGTTTCCGGGCAGAGGGACCCGTGGTTTGTTTCAGGTTCAGGTTTGAGATTTCCAGAAATTAATTCGTGGTTTATAGATAAGTAGGAATTGTGTTAGTCAAGGGTACTTTGAGTACTGAAAGGATATTTTATCTGTCCCCCCTTTCTTTCCCATTGCCCCTCCTCCCTTGTGTGTGTGTTTCCACTCTTTCTGTCTTTAGCGTACTTCGTTAACGAAAAAAAAAGCCCAATAATAACATATGAGAGAATGGGAGCTCACTAAACACCCTAGCTGGACTCCTCCTGGCAACAAAGCTTCCATGAAGCCTTTTTGCCCCAGAGAGGATTCTAATATGCCCCTCCAGCATCTCCAGTTGAGAAAAAAATAAATTAAAGGGGCAATATGGTCTTTCAAGTACAAAGTACGAGACCGTTGTAACTTTTAGTGGGTGGCTTAGGCCCACCACCTGGAACCCAGGGCACAGCGGCCACCTCGGGGATCCTTCAACAAAATCAGGGTGTGAACCCTTAGGGAGAGCTGAAAACATCAAATTTGTGTTGTTAAACTATAACCTAAAGCTAGAACATGAAACCGTAAACTTAATGGTGCTCAGAAGGCAGTAGATATAATAACAGCCCAGCCTGAGAGCCCACGCATTAGAGATCTTAGTTAATAATAATAATAATAATAATAATAATAATAATTAATAAATGAATAAGAGATGTACTCAAAGATTTAGAAATATTTCAAGGGTTTGTATTTACATTGGCCTTGGCATCCACAGACTGTTCTTAAATGCACATAGTTTTAAATTGCAAGCTTGCTTCAAAAATTTTAAATCTAAGGAAGCCATGTTGGGCCTTATCAATCTTAAACAAGACAAAATGGAGAATGAAGTGTGCAAATGTTTGTTATTTGAGAAAAGCTCTAAAAGAGAGTTTTCCTCCCAAGTGGTAAAATCCTGTATACATGCTACCTGTGTTCTGAAAGGAGGATTACCCCACCTCCTTCCTCTAGTTTAAGTGAGGAGGGTGATTTTAAGTCTAGTGGTAAATGATGTTTTGTTGTAACTTTTGAGTTTGTGAGTCTACATCCGTGTTCCAGTCTTTTGTTCCAGTATTTTGAAATGTGCTGTGAAAAAAAACTAATGTTTCTGCTGCAAAAGCCTAGTTGAGCCAACTGCTCTCTCAGGCTAAAATGCAGTGTATGTATTTCATTAAGCACATGCCTATGAAAGTATGGTGTTCTTTCTAAGAAAATTGTTATTAAATGTAGAGGCTTCCATGGCCAGCAAAATTCTATGAGTCCAGTCCAAATATCAGTCTCTATAAGACTTCCTGGCCTCTTTTCTTAGAAAATGCCCCCCTTGTTTCATTCTGTCTCTTTCAGGTTTTTTTCCCCCCTCTCTCTTTTCTTCTCCTTCTTACTTCTGTGCCAAGTACATTTACTCCCGAGTAAGCTTCCTTTAAAGGAAACTGCAAGGGGGGGGGCATAGATTAGGCTTACTATTCCTCTGCAAGTTCAGAAAAAATTGTTCACTTTTGTATTCCTTTTAAATCAAATCTATGGCTGTTTTAATTATTTGTGAGTTGTGATTGTGATATCAATTGAATTAACTTTGCTTATAAGAGATCCTCTCCCTATCTTAGGAAAAATGTTCACTTCAATCTTCCTTTAAAGATAATTTCTCTAAGAACTTGCATTCTTTAGTCTAAGGAAGCAAACTCACTCAAACTATCTCAAGATCTGCTAAAAGGGTTCTGTGTAAAGTTGGGTACTTTTATTTTCCTCTTCCTTAGTACATGATAGGAGCATTGATTGTGCTCTCTTCCCCAGTAGTGCCTGTGTACATAAGTATGTGTGTGTCTCTTTGGTAGTACAAATCTTGCTGTGAAATCTTGCTGTGAACCCTATATTTTGGAGGGTTGGACTAGATGGCCCCAGGGTCCCTTTCAACTCTCCCAATTTGTGACTGTGTGGAAGGACATGTGTCCGCAAGCATTGGAGGGTAATTCTTAAATTCTGGTGTGGTGATGGAGTTGAAATTCAGCCTAGCTTTGCTCTTTAGTTTCAAAAGGTGAGAGGTGAAGCTGTGATGTTTTGAAGCACAACTGGTAATATCAAGCATTTGAATGATTACAGTGTTTATCATTTTGTCTACTATTTAAAAATCAGACTTAAAGTCTACTCAAAGTTTAAGCACATACAAATACATATGGGCCTTGACCAATCCTGTAAATAAAGGGCAGGAAAATTGTTTTGTCTGCAAATGGTAAGGCTGAAATGACTGAGAATATTTTTTTTAAAAAATAAAATCCTATGAATTCTGACTCTCTGGCCATTTCCCCCATATATAAGGGCGTGGCATTGTTCCGCGAATAGCCAGAGGGATATTAGCCCTTTCCTATACATAAAGGAAGCAGTCCTTTTTGCTTGGGCTACAATTGCTAACTTGATTGAATACTTGAATTACTCAGTTTCTCTCTTTTGTTAAAAAAAAAATCTAACCCTATTTTTAAAATCTACTCCATACCCTTCCCTTCCCTTATTCAAATGGTAATTTAGCCAAAGGATGCAACATTTTCAATAGTATAAAAGGTATGCTGAGACATGAACTCTGCACATACACAGAGGCTAGATCAGTCAAAAAAAAAAGAGAAAGAGAGAGAGAGGAAGGAGGAGGAACTGTAGGGTGGAGAGAGGAGGTTTCCACAAGACCTGGGCTGCAGGGAGAAACTTATCCAAATTTCCTTGTGTAAAAACTTAGAACCATTGAGGGAAATCACCCTTAATGTGTCTTTGCTCCAGGGGCTACGTAAGACAAAAGGGTTAAAAAAACTAAAAAAAAACTAGCCCATCAAAAGTCAAGAGCTTTCCAGGTTCCAAATCTTAACATGCCAAATTCTTTCCACAGGTAAATATCAAATCATTGCCCCCCTCAATGGGATTTAAATCACATACTTTGTTTGTGTGCATTTTAGGAACAGCATTTCCTGACAGGCTTCTCACATGAAATAATTTCCCCTTTTAACAGGATATGTGAACCCCGATAACAAAGTGTTTGTCCCTTTTCCCCCCCTCCCACAGCAACTTTCTTTCTGTTCTGTGAAACAAGTCTGAATCCCTGCCATATTAGCAACTTTCTTTCTGTTCTGTGAAACAAGTCTGAATCCCTGCTATATTAGTGACTTCCATCTCTTTGTGGCTTTGACACTTTTTAAGTTACAAATAATCTGTTTTCATTTATTTTATCTGTTTTTCCATGATGTCTATGAAGTTAATCGAAGCACAACCAAACATTGTTTGTGGGATGGTATTTGTTTACCTTTGTCTGAGCATTTCTTATTAATTCTGTCATTTTGGCTAGTTCAAGAAACACTATTTTATTTTCATTGTCACTTCAGATTTCTTAAAATTGTGTGTCTTAGCATTTATTTATTTTTCGTTCCTCATAGGTCATTCTGTGTGTGTGTGTGTGTGTGTGTGTGTTTTATTATTCTTTTAACCTTGTATTTTTTTACAGTTCTCTTTCTCTCCAAAGTGAAGGAAAGCAAACAAACTTAGCAGATAATAACAGTTATTATATGGAAACGTGATAATAATATTGAAAGGAATAAAATGCTTATTCCGCTAAGATTTTTATTACCGTATTTTTCGCTCTATAACACGCACCAGACCATAACACGCACATAGTTTTTAGAGGAGGAAAACAAGAAAAAAATATTCTAAACGAAACAGTGGATGTATGATTTTTGTGGTTCATGCTGTGGCCACAGACATGTGATCTGACAGTGAGTTTGGAGTAGCCCAATGCAAAAATCCTGAGGATCCATGTGGATCCATGCTTTGTAACCACGTTTTTGCACCACTGCGACCCTAGGCAACAGTGGGTGCGTGATTTTTTTGGTGCAGGCTGTAGCCATGGACATGCTATGTTATCTGATGGTGAATTTGGGGTGACCCAATGCAAAGATCCTGTGGATCCATGCTTATAAAAGTCCCTATTAAGGATAAAACAGACAGGATATACGAAGTATGATTTCTTTTTTATTTACGGTATTTCTTTTTTGGCCACCTCTGTCACTGCAACCTTTGCTCTGTGCTTGCACACTTTTGGGCAATAGGGCATGTAACACACTTTTTTTCATCTGCCAAGATGTAGAAAATCAATTTTAATGTCCCTATATAAAATGCCTAGAAGGGTATTACATCAGCCACTGTATTAAGGCTAAACGTTTGAAGAACAGCTCTCTATGGGGGGGGGGGACTAAATTCCATTTTCAATCAATTGTTATTGTGGCAGCAATTATCAGTGTATAGCGCACAATGAGGAAATGAACTTTAAAAAATATATATAAAAAACATTCTCACGTTATACTTCTTCAAAGAAGAGTATTAGGCTTTTAATGAAGGGGAGAGGAGAGATGCTGTAATCCTCCTGGCTCAGGAGATTCTGATTTACCTGCCGCGTTAGAAAGTATAGATTAAGATATTTGATATACAGCATATAAATCCAGAGATTTCCATGTCTCACTCTGCAATCCAGCCTGCTGTTACTTACGAGCAGGGAAGCAGGGTTTCTCTTCCAAACAAGCATACTGTCTCCCTCCAGCAGTACATTGCTTGGAGAAGCTGTAATTTGGAGGGGGCCTGGGGGCAGGGCTCTCTGCTTTTGGAAAAGAAATGAGAAACCTACCATTGTAAAGCAAAAGTCCCCTCCACCCCACCCAAGCCAGCCCCCTCTCTCTCTCTCTCTCTCTCTCTCTCTCTCTCTCTCCCACTTGCGTGTTTTTCGGCTGCCTGCGAGTCCCTAGAGCACGGAGAGGAGGAGGTGGTGGGCTGGAGCCTGCACGGAAGGACTCGATCATTTCCTTAACCCTCTGCTTGCCAGGAGGGCAGGGGATTCCCTGCTCTTTGTTGAGTTTGAGCAAACACAGCAACAAACAGAGGCAGGTGGGCAGTAAGACCCTGAGGCAGAATGCAGGAAAGCAACAGCTTCCGCCTTCCCTCCGCCCGCCCGCCCCCCCGATCTTATTTTTGCCTATTTTGCCCCTTAGCTCTGGAGAGTCAGATCCAGGGACCACACATTCGCTCTATAACACGCACAGACATTTCACCTTACTTTTTAGGAGAAAAAATCTGCGTGTTATAGAGCGAAATTTACGGTATTTGCAGCTTCCCACGGAAACTGAAGGACATCCTTTTTTGCCTTTCGCCCCTTCCCTTTTCTAACTCTGTCCCCAAAACCCTGCCCCTTACAGGATATCACTTCTACAAATGTGCTACTACAGACCCAGTGAAGAGTTTCGCCACCACAAGACCTGCAACAACAACAGACACCAAAGTTTTCAAAGTGGCCACAACTATCTCTTTCAAAGGACATAGACTGCCGGGGGAGTGGGGCTGACAAAGGGCGGAGGAGTTGAATTGCAAGGACATTTTCTCACTTTTGAACCTCAAGACTGTGCTCCAGCATTGAGAAGATACATGTGTAAAAAAATATCACAATTGTCTCAAGATATGCAACTGATATTTAATTACTTTGTTTTGTATTATGTGTTATTACGTAGGAATGTTGAAATGTGTCTGACAATGTGTTATTTCCGCAAAGGGGGGGCTATTTTTCTGTGTAATTGTTTTTATGTTTAATGTCTTATTCCTTACAACCCAGTGGAGGATTCTCATACATTTTATGCTTTTTAACAGACCAGGCTATTATGTAGTCCAATGTTTAGAATTAGATAAATTTATAACCACATTTCATTGTTCCACCTGGCACTCTGCCAACTTCCCTACCCATTTTAAAATGTGCTAAAACTTGCTTAACCAAAGAGAAGCTGATAAGATACATGAAGGTGCATATGCTTTGGTTTAGCAGGAATAATCCCTTATAGAGTTAAATTGACTTATTTGGACAAGTGCCCTATTAACAGATTGGTTTGAAAAGTTGACAACTGATACGGAAGGAGCAAGGGGGGGTACCCAACCTTCCCCACCGCTTCCTGAAGGGGCCTGAGGCGATGACCTCGACAGTGCCCAGCTCTGCCTAGAACCCTCAGCCCCCACACCATTACACAAGCACCACACTATACCCCTGCCTTATGAATAAAAGGCTCTCTTTCCTATCTTTATACAGGCGAAATAAGCCCCATCTTTCTTATGCCTTCCTCTCGCCCTATTTCTAACGTGAGTAGACCGTATCATACTGTATCCCCATTCACTATACTGAGCCGCGCTTTAGCCAATCACAGCCATGCATTCGCCCTGCAGAAGCTAGCTCAGGGAGCTACTGCACGCCTCATTTCACTCCTGACAAGCTGCTGACGGCCCCCCACTGCGAGAACAATGGATCCGAAACCAGGGACCTCGTAAAACTGTCAAAATCTTGCTACAATGTATCCGTTCTTGTTACAATGTATCCATTCTGCTTCCGCTTTTGATTAACAATACGGAATGGGTTAGAAAGCATTGAAACCTTTGGAAATTGATATAAAATCAACCGTAACTCCGATTTCTTCGCTCTTGGTGTCATTCAACTCAGTTCCCTTTGGACTCCATGATGCTACCCCTACTTCCATAATCCCCGAAATGGCAGGTCACGTACACAGGAACTTCTTAATCCTGTCAGATCGTTTCGCCTAACCCTTCCTCCGGGCAATATTAGGTGGCAGATGATGCATATCTCTGGCCCATTGTCTTGCCACCACCGGTACTCAATAAATGTTTATCTATGTATATCTCTCGCTCTGCATGTTCCCCCCTCCCTTATCTCAAATGTTAATTAATGTAATCCCACCTTTCTTTAATATATTCATGACGTGTGAAATATATTCATGATGTAACTCGTGAAACCCAACCTTCCCATAATGTATTCATGACGTTTCGTGCACTGTATTCTGGGACACGGAGGGAACTTTTAAAAGTTTATGTCGCCCCATTCTCGGGGTTCAATCTCGTCTTGAACCTGTTGCGCAATAAACTTGGATCTTCGTAGTTTGCTCCTGCGTCCAACTGAGCTCCTTTCTTCTCCGCAGGGACCCGCGCACTTAGTCCGACGAGCTGGGTGGCAGGGTAATTACGCACCCAGATTTTCCGTAACACAACCATGGGGCAAGATAAATTCAAATTGGACTCAGTTTGAATTGGGCAAGTGTATCCAGGCTGCAATTAGCTTTTTGGTCCTTAAAGTGCAAGTGAGCAACTTCCCATGACTGCAAGACCAGAGCCTATAATAATAAAATCCCATAGACTGGCCAAGGCAAAGACATTTCTCTCAGGACGTGCCCAAACCTGTGCCAGCTGTGGTGAGTGCCATGCAACATGGTTAATATGAAAGCCCTAAGTGGATTCACCAGGGATTGCCACTACTGTGACACCAGGCCGGTGTGAGACCACAGAAGAGCTACCTTGACACCTGAGAACACAAAAGAATGGCGGGGGACAAAACAAACTGCATTTTTCAGTCATTAGTGGACCTTCCTGCTAAATGTAAAGCATACGCCACTATCGAGAAAATATTTCTTCCAAGGTACTAGAATGCCACAAGTAACTGAGCAACAAAATATTAATTTTACATGATATCCTATGTCTAACTATGTGCACTGTTACACCATTATATTTCTATGCAAATATCCTTAAGAAGCATGACATCCAAGTCCCTTTCAGGTTCACATGGACACACACATCTTGGACAGAGAATAGCAGGTTAATATTTACCACCTTAAATTGTGCGGAGAAAAGGATTGAAAAGTAGCCACCTTTGCAATCTTATCTCTGAAGGGGGGAACTGTAGCAGGAACCCCCCACCCCAATCATTCTGTTTGTACAAACTTCACTGTCTCAGCACATCTGCAGGAGCCCTGCCCAGTTGCTATGCCAACCCTGATGATCCCAGACAGAAGACAATCAAGATCACAAAGAACTTGCATATGGGAGTGGATTCAGCATGGACTGAAACAAAGGACAATGATCAGATCTTCCCTCTGGGAGCAGGAAACTGCAAACTCCCCTTTGTCTCCTGGAAGTGATTCATGGGGAGGGGGGAAAGGAGGAACCAGCCAGGTGACAAGACACTCAGGTTACCACCAACTCCTCCCTCAACCCCTCCTTTCTGTAATGTATGCATTATGTTTCTGGGGGGTGGGCTTGACCTAGAGGAGGGAAATTTTCAAAAGTTTTGATAAGACCTTGCACACTATTTTTCTGGGTCTTTCCTCTCACCTGCAAGTGAGGGGAGCACCCTGTCGCAACAGTCTTTCTTCAATAAAGACCAAGCCTACAGGCTGCTGATTTGCTTCAATTTACTCTGGTTGGTGTCTTTACTTTTTGTCCAAGGGAGCCCTCAGATTTTTCCGGTAACAATATTAACGGGCGTAGGGTTTTTTTGTCCCAACATGCATCACTTTAATCTCATTGACAATCAACTGTATTTTCGGCTCATTCACTCCATTTGGAGAAGTCCCTTTGGAGTTCCTAGCTATCTCTCTCCTTGCAATCTCTCTTTATTTGCTCCGGTTGGCTGGACTCCTTCCTTTATTCCACAGGGACCCGCAGGGCCAGCCCGATGAGCTGGGGGACTGAGCAGCCTCGCACCTAGATTTTTCTGTAACACCCCCCCTCCCAAAGAAAGGCTCAACATCCACGCCCATGGGGGCCTGTGGCCAGCCCAGACCCTGGAGCATCTGCATCTCTGCCCCAGCTTGAAAGTTAGGGGCTACAGTGCTGGCGAACCTTATCTCCCCCTCCCCGTCCAGACAGAGGAATGGCCTTGTGGGGTTGGACAAGAGAGTCCCATCTGGGTGGTGTGGAGGGGGCAGTGCGGGGGCTTCGAACTGTAAAGTAGGGAGGGCCCTCCTGAGTCATCTAGTTGAACCCCCAGCATAGTAGTAATCTCAGCTAAGCATCACAGGCAGGGGGCCATCCAAGCTCCCCCCACCCCACCCAAGGAAGGCACTCTCCCCACTGGCTGTGCCAGACTGACCTCTCAATGGCCCCTCCTGGCACACTTTCCTGTGGCCAATGACTCTTCCCCAGGGAGGGCATCTGAACAAGAGACCACCCCCCTGTAGGGTGCTGTGCTGATGTCCGCCAGGCTAAGGAAAAGCAAAGCAGCTGCGCATTGGCACTGAGGGCTCCCAGACTTCAGCCGGTGCCCTCCAGGTTTTCTGAGTGCAGGCACTGTGCCGGCTGGCACTGAGGGGAACTGCAGGCCAATCTGCCTCGGGGGCACCTGCGTGGAGATGGCGGTGCCAGGGAGAAGAGCAGCAGGTTCAGACAGAGACTCCTAAAGGCTCTGCCCAGTTTCTTGGTGTGGAAGATGTGACCAGCCAGCAGGGGCTGGGGCTGGCCCCTCCTGGCCCTTGTTACCCAAGGTAAAGGACCCCTGGTCAAGTCCAGCCAAAGGCGACTATGGGGACTTACTTCTGAGTAAACGTGCATCAGATGGAATGGCAAATCCCTTTGAACCACGTAGGGGTTACTCCTAAGTAAGCATGCATCAGGCAGGGCTGCAGAGTGGTGCTTCCAAAAGCAGCCAGTTTGCACATCTCATGGGATTTAATGGCATGCCATTATAAATGCACGGGGATGAGTGCATTTACACAGGCACATTTCCGCAAAAAGACCAAAACTCCGGCATGTAGCCGCAGGTGATACAATAGGAGCCTTTCTGCAAATGGCCTTTGCAACACAACTCACTGGGTGGTAAGAAAGTAGACACATTTGCCTCTTTGCAACGTAGCCCCGTTTCCTCAATGAATCCACCCATTTCAGTAAAACCTGAGCTGAAATAGTAAGGAGAGCAAAACAGCAGCCCTCTCTGACCCCCGTCAGCCCCCAGACTCCCCCAGTCACGTGGCAGGAGATTCATCCTGAGCCCCCCCCCCACGTGAGATGGGTATAACATCATGGATGATCCAGTGATGATTCATATGATCCATTGGTGATCCACATGATCCAAGCAGACTGGTCCAAAGAGCAGATCTCTAGGCCTGAATGAAAGGGGTCTGCGATGATGGATTCTGGAGTCAAGAAATCCTCCCTTTCCAGTGATCTCTCAGGCTGGCCAGGAAAAGGCAGCGAGCAGGAATCCTCAGGCATCCCGATGGACAGACCTGTCATGTTGCCAAAACACGAACTCGGAGTCTGATCTGATTTCCATGCAGAACTCATTTTGTGACTTCGCTGTTGGATTGTCGGGATCAGCCCCTCCCCCCTCTCCTGATCCCCAGAAGGAAGACCGGGGGGGGGGGGGTTCTACTCCTCCTTCTCCCCCCCGCACCCGCTCAACACTTTCCCTCCCCTCCCGGCACACCCTTCTCTCATCCCGCCCACACAATCCCAGATCCCGCCCCCAATACATTGCTCCTCCTCCTCCTCCTCCAATCCGGTTTCTGCTCCAGAAATGTGGGGCGGGGAGCCCCCCTCCCAACCTTCTCCCGGAAGTGGAGCTTCCACTCCGGATTGCTGCTCTGCCCCGTAGCTCGGGGTGGGGGGCGCTTTCTGAAAGGGGAGGGAGGAGGCAGGGGACCCCCCCCCCCCCGTGGATGTTGCAGGAAAGGAGAATCGGGAGCGAGGAGAAAGAGGTAAAGGGGTCGCGGGGGGGCGGAGAGGGGGGGAAAGGACCCAGAGACCCCTCCAGCTCCCCCAAGCGCCTTCCGTGGGGCCTGGATCACGGCACGCCTGCTGCGAAGGGAGCTTTTCTCGGCCCCTTAGGCGCCTTGGCGGGGGCGGGCATGGGACCCCTACCCAGGGAGTCCCAATGAGGACCCCATCGCCCCGTGTTCCCTGCGCAGGCATCCCCGGAGCGCTGGGGGCTCCGCGCAGAGAGAGTTGGGCCACGAAAGGGTTAACGGGCAGGAGGGATAGAGACCCCCCTGCCCCTCCCCTGCTTGTCTTTGGGGGGGGGCGCCTCCGGCTGGAGAGATGGGGGCTCAGGGTGTGGGGTGAGCAGAGCCAAGGGAGCCTCTGGATGCAGGGGAGACTCAGGAGAGAGGCAGGGGGTCAAGGAAATTGGGGGGGGGGAGAGGAGCATCCCTGGGGCAGCGAAGGGCAACATTGGCGGCGGCGGGGGGGGGGGAGATATCGCGTCTCCATCTCTGGTGGAACAGCCTTGGCCTCTCTCTCCCGCCCAGTAATCGACCCCCCCTTCAAGGCGACCAGAGAGGGATCCCTGGAAAGTGGGGGGTCCTGTCCCCCTTCCTTCCTGCAATCTCCATCCTCTTCCTGCTCCATAAGCCCCTGCCCTGTCCAGACACAGCCATTCTGCCCAGTCCAACCACTGGTCCCCTGGAGAGGAGAGGAAGTCCAGAGGAAGAGATGTCAGTATTTGTAAAAAGAAAAGAGAAGGTTCTGGCCTCCCTTTGTGGCCTCAGCCTGGTCCTTGGACCCTTGTCAGCATAGAAGAGTCCACGAGAAGAGCATCCTTTCTGCTTTTACAGTGGTACCTCGGGTTACATATGCTTCAGGTTACAGACGCTTCAGGTTACAGACGCTTCAGGTTACAGACTCTGCTAACCCAGAAATAGTGCTTCAGGTTAAGAACTTTGCTTCAGGATGAAAACAGAAATCTTGCTCTGGCGGTGCGGTGGCAGCAGGAGGCCCCATTAGCTAAAGTGGTGCTTCAGGTTAAGAACAGTTTCAGGTTACGAATGGAACAGTTTCAGGTTAAGAACAGTTTCAGGTTACACACATCAACACTGCCAGCTTTCACCAACCAACCAACCCAACACCAAACTAACATTTCTCACTCTATATATACAACCCGCAGCTTTTTAAGCAGTAAAGAAACAGCGGCCAATTTTTAGCCGTGACAAGAGGGGAGGGGAGAGGCCTTCTCAGAAGCGGCTCTTGGTTTCCGCAATCCCACCCAGGAAGCAGCCAGAAGCCTTTTCCTCTCTCTCAGGCTTCCATCTTTAATTGTCCTTTCTTGAGGATGAGGATAATGTACACCTGTCATCAGAAACGGGTGCAGAGTCCATGGAATGGCTCTCAGGATTGATACAGAAGTTGCACCTCAAAAGCATTTCTGTTCCTCTTATTCTTTGTAGGCAGTGTCAGAGTGACTGACAAGCTGAGATACAAACCATCAGCATCCGATGACAGCGACTGCATGAATCTTTTGTCACGTGACAAAGACACATGAGAGCAGAAGCAGCCAAGCAGGCTGGGAAGTGCAGGGACAGCACAGTCATTTGGGCCTCCTCAATTTATTCAGGCTTAACTGCTAACTGTGGAGTCATTCTGACGTAGTAGCCAGTTCCACTTTGTGCTCTCTGTAAGATTTGAGCAAGAGTCTGTCTGTCTTAGCCCTGAGCAGAGTCTGTATGCAATCTCAGTCAAACTGTTTGGAACCATGTTGTTTATGAAGAAGCTTATTTTAATTCAGTAAAGCTTTTATTCTTTAAAACTCTGCATTATTAATTTACGCTGCGTGTCATCTTCCCAGTCAAAGGACCCATTTTCTTTTTTTTTTTTATTTTTTATTTTAATGCTTTTATTAAATCCAACTCATTATACATTTTATCCATTTTACAACAAATCATACCCCTTTTCGACTTCCTTCAACGTTGCTGACATTCTTTCATAGTTATTCTTTTGATACACATTCCATTCTTCCATATTGCCATTTACACCTCCTTTCCTCCTATATTTTTAGTAAACAATATTCATTAGTTCTTTACAAAGCCTCTTTAAACCCCGCCAGCGTTGTATTTACACCATAATTATTTTCCAGATAACACGTAAATTTCTCCCAGTCCTTTATAAATTTTTGATCTTTTTTATATCTAATCTTCCCTGTTAATCTATCCAATTCTGCATACTCTATTAATTTTGCTCTCCATTCCTCTACCTTTGGAATTTCCTCCTGCTTCCACCTCTGAGCCAATACCATTCTGGCAGCTGTTGCAGCATACTGGAAAAGTTTATGATCTTTCCTTCTGATGTCCTTCCCTACAATACCTAATAAGAAAGCCTCTGGTCTCTTCACAAAGGTATACCTCAATATCTTTTTCATCTCGTTATAGATCTCTTCCCAGAAGCTTTTAACTTTCTTACACTCCCACCACTGGTGGAAGAATGTGCCTTCTTTAAGTTTACATTTCCAGCATTTGTTATCTACTCTGTACATCTTTGCCAGTCTCACAGGAGATAAATACCATCTGTAGAGCATTTTCATCATGTTTTCTTTCAATGTCATACAGGCAGTAAATTTTATATTCTCTTTCCACAGCCTTTCCCAATCCTCCAGTTGAATATTGTATCCCAAATCCTTTGCCCATTGCACCATCACCGACTTCACCTCCTCATCCTTCGTATACCATTCTAACATTATTTTATACATTTTTGATAGATTTTTAAATTCACTATTTATTATCTCTTTTTGAAAGATTGATTCTTTTTCTACATACCCCCTTTCCTTCAGCTCTTTTTTAAACATTTCGTTAATTTGGAAGTAATGTAGCCAGTCATATGTTAACGTTTTGACTTGGTCATACGGCTTCATTTTCCACTTCCCTCCTTCATTGATGACCATTCCTCCATATGTTCCCCACTTTCCTCTCATGTTGATTTTCTTAACACACATTATTTCTAACGGGGATAGCCAATGTGGGACTTTTGGTTCTAGTATGTTTTTATATCTATCCCAAACTTCTATTAATGCTCCTCTAAAGATATGGTCCCCAAATCCCTTATGTTGCCTCTTTTTATCACACCATAGGTATGCGTGCCACCCGAATTTGTTATTAAACCCTTCCAAGTCTAGTAGTTCTTTATCTTCCAATTTTACCCAATCTTTCAGCCAACATAGGCATGCTGCCTCGTAATACAATCTCATGTCTGGAAGACCGAAGCCTCCTCTCTCCTTTGTGTCTGTCAATAACTTAAATTTAATTCTGGGCTTCTTTCCTTCCCAGACATATCTTGATATCACCTTTTGCCATTCCCCAAAAGATTTTGTACCCTTTAATATGGGTAAAGTTTGGAATAAAAATAACAACTTAGGTAGCACCATCATTTTTACCATTGATATTCTTCCCCATAGTGTTAGTTTCAGTCTATTCCAGACCTCCAAATCTTTCTTTATTTCTTTCCACATAGGAATGTAGTTATATTGGTATAAATCTATATTCTTATCTGAGAGCCAAATTCCCAAATACTTAATCTTTTTAACTACCTCAATTTCCGTTTGTTGCTTTAGTATTTCAATTTTATCTTGGTCCATATTTTTCACTATCATTTTAGTCTTCGTCTTATTCAATCTGAATCCTGATAATTTCCCAAATTGTTCCATCTCTTCCAAAATTTCTTTTGTACTTTCTGTCGGTTCTTCCAAAGTCACCACCACATCATCCGCAAAGGCCTTTACTTTGTATTCATTAATACCTAATGTCACCCCTTTAATTTGCTTATTTTGTCTTATGGCATTTAATAGAACTTCCAGGACCACTATAAACAACAATGGCGAAAGCGGACAACCCTGCCTTGTTCCTTTGGATATTTTTATATCTTCAGTGATGATGTTATTTATAATTAACCTTGCCTTCTGTTCTGTGTATATTGCTTCAATACCATTAAAGAATTCTTGACCCACCTCCATAACCTCCAAATTTCTCAACATAAATTCCCAGATCACATTATCGAAGGCTTTCTCCGCGTCTATGAATATTAAACTTGCTGGTTTGTCATACCTATCGGACAGGTACTCTATAACATTGACTATATTTCTTATATTATTCCTTAATTGCCTGCCCGGTAGGAAGCCTTGTTGGTCTTTATGTATAATTTTCACTAATATCTTTTTTAATCTCTTTGCTAAGATTCCTGTAAAGATTTTATAGTCTGTATTTAAAAGCGATATAGGTCTGTAGTTCTTAATTTGGGTCAAATCCGAATCCTGTTTTGGTATTATTGTGATAAATGCCTCTTTCCATGTCCCTGGGATATCCTTTTCTTTTAAGATATTGTTCATAACTTTAATTAACGGGGTCGTCAACGTATCTTTCATTTCTTTATAGTAACTTGAGGTGAACCCATCCGGGCCCGGTGCTTTCCCTCTTTTTAGTTCTTTTATGATTTCTTCTACTTCTTCTTTGCAAATTGGTGCATTCAACTGTTCTTTTTGATCTGTTGGGATCTTCTTCACCATCTTCTCTTTCAAATACCTTTCTATTTTCTTCTTGTTGTTCCTTTCTTTATTCCTATATAATTGTTTATAAAAGTCGACGAATCCTTTCCTAATTCCTTTCGGATCTGTTATTTCTTCTCCATTCACTTCAATTTTGCTGATTGTGTTTTGTTCTTTTCTCCTCTTAACTTGCCAAGCAAGCCATTTCCCTGATTTATTAGCAAACTCGAAATTTTTTTGTCTTAACCTTTTAATGTTCCACTCGACCTCTTTATTTATTAGCATCGCAAACTGGGTTTGGAGAATCTTTATTTCCTGTATTATCTTCTCGTTATTGGGTTTTTTGATCAGTTTTTGTTCCTTACTCATGATCTGTTCCAAAATCTCCTTTGTCTTTTTTTCTTTGTTATTTCTTTTCCATGCATTCTGTTGGATACAAAGGCCCCTCATCACCGCCTTACTTGCATCCCATACCACACTCATTTTTGTCCCCTTATCCATATTGTCTCTAAAGTAATTAGATAAGTTTTTTTGTGCTTTTTCTACAAATTTTTGATCGTCCCATATGTTGTCATTCAACCTCCACCTGAAGGTTCGCTCTTCAAAGCCTTTTAACTCCATTTCTATTGGGTTGTGGTCTGAGATCACCTTAGCCTGTATTTCTATTTTTTGAATTCTAGGAGTTAACTCCTTTGATACCCATATTTGATCTATTCTTGACATTGTTTGATTTGGTTCTGAGTGGTATGTGAATTGCTTCTCCAAGGGATGTCTGAGCCTCCAAATATCTACTAAGTTACAGTTCTTCGTCATTTCAAAGAACGTTTTAGGCAGTTTTCCTTCCTTATTTTTCGTTTTCCTCAGTCTATCCATCTCTAATGAAACCACCCCGTTCATATCCCCCATTATTATAATTTTTTGGTCCATATATTCAAGTAATTTCTCCTCCATCAATCTAAAGAATTCCCTCTTATTCCCATTTGGTGAGTAGATCCCAACAATTATCAACTTTTCACCTTGCCACTTAATTTGAACCATTATAATTCTACCTTCTTCATCCTTAAATAATTGGTGAGATTCAATTTTATTTTTAATGTAAAGTACAACACCTCTTTTTTTCTCTTTATCCGAGGATACAAATTCATTTCCCAACCTTTTATTTATTAAAATTTTCCTATGTTTTTTAATCACGTGGGTTTCTTGTAGACATATAATATCTAAATTTTTCTTTTTTAACATATGTTCAATCCTATTCCGTTTTCTCTTATCGTTCATCCCATTCACATTCCAGTTCCATAGTCTTAACGCCATTTTTCTTGTCACTATTTGGCTTTGAGTTTACCTTATAGTCTTTCTATCTCTTCTCTTCCCTCGTCTTCTTCCTCTTCTTCTGATTCTCTCTCTACCTGTTCCTCTTCTTCTCTTGATTCAAATTCCTCCCTTAAATTTAGTCCTCCTACTGCCCCTTCAACCTCTTCCTCCTCTACTTGAAGCTCTTTATATCTCCTTGTGAATTTCCCTATCTCTTCCGGACTACTCAATCTTCTTTTGACCCCTTTATAGAAAAACGAGACTCCTTCTGGGAACTCCCATCTGAAGTCGATCTTATTTTTCTTAAGCAGTTGCACCAATGGTTTATAAGTCTCTCTTCGTTTCAGCAGTCTTATTGGAATATCTTTAAATATGATTATATAGTTCCCATCAATATATAATCTTTTCACTCTGTTTCTTTGTAAAATCTGATTTCTCATCTCTCTATCTTTGAATGTTATTAGGCAGTCACCAGGGAATTTTTTTGCTTTACTTGATCTTATTTTCATTCTAAATGCATTTTGTACTGTTCTCCCCACTTCTTCCTCCGATAACCCCATCCACTGTGCAATCTCTTTTATCAATCTTTCTTTTATATTTTCATTTTGTACTTCCGGTATTTGCCTCAATCTCAAATTCACTTCTCTCTGTTTTAGTTCATTCATTGCGATAGAGTCCTTTATTTCTTCCTGTACTTTGTTTAAGTCTACAATCTCGTTTTTCGTCTTCTCTTCTTCCCGTTTCATCTCTTTTATTTCTTGTTTTGTTTTTTTAAGACCTTCATCCACTCTCTTAGAAACCTCTTTAATTTGTCCCTTTAGTTCACTAACTGTCTCCTCAATCTTTTTATCCATTTTCTCAATTTTATTATCAACCTGTTCTAATTTTGTCTCCAGATTTTTTTCACTCTGTTTGATTTCTGCAAACATCTTCAATATTTCTGTTTTGAACTCTGCTTCCTGTTTTGAAGCTCTTCTATCTGTTGGGGTCCCCCCCTCCATCCCCTTTTTTTGTGTATGCGACATTCCCCCAAATATCAAATATCGGATATAAAAAAAAAAACAAAAAACAAAAACAAATTAAGTTATACAATTTCTAAACAATTCCTAAATATTTGCAATTACAATTGTTATTATCTTTGAATGCTATTTGGGATATCCGTTGCAGGTTAACAATACACCACAGAGAGGTAAGTTATAAATTACAGATGATTTAACATTTTACCCTCAGAGTCACATGAAAAGTTTTGTTACGTCTCCACTGGAATTTAAAAGAGTATTAGTTGTTGATCTGTAATCTTCCTGCCCCCATTCGGGCTAATCCAATCCGTAATCTTCTTGCCCCCGTTCGGGCTAATCCAATCAGATCTTTGAATAGTCTATTTTTGGTTTAAGGGTCCAAGAGCACTCCAAAGGAGGCACAAAATAATATCCCTTTAGTTTGATAGTCCAAAGATAATTCAAAGATACTCCAGAGGATGAAAGATGAACGATGAAAATAAAAGAGGCAAGTTCCCAACTTTTCAGAAGATAAAAGTAAAACAGGCAGATCCCCAGCTTCAAAAAGTAAAGATATTGGGTATAAAGTCAAGTTATGATTCCAGATGTATTCAAATTTCGCCTCCAAATTTCAAAGTATCTTTAATTCCCCTTAGGAATAAATTTGGCCCTTAAAGTAGGTCTCTATACTCAATAATTCCAGAAGGATTTTCCTTTAGATGCTAGAGAAGTCTTAAAGACAATCTTCTTCAATTTCGCAGTCTTAAATTGCTTCCACACAGATTTCCTGCTTTAGTACTTTAAATAGTGATGTTTAGTTTAGACCCCTAGAGGGAGCCTAATTCTATCAGGTCGTGGAGAGAGTTCTTGAAGAAACAGGAAGATAAAGCCCTAAAATGGCTCCTTTTACTCCGGCAATTCTCTTTAGAGTTCAATTTTCAATTTTCACCAATTTACAATCCCAGACCAATATAAAAATAGATACCAATAGTCATTTAGCTGATCACCCAGGGCCCGCCTTCTTTTTTTCTTCTTTATCAAAGGGAAAAACGTAAAGCAAATATCTTAGAAAATCTTTTAGTTATAACATTAGAGCCCTCCTAAATATGGCGTCTGAGGTTTTTTTAGTATGGTAGTCACTCACAGATTTTCTTAACGTCTCACAGAGTTCACAGGGATATATTCATACAGCTCTCTTTATCTTTCCTATGCTCGCCCACACTGGGGCCCCACTTCAATCACAGAGGTTTCTGCTCCCCTTTCTTCTTTGAAGAGAGTTATTTCTCCATGCCAAAGTCCACAAAGTTAATTTGTTGCAGGGGAGACAAAAAACAGTAACCGCTAGCGGCAACTTACTTTCATTTTCGGCTTTGCATACAGCCTGTGTCTTTTAACGAAGACAGACGTCCGCTGAACTCGAGCTCTTCTCTTTTTAATTCGGAGACTTCCTTGTTCTTACCGCTCCTTAACTCCAGCTATTTTAAAGATTTTTGTGTCCGAATTTCTTTGTCTTGAGAGCGGAGCGCTATCCCCCCCAGGCTCGGGGCTTTGCTTATTAGCCGTTGCAATGGTCTCCCGATCGCCACTGCTCGTTCCGCCGCACTCTTCACCTCTTTTTACGGAGGCTACCTGGCGGCCGAAACAGCAGTTTTCAGGCTCCGCCGGGAACCTGAACCCCTAGACACCCTCCAGAGGTAAAACCAGAGGTTTTGCGCCCCAAAAACCTCCTTTTTTCCGGCCAAAAAGCTAGGGCTCTCCCATCAGAAAAAGCCCTTGCCTGTAGCGGGTTCCGCGCTCCACCGGACCCATTTTCATGATAGACAGTGCCTGGGGCTGGAGGCTCTACACACTGGGTGTGCCTGTGGAGGCCAAAGACTGCCAGTATTAGCACAGGTGAGGTGTGTGACCTCCCCAAATTTACAGACTGTATGTGAATGAGATTTTGTGGGTGGGATTATAGTTTACGGCAACCCTGTGATTTTCTCCACCCATAAGATTTTGTGAGCTGATATAGCAGTACGAATTCCAAAATAACTTTAGTCCCTCATAAAAAGATAAGACACGACACAGTCTTCTATAAAAGTATAGAAAGAGTTTACTCACACATTCTGTTCACAAATGGATCCCAGAAGGCGGTGACCCACAGGCTGCACACCTGGTCCTTCAGGGGCACAGTTACCCCATCAGGACCAGGAATCCCACCACCCTCCCCCAGGGACAGTATTTCTGACTTGTCAGGATTCAACCTCAATGTGTTAGCCACCATCCATCCTCCAACCACCTCCAAGCAGTCACACATGGCATTCACCATCTTCACTAGTTCCAATTTAAAAGAGAGGAAGAGCTGGGCATCATCCACATACTGGTGAACACCCAGCCCAAACCCCCTGATGATCTCTCCCAGCGGCTTCATATAGATAGTAAAAAGCATAGGGGAGAGGAAGGAGCCTTGAGGCACCCCACAAGTCAGCATCCAGGGGTCTGAACACTCACCCTCCAACACCACTTTCTGGACATGGCCCAGGAGGAAGGAGGGGAACCACTGCATCCAGAAGGACACCATGGCCAAAGGTCTCCAAAGCCGCTGAGAGATCCAGCAGAACCAGGAAAGAGCTTCCCCCTCAGCCTCTGGCCCGTTGGAGATCATCAACCAGCACAACCAGGGCAATTTCAGTCCCATGATGAGGCCTGAATCCCCATTGGAAAGATCATGGTGGCAGGAGCTTTCCTGGTCCTGCACCCCCAAAAGCTCCAGCCACAAGACTTTCATTAGCTTTGAAGGGGCCACATGATACATTGTGGTCTTTTCTTCGAAAAACAAATATTTTGAATACTTTTACAGTGCCATATGATGTAAATATGGGATCCGGGTGGCGCTGTGGGTTAAACCACAGAGCGTAGGACTTGCCAATCAGAAGGTTGGCGGTTAGAATCCCCGTGATGCGGTGAGCTCCCATTGCTCGGTCCCTGCTCCTGCCAACCTAGCAGTTCGAAAGCACGTCAAAGTGCAGGTAGATAAATAGGTACCACTCCGGCGGGAAGGTAAACGGCGTTTCCATGCGCTGCTCTGGTTCGCCAGAAGCGGCTCAGTCATGCTGGCCACATGACCCGGAAGCTGTATGCCGCTGGCTCCCTAATAGTCAGGGGTCTCTTTACCTTTACCTTTATGATGTAAATTTTGTTTCTGTTTCCCTTGTTCCACATCGGAGAGACTTTGATACACAGCTCTGAGCCCATCTCCCCACTTGAAACTGCAGTGTTTGTAGCACTGCCAGCCTGGGCAGTGGGTTTGGGGGTCCTGGGCTGCCTAGACAACCAGACCCCCTTCTCAGCCTGGCTGATATGGTCCCAAGGAAAGCAGAGCAGTATGTTTGGCACCAGCTTGGCTGCAGGAGTTGAATGAAGAAGGTGTGCAGGACACCATCCAACCGTCTTAGAGACTCCACTCTGGATTTGTGTGGGTTTCCCTCCATAGCCTTTTCTTCTCCTGAACATAACTCACGAAGCAGTGAAGGTTTAGCACCAGAGTTTTCCTTCTCGATGGGCTCCCTTCCCCGGTTGACGATCCCATCGGCCCTTCATTTTCCTCTTTAGCACGGGCAGAATCTGCCTTCTTGACTGTGGGATTCACTGTTCTTCTCATCCTCTCCATCCACCAGGACTTGACTTCAGGTGCAGCAGAATTCCCCAGCCCCCCAAGGATTTGAGACCCATCAGCTTTCCTCACCTGGTTTTGCCAGCCGGTTGAAGCCATTCCTGGGATTGTGGCCCCTGATTCATCCTGACAGCTTCTGGAAGGCACAGGTGAGAGCTGAGTGCAGGGTGGGGACCACCAAAGGTACTACCTCTCCCATGGCACCTCATGACATCATATAATAGCTATATTTGAGACAGAAGCGGAATGAATTCATGTCTCTAGAAATAACACAACTTCAGGCCATCAATAATTCAACACTACATATTCAAGGTTGAAGTTTTCACTAGTACAGTTATCCATTTGCCTTTAATATGCAGCTTTTTCAGTGTCACTTTAGGATGGGCTCGAGATCAGACAGCCCATCATTATTATAATCAGAAAAGTGAGCAATGTGAGCAAAATAAGAAGGAACAACACTTTGCACCTCCTCACAAACTGCTGCTGCAAGCTACCAAAATCTGCCTAACGGTTTGCCCCTTTAGAGGCAAGGTGATAAACTGGCATTATAAGAGTGATATAAGGAGATATCTAGCGGAGCTTCTGAGGGTAATCCCTAGCTCTATTGACCTGAAGTATACTGATCATATTAGCAGCAGACCTCAGAGGCAGAGAGTGCTGCTCTCCTTTAAAACCAAAAAGCTCCCTGCACTTATTATGTCCTCAAGAAACCTTCTAATTAACTATGGAATCTTTGCTACAAGAGTCTTTACCAATACCAAGATCTGCCCCCTCTTACCAAACTGCTTGTTCAAAAAGAAAGCAGATAAGTCTGAGGGTCCGCCAATTGCCACGACCCCAACTCCCCTGGCCGCAGATCTAATCAGCTGGATTGACGCCCCCCCTGCCTCCACTGACAAAGGCTATACATCTGGAGAATTCTACGGAGCGTGAGTTACTTCTATCCTTCTCCCAACTGCCAAAATGGGAGCGAACAGAGATAACGGACAGATTGGACGAGTTGCTACTCTGTCTCCATAACTCAGAAGAGCATGCTCATGTAAATAAGATGAATTCCTCACCAATTGTAGATCAGTCTACACAAGCCCAAGTGGTACCTGTTTTAACGACCTCTGATCTGCAACCTGGCTGTACACGGCCTCGGGATGTCAAGCCCGGGCAGGATACAGTGGAAGATTCGACAACCCTCTGGTCAAACTCGGAAGCTGTGGCAAGACTGAATGCTCTTTTGGAGGCAAACCGAAAAGGATGCCTTCCACCTGCCTTACACTGCATGTTCCCCACAGCAACCGCAGATCCAAAAGGCCCACCCCCCTCAATCTTAGAGCATACTTTAAATGTAGAGTCTATGGACCTGTCGTTAAGTGATACTCCCGTGCTCCAGAATCCATCCCTGCAGCTACCAATAATTAAGCCTCATTCCATGGCTGCTGCTGCGGTAAGTGGTGCTCGGAAATTGCCTGGTAAGCAAGCTACAATTACTTCCTTCTTCCAGCCTATTGCCCCCCTTCGCCGCATGCATTCCCAGGTGGATTCTGCTGTGCTGGTTCCGCAAGGCCCAGCATGACTCGAAGGGGTGACCAGGAGATTACTTACTTTCTTATCCTGGAATGTAGCTGGCATTAAACCTAAGCTGGTGGATCCATCCTTTGTCGCCTACATAAAAGGCAGTCGTATTCTTTTGCTGCAAGAGACCTGGGCTTGTGAGGGCTTCTCCCTATCAGGGTATAAGGGCTTCTACCTGAATGCACAACAGAATTCACTATCACCTGGCAGACCACAAGGTGGGTTGGCTATCTTAGTTTCTTTGGCCTTAAATCTGCAGGTGGAACAAATCGACATCCAGTCGTCATCCATGCTGGGTGTAAAGCTACAAACAGCGGAGGAAGTGTTCGTGGTGATTAATGTTTATTTGCACCCAATCTATAAGAAAAACCTGGTGGACCAAAGATGGAGGGGAATTCAACTGACTCTTGAAACTCTCCTAGAGAAATATCCTGAAGCCACCTTCCTAGTTGCAGGAGATTTCAACGGCTGATTGTCTCACTCTGATAAATCATTATTTGCTAAATATAATAAATATCCCTCACTACCCATTTTAACCTCAGACCTTTTACCCAGGAACTTTAAAGACAGTGTTGCTACATACGCAGGTTTTAAATGTAGACAAACTTTGATGGCTCTTAATTTTCACCTTCTAAACGGAGCTCTCAGTTCTGATTACCCTGCCGAATTTACTTTCTGGTCAGGCTCCCGAGCCTCTACCATAGACTTTATTTGGACATCAGTAGACCTAATTCCCAAAATTTCCAACTTTAGGGTGGTAACGAGGCTGGGAAGTGACCATTTTCCATTAGAACTCTCTCTGACCCTGGATGGAGAATTGGCTACCTATTCCTGTGTGCCTATTACAAATAACCAGCTTCAGATGAGGCCCACTGCCTTAAAATGGACCGACAATATGGCTCAACGGATAAATGAACTCCTTTGGTCTGACCAACTGCAAGAGACAAGGGACTCCCTTAGCCAGGCAGTTGAGCCACTGCCATTATATGACAATTTAGTAGAACTGCTAAAACCTTCGTGGCTAAGACCCCGGTGATGAATAGTAACCATTTCTCTCATAAAAAGTGGTTTGATGAGGAATGTAGGCACTTCAAGAACAACCTATATAATGAATTCTTGGCATATAGGGCATCAAATGACCCCGCACCTAGCAGTCACCTTATGAACCTCAAGAGAAGGTATAAAGCACTATTAAAGGAAAAGAAGCTTGCGGCAGAAAGAAATGATTGGAAGAACCTTCTAAAAGCTGCAGAAAATAGAAATCCCTCCTCCTTTTGCCACCAAATTTCTCCATACCTGGGTAGACCGTTGTCAAGGATAGAACCCCAAATTCCAGCTGACACCTGGGAAAGCTTCTTCTCCGATTTATATGCAGCTCACGCTGCCAGCGGAGGAAGGCTAGATTTGGCCCCCTTGCCAGAGTGGGATCCCGTTACCTGCTCTGAAGTGGAAACACTTATAGGCCAATTTGAGGCGGGCAAGGCACCCGGAGACGATCTTATTTCCATAGATGTTATTAAAGCCAATAAGGATTGGTGGTGTCCACCCCTAGCAGCTCTTTTTACTTATAAAAACAAAACAGCACAATTTCCTCCAAGCTGGAACTCTGCACTGATTGTGTTAAATCACAAGAAAGGGCCTATTAAAGATCTATTAAAGTTAACAAATTAACGACCTGGATGGAAAGCAACAATATCATTGCAGAGGAACAGGCGGGTTTCCGCCCCGGAAGATCAACAACAGACCAAATCTTAATCCTAAATCACTTGGCCACCAAGTACAGTGGTGCCTCGCAAGACGAAATTAATTCGTTCCGCAAGTTTTTTCTTCTTGCGAGTTTTTCGTCTTGCGATGCACGGTTTCCCATAGGAATGCATTGAAAATCAATTAATGCGTTCCTAGGGAAACCGCTTGCCAGGCTGGCGGTGCGGAGAAGGGCTTTTCTCCCCACCGCAAGCCTTCAGGACAGGTACGGGAACAGAGGGGAAGGCGCGCAGCGCTTCTCCTCTGTTCCCGGGGCTTGCGGTGGGAGGAGGGTTTTTCCTCCCCACCGCCAACATTCAGAACAGCATTCTGAATGTTGGCGGTGGGAAGGAAAACCCTCCTCTCACCGCAAGTCTTCAGGACAGCCATCCGAAGGCTGGCGCGGGGAGAAGGTCCCCTCCTCCGAAGGCTGCCGGTGGGGCGGAGAGACCTCCTCCCGCCGCCAGCCTTTGTAGCAGCCTTCCGAAGGCTGGCGGCGGGAGGAGGTCTCTCCACCCCACCACCAGCCTTCGGAGGAGGTCCGAGGACAGTGGGGAAGACGTGCTGCGCTTCCCCGCTGTCCCAGAGATTTCCCTATGGGCTTTCGCCTTGCGAAGGAAGCCCATAGGGAAATTCATTTTGCGAAGCGCCTCCAAAACGGAAAACCCTTTCGTCTAGCGGGTTTTCCGTCTTGCGAGGCGTTCGTCTTGCGAGGTACCACTGTACGCTGGCAATGTCCTAAAAGCCCTCCACGTCGACTTTATAGACTTTAAGCAGGCCTTTGATCTAATTCCCAGGAACCAGCTATGGACAAAATTGGCTGCGACATCTATCGACCGCCGCCTTCTCCTGCTGATTATTAATTTGCATACAAATACCCTCCTGAGGATTAGGCTAGATAGTAAGGGGCTAGTCTCCAATCCGGTTGCCACCACTAGGGGGGTAAGACAGGGCTGTTTGCTTGCCCCTGCTCTGTTTAATTTCTATATTAATTCGCTAGTGGTGCATATGGCAAATGCTGATTTCCATCCACCAAAACTGGCAGGGCGAGCCTTGAATGTCCTACTGTATGCGGACGATGCCGCCCTATTAGCTACCTCCCCCATCGGGTTAAGGAGGATGCTTCGAGCTCTTCATGAATATGAGATCCAACACGAGCTCCAACTAAATTATGCCAAGACCAAAATAATGGTCTTTGCTGCTCGACTGAAACCTAATTTATGGTCAATTAATGGTATTCCTTTAGAGCAGGTCGGTTGCTTCAAATACCTGGGTCAGGTTGTAAGATCAAATAGGTCCTTCTTGGCGCACAGAGAATACATAGCCTCGAACGCATCCAAAGCAGCCTTGGTGATTAGAACCCTGTACTCCAAGAAACAGGCACAAACTGTCAAAGTTGCCTTACGACTCTTTAAAATGAAAGTCCTCCCTCTTCTGCTGGTGGGCATTGCCTTGGGCTCACGTAGGGATTTTGAAAAATTGGAATCTATCCAAACCCAATTCCTCAGGGCCATACAGTGGTGCCTCGCAAGACGAAATTACTTCGTTCCGCAAGTCTCTTCGTCTTGCGGTTTTTTCGTCTTGCGATGCACGGTTTCCCATAGGAATGCATTGAAAATCAATTAATGCGTTCCTAGGGAAACCGCCTTCAGACCAGGTCCGGGGACAGTCTGTCCCCCGACCTCTTCTGAAGGCTGGGGAGGGGGGGACAAGGGCTTTTCTTCCCACTGCCAGCCTTCAGAAGGCTGTTCTGAAGGCTGGCGGTGGGAAGAAAAGCCCTTCTTCCCACCTCCTGCCCCGCAAGCTCCGGGGACAGGAGGGCTTTGCTGCCGACCGCCAGCATTTTAAAAGCCCCTGCTGTCCCGGGGCGATTTTAAAATGCTGGCGGGCGGGAGCAAAGTCTCCGCTGCCCCGAGGAGATTTTAAAATGCTGGGGGTCGGCAGCGAACGCTTCGCTCCCGCCTGCCAGCATTTTAAGATCGCCCGGGGCAGCGGAGAAGTCTCCGCTGTCCCGGGAAGGCAGGTGGGGGGAGCAAAGACTTTTGCCCCCGCCTGCCTTCAGAAGAGGTCCAGGACCTCGTTCCGATGCCCGGCGGCGGGGTGAGAGGTTCCCGCCCCCCCGCCCCGCTTCGGAGCAGCGTTCCGAAGCGGGGCGGCTGGGGCAGGTGTTCCTGCCCCCCCGCCCCGCTTCGGAGCAGCGTTCCGAAGCGGGGCGGCTGGGGCAGGTGTTCTCGCCCCCCCGCCCCGCTTCGGGGCAGCGTTCCGAAGCGGGGCGGCTGGGGCAGGTGTTCCCGCCCCCCGCCCCGCTTCGGGGCAGCGTTCCGAAGCGGGGTGGCTGGGGCAGGTGTTCCCGCCCCCCCGCCCCGCTTCGGGGCAGCGTTCCGAAGCGGGGCGGCTGGGGCAGGTGTTCCCGCCCCCCCGCCCCGCTTCGGGGCAGCGTTCCGAAGCGGGGCGGCTGGGGCAGGTTTGGCCCCCTTGATTCTGAGGGATAACTTTAAATCTCCATGGGAAGGGGAGATAGTGGAGGAAGTGCAGAAGTGCGGGTTGTCCTCCCTTTATATAGAGTCCATGACGTATAGCCACGCAAAGGCGGTGATCGCTCAAAGATTAAGGGATATTGCCAGACAGGAGGACATAGCCCGTGTGAAACCTGGGTTGTTTCTGGGAGAGCAGTTGTATCGGGCTGCTCCAGCTCGCTACCTGGTGGATATCCACTACGTAGAATACCGCAGACTATTTACTGTGGCTAGGCTGAATGTTCTTGACTCGGCGGTTCTGAAGGGAAGATATGGAGGAGTCCCATATGACCAGAGATTATGCCACTGTGCATTGGGTGAGGTAGAATCCACAGAGCACATTTTACTGAGCTGTCCCTTCTACAATGATTTAAGACAGTATCTTATAACTCCATACTTACCCCAGCTCAGTTCCCGACAAAGAGGAAAGCAGACAGCATATCTGCTAAATAAGTCTTCTGGGAAAACAACTTTGTCAGTGGCTAAATTTCTTTTCCTGGCACTCAAGCGTCGGAAACGTTTAACTGAAAGCCTTGATGTGGGTTATCTGTGAGAGGTCTAGTACTGTGGCCCTACCTTATTTATGTACCCCTATGATGTTATAGTTTATAATTATTGTGTAATGTTTTATTTCTGACTATCGGTGGAATAAAGGAAATTGATTGATAATTCAACACTACATATTCAAGTTTGAAGTTTTCACTAGTACAGTTAAGCATTTGCCTTTAATATGCAGCTTTTTCAGTGTCACTTTAGGATTGGCTCGAGATCAGGCAGCCCATCATTATTATAAGGAACAGTGGGGGTCTGGGATTCCGATGTGCCAGCTGCTTTTCTTCTGCTTCTCCTGCTCTCGCCATGCAATGTGAGGCATGTAGATGGAGGTCCATCTCCAAGAACAGGAGTTTCCCTGAGCACCCATTCAGCTGACCCCAAGCACCAAGCCTTGTCACTAGTTCTCTGACTGACCCAGACCACAGTCCCTGGAGAAGATGTAGACCTGGGCCTCCCAAAATGGTCCACATGGACCTCTTGTGGCCAATGAGACTGTGCAGGTGATTCATAAAGATCTAGAGGTGGATGCAGGATTATGATGCAGAGGATGGGGAATGTCCAAAGGAACGATGGACCAGAGAAAGAGAGGGCCTGTTCATGGACAGAGAGCAGCTGCCTTTCCTGTGAGGAAACAATTGTTTTGAAAAGGCTGTATTTCAAGATCATGCTGTGCTATTAACAATGGTTGAGGATTATGAAAGGTGGTGATGCATTACTATCATTTGATGACATTGCTTTTTCATTTCCAAAAATTTGGGAACATGGGTAGGAGGCGGGGGAATGTAGGAGATGTTGATATAAGAGAAGGGACTAATGGTGCTTGATGTGCTCTCTTTCCCTTTGTTCTCTTCCTTGAAACCCAAACAGGATTTCCTTTCCTCCCACTCTGAAGAAGGTGATGGAGAAGACATTCAGAATTCCAAGGAATGGGGCACCTTTCGTTTCATGAGGAATAGAAATTAAAATGTGTGAAATGTGGGATATGCTTCATTGAATGAAGACACATAGCTCACATCAATGACTCCGAGAGGAGAAAACATTAAAAAGCATGGAGTGTGGGAAAGGTTTCGCTGATAGTCGAAAACTTAGAACACATCAGCAGGTTTAACTTGGACAAGAAAGGATTACAGTGCAGGGAGTGTGGAAGAACTTCAGTCAGAGAGGATTCCTCAATATACATAAGCGGACTCACACAGGGGAAAAACCATTTAAATGCATGGAGTGCGGGAAGAGCTTCCGTCAGAGTTGCCACTTAAGTTCACATCTACGGATTCACACGGGTGAAAAACTTTTTAAATGCATGGAGTGTGGGAAGAGCTTCAGACAGAATGGAGAACTTAAATTACACCAGCGAAGTCACACTGGTGAAAAACCATATAAATGTATGGAGTGTGGAAAGAGCTTCAGTCAGATTGGAAACCGCAATAAGCATCAACGGACGCATACAGGAGAGAAACCTTTTAAATGTAGGGAGTGCGGAAAGAGCTTTAGTGATAGTGGAAACCTTAGAATACATCAACGGACTCACACAGGGGAGAAACCATATAAATGTATGGAGTGTGAAAAGAGCTTCAGTTGGAGTGAAAGCCTTAGAATACATCAACGGACTCACACAGGGGAGAAACCATATAAATGTATGGAGTGTGAAAAGAGCTTTAGTGATAGTGGGAGCCTTAGAATACATCAACGGACTCACACAGGGGAGAAACCATATAAATGTATGGAGTGTGAAAAGAGCTTTAGTGATAGTGGGAGCCTTAGAATACATCAACGGACTCACACAGGGGAGAAACCATATAAATGTATAGAGTGCGGAAAGAGCTTTAGTGATAGTGGAGACCTTAGAATACATCAACGGACTCACACAGGGGAGAAACCATATAAATGTATGGAGTGTGAAAAGAGCTTTAGTGATAGTGGGAGCCTTAGAATACATCAACGGACTCACACAGGGGAGAAACCATATAAATGTATAGAGTGCGGAAAGAGCTTTAGTGATAGTGGAGACCTTAGAAAACATCAACGGATTCACACAGGGGAGAAACCATATAAATGTATAGAGTGTGGAAAGAGCTTCAGTGATAGTGGAGGCCTTAGAAAACATCAACGGATTCACACAGGGGAGAAACCATATAAATGTATAGAGTGCGGAAAGAGCTTCAGACTGAGTGGAGACCTTAGAAAACATCAACGGATTCACACAGGGGAGAAACCATTTCAATGTATGGAGTGTGGAAAGAGCTTCAGTCGGAGTGGACAGTTAAGGTCACACCTACGGATTCACACGGGTGAAAAACCTTTTAAATGCATGGAGTGTGGGAAGAGCTTCAGGCAGAATGCAGAACTTAAATTACACCAGCGAAGTCACACTGGTGAAAAACCATATAAATGTATGGAGTGTGGAAAGAGCTTCATTCATAGTGGGCAGTGCAAAATGCATCAACGGACTCACACAGGGGAGAAACCATTTCAATGTATGGAGTGTGGAAAGAGCTTCAGTCGGAGTGAACACCTCAATAAACATCACCAGACTCACACAGGGGAGAAACCATATAAATGCATGGAGTGTGGAAAGAGCTTCAGTCGGAGTGAACACCTCAATAAACATCACCAGACTCACACAGGGGAGAAACCATATAAATGTATGGAGTGTGGAAAGAGCTTCATTCAGATTGGAAACCTTAGAAAACATCAACGGACTCATAAAGGGTGAAACCATTTAAATGCATTGAGTGCGGAAATAGCTTCAGTCGAAATGGAAACCTTAAAACACATCAACGGATTCACACAGGGGAGAAACCTTTTAAATGTAGGGAGTGCGGAAAGAGCTTCAGTCGAAATGGAAACCTTAAAACACATCAACGGACACACATAGGGGAGAAACCATAAGAATGCATTGAATGCGGAAAGAGCTTCAGTTTCTTTTTTTATATATAATATTTATTAGGATTTTTTGAAATATTACAGTAAAAATGAAAAAGAAAAAGAAAAATACAAAATAAAAACAGTTAAAAACACACCTATTTTCTATTACTTATTTTCCTTTAGCTTATTTCCCGGACCTCCTCATACCTCCCTTTTTTGTATTCCGCTTCAATTCATTGGTTCAGCAAATCCTTACCATTAGATTTTAACCCATTTATAACCCTTTTTTCATATTCTCTTAAAGCATTACAGCTGGGAACCCTTAATTGCTATCCAACATCATTCTATCATTCATTAATTTTACAATATTTCTGTAGATAGTCTTTAAATTTCTTTCAATCTTCTTCCACCGACTCTTCTCCCTGGTTTCGGATTCTGCTAGTCATTTCTGCCAGTTCCATATAGTCCATCACCTTCATCTGCCATTCTTCCAAAGTGGGTAGTTCTTGTGTCTTCCAATACTTTGCAATGAGTATTCTTGCTGCTGTTGTAGCGTACATAAAAAAAGTTCTGTCCTTCTTTGACACCAATTGGCCGACAATGCCCAGAAGAAAGGCCTCTGGTTTCTTCAAGAAGGTATATTTAAATACCTTTTTCAGTTCATTATATAGCATTTCCCAGAAGGCCTTAATCCTTGGGCACGTCCACCAAAGGTGAAAGAATGTACCTTCAGTTTCTTTCCAGCATTTATTATTGGGCAAATGATAAATTTTTGCAAGCTTGACTGGGGTCATGTACCACCTGTATATCATTTTCATAATATTCTCTCTTAGGGCATTACATGCCGTAAACGTCATACCTGTGGTCCATAACTGTTCCCAGTCAGCAAACATAATATTATGTCCAACATCTTATGCCCATTTAATCATAGCAGATTTCACCGTTTCATCGTGAGTATTCCATTTCAACAGCAAGTTATACATCTTTGACAAAATCTTAGTTTTGGGTTCTAACAGTTCTGTTTCTAATTTTGATTTTTCCACCTGGAAGCCAATTTTCTTATCCAAATTATATGCCTCCATTATCTGATAATAATGAAGCCAGTCTCGCACTTTGTTTTTTAATTTCTCAAAACACTGCAGTTTCAGTCTATCTCCTTCTTGTTCCAAAATTTCCCAATATTTCGGCCATTTGGCCTCCATAATGAGCCTTTTCAGAGCTTTCGCTTCCATCGGTGACAACCACCTTGGGGTTTTATTTTCCAATAAATCCTTGTATCTTATCCAGACATTAAACAATGCTTTCCTGACAATATGATTTTTGAATGCTTTATGTGCTTTGACCTTATCATACCATAAATATACATGCCATCCAAATACGTTCTTAAAGCCTTCTAGATCCAAAATGTCTGTATTTTCAAGAAGTAGCCATTCTTTCAACCAGCAAAAAGCTGCTGATTCATAGTAAAGTTTAAAGTCTGGCAGGGCAAATCCACCCCTTTCGATTGCATCAGTTAATATCTTAAATTTTATTCTGGGCTTCTTGCCCTGCAAGACAAATCTAGAGATCTCTCTCTGCCACTTCTTGTAACAGTCCATCTTGTCCACAATTTGCAATGTCTGAAACAAAAACAACATTCTAGGCAATACATTCATTTTTATCACTGCAATACGACGCAACAGTGAAAGATTCAAATTTGACCAAATTTCTAAATCTTTTTTCACTTCTGTCCAACATTTTTCATAATTATCTTTAAATAAGTTCCCATTTTTGGCTGTCATATTAATCCCCAAGTATTTCACTTTCTTAACCACAGTCAGGCCTGTCTCATTCTGAAACCTCTCTCTTTCAATCGGTGTTAAATTTTTCTCTAAAACCGTAGTTTTTAGCTTGTTCAGTTTAAATCCTGCCACTTGGCCAAATTCTTGAATTAATTCTAAAACCCTTTTAGTACTAGATTCTGGCTCCTGTAACGTCAATACTAAGTCATCTGCAAATGCTCTCAGTTTGTACTGTTTGGCTCCGACCTGTATACCTTTAACCAACCGGTCCCTTCTAATCATATTCAGCAGAACCTCCAGGACCGATATGAAAAGCAGTGGGGAGATTGGGCACCCCTGTCGTGTCCCTTTTTCTATCGTAAATTCTTCCGTCACCACATTATTTACAATTAATTTAGCCTTTTGTTCAGAGTATATTGCACCTATACCATTTTCAAAACCTTGGCCTACCCCCATCCCCTGTAGGTTCTTCTTCATGAAACTCCAAGAGATGTTGTCAAAAGCTTTCTCCGCATCCACAAATTTCAGAACTGCTTTAGTGTTTATATTCACTTCTAGTTTTTCCAAAATATCAACTACGTTCCTCAAATTATCAGACAAGTGTCTTCCCGGGAGAAAGCCCGCTTGGTCTTTATGAATCTCTTCCATCAATACAAAGAGCTTCAGTTTCAATGCAAGCCTTAGAAAACATCATCTGACTCACACAGGGGAGAAACCATTTAAATGCATGAAGTACGGAAAAAGCTTCAGTCAAAGGGGAAACCTTAGAAAACCTCAGCAGACACACAGGGAAGAAACCATTTAAATGTATGGAGTTTGGAAGGAGCTTCAGTCCGATTGAAGCCCTTGATTTACATCAACAAACTCCCACATGAGAGAAACCCTATAAATGTCAAGTAGACAGAGGTTCAGTCCTAGTGGAAGTCCTACATCCACAGACTCATGGACAGGGAGAACTTTAACAGGTGACACCCTACAAACCCATCAACCCTCAAAGAGGAGAAGCTGTTTAAAGGGAAAGATTGCAGAAAGTGCTTTAGTGATAATGGAGTGTTTAAGGAACATCTAAGGACTCAGAGGGGAGAACCCATTGAGATGTATGGAGTGTGGGACATGTTCCTTTCAGAGTCCACTCTTTTCTTGACAGCAATGAACTCAACTCAGCAGAAAATCCATTTTAAAAGCATGTCATGTATTTGAAGTTCTGGTGTTTATATGTAAAATTGTATAGTAATGAAATAATGAAGGTAACGTCTCACAATAGTGAGTATAATTTTAGATGTAAGGTACCTTTTGATAGTGAGGTGTGATACGGAAGGAGGAAGGGGGGGGCAACCATCCTCCCCTCCATCGCTTCCTGAAGGGGCCCGAGGCGATGACCTCGACAGTGCCCAGCTCTGCCTAGAACCCTCAGCCCCCACATCGTTACACAAGCACCACACTATACCCCTGCCTTGCTAATAAAGGGCTCTCTTTCCTATCTCTATACGGGCGAAATAAGCCCCGATCTTTTCTTATGCCTTCCTCTCGCCCTATTCCTAATGTGAGTAGACCGTATCATACTATATCCCCATTCACTATACTGAGCCACGCTTTAGCCAATCACAGCCATGCATTCGCCCTGCAGAAGCTAGCTCAGGGAGCTACTGCACGCCTCATTTCACTCCTGACAAGCTGCTGACGGCCCCCCACTGCGAGAACAATGGATCCGAAACCAGAGACCTCGTAAAACTGTCAAAATCCTGTTACAATGTATCCATTCTTGCTACAATATATCCGTTCTGTTTCCGATCTTGGTCAACGGTACAGAATGGGTCGGAAAGCATAGAAACCTTTGGAAATTGATATAAAATCAACCCTAACTCCGATTTCTTTGCTCTTGGTGTCATTCAACTCAGCTCCCTTTGGACTCCATGATGTGACCCCCTACCTCCATAATCCCCGAAGCGACAGGAAACGTACACAGGAACTTCTTAATCCTGTCAGATCGCTTCGCCTAACCCTTCCTCCGGGCAATATTAGGTGGCAGACGATGCATATCTCTGGCCCATTGTCTTGCCACCACCGGTACTCAATAAATGTTTACCTATGTATATCTCTCACTCTGCATATTCCCCCCTCCCTTATCTCAAATGTTAATTAATGTAACCCCACCTTTCCTAAATATATTCATGACGTGTGAAATATATTCATGATGTAACCCGTGAAGCCCAACCTTCCCATAATGTATTCATGACGTTTCGTGCACTGTATTCTGGGAATCGGAGGGAACTTTTAAAAGTTTATGTCGCCCCATTCTCGGGGTTCAATCTCGTCTTGAACCTGTTGCGCAATAAACTCGGATCTCCGCATCTTGCTCCTGTTCCCGGCTGAGCTTATTTTCTCCGCTAGGACCCGCGGACTCTGTCCGACGAACCGGGTGTCAGGGCAACTCCGTACCCGGGATTTTTCCGTAACATTTTGGCGCCCGAACAGGGACGGGCGGTTCTCCCATGTTGCTGACCGGGGCCCCCGAAATCTTCTGCCGGCTCCGGGCCATTTTGCCCGGGAAGACCCTCTGGACCTCCGGCCATCTTCCGGGCGGTAATCAAACGTCCCAGGAGTTCAGCCGGGGAGCAAAGGGACATCCAGCCGGCTTCTTCGATCCCGGGATCTACATGGAAGACGCGTGAGTATAGGAAACCCGGTGCACTGGTGGAAAGGGGGGTGGAAGTCTCCTGGCAACTGAATTCTCTGCCATTCTCTCAGGTGGAATTGGTGAATCTGGATTTCTGGTGGTGAATGAGGATTAGGGCTGGGCGATCTATTAATCTCATCCTATACCGGTTTCTAGACCACATTGTGATAACTTTTCAAAAACAATTGATATGGCAACACCCCACAGATCACAGAGTGTGTTTCTGGGATGCTCATTTGCCTGGAAGCAGCCGTCAGAAAGCTTTTATTCATGAAGCCCCTGCAGATGCTGAGTTCCTGACTTCCCTCCCAGACGACAGGAAGCGAAAGACACACATCCTTTGCCCTGTGTCCTTCCAGCCTCTTTCCTCCCTTGCTCCCTTCTGCCGGTTTGTGTGCCTTACTTGGATATCCTGTGTGCTGTATTTTTTTTACTGCTGAAACTGGATTTGCTCTCAGGAGCTACGTTTTGTGCCTCACTGGGGACCCAGTGAGAACTGTATGCTTTGAAAGCTCAGTAAACTATTACTGAAGAAGTCCTGCTGCCTCTGTGTGTGTTTTGGACCTCAGTGTGGGACTTGCTCTGCACGTGGCCCCTACCCTGCTGCTACTTGGCTCATGCCCTGGAGTTGCTCTACTCAAGCATGCAAGACGGTTTTTGCACCAAACTCTGTCATCCCCCCACCGCATGATCTCCAAGCACTGATTCTTCACCCAAACTTCATCCCTGCCTCCTAAGCATTCTGAAGAAAACTGATAATACTGTAAGTTAATGGGTGATTTCCCCCCAAGCCTAATTGCAAGAGGGGAACGGAGGGGCTGCAGGGACCAGGGAAGTGTCCTGATGGGCCCATCTTCACTCTTGAACCCCATGGGGCAACCCTAGAGCTCCTCCTTATTCTGGGGTTTGGGGAAGGTAGTACTTTTCCATAGTCCCAGAAGTTTTTATTCAGTCATGCTGCTAGGGAGTTTTCCTACCAGAGGCCCACAGTTCATACTGCTATCATACTGATTTTACTGTTGTTTCTGCTTTTTCTGTCATGGAACAGCTGGGTGCAGGGGGGGGGAGGCACCAGTTGGGGGACCTTCAAGGGAAGAAGGCTTAGATCCTGGGGACTGGTGGGGGGATGGCAGTGAGCAGAAAGAGGGAGGAAAGGGAGCAGAACGGGAGGGGAGGTGTTGCAAGCTGAGGAGGAAACAGGGTTTGGTGAGCAGGAAGAGGCTGGGGCAGAGAGCAGTTTAGGCTCAGAGAGGGGAGAGGAGGGGGCCAGGAGACCCAGAGGAGGCCGGCTGCTGAAGCATCCAGGGAGACTCCCCCTCCTGCTGTGACCAGCTCCCCTCTCCCCTGATCTCCCAGAGCACACAGAGAAATCCAATTCAGACCCATGAGCCTGTACATGATATTAATGGGCGTAGGGTTTTTTTGTCCCAACATGCATCACTTTAATCTCATTGACAATGAACCGTATTTTCGGCCCATTCACCCCGTTTGGAGAAGTCCCTTTGGAGCTCCTTGCAATCTCTCTCCTTGCAATCCCTCTTTATTTGCTCCGGTTGGCTGGACTCCTTCCTTTATTCCACAGGGACCCGCAGGGCCAGCCCGACGAGCTGGGGGACTGAGCAGCCTCGCACCTAGATTTTTCTGTAACACCCCCCCCTCCCAAAGAAAGGCTCAACATCCATGCCCATGGGGGCCTGTGGCCAGCCCAGACCCTGGAGCACCTGCATCTCTGCCCCAGCTTGAAACGTGAGGAGGGGAAGTTAGGGGCTGCAGTGCTGGCGAACCTTATCTCCCCCTCCCCATCCAGACAGAGGAATGGCCTTGTGGGGTTGGACAAGAGAGTCCCATCTGGGTGGTGTGGAGTGGGCAGTGCGGGGGCTTCGAACTGTAAAGTAGGGAGGGCCCTCCTGAGTCATCTAGTTGAACCCCCAGCATAGCAGGAATCTCAGCTAAGCATCACAGGGAGGGGGCCATCCAAGCTCCCCCCACCCAAGGAAGGCACTCTCCCCACTGGCTGTGCTGTACTGCCCTCTCAATGGCCCCTCCTGGCACACTTCCCTGTGGCCAACGACTCTTCCCCAGGGAGGGCATCTGAACAAGAGACCACCCCCCTGTAGGGTGCTGTGTTGATGTCCGCCAGGCTAAGGAAAAGCAAAGCAGCTGCGCATTGGCACCGAGGGCTCCCAGACTTCAGCCAGTGCCCTCCAGGTTTTCTGAGTGCAGGCATCGTGCTGGCTGGCACTGAGGGGAACTGCAGGCCCATCTGCCTCGGGGGCACCTGCGTGGAGATGGCGGTGCCAGGGAGAAGAGCAGCAGGTTCAGCCAGAGGCTCCTAAAGGCTCTGCCCAGTTTCTTGGCGTGGAAGATGTGACCAGCCAGCAGGGGCTGGGGCTGGCCCCTCCTGGCCCCTGTTACCCAAGGTAAAGGACCCCTGGATGCTCAAGTCCAGCCAAAGGCGACTATGGGGACTTACTTCTGAGTAAGCGTGCATCAGATGGAACGGCGTAGGGGTTACTCCTAAGTAAGCGTGCAACAGGCAGGGCTGCAGAGTGGTGCTTCCAAAAGCAGCCAGTTTGCACATCTCATGGGATTTAATGTCTTGCCATTATAAATGCACGGGGATAAGTGCATTTATAGAGACACATTTCCACAAAAAGACCCAAACTCCAGCATGTAGCCGCAGGTGACACAATAGGAGCCTTTCTGCAAATGGCCTTTGCAACACAACTCACTGGGTGGTAACAAAGTACACACATTGGCCTCTTTGCAACGTAGCCCGGTTTCCTCAATGAATCCACCCATTTCAGTAAAACCTGAGCTGAAATAGGAAGGAGAGCAAAACAGCAGCCCTGTCTGACCCCCGTCAGCCCCCAGACTCCCCCAGTCACGTGGCAGGAGATTCATCCTGAGGCCCCCCTCCTCCGTGAGACGAGTATAACATCATGGATGATCCAGTGATGATTCATATGATCCATTGGTGATCCCCATGATGCAAGCAGACTGGTCCAAAGAGCAGATCTCTATGCTTGAGTGAAACGGGTCTGCGATGATGGATTCTGGAGTCAAGAAATCCTCCCTTTCCAGTGATCTCTCAGGCTGGCCAGGAAAAGGCAGCTAGCAGGAATCCTCAGGCATCCCGACGGACAGACCTGTCATGTTGCCAAAACACGAACTCGGAGTCTGATCTGATTTAAATGCAGAACTCATTTTGTGACTTCGCTGTTGGATTGCCGGGATCAGCCCCTCCCCCCTCTCCTGATCCCCAGAAGGAAGACGGGAGGGGGGGAATTTCCTCTCCTCCTTCTCCCCCCCCCCCCGCTCAATACTTTTGCTCCCCTCCCGGCACATCCTTCTCTCATCCCGCCCACACAATCCCAAATCACACCCCCAATACATTGCTCCTCCTCCTCCTCCTCCTCCTCCAATCCGGCTTCTGCTCCAGAAATGTGGGGCGGGGAGCCCCCCTCCCACCCTGCCTGCTTCTCCCGCAAGTGGAGCGTCCACTCCGGGTTGCTGCTCTGCCCCGTAGCTCTAGGGGGGGCGCTTTCTGAAAGGGGAGGGAGGAGGCAGGGGACCTCCCCCCGTGGATGTTGCAGGAAAGGAGAATCGGGAGCGAGGACAAAGAGGTAAAGGGGTCGCGGGGGGGGGGCGGAGAGGGGGGAAAGGACCCAGAGACCCCCGCCAGCTCCCCCAAGCGCCCCCAGGGGGCTTTCCTCGCAGGGCGGACCCCTCACCCGTCTCCCCTGGCTCTGCGCGGAGAAAAGCGGCCCATGAAAGGGTTAAGCGGCGCGAGAGACGCCTGGATAGAGACCCCCCTGTCCCTCCCATGTTCTCTTGGGGGGGGGGGCGCCTCCGGCTGGAGAGATGGGGGCGCAGGGTGTGGGGTGAGCAGAGCCAAGGGAGCCTCTGGATGCAGGGGAGACTCAGGAGAGAGGGAGGGGGTCAAGGAAGTAGGGGGGGGAGGGAGAGGAGCATCCCTGGGGCAGGGAAGGGCAGCATTGGCGGCGGGGGGGGGGAGAGATCGCGTCTCCATCTCTGGTGGAACAGCCTTGGCCTCTCTCTCCCGCCCAGTAATCGACCCCCCCCCCCTTTAAGGCGACCAGAGAGGGATCCCTGGAAAGTGGGGGTCCTGTCCCCCCACCCTTCCTTCCCGCAATCTCCATCCTCTTCCTGCCCCATAATCCCCTGCCCTGTCCAGACACAGCCATTCTGCCCAGTCCAACCATTGGTCCCCTGGAGAGGAGAGGAAGTCCAGAGGAAGAGATGTCAGTATTGGTAAAAAGAAAAGAGAAGGTTCTGGCCTCCCTTTGTCGCCTCAGCCTGGTCCTTGGACCCTTGTCAGCATTGAAGAGTCCACGAGAAGAGCATCCTTGCAGAGTACTTTCTGCTTTTACAGTGGTACCTCGGGTTACAGACGCTTCAGGTTGCAGACTCTGATAACTGAGAAATAATACCTCAGGTTAAGAACTTTGCTTCAGGACGAAAACAGTAATATTGTGGTGGTGGTGCAGCGGCAGCAGGAGGCCCCATTAGCTAAAGTGGTGCTTCAGGTTAAGAACAGTTTCAGGTTACGAATGGAACTCCGGAACGAATTAAGTACTTAACCCGAGGTACCACTGTATTCTCAAAAGTCTTTCTGCAAAAGCAACTGAACAACTGTAAATACATCAACACTGCCAGCTTTCACCAACCAACCAACCCAACACCAAACTAACATTTCTGACTCTATATATACAACCCGCAGCTTTTTAAGCATTAAAGAAACAGCGGCCAATTTTTAGCCGTGACAAGAGAGGAGGGGAGAGGCCTTCTCAGAAGCGGCTCTTGGTTTCCGCAATCCCACCCAGGAAGCAGCCAGAAACCTTTCCCTCTCTCTCAGGCTTCCATCTTTAATTGTCCTTTCTTGAGGATGAGGATAATGTACACCTGTCATCAGAAACAGGGGTGCAGAGTCCATGGAATGGCTCTCAGGAATGATACGGAAGTTGCACCTCAAAAGCATTTCTGTTCCTCTTATTCTTTGTAGGCAATGTCAGAGTGACTGACAAGCTGAGATACAACCTATCAGCATCCGATGACAGCGACTGCATGAATCTTTGGTCATGTGACAAAGACACATGAGAGCAGAAGCAGCCAAGCAGGCTGGAAAGTGCAGGGACTGCACAGTCATTTGGGCCTCCTCAATTTATTCAGGCTTAACTGCTAACTGTGGAGTCATTCTGACATGTGACGTAGTAGCCAGTTCCACTTTGTGCTCTCTGTAAGATTTCAGCAAGAGTCTGTCTGTCTCAGCCGTGAGCAGAGTCTGTATGCAATCTCAGTCAAACTGTTTGGAACCATGTTGTTTATGAAGAAGCTTCTTTTAATTCAGTAAAGCTTTTATTCTTTAAAACTCTGCATTATTAATTTAAGCTGCGTGTCATCTTCCCAGTCAAAGGACCCCTTTTCAGGATAGACAGTGCCTGTGACTGGAGGCTCTACACACCGGGTGTGCCTGTGGAGGCCAAAGATTGCCAGTATTAGCACAGGTGAGGTGTGTGACCTCCCCAAATTTACAGACTGTCTATAAATGAGAAGTCGTGGGTGGGAGTATATTTTACAGCAACCCTGTGATTTTCTCCACCTATAACATTTTGTGAGCTGATATAGCAGTACAAATTCCAAAATAACTTTAAAAAACCCCACAAGATCATCATCATCATCATCTTCTTCTTCTTCTTCTTCTTCTTCACATTTATACCCCCAGGCCTTAGTTTGCCTCCCCGTGATCTAGAGAAAACACCAGCTTTGAATCATAGAGTAAAACTACCAGAATCTTCTTGAACCGATAGGTTAGGAATTATCGCTGTACTTAGATCCATACTTTTCTATGCCTGAGAAATGCAACCATGACACTGGGAATGTTCAGGAATGCAGGAGAGGATATTTTTTTTGATTATATCCTTTCCAACTTGTGTTAACAAGTTGTACAATTTAGCAGAGTAACATTCCCCCTTTTAAACTTACAGCGGATGCGTTTGCTCAGGCTCGCTAAAGCCTCTAAAATAAGTTTCCTTGGTAATTTCCACTTTACTCCGTCATAAAAAGATAAGACACGACACAGTCTTCTATAAAAGTATAAAAAGAGTTTACTCACACATTCTGTTCACAAATGGATCCCAGAAGGCGGTGACCCACAGGCTGCACACCTGGTCCTTCAGGGGCACAGTTACCCCATCAGGACCAGGAATCCCACCACCCTCCCCCAGGGACAGTATTTCTGACTTGTCAGGATTCAACCACAATGTGTTGGCCGCCATCCATCCTCCAACCACCTCCAAACAGACACACAGGGCATTCACCATCTTCACTAGTTCCAATTTAAAAGAAAGGAAGAGCTGGGCATCATCCACATACTGGTGAACACCCAGCCCAAACCCCCTGATGATCTCTCCCAGTGGCTGCATATAGATAGTAAAAAGCATGGGGGAGAGAATGGAGCCCTGGGGCACCCCACAAGTAAGCATCCAGGGGTCTGAACACTCACCCCCAAACACCACTCTCTGGACATGGCCCAGGAGGAAGGAGGGGAACCACTGCATAGCAGGGCCCCCAGCTCCCCTAGAGGGTCCAGAAGGACACCATGGCCAAAGGTCTCCAAAGCCGCTGAGAGAACCAGGAAAGAGCTTCCCCCTCAGCCTCTGGCCCGTTGGAGATAATCAACCAGCACAACCAGGGCAATTTCAGTCCCACGATGAGGCCTGAATCCCAATTGCAAGGATCATGGCAGCAGGAGCTTTCCTGGTCCTGCACCCCCAAAAGCTCCAGCCACAAGACTTTCATTAGCTTTGAAGGGGCCATATGATACATTGTGGTCGTTTCTTCGAAAAACAAATATTTTGAATACTTTTACAGTGCCGTATGATGTAAATATGGGATTCGGGTGCGCTGTGGGTTAAACCACAGAGCGTAGGACTTGCCAATCAGAAGGTTGGCGGTTCGAATCCCCGTGATGCGGTGAGCTCCCATTGCTCGGTCCCTGCTCCTGCCAACCTAGCAGTTCGAAAGCACGTCAAAGTGCAGGTAGATAAATAGGTACCACTCTGGCGGGAAGGTAAACAGCGTTTCCATGCGCTGCTCTGGTTCGCCAGAAGCGGCTCAGTCATGCTGGCCACATGACTCGGAAGCTGTATGCCGCTGGCTCCCTCGGCCAATAAAGCGAGATAAGCGCCACAACCCCAGAGTCGGCCACGACTGGACCTAATAGTCAGTGGTCTCTTTACCTTTACCTTTATATTGTAAATTTTGTTTCTGTTTCCCTTGTTCCACATCAGAGAGACCTTGATACACAGCTCTGAGCCCATCTCCCCCCTTGAAACTGCTGTGTTTGTAGCACTGCCAGCCTGGGCAGTGGGTTTGGGGGTCCTGGGCTGCCTAGCCAACCAGACCCCCTTCTCAGCCCGCCTGATACGGTCCCAAGGAAAGCAGAGCAGTATGTTTGGCACCAGCTTGGCTGCAGGAGTTGAATGAAGAAGGTGTGCAGGGCACCATCCAACCGTCTTAGAGACTCCACTCCGGATTTGTGTGGGTTTCCCTCCATAGCCTTTTCTTCTCCTGAACATAACTCATGAGGCATTGAAGGTTTAGGACCAGAGCTTTCCTTCTCAATGGGCTCCCTTCCCCGGTTGACGATCCCATCGGCCCTTCACTTTCCTCTGCAGGATGGGCAGAATCTGCCTTCTAGACTGTGGGATTCACTGTTCTTCTCATCCTCTCCATCCACCAGGGCTTGACTTCAGGTGCAGCAGAATTCCCCAGCCCCCCAAGGATTTGAGACCCATCAGCTTTCCTCACCTGGTTTTGCCAGCCAGTTGAAGCCATTCCTGGGATTGTGGCCCCTGATTCATCCTGACAGCTTCTGGAAGGCACAGGTGAGAGCTGAGTGCAGGGTGGGGACCACCAAAGGTACTACCACTCCCATGACCCCTCATGACATCATATACCGTATTTTTCGCTCTATAGGACGCACCGGACAATAGGACGCACCTTGTTTTAGAGGGGGGGAAACAAGGGGAAAAAATTCTCCCCCTCTCTGCCCAGCACCCCTTCAGCGAAGCGGCAGGAGGCGCTGCGCAGAGAGGGGGAGAATTTTCCCCCTCTTGTTTTCCCCCTCTAAAACAAGGTGCCGTTTAAGGTGCGTTCGGTGGCCTTCAGGCGGCTATCTTGGAAGCCTGGAGAGCGAGAGGGGTCGGTGCGCACGGACCCCTCTCGCTCTCCAGGCTTCAGGTTCCTTTCAACCTGCTCTTTGGGCCTGGCAGGGGGAAGCCCACCACCAGCCCCAAAGAGCAGATCGGGGAGCGGGAAAAGGCGTGCAGCGGAGAGGCTCCTGCCATAGCCCCCCGCGCTCTCCAGGCTGGATAGTTGACACGCGGAGAGGCTCCTGCCATAGTCGCGCGTCACCTCTCCAGCCGGGAGAGGGTCCCGGGGGGCTTGTTTAGCCGCGGGCGCGCTCTCCTGGCTGGAGAGGTGACACGCAGCTATAGAGGCTCCTGCCATAGTCGCGCGTCACCTCTCCAGCTGGGAGAGGGTCTCGGGGGGGGGGGCTGTTTTAGCCGCGCGCGCGCTCTCCCGGCTGGAGAGGTGACGCGCGGCTATAGAGGCTCCTGCCAAAACTGCCCGTCATCTCTCCAGCCGGGAGAGGGTCTCGGGGGGCTTGTTTAGCTAAAGAAGCCCCCCGCGACCCTCTCCCGGCTGGAGAAGTGGTGTGCGGCTAAAGAGGCTCCTGCCATAGCCGCGCGCCACCTCTCCAGCCAGGAGAGGGTCACGGGGCTATGGCTTCTTCGCTCCATAGGACGCACACACATTTCCCCTTCATTTTTGAAGGGGAAAAAGTGCGTCCTATAGAGCGAAAAATACAGTAATAGCTATATTTGAGACAGAACCGGAATGAATGCATGTCTCTAGAAATAACACAACTTCAGGCCATCAATAATTCAACACTACATATTCAAGGTTGAAGTTTTCACTAGTACAGTTATCCATTTGCCTTTAATATGCAGCTTTTTCAGTGTCACTTTAGGATGGGCTCGAGATCAGGCAGCCCATCATTATTTTAAGGAACAGTGGGGGTCTGGGATTCCGATGTGCCAGCTGCTTTCCTTCTGCTTCTCCTGCTCTCTCCATGCAATGTGAGGCATGTAGATGGAGGTCCATCTCCAAGAACAGGAGCTTCCCTGAGCACCCATTCAGCTGACCTATCATTTGATGACATTGCTTTTTCATTTCCAAAATATTGGGAACATGGGTAGGACATGGGAGAATGTAGGAGATGTTGAAATAAGAGAAGGGGCTAATGTTCTCTTCCTTGAAACCCAAACAGGATTTCCTTTCCTCCCACTCTGAAGAAGGTGATGGAGAAGACATTCAGAATTCCAAGGAATGGGGCACCTTTCGTTTCATGAGGAATAGAAATTAAAATGTGTGAAATGTGGGATATGCTTCATTGAATGAGGACACATAGCTCACATCAATGACTCCGAGAGGAGAAACCATTTAAAGGTATGGAGTGTGGGAAAAGTTTCACTGATAGTGGAAAACTTAGAACACATCAGCGGATTTACATGGACAAGAAAGGATTACAATGCAGGGAGTGTGGAAGAACTTCAGTCAGAGAGGATTCCTCAATATACACCAGCGGACTCACACAGGGGAAAAACCATTTAAATGCATGGAGTGCGGGAAAAGCTTCCGTCAGAGTGGACACTTAAGTTCGCATCTACGGACTCACACAGGGGAGAAACCATATAAATGTATAGAGTGCGGAAAGAGCTTTAGTGATAGTAGAGACCTTAGAAAACATCAACGGATTCACACAGGGGAGAAACCATATAAATGTATAGAGTGCGGAAAGAGCTTTAGTGATAGTGGAAACCTTAGAAAACATCAACGGATTCACACAGGGGAGAAACCATATAAATGTATAGAGTGCGGAAAGAGCTTTAGTGATAGTGGACAACTTAGGAAACATCAACGGATTCACACAGGGGAGAAACCATATAAATGTATAGAGTGCGGAAAGAGCTTTAGTGATAGTAGAGACCTTAGAAAACATCAACGGATTCACACAGGGGAGAAACCATATAAATGTATAGAGTGCGGAAAGAGCTTTAGTGATAGTGGAGACCTTAGAAAACATCAACGGATTCACACAGGGGAGAAATCATATAAATGTATAGAGTGCGGAAAGAGCTTTAGTGATAGTGGACAACTTAGGAAACATCAACGGATTCACACAGGGGAGAAACCATATAAATGTATAGAGTGCGGAAAGAGCTTTAGTGATAGTGGAAAACTTAGGAAACATCAACGGACTCACACAGGGGAGAAACCATTTCAATGTATGGAGTGTGGAAAAAGCTTCTGTCAGAGTGGACAGTTAAGTTCTCACCTACGGATTCACACGGGTGAAAAACCTTTTAAATGCATGGAGTGTGGGAAGAGCTTCAGTCAGAGTGGAGACCTTAGAATACATCAACGGATTCACACAGGGGAGAAACCATTTCAATGTATGGAGTGTGGAAAAAGCTTCTGTCGGAGTGATGTACTTAGAATACATCAACGGACTCACACGGTTGAGAAACCATATAAATGTATGGAGTGTGGAAAGAGCTTCAGGCTGAGTGGACACCTCAATAAACATCACCAGACTCACACAAGGGAGAAACCATATAAATGTATGGTGTGTGGAAAGAGCTTCAGTCAGAGTGGACACCTCAATAAACATCACCAGACTCACACAGGCGAGAAACCATATAAATGCAGAGAGTGTGGAAAGAGCTTCAGTCGGAGTGATGTACTTAGAATACATCAACGGACTCACACGGGTGAAAAACCATATAAATGCATGGAATGTGGAAAGAGCTTCAGTTTCAATGCAAGCCTTAGAAAACATCAACTGGCTCACAAACGGGGGAAAACCATTTAACTGCATTGAGTGCGGAAAGAGCTTCAGTCAGAATGGAGACCTTAAAACACATCAACGGATTTACACGGGAGAAACCATATAAATGTGTGGACTGTGGAAAGAGCTTCATTCAGATTGGAAACCTTAGAAAACATCAACGGACACACAGGGAGGAAACCATTTAAATGTATGGAGTTTGGAAGGAGCTTCAGTCTGAGTGGAACCCTTGATTTACATCAACAAACTCCCACATGAGAGAAACCATATAAATGTCAAGTAGACAGAGGTTCAGTCCTAGTGGAAGTCCTACATCTACAGACTCATGGACAGGAAGAACTTTAACAGTTGACACCCTACAAACCCATCAACCCTCAAAGAGGAGAAGCTGTTTAAAGGGAAAGATTGCAGAAAGTGCTTTAGGTATAATGGAGTGTTTAAGGAACATCTAAGGACTCAGAGGGGAGAACCCATTTAGATGTATGGAGTGAGGAACGTGTTCCTTTCAGAGTCCACTCTTTTCTTCACAGCAATGAACTCAACTCAGCAGGAAATCCATCTTAAAAGCATGTCATGTTCTGGTGTTTATATGTAAAATTGTATAGTAATGAAATAATGAAGGTAATGTCTCACACTACTGAGTATAATTTTAGATGTAAGGTACCTTTTGATAGTGAGGGGGAGTTGGTGAATCTGGATTTCTGTTGGTGAGTGAGGATTAGGGCTGGGCGATCTATTAATCTCATCCTATACCGGTTTCTAGACCACATTGTGATAACTTTTCAAAAACAATTGATATGGCAACACACCACAGATCACAGTTTGTGTTTTTGGGATGCTCATTTGCCTGGAAGCAGCCGGCAGAAAGCTTTTCTTCGTGAAGCCCCTGCAGATGCCGAGTTCCTGACTTCCCTCCCAGAGAACAGGAAGCGAAAGACACACCTCCATTGCCCTGTGTCCTTCCTGCCTCTTTCCTCCCTTGCTCCCTTCTGCCGGTTTGTGTGCCTGACTTACACATCCTGTGTGCTGTATTTTTCTATTGCTGAAACTGGATTTGCTCTCAGGAGCTACGTTTTGTGCCTCACTGGGGACCCAGTGAGAACTGTATGCTTTGAAAGCTCAGTAAACTATTACTGAAGAAGTCCTGCTGCCTCTGTGTGTGTTTTGGACCTCAGTGTGGGACTTGCTCTGCACGTGGCCCCTACCCTGCTGCTACTTGGCTCATGCCCTGGAGTTGCTCTACTCAAGCATGCAAGACGGTTTTTGCACCAAACTCTGTCATCCCCCCACCGCATCATCTCCAAGCACTGCTTCTTCACCAGAACTTCATCCCTGCCTCCTAAGCATTCTGAAGAAAACTGATAATACTGTAAGTTAATGGGTGATTTCCCCCCAAGCCTAATTGCAAGAGGGGAACGGAGGGGCTGCAGGGACCAGGGAAGTCTCCTGATGGGCCCATCTTCACTCTTGAACCCCATGGGGCAACCCCAGAGCTCCTGCTTTTTCTGGGGTTTGGGGGAGGTAGTATTTTTCCATAGTCCCAGAAGTTTTTATTCACTCATGCTGCAAGAGAGTTTTCCTACCAGAGGCCCACAGTTCATATTGCTATCATACTGATTTTACTGTTGTTTCTGCTTTTGCTGTCATGGAACAGCTGGGTGCGGGGGGGAGGCACCAGTTGGGGGACCTACAAGGGGAGAAGGCTTAGATCCTGGGGACTGGTGGGGGGATGGCAGTGAGCAGAAAGAGGGAGGAAAGGGAGCAGAACGGGAGGGGAGGTGTTGCAAGCTGAGGTGGAAACAGGGTTTGGTGAGCAGGAAGAGGCTGGGGCAGAGAGCAGTTTAGGCTCAGAGGGAGGAGAGGAGGGGGCCAGGAAACCCAGAGGAGGCCGGCTGCTGAAGCATCCATGGAGACTCTCCCTCCTGCTGTGACCAGCTCCCCTCTCCCCTGTTCTCCCAGAGCACACTTGTTGTTGTTGTTTAGTCGTTTAGTTGTATCCGACTCTTCGTGACCCCATGGACATGCCGCTAGCCTCAAGAACACCATCCAACCATCTCATTCTCTGTCGTCCCATTCTCCTTGTGCCCTCCATCTTTCCCAACATCAGGGTCTTTTCCAGGGAGTCTTCTCTTCTCATGAGGTGGCCCAGAGCACACAGAGAAATCTAGTTCAGACCCATGAGCCTGTACATTATATTAATGGGCGTAGGGTTTTTTTCCCCCAACATGCATCACTTTAATCTCATTGACAATCAACTGTATTTTCGGCCCATTCACCCCGTTTGGAGAAGTCCCTTTGGAGCTCCTTGCAATCTCTCTCCTTGCAATCTCTCTTTATTTGCTCCGGTTGGCTGGACTCCTCCCTTTATTCCACAGGGACCCGCAGGCTCAGCCCGACGAGCTGGGGGACTGAGCAGCCTCGCACCTAGATTTTTCTGTAACACCCCCCCCCCAAAGAAAGGCTCAACATCCACGCCCATGGGGGCCTGTGGCCAGCCCAGACCCTGGAGCATCTGCATCTCTGCCCCAGCTTGAAAGTTAGGGGCTGCAGTGCTGGCGAACCTGATCTCCCCCTCCCCGTCCAGACAGAGGAATGGCCTTGTGGGGTTGGACAAGAGAGTCCCATCTGGGTGGTGTGGAGGGGGCAGTGCAGGGGCTTCGAACTGTAAAGTAGGGAGGGCCCTCCTGAGTCATCTAGTTGAACCCCCAACATAGCAGGAATCTCAGCTAAGCATCACAGGCAGGGGGCCATCCAAGCTCCCCCCACCCCACCCAAGGAAGACACTCTCCCCACTGGCTGTGCCAGACTGACCTCTCAATGGCCCCTCCTGGCACACTTTCCTGTGGCCAACGACTCTTCCCCAGGGAGGGCATCTGAACAAGAGACCACCCCCCTGTAGGGTGCTGTGTTGATGTCCGCCAGGCTAAGGAAAAGCAAAGCAGCTGCGCATTGGCACCGAGGGCTCCCAGACTTCAGCCAGTGCCCTCCAGGTTTTCTGAGTGCAGGCATCGTGCTGGCTGGCACTGAGGGGAACTGCAGGCCCATCTGCCTAGGGGGCACCTGCGTGGAGATGGCGGTGCCAGGGAGAAGAGCAGCAGGTTCAGCCAGAGGCTCCTAAAGGCTCTGCCCAGTTTCTTGTTGTGGAAGATGTGACCAGCCAGCAGGGGCTGGGGCTGGCCCCTCCTGGCCCCTGTTACCCAAGGTAAAGGACCCCTGGTCAAGCCCAGCCAAAGGCGACTATGGGGACTTACTTCTGAGTAAGCGTGCATCAGATGGAACGGCAAATCCCTTTGAACCACGTAGGGGTTACTCCTAAGTAAGCGTGCATCAGGCAGGGCTGCAGAGTGGTGCTTCCAAGAGAAGCCAGTTTGCACATCTCATGGGATTTAATGTCTTTATAAATGCACGGGGATAAGTGCATTTATAGAGACACATTTCCACAAAACACCCAAACTCCAGCATGTAGCTGCAGGTGATACAATAGGAGCCTTTCTGCAAATGGCCTTTGCAACACAACTCACTGGGTGGTAACAAAGTACACACATTGGCCTCTTTGCAACTGTTACGGAAAGGGGGGGCATGTCTTCTTCACTACAAATATTTGCTCAATTTCTCTAGGACTCCATCACCCCTCCCCTGTCCTCCATAATGCCTCAAGGTGTCAAGACCCTAATCCTGTCAAAATCACTCTGCCAAACCTTTCCTCCGGGCAATGCCAGGTGACAGACTACGCATACATGGACCATTGTCTTCTCAGGAAGCGCTTATCTGCGCATATCTCCAGCTCTGCATATTCCCCCTTCCCTCCTCCATATCTCCAGCTCTCTGCATATTCCCCCCTCCCTCCTCCATATGTTAATCCGGTGTAACCCAACCTCTCCTTAATGTATGCATGATGTAATCTGTGTAACCCAACCTTTCCTTAATGTATTCATGATGTAACCGGGATGTATTTTGCACTGTATTCTGGGACATGGAGGGAGTTTCAAAAGTTCATGTCACCCCTTTTTCGCTGTTCAATCTCGCCTTGAACCTGTTGCGCAATAAACTTGGATCTTCTGCAGTTTGCTCCTGTCCGGCTGAGCTCATTTTCTTCCGCAGGGACCCGCGGACTTACTTAGTCCGACGAGCTGGGTGGCAGAATAGCCCTGCACCCAGATTTAGCCGTAACAGTTGGCGCCCAACGTGGGGCTTGCGGTCCTCCCGAGCTGCTGACTGGGGGCCCCGAAATCTTCAGCCGGCTCCGGGCCATTTTGCCTGGGAAGATCCTTTTGGACCCCCAGCCATCTCCCGGGCGGTAATCGAAAGCCCTAGGAGTTCAGCCGGGGAGCAAAGAGGGATCCAGCCGGCTTATTCATCGATCCCGGGATCATCATAGAAGACGCGTGAGTATAAGGAAAAGGAAAAAATCCAGTGCACTGGTGGGAAGGGGGTGGAAGTCTCCTGGCAACTGAATTCTCTGCCCTCCTCTCTATCGCTCCTTCTCGCCTGTCTCTTGGTCCAAGTGGTGAGAGAGACCATGGACCGCTGCTCAACCCGAAAGGGGGGTTCTGAGCTCTATCTCTTTCTCTAACACCCTCCAGCCAGCCGCACCAATTGGGAGCCCGAAAGTAAGACGGAGAGACCCGACTTGAAAGATAGCCGACTCTCCGCAACGGGCATCCCAGTTGAAAGCAAGGGGTTGGAGCTCTTTTTCCAATCTTCCCGAGCGTCCTTCCTAGGGGGCAGGAAGTGGTCTTGCTTTCTATCCCAATCCCAGCCGCACTGGTCGGAGCCACGTAACACGTGTATCGTGTGTGAGCCCGCTTCCAAAAGCAAGGGGGATTTTCAGTTCGAAGTTCTATCCAGGGATCACCCGATCTGGCACCGCACGGCACGGGCGTCCAGTAGGGCCCCTTTTCCTGAGATTGTGACGATAGATAAGGAGGTTGCCAGGAGGGATAGCCCATGAGGAATTGGGCGGGATCGGCAGAGTGGAAAGGACCCCAGGTTATTGACTAAGGAAATAGGAAAAGGAACACAAGGAACCGGATAGCTAGAGCTCTCTAAAAACCCACTAAGGAAGTTGCCAAGCAACTAGAGGCCCCTTCTCTTTCTTTACTATATATCCCTGCACTACGAGTTACCCAAATCCTAATCAACCCTTCTCGTTCCCCCTTAAGATAAAACAAGCAAACAAACAAACAAAAAGCAACAACAGCAAAGCATGCATATATAAAGGGGTACCCCGTCAACCAAGCGTTGTGAGCCCTGCCAGTTTGATTAACTGGTGGTGTGTTTGAAGAGGCAAGGAGGCTCATAAAACCATGTGGGACCTTCCTACTAATTTTACTTGATGAAGCCAAAGGAAGCGGCCCAACTCCTTGCAATAACCAACTAAAGGATGAGAATATATATGTTTACATGTTGTCTGTTATGTGTGTTGTCTGTTAATACATATATGTAGAATATGTATGTTTACATGTTGTCTGTTATGTGTGTTGTCTGTTCCTTCTGTCTTTGACAGACTACCTTTCTTAAGTGTGCATAGTTTAAACTGCAAGCTTGCTTCAAAATTTTAAATCTAAGGAAGCCATGCTGGACCTTATCAGTCCTAAATAATACAAAATGAGAATGAAGGGTGCAAATGTTTACCCCACCTCTTGCTTTGCCGCAACTTTTGAGATTGTGAGTCTACAGTCTATTTTGGAATGTGAAGTTAACCTAATGTTTCTGCTGCAAAAGCCTAGTTGAGCACAATTGCTCTCAAGCTAAAATGCAGTGTCTGTATTTCATTAAGCATATGACTGACAATATGGTGTTCCTTCTAAGAAAATATCTGAGTCCAGTTTTAACTTTGATTTGGTTGGACATAAGAGTTGGACAGAAGAGTTATTGTAAGGCTCCTGATATCAGTCTCTATAAGACTTCCTGGCCTCTTTTCTTAGAAAATGCCCCCCCCCCCTTGTTTCATTCTGTCTCTTTCAGGTTTTTTTCTTCTTTTCTTCTCCTTCTTACTTCTGTGCCAGGTAAATTTACTCCCGAGTAAGCTTCCTTTAAAGGAAACTGCAAAGGGGGGGGGCATAGATTAGTCTTACTATTCCTCTGCAAGTTCAGGAAAAATTGTTCCCTTTGTATTCCCTTTAAATCAAATCTATGGCTGTTTTAATTATTTGTGAGTGGTTATATCAATTGAATTAACTTTGCTTTATAAAAGATCCTCTCCCTATCTTAGGAAAAAAACTGTTCGCTTCAATCTTCCTTTAAATATCATTTCACTAGGAACTTGCATTCTTTAGTCTAAGGAAGTAAACTCTCACTCAAACTAGCTTCAAGATCTGCTAAAAGGGTTCTGTATAAAGCTGGGTACTTTATTTTCCTCTTCCTTAGTACATGATAGGAGCATTGATTGTGCTCTCTTCCCCAGTAGTGCCTGTGTACATAAGTATGTGTGTGTCTCTTTGGTAGTACAAATCTTGCTGTGAAACCTTGCTGTGAACCCTATATTTCGGAGGGTTGGACTAGATGACCCCAGGGTCCCTTTCAGCTCTCCCAATTTGTGGCTGTGTGGAAGGACATGTGTCCACAGGCACTGGAGGGTAATTCTTAAATTCTGGTGTGGTGATGGAGTTGAAATTCGGCCTAGCTTTGCTCTTTAGTTTTAAAGGGTGAGAGGTAAAGCTGTGATGTTTTGAAGCACAACTGGTAATATCAAGCATTTGAATGATTACAGTGTTTATCATTTTGTCTACTATTTAAAAATCAGACTTAAACTCTGGCCATTTCCCCCATATATAAGGGCGTGGCATTGTTCCGCGAATGGCCAGAGGGATATTAGCCCTTTCCTGTACATAAAGGAAGCAGTCCTTTTTTGCTTGGGCTACAATTGCTAACTTGATTGAATACTTGAATTACTCAGTTTCTCTCTTTTGTTTCCCCCGAAATCTAACCCTATTTTTAAAATCTACTCCATACCCTTCCCTTCCCTTATTCAAATGGTAATTTAGCCAAAGGATGCAACATTTTCAATAGTATAAAAAAGTTTGCTGAGACATGAACTCTGCACATACACAGGGGCTAGATCACTCCAAAAAAAAAAAAAAAAAAAGGAGAGGTGGGGAACTGTAGGGTGGAGAGAGGAGGTTTCCACAAGACCTCGGCTGCAGGGAGGAACTTATTCAAATTTCCTTATGTAAAAACTTAGAACCATTGAGGGAAATCACCCTTAATGTGTCTTTGTTCCAGGGGCTACGTAAGACAAAAGGGTTTAAAACAAAACTAGCCCATCAAAAGTCAAGAGCTTTCCAGGTTCCAAATCTTAACATGCCAAAATTCTTTTCACAGGTAAATATCAAAGCATTCCCCCCCTCAATGGGATTTAAATCACAGACTTTGTTTGTGTGCATTTTAGGAACAGCATTTCCTGACAGGCTTCTCACATGAAATAATTTTCCCTTTTAACAGGATATGTGAACCCCAATAACAAAGTGTTTGTCCCTTTTTTCCCTTTTAACAGGATATGTGAACCCGAATAACAAAGTGTTTGTCCCTTTTTTCCTCCCACAGCAACTTTCTTTCTGATCTGTGAAACAAGTCTGAATCCCTGCTATATTAGTAACTTCCATCTCTTTGTGGCTTTGACACTTTTTAAGTTACAAATAATCTGTTTTCATTTATTTAATCTGTTTTTCCATGATGTCTATGAAGTTAATCGAAGCATAACCAAACATTGTTTGTGAAATGGTACTTGTTTACCTTTGCCTGAGCATCTCTTATTAATTCTGTCATTTTGGCTAGTTCAAGGTACTTTCACAATTTTAAATTGCCATTCATTTTTCTTGGTATTAAGTCATTTCCCAGTATTTTGCTATTAACATTCTAGCCGATGTTGTCACATCAAGAAACACTCTTTTATTTTCATTGTTACTTCAGATTTCTTAAAATTGTGTGTCTTAGCATTTATTTATTTTTCGTTCCTCATAAGTCATTGTGTGTGTGTGTGTGTTTTATTGTTATTTTAACCATGTATTATTTTTTTTACAGTTCTCTTTCTAGACTAACCGTGTTTTAAGTCCCCAAAACCCTGCCCCCTTACAGGATATCACTTAGATATTCAGAGCTTTAGGGCAGCAGCTGAAGAAGGAACAAAAAGGGTTTTCTTGTGTGAGTTTCTTGTGGCTGTTTAGCTGCTCTCTCTGTGCAAAGGTCAGAGGGGGCAGGGCTTCTGTTGAGGTAGGTGATTAGCAGTGGGAGGAGTTTATCAGAGCTTTAGGGCAGCAGCTGAAGAAGGAACAAAAAGTTTGATCCATATTTTAGATTTAGGGGAGCTAGTCTCAAACATTTGTTGGGGGAGACCTAGGTTTTTTGGGGGGGATTTATTTGTCCTGTCTCCACACTTTTTATGATAGAGGACCACTGTAGTCACCCCCAACGACACGTTCCCAAGATGGAGGGTGAGGGAACAGCTGCAGTCGCCTGTGGTTCCTGCGCAATGTTTGCCATCTTGCCAAAGGTTGCAGGCAGCTTTACCTGCAGCAATTGCATGTTGATTGCCCTCTTAAAAGACAAAGTCCAGCAACTGGAGGAATGTGTAGCTACGCTCCAAAGAATTAGAGAGCTGGAACTCTTCTTGGAAGCAACAGAGCACACCGTCTCCACCAAGGAAGAGACAGGGAACTCCCCTGAGAAGGTAGCTAGTTCACCAACACAGGAGCCAGATATATGGAGAAACGTGACTCAAAGAAGTAGGAGGCCCAGGGTTCACTCTGATTGTTTAGAAATACGCAATCGCTTTGAGGTCCTTTCCCCTACCATGGAAGACGAAGAGCAGACTCCATTTGAGGATCTCTCCCTCATTACAGTCGATCAGGTATTTGAAGACGAGCAGCAAAGACAGTCCTCAGGGAATGTCCAGGCGACCTTGGAACCGACAGCTCACAGAAGAACCCCGACCAGACCTAAGAGGAGGCGTGTGGTGGTGATAGGGGATTCCCTACTGAGGGGAACAGAAGCAGCGATCTGTGGGCCTGACAAGATGTCTCGGGAAGTGTGCTGTCTCCCCGGGGCTAAGATCCAAGATGTAACTGAACGACTGCAAGGAATCATAAAACCCACTGACAAATACCCCTTCCTCTTGGTTCATGTGGGAACCAATGACACTGCAAGCAATAGCCTCCAGAAGATCAAAAGAGATTACGAGGCTCTGGGCAGGAAATTGAAGCAATTAAATGCACAAATTGTCATCTCATCTGTCCTCCCAGTTGAACGACGTGGCCCAGGGAGAGAGGGAAAAATAGTGGAAGTGAACAACTGGCTTCGCAAATGGTGTAAACAGGAACGGTTTGGATTCTTAGATCACGGAATGCAGTTTCTTGAAGATGGACTTCTGGCAAGCGATGGGCTGCACCTCACAACGGTTGGGAGGAATGTTTTTGCAAAAAATCTCAGAAACCTCATCAGGAGGGCTTTAAACTGACTAATGTGGGGGAGGGAGACAGTGCTCCTGAAGGTAGGAGTCTATCAATTGATGAAGATGATCATCCAAATGTCATAGACCGAATGGAGCAAAGAGCATGCAGACCTAGTGGTGGGAGGAAAAAATCCTTAAATAAGAGACACGGGGGAATGATTAATGGACTTCAATGTCTGTACACTAATGCACAAAGCATGGGAAATAAACAAGATGAGCTTGAGCTCCTGGTACAGCAAACTAAATATGACATAATAGGAATCACTGAAACCTGGTGGGATAAATCCCACGATTGGAATGTAATAATGGAGGGATACAATCTATTTCAAAGAAACAGACCAGACAAGAAAGGAGGAGGAGTGGCGTTATATGTCAGGGATGTGTATACCTGTGAAGAGATCCAAGATTTAGAACCTCAAAGCCAAAGTGAGAGCATTTGGGTGAAAATTAAGGGAGAGAAGAATAACAGTGACCTCATTGTGGGAGTTTACTATAGATCCCCAAGCCAAACGGAGGACATAGATGATGCCTTCCTGGAACAGATGGCCAAGCATGCAAAAGGAAGGGAGATAGTAGTAATGGGGGACTTCAATTACCCGGATATTTGTTGGATGTCAAACTCAGCCAAGAGCATAAGGTCAAACAGATTCCTCACTGCCCTTGCAGACAACTTCATTGTCCAGAAAGTGGGAGAAGCAACAAGAGGAACAGCCATTTTAGATCTGGTCCTAACCAATGTTGATGACCTGGTTAGTGGGGTAGAAGTGGAAGGATCATTAGGCGCGAGTGATCATGCTCTTCTGAAGTTTACTATACAGCGGAAAGGAGCAGCCAAGCATACTAGGACTCAATTTCTTGACTTTAAGAAAGCCGATTTCATAAAGCTTAGGGAAGTGCTGGGTGAGATCCCATGGACAGTAATACTAAAAGGAAAGGGAGTTCAAGATGGCTGGGAGTTTGTTAAGAGGGAGATAGTAAAAGCACAACTTCAGGCAATACCAATGAGACGGAAACATGGAAGGTGCCTAAAGAAGCCAGGGTGGCTATCTAAAGAACTTTTAACTGAGTTAAGATTAAAAAAGGATGTGTACAAAAAATGGAAAAGGGGGGAAACCACCAAAGAGGAATTCAAACAAATAGCCAGCACGTGTAGACACAAAGTCAGAAAAGCTAAAGCACAAAATGAACTCAGGCTTGCTAGAGAGGTTAAAAGCAACAAAAAAGGCTTTTATGGGTATGTTCGTAGCAAAAGGAAGAACAAAGAAACCGTGGGGTCACTCAGAGGAGAAGATGGTGAAATGCAAACAGGGGACACAGAAAGGGCTGAACTCCTCAATGCTTTCTTTGCCTCAGTCTTCTCCGATAAAGAAAACAATGCCCGACCTGAAGAATTTGGAGCAAATGATTCAGCAGAGGAAACACAACCCAGAATAACTAAGGAGATAGTACAAGAATACTTGGCTAGTCTAGATGTATTCAAGTCTCCAGGGCCAGATGAACTGCATCCAAGAGTATTAAAAGAACTGGCAGATGTAATCTCAGAACCACTGGCAGTCATCTTTGAGAATTCCTGGAGAACAGGCGAAGTCCCGGCAGACTGGAGGAGGGCAAATGTTGTCCCTATTTTCAAAAAGGGGAAAAGAGAGGACCCAAATAATTACCGCCCAGTCAGTCTGACATCAATACCAGGGAAGATTCTGGAGCAGATCATTAAGCAAACAGTCTGTGAGCACCTAGAAAGGAATGCTGTGATCACCAATAGTCAGCATGGATTTCTGAAAAATAAGTCATGTCAGACTAACCTGATCTCGTTTTTTGACAGAATTACAAGCCTGGTAGATGAAGGGAACGCAGTGGATGTAGCCTACCTTGATTTCAGCAAGGCATTTGACAAGGTGCCCCATGATATTCTTGTAAAGAAGCTGGTAAAATGTGGTCTTGACTATGCTACCACTCAGTGGATTTGTAACTGGCTGACTGACCGAACCCAAAGGGTGCTCATCAATGGTTCCTCTTCATCCTGGAGAAGAGTGACTAGTGGGGTGCCACAGGGTTCTGTCTTGGGCCCGGTCTTATTCAACATCTTTATCAACGACTTGGATGATGGACTCAAGGGCATCCTGATCAAATTTGCAGATGACACCAAACTGGGAGGGGTGGCTAACACCCCAGAGGACAGGATCACACTTCAAAACGACCTTGACAGATTAGAGAACTGGGCCAAAACAAACAAGATGAATTTTAACAGGGAGAAATGTAAAGTATTGCACTTGGGCAAAAAAAATGAGAGGCACAAATACAAGATGGGGGACACCTGGCTTGAGAGCAGTACATGTGAAAAGGATCTAGGAGTCTTGGTTGACCACAAACTTGACATGAGCCAACAATGTGACGCGGCAGCTAAAAAAGCCAATGCAATTCTGGGCCTCATCAATAGGAGTATAGCATCTAGATCAAGGGAAGTAATAGTGCCACTGTATTCTGCTCTGGTCAGACCTCACCTGGAGTACTGTGTCCAGTTCTGGGCACCACAGTTCAAGAAGGACACTGACAAACTGGAACGTGTCCAGAGGAGGGCAACCAAAATGGTCAAAGGCCTGGAAACGATGCCTTATGAGGAACGGCTAAGGGAGCTGGGCATGTTTATGTGGCGAATTGGTATTTTGGGGCCCCGCTAATTGATTTATTGGTCCTCAATTAGCTACGCATGGCCGCCCACACACTTCCCTGGAAGACTCTGCTCCGTCTCCAGCAGCTCTTCAGTCACGCCTTAGCAGAGATACGCACAGCGGTGATGAAACTGTCACGGCCTTTCACTTAGCTTCTAAACAAACACAGAGTCCAGGTTTGTCCATTTCAGCTCTTTATTCCGACATTCCCCCAGGGATCTCCTGGGCTCCTTTCAGCCATTACCGGCTACGTCTTTCTCCCTCAACGACCAGAGGAGAACAGAACAGAAACTCCTCCCAGACTCCTCCCAGCTTCTACTGCTGACGTCTGAATGTTGAGGCATCATGGGAACTTTTTAACCAGTTAAGTTCCAAACTTCACACCCCCTCTTGCTGAAACCATTCTGACGAGACCCTCTGAGTTCAACACCTTCCCCTCTGCCATGTGCCACTTCCCGGCATCTTTCCCAGGCACCTGTTGAACCCCTTCAACATTCCCAGAATCACACTGTGCGACACTTTTCCACGCACCTGTGATCTGATACCCTACTGACCCTTTAGAGCCAGCAGTTGTGTCTTCTCCGTCAGACTCTTCCCCCTCTGACTTGACACCCTGTTTGTGAGCTTTCTCCATTACCGGAGATGGAGCCTCACACCTGGACACTCCTTTCACAACCCTTGGAGATGCCCACACCTGCCCTGAACCCTGACCCTGGACTTGGTCCCCATCACCGGGTTTTGAACCCTGATTCTGGACCTGATCCCCGTCACCGGGCTCAGCCACAGCCTCCCTTCTCCCTTGAGAAGACTTTGCACCCGTCACCTGGTGACGTATTTCCTTTTCCTTGAAAAGCTTCTCCAGAGCAGACCCAGTAAACTGTGACCCTCGGTCGCTCTTGAACCCTTGCACCTTGGTGGAGAACTTTAGTTCCACCTCCGCAACCCAAACCTGGATCAGTTGCACCGCCTCCCCCTGTGATTTGAGAGAGAGACACCAGCCCACCTGGCTGTGGTCATCTGTCAGCGTCAGCACAAACCTGGCCCCACCCAGACTCTCACACCTCCTGGGTCCTGACAGATCTGTGTGTGAACAAGCTCAAAAGCTTCCTTGGCTACCCTCCCAAAAACCCGGGAAAACCAAGTACCTTTGCATGCCCTGCACCCTTGGGACCTCCCACATTTCCGGAGTTTGTACCCTTTTGTGCACCTGTGCAACTTTTGCACATCTTTGGGAACCTTAGCACACTGCACCTGTGCTTTTTTCAGCATTCCCACCACCCTCCAGAGGTGTCTCCAGAACAAAGAAAGTGTTCTTGCTCTTCGCTTTTGACCCGTTGTCGCCCCCCTCTGAAAATGGAACAGGTGTCATTTTCAAAGCACATTATTTTGAACCCCTGCTTCGTTAGAGCAGATACAGATAACCGACAACAATTCAGTCCCGGCACAACGTAGATCTCTGGCTCCTCCTGTAGTGGAGAGAAAACACGTTAGCCACACCACAGACTGATTTTTCATTCCGTCTGCGAACAAAACAATTGTTCCTGTCGAAACAGCCCTGCAGTTCCGCAGCCTATCAGGTGCTGCCTGATAGCAGAAACCAAAACACCCAGCGTGTCACTGTGTCCTGGCTGGAGTTGTTCTCCACAGTTGCCATGGAAGCAACAAACGTCCCGCTGCCTCTGTCCTGGCAGCGTCCGAAAACCGCAACATCCTGCGTTGCTCTGAAGACTGGACTTATCTCAGAGTTCCCAGACACCTCTGCAGCACGTAACTCCCGCTGCAGCAGATGGCTGGCCTTGAAGTCTGTAGCTGTGTCCTGTTTCCCAGGCTTCGACTTTCGACGCAAACATCTCTTGGCAGCCTTTGGAAAAAGAGGCTTTTCTGTGCTTTTACTGCTCACCGCCCCCCCTCTGCTCCCAGGGCTCCCAGGACGCTTTCCTGCACCCCCAGTGGTAGGTAAAGGGCTCCCAGCAGCTTGCCTCTCTCCAAGCTCCTCACGCAGATGTCGAACTCCAGTGGAAAATCACTGCTCTTGGGCTCCTCCCAGCTGGCCTCCTTCTCCTTCTTCCGGAAAAGCACTCCTTGCCAGCTCCGCCCCCTCTGAACCTCCACTTCATTCCAGCACGTACAGTGGAAAAACTTTTTTGAACGTGCCTTTGGAAAAGTCCGCCCCCCCACCTGCTCAGCAGCACTCCTTGTGGCTAAAGCATCAGGGACAGGGGCTTCAGCCGTCTCTAGGCTTTTGTATTCCTTCTCCAGGGCTCTGGCCTTTTGCTGAAGCTTCCCAGCAAATGCAGCACAGTTCCAAGTGCCAATAGTCCCTTTGCCCCCCCTCTGGGGCCCACAGCCCTTCCCAGCTGTGCACCGGCTCTCACGAAGGTGGTCAGCGCCATCTTGCCTTCTGCTCTGAAGCAGCCATCTCCCAGCCCTTGCTTTTGCCTCCAGCCTCATAAAACTCCCTGGAGCACTAGCCAAGTGGCCTCTGGCTTCCTGGCACCCAGAACAGTAGACTTCAAATCAGCAGCCAGATTGCCCAACTTCTTAAAGTGAGCATGGAATGTCCTCCAAGACCTGGCAGCCTGCCATCCTCTTCCGTTCTCCCAAGGGGCCCCAAGCTGTACTTACGGACCAGTTTCAGCTCCTCTGGCTCTCCCTTCCGTGGAGAAACGTTTCCTCAGCAACACAGGCAGCCACTCTGTGTCTTTCAGCCAGCTGCTTTTAGCTCCGCAGCTCTCCGTCTCCTGCCGTGCTCCGTTGCTCTGCCTTAGACCGCAGACTTCAAACGCATTCCGGCACTTCCAGTGACAGTTTTACAAGCGGTAATTACCCATAACCTGTGGCGAATTGGTATTTTGGGGCCCCGCTAATTGATTTATTGGTCCTCAATTAGCTACGCATGGCCGCCCACACACTTCCCTGGAAGACTCTGCTCCGTCTCCAGCAGCTCTTCAGTCACGCCTTAGCAGAGATACGCACAGCGGTGATGAAACTGTCACGGCCTTTCACTTAGCTTCTAAACAAACACAGAGTCCAGGTTTGTCCATTTCAGCTCTTTATTCCGACATTCCCCCAGGGATCTCCTGGGCTCCTTTCAGCCATTACCGGCTACGTCTTTCTCCCTCAACGACCAGAGGAGAACAGAACAGAAACTCCTCCCAGACTCCTCCCAGCTTCTACTGCTGACGTCTGAATGTTGAGGCATCATGGGAACTTTTTAACCAGTTAAGTTCCAAACTTCACAGTTTAGCCTGGAGAAGAGGAGGTTAAGGGGTGATATGATAGCCATGTTCAAATATATAAAAGGATGTCACATAGAGGAGGGAGAAAGGCTGTTTTCTGCTGCTCCAGAGAAGCGGACACGGAGCAATGGATCCAAACTACAAGAAAGAAGATTCCACCTAAACATTAGGAAGAACTTCCTGACAGTAAGAGCTGTTCGACAGTGGAATTTGCTGCCAAGGAGTGTGGTGGAGTCTCCTTCTTTGGAGGTCTTTAAGCAGAGGCTTGACAACCATATGTCAGGAGTGCTCTGATGGTGTTTCCTGCTTGGCAGGGGGTTGGACTCGATGGCCCTTGTGGTCTCTTCCAACTCTATGATTCTATGATTCTATGATTCTATGATTCTATGATTATACAGATGTGCAATGATGAAAAGCGGCAACAACCCCTCAACTCAGTTCTTCGCGATCACAAGACCTGCACAACAGACGCCAGAGTTTCAAAGTGCCCACAGCTATCTCTTTCAAAGGATATAGACTGACGGGGAGGTGGGGCTGACAAAGGGGGGAGGAGTTGAATTGCGAGGACATTTTATCACTTGAACCTCAAGCCTCTGTGCTCCAGGGATTCAAACGATACATGTGTAAAAGATCACAATTGTGTCAATATGCAACTGATATTTAATTAGTTTGTTTTGTGTATTATGTGTTATTATGTAGGAATGTTGAAGTGTGTCTGATTATGTGTTATCTCCACAAAGGAAAAATTTCTGTGTAATGTAACATACATAACTATGAACAGCAGAAGGATATGGCTTACACCCCAAGTCTTCAGGGAGGACTCCCATATATTACAATACTTTCCAATAGAGCAGACTATACTTAGATTAAGTCAACTGATGATCATATTTCCTTGTCCCACCTGGCACTCTGAAGAGTGCCAACCTTCCCTACCCATTTATTTATGCATTCAATGTTTTTCTATATATGAAGTTTCCAGATTTTACTATTTCTTTCTTTCTGTTCCAGAAAACTATTTCAAATCTTTTCTATGACTTCTCTGCATCTCTTGCAGATTCAGTACTGTCTTCAAGTAGCAATTGTTCTACATTTATTTACTTATTAATCTTGGTTTTCATCTATAGCTGCGAAATTAATCTACCACAACCAAGTATTATTATCGGAACCATATTTTATCAGATAGATTTGAAGCAACGCTCCTTATTATTATTTGAGATGTTTTGATTAGGATGCCAGATGAAATTGGGTGTAGATCATGTCCCAAATTTTAATTATTTATTTGAGGACACGACTACCATACGTAATATTATTATTGATAACAAGAAATGTGTATATGCCTTGATGTAGCAAGAATGGTCCCTTATAGAGTTAAATTGACTCATTTGGACAAATGCCCCCTTAAGAATGGCTTTGGTTTTAACATATTGGTTTTGAAAAGTTGAGAACCACGGGGCAAGATAAATTCAAATTGGACTCTACTGGAATTGGGCATGTGTATCCAGGCTGCAACTAGCTTTTGGTCCTTTAAGAGCAAGTGGACAACTTTCCATGAGTGCGAGACCAGAGCCTGCAATAATGAAAAAACCCCATAGAAAGACCAAGGCGAAGACATATCTCTCATGATGTGCCCAAGCCTGTGCCAGCTATGGTGGGTGCCAGGCGACATGGTTAAATTAAAGCCCTGAGGGGATTCAGCAGGATGTGTAACTGTACCACTATGCCGGTGTGAGACCACAGAAGAGCTAGCTTGGCACCTGAAAACACAAAAACGGTGGGGCTAAAAAGCAAACTGCATTTTTTCAGTCAGTAGTGGACCTTCCTGCTAAATGTAAAGCATACACCACTATTGAAAATGTTTGAAAGAGCTAGGGTGCCACAAGTAATTTTATTCGTCCGTGTTGTTCCCTCTTTTGCTGCCCACCCACCTCCTTTTCCATTAGAGCCTATTCCCACTCACAGGGCACCCCTACATTCACCGAGATTTAGGGTGCGGAGAAAAGATTTGCAAGTTCTTGCAGAACTTTAATGCAAATCTATCTCCGAATGGGGGACTGTTACGGAAAGGGGGGGGCATGTCTTCTTCACTACAAATATTTGCTCAATTTCTCTAGGACTCCATCACCCCTCCCCTGTCCTCCATAATGCCTCAAGGTGTCAAGACCCTAATCCTGTCAAAATCACTCTGCCAAACCTTTCCTCCGGGCAATGCCAGGTGACAGACTACGCATACATGGACCATTGTCTTCTCAGGAAGCGCTTATCTGCGCATATCTCCAGCTCTGCATATTCCCCCTTCCCTCCTCCATATCTCCAGCTCTCTGCATATTCCCCCCTCCCTCCTCCATATGTTAATCCGGTGTAACCCAACCTCTCCTTAATGTATGCATGATGTAATCTGTGTAACCCAACCTTTCCTTAATGTATTCATGATGTAACCGGGATGTATTTTGCACTGTATTCTGGGACATGGAGGGAGTTTCAAAAGTTCATGTCACCCCTTTCTCGCTGTTCAATCTTGTCTTGAACCTGTTGCGCAATAAACTTGGATCTTCTGCAGTTTGCTCCTGTCCGGCTGAGCTCATTTTCTTCCACAGGGACCCGCGGACTTACTTAGTCCGACGAGCTGGGTGGCAGAATAGCCCTGCACCCAGATTTAGCCGTAACAGCAACGTAGCCCCGTTTCCTCAATGAATCCACCCATTTCAGTAAAACCTGAGCTGAAATAGTACGGAGAGCAAAACAGCAGCCCCGTCTGACCCCCGTCAGCCCCCAGACTCCCCCAGTCACGTGGCAGGAGATTCATCCTGAGCCCCCCCCCCCTGAGATGGGTACGACATCCTGGATGATCGATATGATCAATTGGTGATCCACATGATCCAAACAGACTTGTCCAAAGAGCAGATCTCTAGGCCTGAATGAAAGGGGTCTGCGGTGATGGATTCTGGAGTCAAGAAATCCTCCCTTTCCAGTGATCTCTCAGGCTGGCCAGGAAAAGGCAGCGAGCAGGAATCCTCAGGCATCCCGACGGACAGACCTGTCATGTTGCCAAAACACGAACTCGGAGTCTGATCTGATTTAAATGCAGAACTCATTTTGTGACTTCGCTGTTGGATTGTCGGGATCAGCCCCTCCCCCCTCTCCTGATCCCCAGAAGGAAGACGGGGGGGATTTCTACTCCTCCCCCCCCCCCGCTCAACACTTTCCCTCCCCTCCCGGCACATCCTTCTCTCATCCCGCCCACACAATCCCAAATCACACCCCTAATACATTGCTCCTCCTCCTCCTCCTCCTCCTCCAATCCTGCTTCGCTCCGGAAATGAGGGGGGAGCCCCCCTCCCAACCTGCCTGCTTCTCCCGCAAGTGGAGCGTCCACTCCGGATTGCTGCTCTGCGGCGTATCTTGGGGGGGGGAGGAGGACGGGAAGAGGAGGATCCCCGCCCAACGTGGATGTTGCAGGAAATAAATGAGAATCGGAGCGAGGACAAAGAGGTAAAGGGGTCGCGGGGGGGGGGGAGAGGGGAGAAGAGGACCCAGAGACCCCGCCAGCTCCCCAAGCGCCTTCCGTGGGGCCTGGATCCCGGCACGCGTGCTGCGAAGGGGCGGAGATGGGGCGCCCACCCACGAGGACTCCCTGGGGCGCGGAGAAATGGGTCAGGAAAGGGTTAAGGTATGAGGGAGGTGCCTGGATAGAGACCCCCCTGTCCCTCCCTTGCTCCTGTCGGGGGGGGGCGGGAATGGAGAGGTGTGGCGCGCAGGGCGAGGGGTGACCCGAGCCAAGGGGGCCTTTGGGTGCAGGGGAGACTCCGGGAGAGAGGGAGGGGGTCGAGGAATGGGGGGAGGGGGGAGCATCCCTGGGTCAGAGAAGGGCAGCGGGGTGGGGGGAGATAGGAAGACCAGTCTTTGGGGAGAAGTCTCCATCGTGGCGCCCGCTGGGAATAACCGGAGCACTAGGGGCTCCGCGCAGAGAGAGGTGGGCCACGAAAGGGTTAACGGGCACGAGGGATAGAGACCCCCCTGTCCCTCCCCGGCTCGTCTTGGGGGGCCCCTCCAGCTGGAGAGATGGGGGCGCAGGACGTGGGGGGAGTGGTGCCAAGGAAGCCTCCGGATGCAGGGGAGACTCCGGGAGAGAGGGAGGGGGTCGAGGAAGTGGGGGGAGGAAGGGCAGCATTGGCGGGGGGGGAGATAGGAAGACCACTCTTGGGGGGGGTCTCCATCGTGCCTTCCTTGGGGAATCTCCGGAGGGGCCGCCTTGGCTTCTCCCTCCCGCCCAGGAATGCCTCCCCTTCAAGGCGACCAGAGAGGGATCCCTGGAAAGTGGGGGTCCTGTCCCCCCACCCCTATTTTCCTGCAATCTCCATCCTCTTCCCACCCCATAAGCCCCTGCCCTGTCCAGATGCAGCGATTCTGCCCAGTCCAACCACTGGTCCCATGGAGAGGAGAGGAAATCCCGAGAAGAAGAGGGGAGGGGGGAGGCCTTCTCAGAAGTGGCTCTTGGTTTCCGCAATCCCACCCAGGAAGCAGCCAGAAACCTTTTCCTCTCTCTCAGGCTTCCATCTTTAATTGTCCTTTCTTGAGGATGAGGATAATGCACACCTGTCATCAGAAACAGGGATGCAGAGTCCATGGAATGGCTCTCAGGATGGATATAGAAGTTGCACCTCAAAAGCATTTCTGTTCCTCTCATTCTTTGTAGCCAATGTCAGAGTGACTGACAAGCTGAGATACAATCCATCATCATCCGATGACAGTGACTGCATGAATCTTCCCAGTCAAAGGACCCATTTTCATGATAGACAGTGCCTGGGGCTGGAGGCTCTACACACCGGGTGTGCCTGTGCAGGCCAAAGACTGCCAGTATTAGTACAGGTGAGGTGTGTGACCTTCCCAAATTTACAGACTGTATGTGAATGAGAGTTTGTGGGTGGGATTATAGTTTATGGCAACCATGTGATTTTCTCCACCCATAACATTTCGTAAGCTAATATTGCAGTACGAATTCCAAAATAACTACAAAAAATCACAAGATGATAATAATAGTACACTGGTACCTCGGGTTAAGAACTGAATTCGTTCTGCAGCTCTGTTCTTAATCTGAAACTGTTCTTAACCTGAAGCACCACTTTAGCTAATTGGGCCTCCTGCTGCCCAAGACAGGTGTTGATCATCATGTGAGCTGGGCACAGGTGGGCTGAAGCGAGCTACTGCCATTCCTGTGGAGCCTCCTTTTATTGACACAAGTATGCAAGCCAGGCAAATACATTTTTGGGCTGTGACCTTTACATCTTCCGTCCCAAAATCGTGGGGTGGTACAAAGTTATTTTGGCACCTGTTCCGCAGCGTCATTTCCCCCTTGCTCAATGTATGATGAATGGAGACAAACGTCTCATGGGAAAGGGTTACAGACAGGACACCGCAAACTGCTGAGATCGCAAAAGGTCAGGCAGAGGTGGAACGATGTACAGACAGCTGTGGCTTGTCGGGGGGGGGGGGGTTGCCCTGCACCCCAAGGTCACGCGTGCAGGCAGATTGTGGCTGCCTGCTGGTGGAAAGTGTCTCCCTCCGGACCCCACTGTCCACTCCGCAATATCCCTACACACCAGAGCAGGATTTCTGTTCTCATCCTGAAGCAAAGTTCTTAACCCAAGGTACTATTTCTGGGTTAGCAGAGTCTGTAACCTGAAGCGCCTGTAACCCGAGGCACCACTCTAGATGTTATACTATTAGTATCTTCCCCAAGCCACTCTGGGCAGCTTACAGTACATATAGGTAAAGGTAAAGGGACCCCTGACCGGAAGGTCCAGTTGCGGGAAACTCTGGGGTTGCGGCACTCATCTCGCTTTATTGGCCGAGGGAGCCGGCGTACAGCTTCCGGGTCGTGTGGCCAGCAGAACTAAGCGCTTCTGGCGAATCAGAGCAGCAAACGGAAACGCCGTTTACCTTCCCGCCAGAGCGGTACCTATTTATCTACTTGCTCTTTGATGTGCTTTCGAACTGCTAGGTTGGCAGGAGCAGGGACCAAGCAACGGGACCTCACCCTGTCGCAGGGATTTGAACCGCCAACCTTCTGATCAGCAAGTCCTAAGTTCTGGGGTTTAACCCACAACGCTACCCGCGTCCCTACAGTACATATACAAGACAGTAAAACATCCAAAAATTAAAAACCTCCTGATACAGCTGTCTTCTAAATGTCAGATAGTTGCCTGTTTCCTAGCCCTCTGAAGGGAGGGCATTCCATGGGGCAGGAAGCCCTCTGCCTGGTTCCCTGGAACTTCACTTCTAACTGCAAGGGAACCAGCAGAAGACTCTCGGAGGCGGACCTCCCTGTCCGGACTGAACGATTGGGGTAAAGATGCTCCTTCAGGTTCACAGGGCCGAGGCTGAGGAGGGCTTTAGGTTGCAGATCTTGCTCCTCCATAATGATTGATGTATAGGTAGCAGAGTAGGAGAAAACACTCAGAGGCAGAAAAAAAAAACCAGCTGAGAAATTTATTACTGAAGACAGATAAGCATGACAGGACCCAAAAAATAGCAAAAATGTAACTCACAGTAAAACCCTGACTTAGCAAACCAAAACAGCACTCAAGTAAGAAACAGACAAGCAGAGTAGAGTAATATCAGAATATGAAGTGGGAGCAGGCGCATTTCAATACTGTAATTTATATATAGTTCAAGGTCAGAGTAACCCTGGGATTAGATAACAAGCCTCCAGGTGGACGTGCCCCACCTGCCCTTCACGTTCCTCTTCCGCACGGGCAGAATCTGCCTTCAGGACTGTGGGATTCACGGTTGTTCTCCTCCTCTCCATCCACCAGGGCTTGACTTCAGGTGCAGCAGAATTCCCCAGCCCCCCAAGGATTTGAGACCCATCAGCTTTCCTCACCTGGTTTAGCCGGCTGGTAGAAGCCGTTGCTTGAACCCCTGTTGCATGCTGACAGCTTCTGGAAGCCACAGGTGAGAGCTGAGTGCAGGGTGGGCACCAAGGGTGGAAAAATGACCCCAGAAGTTGCAGGACATGTTCCCCACCAAAGGAACTACGGCTCCCCAACACCCCATGACATCTAGATTCAGGTAGGTAGCCGTGTTGGTCTGACGCAGTTGAAATAAAAAATTAAAAAATAGTCCAGTAGCACCTTAGAGACCAACTATGTTTGTTCTAGGTATAAGCTTTGGTGTGCATGCGCACGTCTTCAGATACACTGACACAGATGTCACCAGACCCTTGTATATCGTGGGAGGGTGGGGTGGGGTTTTTCTCAGAAGGGTACTCCTACTACCATCTCCCACTATATGAAGAACTGTGAATGCACACAAAAGCTTATATCTAGAACCTAAGGTGCAACTGGACTATTTTTTTACTTTTTTACTTCAACTGTGCCAGACCAATATGGCCACCTACCATTAAGTACAGTTATCTCCTTGCCTTGAATATCCTGCCTTTCAGTGCCAGATTAGGATAGTCCTCTGTCAGAAGACAAGCACAGGATAAGGCAGCACATCATCATTATAAAGAACCTTTGGGGTGGGTGTTTCCGTCTGGGATTGACATGTGCCATCTGCTTTCCTTCTGCTTCTTCTGCTCTCTCCATGCAATGTGAGGCATGTAGACAGAGGTCCATCTCCAAGAACAGGAGCTTCCCTGAGCACCCATTCAGCTGACCCCAAGCACCAAGCCTTGTCACTAGTTCTCTGACTGACCCAGACCACAGTCCCTGGAAGAGATGTAGGCCTGGGTCTCCCAAAATAATCCATATGGACCTCCTGAGGTCAGTGGGACTGTTCAGGTGATTCATGAAGATCTAGAGGTGTAAACGGGGGCAACCACTTGATTTGAAAGGCAGTCCCACAAGACAACAGTATTCCAAGATCATGCTGTGTTATTAAAGATGATTGAGGATTATGAAAGGTTCCTGATGCATTACTACCATTTGACATCATACCATTTTCATTTCCTAAAAATTGGGAACATGGGTAGGACATGGGAGAATGTAGGAGATGTTGAAATAAGAGAAGGTGCTAATGGCGGTTGATGTGTTCTCTTTCCCTTTGTTCTCTTCCTTGAAACCCAAACAGGATTTGCTTTCTGCCCACTCTGAAAAAGGTGATGGAGAAGACAGAATTGTGGGGGACAGGGCACCTTTCGTTTCATTAGGAATAGCCATTAAAATTGTGAAATGTGGAATATGCATCACTGAATGAGCACACATAGTTCACATCAACGAACACAAAAAGGAAAGAAGCCATTTAAAGGTATGTAGTGTGGAAAGAGCTTCTCTTTCAACTCAAAACTTAGAACACACCAGCGGACTCACACAGAGAGAAAACGTTTTAAGTGCAGGGAGTGTGGGAAGAATTTCAGTCAGAGTGGAAACCTTAAATTGCACAAAGGGACTCACACAGGGGGAAAACCATATGAATGTATGGTGTGTGGAAAGAACATTAATAATAGTGGAAGCCTTAGAAGATATCAACGGACTCACACAGGGGAGAAACCATTTAAATGCATGGAGTGTGGAAAGAGCTTCAGTCAGAGTGCACACCTTAGATCACATCAACGGACTCACACAGGCGAGAAACCATATAAATGTATCGAGTGTGGAAAGAGCTTTAGAGATATTGGAAGCCTTAGAAAACATCAACGGACTCATACAGGGGAGAAACCATTTAAATGCATGGAGTGTGGAAAGGAATTCAGTCAGAGTGGAGACCTTAGAAGACATCAACGGACTCACACAGGGGAGAAACCATTTAAATGTATCGAGTGTGGAAAGAGCTTCAGTCAGAGTGAAAACCTTAGAAATCATCAACGGACTCACACAGAGGAGAAACCATTTGAATGCATGGAGTGTGAAAAGAGCTTCCGTGAGAGTGGAAGCCTTAGAAAACATCAACGGACTCACACAGGGGAGAAACCATTTAAATGCATGGAGTGTGGAAAGAGCTTCAATCAGAGTGGAGACCTTAGAAGACATCAACGGACTCACACAGGGGAGAAACCATTTGAATGCATGGAGTGTGGAAAGAGCTTTAGTGAAAATGGAAAGCTTAGAAATCATCAACGGACTCACACAGGGAAGAAACCATTTAAATGTATCGAGTGTGGAAAGAGCTTTAGTGAAAATGGAAGCCTTAGAAGACATCAACGGACTCACACAGGGGAGAAACCATATAAATGTATAGAGTGCGGAAAGAGCTTCAGTGATAGTGGATGTCTTAGAACACATCAACGGACTCACACAGGGTGGAAACCATTTGAATGTATGGAGTGTGGAAAGAGCTTCAGTCAGAGTGGATACCTTAGAAATCATCAACGGACTCACACAGGGGAGAAACCATATAAATGTATGGAGTGTGGAAAGAGCTTTAGTGAAAATGGAAACCTTAGAAATCATCAACGGACTCACACAGGGGAGAAACCATTTAAATGCATGGAGTGTGGAAAGAGCTTCTGTCAGAGTGGAGAACTTAGAAAACATCAACGGACTCACACAGGGGAGAAACCATATAAATGCCTGGAGTGCGGAAAGAGCTTTTCTGATAATGAACACCTTAGAAGACATCAACGGACTCACACAGGGGAGAAACCATATAAATGTATAGAGTGCGGAAAGAGCTTCAGTCAGAATGGAGACCTTAAATTACACCAGCGGATTCACACAGGGGAGAAACCATATAAATGTCTGGAGTGCGGAAAGAGCTTTTCTGATAATGAACACCTTAGAAGACATCAACGGACTCACACAGGGGAGAAACCATATAAATGTATAGAGTGCGGAAAGAGCTTCAGTCAGAATGGAGACCTTAAATTACACCAGCGGATTCACACAGGGGAGAAACCAGATACCGTATTTTTCGCCCCATAGGACGCACCTAGTTTTTTTTTGGGGGGGGGGAAATAAAGAAAAAATATTTTTTCCCGGCTGGCTTCCCCCGACCCCAGCCCCCAGAACAGGCTGCTGCCCGCAAGCCTTGCGAACCCGGTGCGCAAGGCTTGTGGACATCTGCCTGAAGCACGGGGCGGGCTCTGCAGCGTGCCCCGTTATTCGGGCTGCAGGCTGCCGCCTGCAAGCCTTGCGCCCCTTGTGGGACCTCCTGCTGGGCGCGCGAGGCTTGCGGATAGCTTCCTGAAGCCTGGAGAGCGAGAGGGGTCGGTGCGCACAGACGCCTCTCGCTCTCCAGGCTTCAGCGAAAGCCTGCATTCGCCCCATAGGACGCACACACATTTCCCCTTCATTTTTGGAGGGGGGAAAGTGTGTCCTATAGGGCGAAAAATACGGTAAATGTATTGAGTGTGGAAAGAGCTTTAGTAATAGTGGAAGCCTTAGAAATCATCAACGACTCACACAGGGGAGAAACCATTTAAATGTATCGAGTGTGGAAAGAGCTTTAGTGAAAATGGAAGCCTTAGAACACATCAACGGACTCACACACGGGAGAAACCATTTAAGGGTATGGACTGTAGAAGGAGCTTCAGTCAGAGTGGAACCCTTGATTTATGTCAACAGACTCACACAAAAGACAAACCATATAACCGTATTTTTCACTCTATAAGACTTAACAGACCACAAGACGCACCTAGTTTTGGGAGGACGAAAACAAGAAAAAAAATATTCTGCATCCCAGAAGCAAGAGGGATTGCTGCGCAGCAAAAGTAGCAATCCCTCTTGCTGTTCTGGCTTCTGGGATAGCTGCACAGCCTGCATTCGCTCCATAAGACGCACACACATTTCCCCTTACTTTTTAGGAGGGAAAAAGTGAGTCTTATAGAGCAAAAAATACGGTAAAATCAGGAAAGTACTCTTAGTGGAAGTTCAAATTCAACAGACTTATGGACAGGAAGAACTTTAAGAGTTGAAACCCTTCAGACCATCAACAAACTCAGAAGAGAAGCAGTTTAAATGAAAAGACTGCAAAAAGTGCTTTCTTTATAATGGAGTATTTAAGGAACAGGGACACGGGTGGCACTGTGGGTGAAACCACAGAGCCTAGGACTTGCCGATCAGAAGATTGGTGGTTCGAATCCCCACAACGTGGTGAGCTCCCATTGCTCGGTCACTGTTCCTGCCGACCTAGCAGTTTGAAATCATGTCAAATTGCAAGTAGATAAATAGGTACCGCTCTGATGGGAAGGTAAACGGCGCTTCTATGCGCTGCTCTGGTTCGCCAGAAGCGGCTTAGTCCTGCTGGCCACATGACCCAGAAGCTGTAGCCCGGCTCCCTCGGCCAATAAAGTGAGATAGGCACCGCAACCCCAGAGTCGTCGTTGACTGGACCTAATGGTCAGGGGTCCCTTTACCTTTACCTTTATTTAAGGAACATCTAGGGACTCTCACATGGGAGAACCCATTTAGATGTATGGCGTGTGGGACGTCTTCCTCTCAGAGTCCACTCTGAGCAATGAACTCAGCAGGAAATCATTCCTACAAGCATGAGCTTTATGTGAAGTTCTGGTGTTTGTATGTAAAACTATAATAATGAAATCAGGCAACATCTCACAATGGTGAGTATAATTTTAGATGAAAGTACCTTTGGTTTTTGCACCATACTCTCTCATTCTGCCACCGCATGATCTCCCAGCACTGCTTCTTCACCAGAACTTTTTCGCTGCCTCCTGCCCTGCGCGTTCTGAAGACAACTTGAAATACTGAAATTGAATGGGGGATTTCCCCCCCAGCCTAATTTCAAGAGGGGGAAGGAGGGGCTGCAGGTATCAGAGAAGTCTCCTGGGGGCCCCATCTTCGCTCATGAAACCCATGGGGCAACCCCAGAGCTCCTGCTCATTCTGGGGTTTGAGGAAGATAGTATTTTTCCATAGTCCCAGAATTTTTGATTCAATCATGCTTCTCAGGAGTTTTCCCACCAGAGGACCACAGTGCTGTAGTGTGTTCCCACCATTTCAGAACACCATTTCAGATAAAACCACAGCGGACTTTGCCACCAAACTCTGCCAATTTGTCCTTACCCACAACAACTTCAAATTCGGTGATGACCTGTTCCTTCAGATCAGCGGCACAGCAATGGGCACCCGCATGGCCCCACAGTATTCCAACATCTTCATGGCAGATTTAGAACAATGTTTCCTAAACTCCTACCCACTCAAACCTCTCTTGTACCTGCGATACATTGATGATATTTTTATCATCTGGACACATGGTCAACAGACCCTGGACACCTTCCACCAGAAATTCAATGATTTCACCCCACAATCAAACTAACAATGAATCAATCTATGCAAGAAATACATTTTTTGGACACTACTATAAAAATACAGGATGGGCGCATAGACACCACCTTATACCGTAAACCAACTGACCAACAAACATATCTACATGCCTCTAGCTACCATCCCAAACATACCAAACAGTCCATTGTATATAGCCAGGCACTACGTTACAGCCGTATCTGTTCCAATTCTACAGACAGAGACTCTCACCTAAGAGATCTACAGCAAACCTTTTTAGAACTAAAATACCCAGCAGATGAAGTTAGACAACAGATCAACAGAGCCAGACTGATACCCAGAGAGAACTTGCTGCAAGACAGACCCAAAAAAGAAAATAACAGAACACCTCTAGTCATCACATACAGCTCCCAAGTTAAAACAGTACAACGCATCATCAGAGATCTACAACCTCTCCTGGACAATGACAGTTCTCTTTCTCAAGCTCTGGGAGGAAGACCTTTCATTGCCTACAGACAGCCACCCAATCTTAAACAACTCCTAACCCACAATAATACTACAACCAGACTTAACACGGACACTGGCACCAGAGCCTGCAATAAACCCAGATGCCAACTTTGCTGCCACATACACCCAGACAACACCATTACTGGCCCCAACAACATCACACATACCGTCTCAGGACTATTTAATTGCTCATCGTCTAACATTGTATATGCCATCAAATGCCAACAGTGTCCTTCAGCTCTCTATATTGGACAAACAGGCCAAACCTTACGCCAAAGAATAAACGGACATAAATCTGACATCAAGAATCACAAGACAGAGAAACCAGTAGGAGAACACTTCAATCTCCCAGGACATTCTATACAAGATCTCAAAGTAGCTGTTTTACTACAAAGGAATTTCAGAAATAGACTGGAAAGAGAAGCTGCTGAATTGCAACTCATTACCAAACTTAAAACCATGGAGAGACCTGGTCTGAACAAAGACATTGGATTCTTATCTCACTATACATGACAAAGCCATTTTTCACCTTCTCACCCCTTGCTTTTTCCTGTAAGACCTATTGCAGTCGTTTAGAGTCGTCAACAGGCTCATCACAGCTATCTGCCAATCACCCATTCCCACCACCCTTCTGAGTAATACCCTCCCCACCTTCTCACTATATAGAAGGATCTGGCAACTTCTGTTTCAGTGTATCTGAAGAAGTGTGCATGCACACGAAAGCTCATACCAAGAACTAACTTAGTTGGTCTTTAAGGTGCTACTGGAAGGAATTTTTTTTGTTTTGACTACGGAGAAGACCTTCAGAAAGGGACTGAAGGAGAATCAAGAGCCTCAGGATCTGGACCACTAAGTTTTATACCTACACCTTTGGGTTCTGATGAGCCTGAGAAAGTGATACCACCGCCAAAGGGAGAATAGAACTATCTCAACATGTCTCTGCAACTACTAAGTTGGAACATTCATGGTTTTAATTCCCCTGAGAAAAGGAAGAAGATTTTTCATTTATTAAAAAAGGAACAATTAGACTTAATTTGCCTACAGGAAACACATGTGATTAGGCTCCATAGGAAAGTTTTAATCAATAAGAGACTGGGTCAAGAATTTATTTCATCTGATAGAGTGAAGAAGAGAGGAGTTGCTATCTATGCAAAAGAAAGCCTATCACCAAAATTTCTTTTTAAAGATGAGCAACGAAGAATTTTGGCAATTGAAATTCAAATAAAAGGAGAAATTTTTTTGATTTTGGAAATTTATGCACCAAATGAGGGGAAGTCGGAATTTTACAAGAAGTTGCATGAGACAATGCTGGATTATGTGGACTATAATAACATCATTATGATGGGTGACATGAATGGGGTGGTATCTACGAATATGGACAAAGCGCAAAGTCAAAGCATAACAAAAGAGGGCAGGCTACCAAAAACTTTTTTTGAACTAACTGATAACATGGATCTGATTGACATTTGGAGAACAAAAAACCCCTTAGGAAGAGAAGGGACATTCTTCTCTGAAGCCAAAATGACACGGACAAGAACTGACCAAATATGGATAACTAGAGGATTGGCTCCCAAGACTAGAAAGGTGGAAATCTGCCCAAAAACCTGCTCCGACCATAATGCAGTAAAGATGGAAATGAGATTAAATTTAACTGGCTCCTTCAGATGGAAGATGAATGACACCTTATTAAGAGACCAAGAGATTGTCAAGAAGGCCCAAAAGAACCTGTGGGACTACTTTGAAGTAAACTTGAAAACCACAGTGGAAAAAAGAATAATCTGGGATGCAAGTAAAGCGGTGATGAGGGGGTTTCTGATACAACAGAATGCAATAAAAAAGAGAACCCAAAATGAGAAAAAAGACAGAATTTTGGAGAAAATAAAAGAAGGAGAGAAAAAATTAAGATCGAAACCAAAGTCACAGGAGATTCTGAGAGAAATTAAATTATATCAAGTACAATATATGAAATTGATAAATCAGGAAGTCGAATGGAAAATCAAACAAATGAGACAAAAGACCTTTGAATTGGCTAATAAATGTGGAAAACTGCTAGCATGGCAGTTGAAAAAAAGTCAGAAGTTGAACACGGTTACCAATCTTGAGATTGAGGGGAGAAATATCCAGAATCCTGTGGAGATTAGAAAATGCTTCCAGAGATACTTCAAACAACTTTATTCCCAGGGGCCGCAGAAAGAGACGGATATAGACCAATTTTTAAGAACTAATGGATTACAAAAACTATCTCAAGAAAACAAGACAATATTGAACCATAAGATAACGGAACAGGAGATTGAAGGTGCCATTCAGAACATGCAACTGGGCAAGTCTCCAGGGCCGGATGGGTTAACCTCCAAGTATTATAAGACTTTGAAAGACTATTTAATTCAACCATTAAAGGAGGTGTGCAACGAGATTATGGAGGGGAAGAAGGCACCGGAGTCGTGGAAAGAAGCTTTCATCACACTTATACCAAAATCTGAAGCTGAAAAGACACAACTCAAGAACTACCGTCCCATTTCCCTTTTAAATGTGGATTATAAAATTTTTGCAGATATTTTAGCTAACAGATTAAAAAGAGTGTTAAATGAAGTGATACATAAAGACCAGGCAGGCTTCCTCCCAGGCAGACATTTGTCTGACAATACAAGGAACATTATTGATATTTTGGAGTTATTGCAAACGAACACTAACACAAGAGCAGTTTTGATTTTTATTGATGCGGAGAAGGCCTTTGACAATATCTCTTGGAATTTTATGAAGAAAAATCTTAAGGGAATGGGAGTGGGACGGGGGTTTGAAAATGGTATAGACGCAATCTATTCAGAACAAAAAGCAAAATTGATAGTTAATAACGTGGTGTCAGAAGAGTTTAAAATTGAAAAAGAAACACGACAGGGTTGCCCTATCTCTCCATTGCTATTTATTTCGGTCCTGGAGGTGCTCTTGAACATGATTAGGAGGGACCGGTTGATTAAAGGAATCCAGGTCGGAGCTAAACAATATAAACTCAAGGCCTTTGCAGATGACCTGGTTTTGACATTACAGGAGCCAGAATCTAGTACGAAAAGAGTTTTAGAACTGATTCAAGAATTTGGTCAGGTGGCAGGATTTAAATTAAACAAGCAAAAAACAAAGGTTTTGGAGAAAAAATTGACAACAATGGAAAAAGAAAGGTTTCAGAAGGAGACAGATTTAAATGTGGTGAAGAAAGTGAAATATCTAGGGATTAATATGACGGCCAAAAATTTGAATTTATTTAAAGATAATTATGAAAAATGTTGGTCAGAGGTTAAAAAAGATTTAGAAATTTGGTCAAAATTGAAGCTTTCCTTCTTGGGTCGAATTGCTGCCATAAAGATGAATGTACTGCCAAAAATGCTGTTTTTGTTTCAAACTTTGCAGGATGGACTGTTTCAAGGGGTTGCAGAGAGACATTTCTAAGTTTGTCTGGCAGGGCAAAAAGCCCAGAATAAAGCCCAGAGCTTTAGTGATAGTGGAAACCTTAGAAATCATCAACGGATTCACACAGGGGAGAAACCTTTTAAATGTAGGGAGTGCGGAAAGAGCTTCAGTTTCTTTTTTTATATATAATATTTATTAGGATTTTTTGAAATATTACAGTAAAAATGAAAAAGAAAAAGAAAAATACAAAATCACAGCAATACGGCCTAGCAGTGAAAGCTTCAAATTTGACCAAATTTCTAAATCTTTTTTCACTTCTGTCCAACATTTTTCATAATTATCTTTAAATAAGTTCCCATTTTTGGCTGTCATATTAATCCCCAAGTATTTCACTTTCTTAACCACAGACAGGCTTGTCTCATTCTGAAACCTCTCTCTCTCAATCGGTGTTAAATTTTTCTCTAAAACCTTAGTTTTTAGCTTGTTCAGTTTAAATCCTGCCACTTGACCAAATTCTTGAATTAATTCTAAAACCCTTTTAGTACTACGCCAAATGATGGGAAATCAGAATTTTTTAAGAAGCTGCATGAGACCATGCTGGACTATATGGATTATTCCAACATCATAATGATGGGAGACATGAACGGAGTGGTGTCTACAAATATGGATAAGTCTCAAAATCAAAATCTAACAACAGATGGCAGACTGCCCAAAACTTTTTTTGAATTGACTGACAACATGGATTTGATTGATATATGGAGGACAAAGAACCCCCTAGGTAAAGAAGGAACCTTCTCTGAGGCCCACCTGTCATGGACAAGGATCGACCAAATATGGACATCTAGAGGGCTGGCACCGAAGACCAGAAAGGTGGAAATCTGCCCAAAAACCTGCTCCGACCACAACGCCTTGAAAGTAGAACTCAGACTTACTCAAACCGGTTCTTTCAGATGGAGAATGAATGACACCTTACTAAGAGATCAAGAGATTGTGAAAAAGGCCCAAAAAACGTTAAAGGACTATTTTGAAATAAATCTGAACACCACAGTAGAAAAAAGAACGATCTGGGACACCAGTAAAGCAGTCATGAGAGGGTTTCTAATACAACAAAATACAATCAAGAAAAAACTCTGGAATGGTAAGAAGGAGAAAATATTGGAGAAAATACATCAAGGAGAGAAAAAATTGAGAACCAAACCAAAGTCAAAGGAGGTGCTGAGAGAAATCAAATTCCATCAAGCACAATACTCGAAATTGATAAATCAAGAGATTGAATGGAAAATCAAACAAATGAGGCTAAGATCGTTTGAATCAGCAAACAAATGTGGAAAGCTGCTAGCATGGCAGCTGAAAAAGAGACAAAAGTTAAACACGGTTACAAATCTAGAGATTGAAGGAAGAATGGTCCAGAAACCAGAAGAAATTAGGAAGTGCTTCCACAGATACTTTAAAGAACTTTATGCACAGGGGCCTCAGAAAGAGTTTGAGATAGAACAATTTTTAAAGACAAATGGATTACCAAAAATAACTCAAGATAAAAGATCAATCTTGAACTGTAAAATAACTCAACAGGAAATTGAAGGTGCCATTCAGAATATGCAACTAGGCAAATCTCCAGGCCCGGATGGGCTTACCTCCAAATACTATAAGACTTTGAAGGACTATTTGATACAACCTTTGATGGAGGTATGCAACCAGATTATGGAAGGGAAGAGGGCACCGGAAACGTGGAAAGAAGCATTCATCACATTGATACCTAAGTCAGAATCTGAAAAGACCCAGCTTAAGAACTACCGTCCCATCTCACTCCTGAATGTGGATTACAAAATATTTGCAGACATTTTGGCAAGTAGATTTAAAAAGGTACTAAATGAAGTAATTCACAAGGACCAAGCAGGCTTTCTCCCTGGTAGACATTTGTATGAAAACACTAGGAACATCATTGACATTTTGGAGCTTTTGCAAACCAACAGGAACACAAGGGCGGTGTTAATCTTTATTGATGCGGAGAAAGCATTTGACAACATATCTTGGATGTTTATGAAGAAAAATTTGGAAGGGATGGGAGTGGGACGGGGGTTTGAAAATGGAATAGAAGCAATTTACTCAGAACAAAAAGCTAAATTAATAGTGAACAATGTGGTGACGGAGGAATTCAAAATTGAAAAAGGGATACGACAGGGGTGCCCTCTATCCCCTCTTTTATTTATTTCAGTCCTGGAGGTGCTACTGAACATGATTAGAGAGGACCGGTTGGTACAAGGGATAGAGGTCGGAATGAAACAATACAAATTGAAAGCTTTTGCAGATGACCTAGTCTTGACATTACAGGAGCCAGAATCTAGTACAAAAAGAGTTCTTGAACTTATATCTGAGTTTGGTCGGGTAGCGGGATTTAAGTTGAATAAACAAAAAACTAAGGTTTTGACTAAAAACTTGACTTCTACAGAATCAGAGGGGTATCAGAGAGAAACAGAATTAAATGTGGTTAAAAAAGTGAAATACCTAGGGGTTTATTTGTCTTCCAAAAACTTGAACTTATTTAAAGACAACTATGAAAAATGTTGGTTGGAAATTAAAAAGGATTTAGAAATTTGGTCAAGATTGAAACTTTCCTTGTTGGGTAGAATCGCAGCTATAAAAATGAATGTATTGCCGAAAATGTTATTTCTGTTCCAAACCCTACAGATCGTGGACAGAGTGGAATGTTTTGGAAAATGGCAGAAGGATATATCTAGGTTTGTCTGGCAGGGCAAAAAGCCCCGAATAAAGTTTAAGATATTAACTGATTCGAAAGAAAGAGGGGGGTTTGCCCTGCCGGACCTGAAGCTATATTATGAATCTGCAGCCTTCTGCTGGTTGAAAGATTGGTTTCTGTTGGAAAACACTGATGTCCTAGATCTGGAAGGTTTTGATAATGCTTTTGGTTGGCATGCATATCTATGGTTCGACAAGGTTAAAGTTCATAAATTGTTCAAAAACCATATTGTCAGAAAAGCAATTTTTAAGAGAGTCTGTGTACTGGTCCAGTAAACATTTCCGCTGCGCCACCAGCAACAGTTCTCTTTGCAGAGCATTAATTAAGTCCAGTGCAGAGATTCTTGTTGCAGTACAAGCTTCAAAGTCTCAGCAGCAAAGAAATAACGACACAGGGAAGCCTGTCTTTCCAAAGACAGGTTTATTGCAGAAAGATAACAGAAACACCTCCGGAGCTTTCAGACATTTTTGCTTCACACCCCAACAGGCAGAGAAAACAAACACACTTTATATACTGAGCAACTTAACAACTTAACGAGCTTCACTACTTAAAGTCACATGACATTGCTAACTTGCCAGCGTCTTAGGTTTCACACCCTAACAATTTTTGCGGTCTGGATGAAATACAAAGACTTACTAGAGGGCAAGACCCCGAGGTGGCTATCACCGGTGGAGGCCAAGGCTCGAAAAAGACCCAATATGGAGGCCTACTGGCCGAAATATTGGGAAATAATTGAAAAAATTGGAGACAATTGGAAGTTGCAGAGCCAGGACAAACTGAAAAATAAGGTGCGAGATTGGTTACATTATGCTCAAATCCAAGAGGTTTTTAAAATGGATAAAAAAGTTGGTTTCCAGGTGGAAAAATCAAAATTGGAGACAGAATTGTTAGAACCAAAGACCAAGACACTATCGAGAATGTATAACTTGCTGCTTAAGTGGAATACACAGGATGAGACAGTTAAATCTGCCATGATAAAATGGGCACAGGATGTTGGACATAACATAATGTTTGAAGACTGGGAAAGGTTATGGAACACCGGAATGAAATTCACGGCATGTAGTGCCTTGAAGGAAAATATTATGAAAATGATATACCGGTGGTACATGACCCCAGTCAAGCTAGCTAAGATATATCACCTGTCTGACAACAAATGTTGGAAATGTAAGGAGGCAGAAGGGACATTTTTCCATCTCTGGTGGACCTGCCCAAAAGTGAAGGCCTTCTGGGAAATGATTTATAATGAATTGAAAAAGGTATTTAGGTATACCTTTCCCAAGAAACCAGAGGCCTTCCTGCTGGGCATGGTAGACCAGAAAGTGTCAAAGAAAGACAGAACTTTGTTTATGTATGCTAGTACAGCAGCAAGAATACTCATCGCAAAGCACTGGAAGACACAAGATTTACCCACGCTGGAGGAATGGCAGACGCAGTTGATGGACTATATGGAGTTAGCTGAAATGACTGGCAGAATCCGAGATTTGGACGAAGAAACAACTGAGGCGGATTGGAAAAAATTTAAAGACTATTTGCAAAAATACTATAAGCTGTATGAATCTTAAGACCGTGCACGATTAGGAAATGTTATGCTTTAGCAATATGATTAAGTAAATGGTAAAATAAGTGATAAAAGAGAAAAGCAGACAATGTGAATCAAACATATTATGTTTATTTCAAAGGTATCAAAACTGAGTTACAATATTTTGAATCTAGAGACTTAATAACTGAAAGTTACAATAAGGTATGAAACAAGGTAACAAATTGCTGACATTGTTACTATAAAGAATGCAGATCTGGAAGGTGTGGGGAGGTCCAACAGGGATTTATGGAAAGTTGAACCATTATATATTCAATATCTTTTTTGTATTTCTTCTTTGTTAAAAAAAAAAATCTGTTTCTGGCATTGTTTTCTGTACTTTTTGGAATGTATTAACTTATGAAAAGAAACGCAATAAAAAATATTATAAAAAAATAAAATAAAACCCTTTTAGTACTAGATTCTGGCTCCTGTAACGTCAATACTGAGTCATCTGCAAATGCTCTCAGTTTGTACTGTTTGGCTCCGACCTGTATACCTTTAACCAACCGGTCCCTTCTAATCATATTCAGCAGAACCTCCAGGACCGATATGAAAAGCAGTGGGGAGATTGGGCACCCCTGTTGTGTCCCTTTTTCTATCTTAAATTCTTCCGTCACCACATTATTTACAATTAATTTAGCCTTTTGTTCAGAGTATATTGCACCTATACCATTTTCAAAACCTTGGCCTACCCCCATCCCCTGTAGGTTCTTCTTCATGAAACTCCAAGAGATGTTGTCAAAAGCTTTCTCCGCATCCACAAATATCAGAACTGCTTTAGTGTTTATATTCACTTCTAGTTTTTCCAAAATATCAATTATGTTCCTCAAATTATCAGACAAGTGTCTTCCCGGGAGAAAGCCCGCTTGGTCTTTATGAATCTCTCCCATCAATACAAAGAGCTTCAGTTTCAATGCAAGCCTTAGAAGACATCATCTGACTCACACAGGGGAGAAACCATTTAAATGCATGAAGTGCGGAAAAAGCTTCAGTCAAAGGGGAAATCTTAGAAACCCTCAGCAGACACACAGGGAAGAAACCATTTAAATGTATGGAGTTTGGAAGGAGCTTCAGTCCGAGTGGAACCCTTGATCCCGGGATCGATGAATAAGCCGGCTGGATCCCTCTTTGCTCCCCGGCTGAACTCCTAGGGCTTTCGATTACCGCCCGGGAGATGGCTGGGGGTCCAAAAGGGTCTTCCCAGGCAAAATGGCCCGGAGCCGGCTGAAGATTTTGGGGCCCCCAGTCAGCAGCTCGGGAGAACCGCAAGCCCCACGTTGGGCGCCATCTGTTACGGCAAAATCTGGGTGCGAGGCTGCTCTGCCACCCAGCTCATCGGACTAAGTCCGTGGGTCCCTGCGGAGGAAAATGAGCTCAGCCGGAGACAGGAGCAAGCAGCAGAAGATCCAAGTTTATTGCGCAACAGGTTCAAGGCGAGATTGAACCCCGAGAATGGGGCGACATAGACTTTTAAAAGTTCCCTCCAAGTCCCAGAATACAGTGCACGAAACGTCATGAATACATTTTGGGAAGGTTGGGTTTCATGGATTGCATCATGAATATTTTACACACGTCATGAATATGTTTACAGAGAGGTGGGGTTACACTGATTAACATTTAAGACAAGGGAGGGGGAATGTGCAGAGTGAGGGATATACATAAATAAACATTTCTTGAGTACCGGTGGTGGCAGGACAATGGGACAGTGATATGCATCGTCTGCCACCTGGTATTGCCCGGAGGAAGGGTCAGGCAGGACGATCTGACAGGATTAAGAAGTTCTTGTGTACGTGCCCTGCCGCTTCAGGGATTATGGAGGTCGGGGTGCCATCATGGAGTCCAAAGGGAGCTGAGTTGAATGACACCAAGAGCTAGGAAATCGGAGTTATGGTTGATTTTATATCAATTTCCAAAGGTTTTCTATGCTTTTTGACCTATTCCGTATTGGTGATCAAAAGCGAAACAAAATGGACACATTGTAGCAAGAATGGATACACTCACGTTAGGAATAGGGTGGGAGAAAGGCATAGGAAAGATGGGGCTTATTCCGCCCGCATGAAGACAGGAAAGAGAGCCCTTTATTTACAAGGCAGGGGTACAGTGTGGTGCCTATGCAATGGTGCGGGGGGCCCTGCAGTGCCCAGCCGGCCTCGAACCCCTTCAGGGAGCGGTGGGGAAGGATGGGTACCCCCCCCCCGTTCCTTCCGTATCAATTTACATCAACAAACTCCCACATGAGAGAAACCATATAAATGTCAAGTAGACAGAGGTTCAGTCCTAGTGGAAGTCCTACATCAACAGACTCATGGACAGGGAGAACTTTAACAGTTGACACCCTACAAACCCATCAACCCTCAAAGAGGAGAAGCTGATTAAAGGGAAAGATTGCAGAAAGTGCTTTAGTTATAATGGAGTGTTTAAGGAACATCTAAGGACTCGGAGGGGAGAACCCATTTAGATGTATGGAGTGTGGGACATGTTCCTTTCAGAGTCCACTCTTTTGTTCCCAGCAATGAACTCAGCAGGAAATCCATCTTAAAAGCATGTCATGTATTTGAAGTTCTGGTGTTTATATGTAAAATTGTATAGTAATGAAATAATGAAGGTAACATCTCACTCTAGTGAGTATAATTTTAGATGTAAGGTACCTTTTGATAGTGAGGGGGAGCTGGTGAATCTGGATTTCTGGGATGCTCATTTGCCTGGAGGCAGCTGGCAGAAAGCTTTTCTTCCTGAAGCCCCTGCAGATGCTGAGTTGCTGACTTCACTCCCAGACGACAGGAAGCGAAAGACACACCTCCATTGCCCTGTGTCCTTCCAGCCCCTTTCCTCCCTTGCTCCCTTCTGCCGGTTTATGTGCCTGACTTGGATATCCTGTGTGCTGTATTCTTCTATTGCTGAAACTGGATTTGCTCTCAGGAGCTACGTTTTGTGCCTCACTGGGGACCCAGTGAGAACTGTATGCTTTGAAAGCTCAGTAAACTATTACTGAAGAAGTCCTGCTGCCTCTGTGTGTGTTTTTGACCTCAGTGTGGGACTTGCTCTGCACGTGGCCCCTACCCTGCTGCTACTTGGCTCATGCCCTGGAGTTGCTCTACTCAAGCATGCAAGACGGTTTTTGCACCAGACTCTGTCATCCCCCCACCGCATGATCTCCAAGCACTGCTTCTTCACCCAAACTTCATCCCTGCCTCCTAAGCATTCTGAAGAAAACTGATAATACTGTAAGTTAATGGGTGATTTTCCCCCAAGCCTAATTGCAAGAGGGGAACGGAGGGGCTACAGGGACCAGGGAAGTCTCCTGGGGGGGCCCATCTTCACTCTTGAACCCCATGGGGCAACCCCAGAGCTCCTCCTTATTCTGGGGTTTGGGGAAGGTAGTATTTTTCCATAGTCCCAGAAGTTTTTATTCAGTCATGCTGCTAGGGAGTTTTCCTACCAGAGGACCACAGTTCATACTGCTATCATACTGATTTTACTGAGATGGGCTGAGATGGCTTGGCCAGCTGCCTCTGTGGGGCAGCCCCTTGTCGCCCCTTGGTCACTCCCTGGGTGGGGCGAAGTGTACATGCTCTCACGCTCAGGGGATTATGGCAGGAGGCCCTGATCTCGCTGCCTACGTGACTATCCCCTTCCAGGGTTATGGAGGAGGATGAAGCCTAAATTCACCTTAAAATGGCGTTGGAATGGGAAGAATTGGTTAAAGAATGGATATTATATGAATTTGCAAAGTTAGGTATCTTTCCCTGAGCTGTCAAGCTGAAAGGATACATTCAGACACAATCTTTGTAGCAGTGTAGCAGCTTTAGGCAATCGAAACCAAAATGGATACATTTCATATACTTTGCCCATAGTCTGAGCAGCAGGAGGGCGCTGAGACAACCGTGCAAAGGCTGAGCTGAATGGCTGGTTTGCAGAGAGTTTCAGCCGCCTACGGATTCCCCCATTGGCTAGCTGTCAAAACATAGCACTCTTGATTGGTGAGCTTCAGTTATTCATAAATCCCATTCATAAAACACAGAGTCCATAAATCCCATTCATAAAATGCAGAGACAGTCTTTTCCTGTATTTAATCGATGTGTGTGTTGTTCTTGTGCGACTGAGGGGAGAGGGGCTTTGGACCCAGGGGATAATGTCAGATGGTAAACACACCATCTGGGGGAGGGAAGCATTTTGCAATGCAAACCTTGTAGGGGGACGGGACCCCTCTTTGCAGCTGGATCGCCGGGATCAGCCCCTCCCCCGCTCTCCTGTTCCCAGAAGGAAGAGGGGAGGGGGGAAACCTTCATCTCCCCCCCCCAATTCTTTCCCTCCCCTCCCGGAACATCCTCCTCTCACCCCGCCCCCACAACCCCAGATCCCGCCCCCAAACATCCCACCCCTTCCTCCTCCTCCTCCAATCCGGCTTCTGCTGAAGGAATGGGGGGGTGAGCCCCCTCCCACCCTGCCTGCTTCTCCCAGAAGTGGAGCTTCCACTCCGGATTGCTGCTCCGCCCCGTGGCTCTAGGGGGGGCGCTTTCGGAAAGGGGAGGGAGGAGGCAGGAGACCCCCCCCCCCCGCGGATGTTGCAGGAAAGGAGAATCGGGAGGGAGGACAAAGAAGTAAAGGGGTCGCGGGGGGGGGGGAGGGGAGCAAAGGACCCAGAGACCCCTCCAGCTCCCCCCAAGCGCCTTCCGTGGGGCCTGGATCCCGGCACGCCTGCTGCGAAGGGGCGGAGATGGGGCGCCCACCCACGAGGACTCCCTGGCCCCCTTTCCCCCGCGCAGGCATCCCTAGGGGGCGGAGAGAAGCCAGGATAGAGACCCCCTGTCCCCTCCCCTGCTCCCGTTGGGGGGCAATAGGGACGGAGAGATGGGTTGCGCCTGGCGAGGGATGAGCCAAGGGGGCTCTGGGTGCAGGGGAGACTCCGGGATGGGAGAGGGGCCAGGGCCGGGGGAGGTAGGGGGAGCATTCCCGGGGCAGGGAAGGGCAGCATTGGGGGAGGGGAGATTGTCTGGGGGGGCGTCTCCATCGTGGCTTCCTTGGGGACTATCCGGAGGGGCCGCCTTGGCTTCTCCCTCCCGCCCAGGAATGCCCCCCCCTTCAAGGCGACCAGAGAGGGATCCCTGGAAAGTGGGGTCCTTCCTCTCCCCTCAATCCTTTCCCTCCCCTCCCGGCACCTCCTTCTCTCACCCCGCCCCCACAACCCCAGATCCCGCCCCCATAAGTCCCACCCCTCCTTCCTCCTCCTCCAATCCGGCTTCTGCTGAAGGAAGGGGGGGTGAGCCCCCTCCCAACCTTCTCCCGGAGGTGGAGCTTCCACTTCGGATTTCTTCTCTGCTCCGTAGCTCTAGGGGGGCGCGCTTTCGGAAAGGATGTTGCAGGAAAGGAAAGGAGAATCGGGAGCGAGGACAGAGAGGTAAAGGGGAGGCGGGGGGCGGAGAGGGGAGCAAAGGACCCAGAGACCCCTCCAGCTCCCCCAAGTGCCTTCCGTGGGGCCTAGATTCCGGCACGCGTGCTGCGAGGGGCGGAGATGGGGCGCCCACCCACGAGGACTCCCTGGCCCCGTTTTCCTTGCGCAGGTATCCCTGGGGCGCGGAGAGAAGCCAGGACAGAGACCCCCCCCCTGTCCCCTCCCCTGCTCCTGTTGGGGGGCAATAGGGACGGAGAGATGGGTCGCGCCTGGCGAGGGGTGAGCCAAGGGGACTCTGGGTGCAGGGGAGACTCAGGGATGGGGGGGGCAAGGGCGGGGGGAGGAGGGGGCACCCCCGTGGCAAGGAAACTCAGAATACGGGGGTGGGGGCAGGAAGACCAGTCCTTGGGGGGGACGTCTCCATCGTGGCTTCCTTGGGGACTCTCCGGAGGGGCCGCCTTGGCTTTCCCCTCCCGCCCAGCAATCGACACCCCACCCTTCAAGGAGACCAGAGAGGGATCCCTGGAAAGTGGGGGTCCTGTCCCCCCCACCCTTCCATCCTGCAACCTCCATCCTCTTCCTGCCCCATAAGCCCCTGCCCTGTCCAGACACAGCCATTCTGCCCAGTCCAACCACTGGTCCCCCTGGAGAGGAGAGGAAATCCCCAGAGGAAGAGGGGAGCGGCTATTGGTTTCCGCAATCCCACCCAGGAAGCAGCCAGAAACCTTTTCCTCTCTCTCAGGCTTCCATCTTTATTGTCTTTTCCACTGAGGATGAGGATAATGTACATCTGTCATCAGAAACGGGTGCAGAGTCCATGGAATGGCTCTCAGGATTGATACAGAAGTTGCACCTCAAAAGCATTTCTGTTCCTGTTATTCTTTGTAGGCAATGTCAGAGTGACTGACAAGCTGAGATACAACCCATCAGCATCCGATGACAGCGACTGCATGAATCTTCCCAGTCAAAGGACCCATTTTCAGGATAGACAGTGCCTGGGGCTGGAGGCTCTACACACCGGGTGTGCCTGTGCAGGCCAAAGACTGCCAGTATTAGCACAGGTGAGGTGTGTGACCTTCCCAAATTTACACACTGTATGTGAATGAGAGTTTGTGGGTGGGATTATAATTTATGGCAACCCTGTGATTTTCTCCACCCATAACATTTCGTGAGCTGATATTGCAGTACAAATTCCAAAATAACTTTAAAAAAATCACAAGATGATGATGATGATGATAAAAATAAAGTTTTATTTATACCCCACCCTCCCCAGCCAAGGCCGTGCTCAGGGGGATGATAAGAATAATTGCAGTGGTACCTCGCAAGACGAATGCCTCGCAAGACGGAAAACTTGCAAGACGAAAGGGTTTTTGGTTTTTTGAGCTGCTTCGCAAGACGAATTTCCCTATGGGCTTGCTTCGCAAGACGGAAATGTCTTGCAAGTTTGTTTCCTTTTTCTTAACACCGTTAATACAGTTGCGACTTGACTTCGAGGAGCAACTCATAGAACGCGGTGTGCTAGCCTTTTTTGAGGTTTTTGAAGACTTTGGTGATTTTTGAAACTTTTCCAAAACTTTTCTGACACCGTGCTTCGCAAGACGAAAAAAATCACAAGACGACAAAACTCACGGAATGAATTAATTTCGTCTTGTGAGGCACCACTGTATTTATAGCCTGCCCATCTGGTTGGGTTTCCCCAGCCACTCCGGGGAGCTTAAAGTACATAAAAAAGATAGTAAAACATCAAACATTAAAAACATCCCAATGCAGCTGTCTTCTAAATGTCTCTTTTTTAAAAAAACACAAAAACATTTATTAATAATTTCAGAGTTACAAGAAAAAGAATAAAGAATAAAGAACAACTGCAATACATAAAAATAGAAAGAAAGCAAAACGCAAAAACATAAAAACCAATACAACAATATGACAAAAAGGGGGGGGGGGAGGAAAAAAAAGACACAAATCCCAGATTACATATCTCCAACTTCCATTTGCTTGTTTCGTTGACCTCCTCACACCTCCCTTTTTGTATTCTAGTTTAGTTAGATTATTTCAGCAAATTCTTTCCATCTTTCTCAATTTTTGTTAAATAATTTATCTTATCAATTTAACCTATTAGTTGGCTCAACAGATCCTTTCCATCTTTCCCCATATTCTGTTATTCAAATTACCTTAATTTATTTAACCTTGTCTTACCATAAAGTGCCTTAAGGCTTAAAACTTAATACTCAGTTATCCATAACTCCTGATGTCATTTCTGCTAGAGTCATATATATTCATTCCAACATTTTCCCTAATATTCATTCATTTTAAACTAATTCCCCAAATAAAAAAGTTTCTTTATAAATTTTCTTCCAATCTTCATCCAGCGTCTCTTCTTCCTGGTCCCGGGTCGTGTCAGTCCTTACTGTCCATTCCATCTAGTCCATCAACCTGGAAGTCTTCTGTCCGAGGCCCTTAAGTCTCTTCCATGCCCCTTCTGCAAATCTTCTTTTTGTTTATACTTGCCCTTTTCCTTGTCTTTTTTGGTCTCTTTCTTAATTTCTTCCCTTTCTCGTTGGAGAGCAGATCTCTGGGGGATTCCAATCCAAAATTGTCTCCGTCTCCCTTCATCAAAACCGCCCACTCCCCACAGTCATCGGTGTACTCCAAAAGGTATTTAAAAGCATATTTCAGAGTCTCTCCCAAATTAAGAAGCTCCTCAGCTCCAGACTCCCCCTGGCCCACTCCAACTTCAATCTTCCATAACAGCGGCTTATGCTCCTGTAGGGCCTCGGGTCTCTCCATTTGTATAGTTTGAGGTGCGACCGCATCCTCCTCCATTATCTTCTGCACTTGCCCAGTCAATACAGGTTCATAGGTCGGTCCTTGAATGGTTTCTGTCTCAATATTCCCTACTTGTCCACAGTTATTAACCACAACAGTCATCAAGTCCATTTTCTCATTCATCAAATCCATCTTTTCATGCATCTGTTCCAGCAAGGCATTTGTCTTGCACAAAGCAAGCACCCAAACTTCCTTCCAGCTCATACTTAGTCAAGGTCAAACAAGTCTGGTCCCACGATCTTAATCTGACAGCTGTTGAGTCCTCAAGTAGACTGTAGCAGCAATTTAACAGGCTCCCTCTAGAGGAGACAATTTCTATTTGTATCCATTTCTTTAAGGCAAGTCCAGCAAAAGAAAATTACTTTCATTTTTCAGATATTTTGTTTCATTAGAATGCAAAAGGCAACATTGGAATCAGTTTATTTTTCTTCTTTAGTTATCTGTCAAAATATTCCATTCACAGTCAATGAACCTCTCCGACTATTTCTGTCTCTGACACCCCGTTCCCAGGTTAGAGACGGTGGAAACTTATCTTTCTTCACTCCCTCTCCTGCAGGGGTTAAACAAAGTCCCTCCCCCTTTTTCTCCTACTTCCAAGGGGGTTTCAGTAATTATAAATGAAGGAAATTAAGACTTTTTTAACGACTTTCCTGGCTTTAGCTTACGCGGTTTTTGCTTTAGACTATATACAAAAAGCGGAAGGTGGACTTCCTGTTTTGAGCCTTCCCGCTTTGATGCCAAATTAAGATATTTCTTGATCCAATTTTCCGTTTCTACTCATGGGTACTCGTTTTAAATCCAATTGTCCACAAGAAAAAGTCAGCGCTCACCGGCAATGGCTGTGTGGCTTCACTCCGTGAAAGTAGCAATAAGTTCGCAGCACTGCGCAGCTCACCCCACTTCGCTCCGGCGCCCCAAAAAGAGGTTCCCAGTGAGTAGGGGGGGCGCTCCTGGTGCCCTGCCGAACCCTACGTTCCCAGGCTTCCTCCGCCTGGGATTTCTAGCGGGTCCCCGCCTTCGCCGCGGCGGGAAGACCCAGTTTTCACGGAGCTAGTTCCTCCGGTCGGAGGAACTCCGCCATTCGCCGATGGCGCTAACCCGGAAATGTCAGAGAGTTGCCCATTTCCTTGCCCTCTGAAGGGAGGGCATTCCATGGGGCAGGAGGCCCTCTGTCTGGTTCCCTGGAACTTCACTTCCGCCAGCAAGGGAACCAGTAGAAGACCCTCGGAGGAGGACCTCTCTGTCCAGACTGAGTGATGGGGGTGGAGACGCTCCTTCAGGTCCACAGGGCCGAGGCTGTTTATGGCTTAAGGTTGCAGATCTTGTTCCTCCATAACGATCTCCAGAGCAAGTTCCATGCATAATTAGCTGAGAAATCTATTACAGTAGTACCTCTGGTTGCGAACGGGATCCGTTCCGGAGGCCCATTTGCAACATGGGCAGAACACAAACCATGTCTGCACATGTGCAGGTCACGATTCACTGCTGCGAATGCATGTGACATCATTTTGCACGTCTGTGCATGCGCGAGCGGCAAAACCCATAAATAATTGGGTTGTCACGGGACACAAGACAGAAACGCACAACCTGAAGCAAACGTAACATGAGGTATGACTGTACTGAAGACAAATAAGCATAACAGGATCCAAAAAATAGCAAAAATGTAACTCACAGTAAAACCCTGAGCATACCAAAACAGGTTGTACTCCTTTCGTGTGCATGCACACTTCTTCAGATACACTGAAACAGATGTCACCAGACCCTTATATATCATGGGAGGTTGGGGTGGGGGTTTTCCTCAGAAGGGTACTCCTGGGATTCCCATTTGCCAGCTGCTTTCCTTCTGCTTCTCCCACTCTCTCCATGCAATGTGAGGCATTTAGACAGAGGTCCATCTCCATCTCCACAGGAGCTTCCCTGAGCACCCATTCAGCTGACCCCAAGCACCAAGCCTTGTCACTAGTTCTCTGACTGACCCAGACCACAGTCCCTGGAAGAGATGAAGGCCTGGGTCTCCCAAAATGTGTCCATATGGACCTCCTGAGGTCAGTGGGACTGTGCAGGTGATTCATGAAGATCTAGAGGTGGAAATGGGGGCAACCACTTGATTTGAACGGCAGTCCCACAGGACAACGGTATTCCAAGATCATTCTGTGTTATTAAAGATGATTGAGGATTATGAAAGGTTGCTGATGCATTACTACCATTAGACATCATACCATTTTCATTTCCTAAAAATTGGGAACATGGGGAGGACATGGGAGAATGTAGGAGATGTTGAAATAAGAGAAGGTGCTAATGGCGACTGATGAGCCCTTTTTTTTCCTGTGTTCTCTTTCCTGAAACCCAAACAGGATTTCCTTTCTGCCCACTCTGAAAAAGGTGATGGAGAAGACAGAATTGCAGGGGACAGGGCACCTTTCATTCATTAGGAATAGCCATTAAAATGTGTGAAATGTGGAATGCTTCACTGAATGAGCACACATAGTTCACATCAACGAACACAAAAAGGAAAAAACCCATTTAAAGGTATGGAGTGCAGAAAGAGCTTCTCTTTCAATGCAAAACTTACAACACACCAGCAGGCTCACACAGAGAGAAAACGTTTTATGTGCAGGGAGTGTGGGAAGAACTTCAGTCATAATGGAAGCCTTAGTAAACATCAACGGACACACACAGGGGAGAAACCATTTAAATGCATGGAGTGTGGAAAGAGCTTCAATCAGAGTGGAAACCTTAGAAATCATCAACGGACTCACACAGGGGAGAAACCATTTCAATGTATCGAGTGTGGAAAGAGCTTTAGTTTTAGTGGAAGCCTTACAGCACATCAACGGACTCACACAGGGGAGAAACCATTTGAATGCATGGAGTGTGGAAAGAGCTTTAGTTTTAGTGGAAGCCTTACAACACATCAACGGACTCACACAGGGGAGAAACCATTTAAATGCATGGCGTGTGGAAAGGACTTCAGTAAGAGTGAACACCTTAGATCACATCAACTGACTCACACAGGGGAGAAACCATTTAAATGCATGGAGTGTGGAAAGAGCTTCAGTCAGAGTGGAAACCTTAGAAAACATCAACGGACTCACACAGGGGAGAAACCATTTAAATGTATCGAGTGTGGAAAGAGCTTTAGTGAAAATGGAAGCCTTAGGAACCATCAACGGACTCACACAGGGGAGAAACCATATAAATGTATGGAGTGTGGTAAGAGCTTTAGTAACAGAGGATGCCTTAGTACACATCAACGGACTCACAGAGGGGAGAAACCAAATAAATGTATTGAGTGTGGAAAGAGCTTTAGTAACAGAGGATACCTTAGAAATCATCAACGGACTCACACAGGGGAGAAACCATTTCAATGTATCGAGTGTGGAAAGAGCTTTAGTTTTAGTGGAAGCCTTAGACAACATCAACGGACTCACACAGGGGAGAAACCATATAAATGTATCGAGTGTGCAAAGAGCTTTAGTGATAGTGGAAGCCTTAGAAAACATCAACGGACTCACACAGGGGAGAAACCATTTAAATGCATGGAGTGTGGAAAGGACTTCAGTCAGAGTAGAGTCCTTAGATCACATCAACGGACTCACACAGGGGAGAAACCATTTCAATGTATTGAGTGTGGAAAGAGCTTTAGTTTTAGTGGAAGCCTTACAACACATCAACGGATTCACACAGGGGAGAAACCATTTAAATGCATGGAGTGTGGAAAGAGCTTCAATCAGAGTGGAGACCTTAGAAATCATCTACGGACTCACACAGGGGAGAAACCATTTAAATGTATCGAGTGTGGAAAGAGCTTTAGTGAAAGTGGAAGCCTTAGAAATCATCTACGGACTCACACAGGGGAGAAACCATTTAAATGTATCGAGTGTGGAAAGAGCTTTAGTGAAAATGGAAGCCTTAGGAACCATCAACGGACTCACACAGGGGAGAAACCATATAAATGTATGGAGTGTGGTAAGAGCTTCAGTCAGAGTGGAGACCTTAGGAACCATCAACGGACTCACACAGGGGAGAAACCATTTAAATGTATGGAGTGTGGAAAGAGCTTCAATCAGAGTGGAAAACTTAGAGGACATCAACGGACACACACGGGAGAAACCATTTAAGGGTATGGACTGTAGAAGGAGCTTCAGTCAGGGTGGAACCCTTGATTTATATCAACAGACTCACACAAAAGACAAACCATATACGGTAAATATCAGTCAAAGTGTAAGTAAATAAATAGGTACCGCTCCGGCGGGAAGGTAAACGGCATTTCCGTGCACTGCTCTGGTTCGCCAGAAGCGGCTTAGTCATGCTGGCCACGTGAGCCGGAACCTGTACGCTGGCATCCTCGGCCAGTAAAGCAAGATGAGCGCCGCAACCCCAGAGTTGTCCTTGACTGGACCTAATGGTCAGGGGTCCCTTTATTTTTACCTTTATTTAAGGAACATCCAGGGACTCTCACATGGGAGGACCCATTTAGATGTATGGAGTGTGGGATGTCTTCCTCTCAGAGTCCACTCTGAGCAATAAACTCAGCTGGAAATCATTCCTAAAAGCATGAGCTATACGTGAAGTTCTGGTGTTTATATGTAAAACTGTATAATTATGAAATAGGGCAACATCTCACAATGGTGAGTATAATTTTAGATGAAAGTACCTTTGGTTTTTACACGAAACTCTGTCCCCCCCCCCCCCCACTGCATGATCTCCAAGCACTGCTTCTTCACCAGAACTTCATCGCTGCCTCCTGCCCTGCGGGTTCTGAAGAAAACTAGAAATACTGAAATTGAATGGGAGATCTTCCCCCAAGCCTAATTTCAAGAGGGGGAAGGAGGGGCTGCAGGTACCAGGAAAGTCTCCTGGGGGGCCCACCTTCATTCATGAACTCCATGGGGCAACCCCAGAGCTCCTGCTCATTTTGGGGTTTGAGGAAGATGGTCCCAGAAGTTTTGCTTCAATCATGCTTCTCAGGAGTTTTCCTACCAGAGGACCACAGTGCTGTGGCTGCTGTTGTTGTCATGGACTGGCTGGTGAGGGGGGGGAGGCACCAGCTGGGGGACCAACAAGGGAAGAAGGCTCAAATCCGGGGGACTGGTGGTGGGATGACAATGAGTAGAAAGAGGGAGAAAATGTAGCAGACCGGAAGGGGAGATGTTGCAAGCTGAGGAGGAAACAGGGTTTGGTGAGCGGGAAGAGCCTGGGGCAGAGAGCAGTTCAGGCTCAGAGGGAGGAGAGGAGGGGGCCTGGAGACTCTCAAAAGGAGAGAGGAGGTTTTGCATTGCCAGATTTGGAATTTACCATGCGGCGGCAGGATTGGTTTGGATAAAAGACTGGATGACACTAAAAGATACGGACCTCTTAGACTTGGAAGGCCACGAGAATCGGTCTGGATGGCACGCTTCTTTAATATACAAAAAAGTGAAGGTCCACAGGGGATTTTTGAGCCACGTGAAATAAAATCTGGAATAAATATAAAGGAATACTTGAGCCAAAAATACCCTTGTGGACATCACCAAGAGAAGCCATATACTCATGTTAGAATATTTACAACTAGCAAAACTGACAGGAAGAGTTAGAGGAGTATTGAACCAGAAAATACTTGGAGAAGGGAGATTATTTAAGGATTATATAAGGTCATATTGTACCAACCACACCATATTAGCAGCACTTGAGTGATACTTGTAAACACAACAAATAGTGTTTGTGGAGTAGACGGGAACAATATTAAAGAATATAAAACTGCGGGGAAAACAACGGCAGTATAAACAGTACAATGAGAATGATTGGAAGACTCGTTTTGTCAGAAGTCTTTTTTATTTAATTAGGAAGATTAAGTTCTTTCATGCACATAAATCTGCTTTTTCTTCTTTGTTTTTCTGTATTTTCTTCTATCCTTTTTTCTTAATTGTTTTTTCTTTAATTTTCTTTTTTGCAGTATGAGATTGCAAATTCTTTATATATGTTTGTAATTTAAATCAATAAAAATTATTTTAAAAAATAAATCATTTTGTGGCCGGCCTGATCAAGCGTTGCTTCCTCTGGTTAGCCCCCCTGGAACTATACTTCTTTCCAGACCCTGGGGTCACTAGAGGACTGGTGGCTCCTTCTGGCAAATGGTCTGGTGCGCGCTGGATCACCAGTCCTTCCTTGCCCCCCCTTGAATCCGGGCAACCGAAAGTCCCATCTGGGGTGCCATCTGTTGTAAACAAAAGCTGCCCTTCTTCCCTTATGGGGGACACAAGAGCCCTTTATAGAGTCCCTTGTAGGTTCTCCATCGGTAGGAGAAAACAACAGAGGCAACCAGAGACTATTGAGAAGCAAAGCAGCTAGTAAGTCTGATCTCTATTGATGTGTTGCAACAGGGTGCTCCCCTCACACGCAGAAAAGGAGGAGGACCCAGAACAAAGGTGTGCCTGCCTTTATATAGACATTTTAAATTCCCTGCCCTGGAGCTCAAGACCACCCCCACATACATCATACCTACATCACAGAAAAGGTGGTCTACAACAGAAATTTGAATGTTGTCATTTTTCCTGTCTGCCAGGTTATCTGATAATGCCTTATCAGATTCCCTTTCCTGGTAGTCTGGCCATTCCTTTGAGATGGTGATTTCCCAATTCCTGAGACAATGGGAAGGTTCCCTCACCTCCTCCCTCCTTGCAGAGTAAACATTTGGTCAGTTTGGGAGTCTAAATGGTTTCAGGACGGTCTTCCTGTGCTGCTCCAGACATGTGGTCTACATATCTATGTATGTGCTTGCTTGGTACATTTATGAGCATTTATTATATATATAAGACCTTAAATTTTTTATTTACATGATTCATCCAGTCCAGCCTTTCACATGACAAATTCTGCATTTACTTTAAATAAGCAGGGAGACAATATACCGTCCTCCTTTCCCAATTTTGTTGTTCCATATCCAGTACAAACTGTAGCTTCTTGTCCAACATGGAGATTTCTCAGGAGACAGATGAGGTGATCAGGCACTCCCATTTCTTTAAGAACTCACCATAGGTTGCTGTGGTCGACACAGTCAAAGGATTTTGTATGGTCAATGAAGCAGAAGTAAATGTTTTCTAGCTTTCTCTATAATCCAGGGCATGTTTCCAATTTGGTCTCTGCTTCCTCTGTCCCTTCGAAATCCAGCTTGCCCTTCTGGAAGTTCTCGGTCCACATACTGCTTAAGCCTGCCTTGTAGCATTTTAAGCATAACCTTGCTAGTGTGTGAAATGAGCGCAATTGTGTGGTAGGTGGTGTGGGATGTGAAACACAAGAGCAGTCAATTACAACATTCCTAGAGTGTACATGTTTAGACATGGGGAGGGATGTTTGTCCAGCCAGCAGGTAAACTTCCTGTTTCCCTCTGGGCTGGGACAGACTTCCTCTGCATGTGACTAGAGGTGGGTGTGGCCTCACCTGTGCAGGTAATGATAAAAGTACAGGGCAGGGGCAGCCATCTCTCTCTTGCCTCTCTTCCTTCGAAGAAGCAACATCTACTAAGCTAATGATGCCCTCTTGGCTCCCAGCCAAGAGAGGAGACAGGGACTGTCTTATTATAAGATAGACTCCAAATGTATATTACTTCATTAAGCCTAAGTCTGCCTTCTGGGATGTGATTGTGAACAGAATGTGAGTAAACTCTTTTTATACTTTTGTAAAAGACTGTGTCGTCTCTTATATTTTATGAGGGAATAAGGGGAAATAGAATAGTTATTATAGAGGCTTAAGCGAGACTGAGCAAACGCTGCCGTTGCAAACTTAAAATAAAGGGGAATGTTTTACTCTGCTGATATTGGAAACTTGTTAACACAAGTTGGATAAGGATATAATCAGATAATATATACTCTCCTGCATCCCTGAACAGGTGGAGCATTCTTTGGCACTGCCCTTCTTTGGGATGGGGATTCAGTAGGGACTTTGGGATGGGGATTCAGTAGGGACTGAAACACAGGACAGTGACCAGCCCTTCCCTCTGGGGACAGGAAACAGTGAACTCCCCTTTGTCCTCAGGAATGTAATCATGGGGAGGGGAAAGGAGGAACCGGACAGGTGAGAAGACCCTCAGGTTACCACCACAACTCCTCCTCCTTCAGAGAAGTCACACTTCTCTGAGGTCTCTCAGCCCCACTCACCTCACAGAGTGTTTGTTGTGGGGGAGGAGGGGAAAGGAGAATGTTAGCCGCTTTGAGACTCCTTTGGGTAGTGATAAAGCCAGATATCAAATCCAAACTCTTCTTCTTCTTCTCCCTGAACCCCTCCTCTGTGTGATGTGTCAATGATGTAGTCATGATGTAGTCTTGGGGGTGTAGCATGGGGGATTAGCAGCTAATAAAAGTTGGGGTCTTCTTTTGTTGGGGGTTTCCATCTTGTTCCACCTGGTGGCAGGTGGGAGTCCTGTGGAGACAGTCTTCAATCAAGACCAAGCGGACTGGCTGCTCTTTTGCTCTCCTCTTCCTGGCTGGTCTCCTTGTTTTTTGTCCAAGGGATCCCTCAGATTTTGGAATCCGCTTGGCTGTTGTGCATGGACTGTGCCTGTGTCCACGGTCCTTGTCCTGGCCTGAGTCAGAGGCTGTAGTGGGGAGCTGGGATTTGGGGGAGTCGTTTAGCTGCCCCCCTCCATTCCTGAACAGCACCAATACCTAAAACATCTAAGCTCGTGGGGTGGGGGAGGATGTTGCACTTGTGGGGGGGGGACCCCACGTTGCAGCTGGATCTCCGGGATCAGCCCCTCCCCCACTCTCCTGATCCAGAAGGAAGAGGGGAGGGGGAAAACCTTCTTCTCGCCCCCTCAATCCTTTCCCTCCCTTCCCGGCACCTCCTTCTCTCACTCCGCCCCCACAACCCCAGATCCCGCCCCCATAAGTCCCACCCCTCCTTCCTCCTCCTCCAATCCGGCTTCTGCTGAAGGAATGGGGGTGTGAGCCCCCCCAACCTCCCTTCTTCTCCTGGAAGTGGAGCTTCCACTTCGGATTTCTTCTCTGCGCCGTAGCTCTGGGGCCGCGCGCTTTCGGAAAGGGGAGGAGGGGCGGCAGGTAAATCCCCACCCCCACCCACGTGGATGTTGCAGGAAAGGAAGGGAGGATCGGGAGCGAGGACAAAGAGGTAAAGGAGTCGCGGGGGGCGGGGGGAGGCTGGAGAAAAGGACCCAGAGTCCCCGCCAGCTCCCCCAAGCACCTTCCGTGGGGCCTGGATCCCTGCGTGCGTGCTGCCAAGGTTGCTTTCCTCGCAGGGGTGGACGTGGGGCGCCCACCCACGAGGACTCCCTGGCCCCCTTTCCCTGGGGCGCGGAGAGAAGCGGGCCAGGAAAGGGTTAAGGGGTGCGGGAGGCGCCTGGATAGAGACCCCCCTGTCCTTCCCCGGCTCGTCTTGGGGGGCGATAGGGACGGAGAGATGGGGGGGCGCATGGCGAGGGGTGAGCCAAGGGGGCCTCTGGGTGCAGGGGAGACCCCGGGAGAGAGGAAGGGGGTCGGGGAAGTAGGAGGGAGCATTCCCGGGGCAGGGAAGGGCAGCACTGGGGGAGGGGAGATAGTCTGGGGGGGCCGTCTCCATCGTGGCTTCCTTGGGGAATCTCCGGAGGGGCCGCCTTGGCTTCTCCCTCCCGCCCAGCAATCGACATCCCCCTTCAAGGCGACCAGAGAGGGATCCCTGGAAAGTGGGGGTCCTGTCCCCCCACCCTTCCATCCTGCAATCTCCATCCTCTTCCCACCCCATAAGCCCCTGACCTGGCCAGTCCAACCATTGTTCCCCTGGAGAGGAGAGGAAATCCCGAGAGGAAGAGGGGAGGGGGGAGGCCTTCTCAGAAGCGACTCTTGGTTTCCGCAATCCCACCCAGGAAGCAGCCAGAAACCTTTTCCTCTCTCTCAGGCTTCCATCTTTATTGTCTTTTCCTCTGCCTGGTTCATTGAGGATGAGGATAATGTACACCTGTCATCAGAAACAGGGGTGCAGAGTCCATGGAATGGCTCTCAGGCTTGATACAGAAGTTGCACCTCAAAAGCATTTCTGTTCCGAGTTAAACATTACAAACTTAAAGCTTATGCAGATGACCTAGTATTGACATTACAGGAGCCAATTCCCAGAACCAAAAGAGCCTTGGAGGACTCCCCTGAGTGAGTGCTTGAGGGCCCTGCTCCTTCCTGCCACTTACCATCTGGCCCAGGGCGGGGCCTGACAGGCCTCACTAGGACAGTTATTGCCGGAGGGGCACAGAGTGTTTTTAAAATGTTTTTTTTAAAAAAAATTATTTGGATTTTTTGTATGTGGGGGGTGGGGGTGGGATGGATGTGTGGTTGGGTTTGGGGAATTATTTTTTTATTATTATTTTGATGTTTTTGTAATTTTTACATTTTTTTGTTTGTATTGTTTTATTGATTTTGTTTGTTTGTTTAAGGTGTTATTTTGTTCTTAGGGGGAGGGGTCAGGGCTGCCGGGGAGTGGGCCCCAGCCCACAAAATGGCTGGGGCATGTTCCACAGGGGGGGATGCACTGGGACAACTGATCTCAGTGATCACGGGTAGGAGGAGGAGTTACGCTAAGACCAGACCCTATCATTACAGAGGGGGCAGGTTTAGTCGTTGTCTGAGGACTATTCCTGCCTCCGGGTCTGGTCCTGACCGGATGGATACTAGAATCAGCAAGGGATACCCACATGACCTGAAAGTGTTGCTGTGCAATGCCAGGTCAATGATTCATAAGACCACTGCCATCCATGACGTGATCATGGATGGAGGACTTGACCTGGCATGTGTGACAGAGACTTGGCTGGATGAAGCAGATGGGCCTGTCCTTGCTGCTGCTTGTCCACCAGGTTTCTCTTACGCACAGCAACCCAGGTCATGTGGGCGGGGAGGGGGGGTTGCAGTGATTTTTAGGAAGTCATTAGTTTGCACCAGGCGTCCTATTGGGAAGACCCAGTTTTCTGAGTGCATGTTCTGGAAGTTGGGCAATAGGGGCAGTACAGGATTCCTTTTGGTGTACCGACCTCCCCGCTGCACCAAGGATTCCCTGTCCGAGCTGCTTCAGGTCGTGGCGGATGTTCTCCTGGAGACACCTAGCTTGGTCGTCCTAGGGGATTTTAACATCCATGCCGACATGACCTTACAAGGGGCCGCTCGGGACTTCGTGGAAAGCATGGCCTCCATGGGGCTGTCCCTGAATAAGTCTGGCCCTACCCATAGCCGTGGACATGCCTTGGACCTGGTGTTTACCTCTATGGATGTTGGTGATCTGACACTAAGTAAAAGTGAAACGAAAGAAGTGCCATGGTCAGATCACTTCCTGGTGCAACTGGACTTCTCTGCGACCCATCCCCTCTGCAGGGAGGTGGGACCAATTCGGATGGTCCGCCCCCGCCACCTAATGGATCCAAATGGTTTCCAGAGAGTGGTAGGGGATGCTTTATCCCATGTTGATGGCCTTTCAGCCGATTCCCTGGTGGCCCGCTGGAATGTGGAGTTAACCAGGGCTATTGACTGTTTGGCTCCGAAGCGCCCTCTCCGATTGCATGGAGCCCGGACAGCCCCGTGGTTTTCCACGGATCTGAGGGCAATGAAACAATCGTTGAGACGGCTAGAGCGCCGGTGGCGGATAACTCATTCCGAATCTGACCGGACACAGGTTAGAGCTCAACGTCGAGCCTACCAAGTGGCGATAGCGACGGCGAAGAAGAATTTCTTCACCGCCTCTATTGCATCTGCAGAAAACAGCAGCAGGAGACTTTTTCAGGTGGTTCACAATTTAGCGGAACCACCTGCAACATTGGGGCCCAGTACGGGCCACATGTTCTCCTGCAATGATTTTGCAAAGTTTTTTGCAGATAAAATCGCTCAGATTCGGGAAGAAGTAGACTCCACCGTGGGAGCAGGGCCGGGGCGGGAGAGTGCTAGAGTTCTGTCTAGTCAAGTTGAGTGGAATCAATTCCAATCTGTTACCTCCGAGGATGTGGACAGGCTGCTTGGACGAGTGAAACCAACCACCTGTCTCCTGGATCCTTGCCCATCCTGGCTTATAAAAGCTAGCCGGGAAGGACTGGGCGATGGGCTTCGTGGGGTGGTGAATGCTTCCCTCCGTGAGGGAGCCTTCCCAGACCCGCTGAAAGAGGCGGTTATTAAACCACTTCTTAAAAAACCATCTTTAGATGCGGCCATGATGGCCAATTATCGCCCAGTCTCAAATCTTCCATTCCTGGGCAAGGTGATTGAGCGAGCGGTTGCCGAACAACTCCAGGCACGCCTGGAAGAAGCGGACCATTTGGATCCCTTCCAGTCGGGATTCAGGCCTCATCATGGGACTGAAACTGCCTTGGTCGCACTGGTTGATGATCTCCGGCGGGCTAGGGACAAAGGTGAGAGCTGTTTCCTAGTTCTGCTGGATCTCTCAGCGGCGTATGATACCATCGACCATAGCATCCTTCTGGACCGTCTTGAGGGGCTGGGAGCTGGGGACACTGTCATACAGTGGTTCCGCTCCTTCCTCCTGGGCCGTGTTCAGAAAGTGGTGGTGGGGGATGAGTGTTCAGACCCCTGGGCTCTCACTTGTGGGGTGCCTCAGGGTTCTGTCCTCTCCCCCATGCTTTTCAACATTTACATGCAGCCGCTGGGAGAGATCATCAGGAGGTTTGGGCTGGGTGTTCATCAGTATGCCGATGATACCCAGCTCTACCTCTCTTTTAAATCAGAACCAGTGAAGGCGGTGAAGGTCCTGCGTGAGTGTCTGGAGGCGGTTGGAGGATGGATGGCGGCTAACAGATTGAGATTGAATCCTGACAAGACAGAAGTACTGTTTTTGGGGGGCAGGAGGCGGGCAGGTGTGGAGGATTCCCTGGTCCTGAATGGGGTAACTGTGCCCCTGAAGGACCAGGTGCGCAGCCTGGGAGTCATTTTGGACTCACAGCTGTCCATGGAGGCACAGGTCAAATCTGTGTCCAGGGCAGCTGTTTACCAGCTCCATCTGGTACGTAGGCTGAGACCCTATCTGCCTGCGGACTGTCTCGCCAGAGTGGTGCATGCTCTGGTTATCTCCCGCTTGGACTACTGCAATGCACTCTACGTGGGGCTACCTTTGAAGGTGACTCGGAAACTACAATTAATCCAGAATGCGGCAGCTAGACTGGTGACTGGGGGCGGCCGCCGAGACCATATAACACCGGTCTTGAAAGACCTGCATTGGCTCCCAGTACGTTTCCGAGCACAATTCAAAGTGTTGGTGCTGACCTTTAAAGCCCTAAACGGCCTCGGTCCAGTATACCTGAAGGAGCGTCTCCACCCCCATCATTCTGCCCGGACGCTGAGGTCCAGCGCCGAGGGCCTTCTGGCGGTTCCCTCATTGCGAGAAGCAAAGCTACAGGGAACCAGGCAGAGGGCCTTCTCGGTAGTGGCGCCCGCCCTGTGGAACGCCCTTCCAGCAGATGTCAAAGCGATAAACAACTACCTGACATTCAGAAGACATCTTAAGGCAGCCCTGTTCAGGGAAGTTTTTAACATGTGATTTTACTGTATTTTTGGTTTTTATGGAAGCCGCCCAGAGTGGCTGGGGAGGCCCAGCCAGATGGGCGGGGTATAAATAATAAATTATTATTATTATTATTATTATTAATACAAGAATTTGGTCAGGTGGCAGGCTTTAAATTGAACAAATCGAAAACTATGGTTTTGGAGAAGAATTTAACATCGACTGAGAAGGAAAGGTTTCAGGGAGAAACAGGTCTATCACTGGTGAAAAAAGCAAAACCTAGGGGTGAACATGACTTCTAAAAATGTAAATCTATTTAAAGATAATTATGAGAAGTGTTGGTCAGAAGTGAAAAAAGATCTTGAAATTTGGACAAACTTGAAGCTTTCCTTATTGGGTAGAATTGCGGTTATTGAAATGAATGTATTGGCAAGAATGTTGTTTTTGTTTCAGACGTTACAAATTATTAACAAGATGGATTGTTTCAAGAAGTGGCAAAAAGAAATTTCTAGATTTGTCTGGCAGGGCAAAAAGCCCAGAATAAAATATAAAATTCTTACTGATACTAAGAACAGAGGGGGGTTTGCCCTGCCGGACTTTAAGCTATACTACGAAGCAGCAGCTTTCTGCTGGTTGAAGGATTGGCTACTTCTTGAGAACACCGACATTTTGGACCTAGAAGGTTTTAATACTGCTTTTGGGTGGCATGCATATCTGTGGTATGATAAGGTTAAAGCTCATAAAGGTTTTAAAAACCATATTGTCAGGAAGGTGCTATTTAACGTCTGGACTAGATACAAAGATCTGTTGGAAAGTAAGACTCCTAGGTGGTTGTCGCCAATGGAGGCTAAAGCTGTGAAAAAGCTCAATATGGAATCTAAATGGCCGAGATATTCAGAAATTTTGGAACAAGAAGGGGACAGGTTGAAATTGCAGAGTTATGAGAAACTTAAAAATAAGGTGCAGGATTGGTTACATTATTTTCAAGTAAGAGGCGCCTTTAATTCGGACAGGAAAAATGGCTTCCAGGTGGAAAAATCAAAGTTGGAAACAGAATTGCTAGAACCCAATGCTAAGATACTGTCGAGAATGTATGATTTGCTGTTGAAATGGAATACTGAGGATGAAACGGTTAAATCGGCTATGATAAAATGGGCACAAGATATTGGTCATAATATCATGTTTGCTGACTGGGAACAGTTGTGGACCACCGGTATGAAATTCACGGCATGTAATGCCTTAAGAGAAAATATTATGAAAATGATTTATAGGTGGTACATGACACCAGTCAAGCTTGCAAAAATTTACCATTTGCCTGATAATAAATGTTGGAAATGTAAAGAAACTGAAGGAACATTCTTTCACCTTTGGTGGACGTGCCCAAGGATTAAGGCGTTCTGGGAAATGATCTATAATGAACTGAAAAAGGTATTTAAATATACCTTCTTGAAGAAACCAGAGGCCTTTCTTCTGGGAATTGTCGGCCAATTGGTGTCAAAGAAGGACAGAACTTTTTTTATGTACGCTACAACAGCAGCAAGAATACTCATTGCAAAGTATTGGAAGACACAAGAACTACCCACTTTGGAAGAATGGCAGATGAAGGTGATGGACTATATGGAACTGGCAGAAATGACTAGCAGAATCCGAGACCAGGGAGAAGTGTCGGTGGAAGAAGATTGGAAGAAATTTAAAGACTATCTACAGAAATATTGTAAAATTAATGAATGTTGAGGGCTCTGGAAATGAAATGAAGGGTTTCTAGCGAATAAGATAAACAAAATTATAAAGGGCGGGACGAAGGATCAAAGTAAATAATGAATGATCTTGCTGAACTAATTTTTAAAATGGAATACAAGAAGGGAAGGTGGGTTGAAGCAAAGAGAATAAGGTTTTGAAGGTTATCAATATGAGAGATTTGTTTTAATGCTAAACTGTTTTTTTTCCTTTTTTTCTTTTTTCTTTTCTGTTTGGACTTTTGATGTTTGTGGTTTTTGTGATTTTTGTTGACTTTCGTTGGTTGTTAATTTTTTGGAAAATTTAATAAAATATTATTATAAAAAAAACAAAAGCATTTCTGTTCCTCTTATTCTTTGTAGGCAGTGTCAGAGTGACTGACAAGCTGAGATACAACCCATCAGCATCTGATGACAGCGATTGCATGAATCTTCCCAGTCAAAGGACCCATTTTCATGATAGACAGTGCCTGTGGCTGGAGGCTCTACACACCGGGTGTGCCTGTGCAGGCCAAAGACTGCCAGTATTAGCACAGGTGAGGTGTGTGACTTCCCCAAATTTACAGAATGTATGTGAATGAGCGTTCGTGGGTGGGATTATAATTTACAGCAACCCTGTGATTTTCTCCACCCATAACATTTCATGAGCTGATATTGCAGTACGAATTCCAAAATAACTACAAAAAATCACAATATGATAAGAATGATTGTATTATTTATATCCTGTCCATCTGGTTGGGTTTCCCCAGCCACTCTGGGCAGCTCCCAATCAAATGTTTAAAACAGTACAGTGTTAAATATTAAAAACCTGCCTGAACAGGGCTGCCTTCAGATGTCTTTTAAAGATAAGATAGCTGCTTATTTCCTTCACATCTGAAGGGAGGGTGTTCCACAGGGTGGGCGCCACTACTGAGAAGGCCCTCTGTCTGGTTCCCTGTAACCTCATTTCTCGCAATGAGGGAACCGTCAGAAGGCCCTCAGCGCTGGACCTCAGTGTCTTTATGATGCAGAGGATGGGGAATGTCCAAAGGAACGATGGACCAGAGAAAGAGAGGGCCTGTTCACGGACAGAGAGCAGCTGCCTTCCTGTGAGGAAACAATTGATTTGGAAAGGCTGTATTCCAAGATCATGCTGTGCTATTAATGATGTTTGAGGATTATGAAAGGTTGCTGCTGCATTACTATCATTTGATGACATTGCTTTTTCATTTGCTGTGCGTAAGAGGGGGTGGGGTGGGTGTTTAGTTGGGTGCAGGAATTTATTTAATTTAATTTAATTATGGTGTGTTTGTAACATTCTCTTTTTTTGTTTGTTTTATTGTTTTGTTAGTTTGTTTTTTGTATAGGTTTTAATTTGATTTTAAGGGGAGGGGTCAGGGCTGCCTGGGAGTGGATCCCAACAAACAAAATGGCTGGGGCAGGTTCCACAGGGGGGGGGGTGTACTGGGACAACCAATCTCAGTGATCACAGGTAGGAGGAGGAGTTACGCTAAGACCAGACCACGTCATTACCGAGGAAGCGGGCTTAGTCATTGTTTGAGGACTATCCCTGCCTCCAGGTCTGGTCTTGACCAGACGGAATACTGGAATCAGCAAGGGATACCCACACAACCTGAAGGTGCTGCTGTGCAATGCCAGGTCAAGGATCCATAAAACCATTGTGATCCATGACTTGATCATGGATGGAGGACTTGACCTGGCATGTGTAACAGAGGCTTGGTTGGATGAAGCAGATGGGCCTGTCCTTGCCGCTGCTTGTCTGCCAGGTTTCTCTTACACACAGCAACCCAGGTCATGTGGGTGGGGAGGGAGGTTTGCAGTGATTTTTAGGAAGTCATTAGTTTGCACCAGGCGTCCTATTGGGAAGACCCAGTTTTCTGAGTGCATGTTCTGGAAGTTGGGCAATAGGGGCAGTACAGGATTCCTTTTGGTGTACCAACCCCCCCCCCCCGCTTCACCAAGGATTCCCTGCCCGAGCTGCTTCAGGTCGTGGCGGATGTTCTCCTGGAGACACCTAGTTTGGTTGTCCTAGGGGATTTTAACATCCATGCCGACACGACCTTACAAGGGGCCGCTCGGGACTTCGTGGAAAGCATAGCCTCCATGGGGCTGTCCCTGAATAAGTCTGGCCCAACCCATAGCCGCGGACATGCCTTGGACCTGGTGCTTACCTCTATGGATGTTGGTGATCTGACACTAAGTAAAAGCAAAACAAAAGAAGTGCCATTCTCAGATCACTTCCTGGTGCAGCTGGACTTCATCGTGACCCTTCCCCTCTGCAGGGAGGTGGGACTGATTTGGATGGTCCGCTCCCACCACATAATGGATCTAAATGGTTTCCAGAGAGTGGTAGGGGATGCTTTATCCCATGTTGATGGCCTTTCAGCTGATTCCCTGGTGGCCCGCTGGAATGTGGAGTTAACCTGGGCTGTTGACTGTTTGGCTCCGAAGTGCCCTCTCCGATTGCATGGAGCCCGAACAGCCCCGTGGTTTTCCACGGATCTGAGGGCAATGGAACAATCGTTGAGACAGCTAGAGCACCGGTGGCGGATGACCCATTCTGAATCTGACCAGGTTAGAGCTGAATGTTGAGCCTACCAAGTGGCGGTAGCGACGGCGAAGACTACTTTCTTCACCACCTCTATTGCATCTGCAGAAAACAGCAGCAGGAGACTTTTTCAGGTGGTTCACAATTTAGCAGAACAACCTGCTCCATCAGGGCTCAGTATGGGCCACCTGATCTCCTGCAATGATTTTGCAAAGTTTTTTACAGATAAAGTCGCTCAGATTCACTCAGGTCGCTCAAGTCTTTCTAGTCAAGTTGTGTGGGATCAATTCAAACCTGTTACCCCCGAGGATGTGGACAGACTGCTTGGACGAGTGAAACCAACCACTTGTCTCCTTGATCCTTGCCCATCCTGGCTGATAAAAGCTAGCCGGGAAGGGTTGGGCGATGGGCTTCATGGGGTGGTGAATGCTTCCCTCCGTGAGGGAGCCTTCCCAGACCCGCTGAAAGAGGCGGTTATTAAACCGCTTCTTAAAAAACCATCTTTAGATGCAGCCACGATGCCCAACTATCGCCCAGTCTCAAATCTTCCATTCTTGGGCAAGGTGATTGAGCGAGAAGTTGCTGAACAACTCCAGGCACGTCTGGAAGAAGCGGACCATTTAGATCCCTTCCAGTCGGGATTCAGGCCTCATCATGGGACTGAAACTGCCTTGGACTCACTGGTTGATGATCTCTGGTGGGCTAGGGACAAAGGTTTCCTAGTTCTGCTGGATCTCTCAGCAGCCTTTGACACCATCGACCATAACATCCTTCTGGACCGTCTTGAGGGGCTGGGAGCTGGGGACACTGTCATACAGTGGTTCCGCTCCTTTCTCCTGGGCCGTGTCCAGAAAATGGTGTTGGGGATGAGTGTTCAGACCACTGGGCTCTAACTTGTGGGGTGGCTCAGGGTTCTGTACTCTCCCCCATGCTTTTCATCTACATGAAGTCGCTGGGAGAGATCATCAGGGGGTTTGGGCTGGGTGTACATCCATATGCGGATGATACCCAGCTCTACCTCTCTTTCAAATCAGAACCAGTGAAGGCAGTGAAGGTCCTGTGTGAGTGTCTAGAGGCAGTTGGAGGATGGATGGCGGCTAACAGATTGAGGTTGAATCCTGACAAGATAGAAGTACTGCTTTTGGGGGACAGGAGGCGGGCAGGTGTGGAGGATTCCCTGGTCTTGAATGGGGTAACTGTGCCCCTGAAGGACCAGGTGCGCAGCCTGGGAGTCATTTTGGAATCACAGCTGTCCATGGAGGCGCAGGTTAACTCTGTGTCCAGGGCAGCTGTCTACCAGCTCCACCTGGTACGCAGGCTGAGACCCTATCTGCCTGCAGACTGCCATGCCAGAGTGGTGCATGCTCTGGTTATCTCCCACTTGGACTACTGCAAAGCGCTATACGTGGGGCTACCTTTGAAGGTGACCCGGAAACTACAACTAATCCAGAATGCAGCAGCTAGACTGGGGACTGGGAGCAGCCACCGAGACCACATAACACCGGTCTTGAAAGACCCACATTGGCTCCCAGTACGTTTCCGAGCAAAATTCAAAGAGTTGGTGCTGACCTTTAAAGCCCTAAATGGCCTCTGTCCAATATATCTGAAAGAGCATTTCCACCCCCATCGTTCTACCTGGACACTGAGGTCCAGCACCGAGGGCCTTCTGGCATTTCCCTCACTGCAAGAAGCCAAGTTACAGGGAACCAGGCAGAGGGCCTTCTCTGTAGTGGCACCCTTCCTGTGGAACGCCCTCCCACCATATGTCAAAGAGATAAAAACTACCAGACTTTTAGAAGACATCTGAAGGCAGCCCTGTTTAGGGAAGCTTTTAATGTTTGATGTATTACAGTATTTTAATGTTTTTCTGGAAGCTGCCCAGAGTGGCTGGGGAAGCCCAGCCAGATGGGCAGGGTATAAATAATATATTATTATTATTATTATTATTATTATTATTATTATTATTATTATTATTTCCTAAAAATTGGGAACATGGGTAGGAAGCGGGGGAATGTAGGAGATGTTGAAATAAGAGAAGGGGCAAATGGTGTTTGATTTGTTCTTTTCCCTTTGTTCTCTTCCTTGGAATCCAAAAAGGACTTCCTCTCTGCCCACTCTGAAGAAGGTGATACAGAAGAACGTCAGAATTCCAGGGGACGGGGAACCTTTCATTTCATTAGGAATAGACATTGAAATGTGCGAAATGTGGAATATGCTTAACTGAATGAGCACACATAGCTCACATCAATTAACTCACATGAGAGAAACCTTTTAAAGATTTGAAGTGTGGAAAGAGTTTCACTGATAGTGAAAAACCTAGAATACATCAGCGGACTCCCATGGGTAAGAAAGGATTCAAATGCAGGGAGTGTGGGAAGAGCTTCAGTCAGAGTGGAAACCTTAAATTACACCAAAGGACTCACACAGGGGAGAAACAATATGAATGTATGGAGTGTGGAAAGAGCTTCCGTCGAAGTGATACACTTAGAATACATCAACAAACTCACACAGGGGATAAACCATTTAAATGTATGGAGTGTGGAAAGAGCTTCAGTCAGCTTGGAAACCTTAGAACACATCAACGGACTCACACAGGGGAGAAACCATGTGAATGTGTGGAGTGTGGAAAGAGCTTCAGTTCCAATGCAACCCTTAGATCACATCAACGGACTCACACAGGGGAGAAACCATATGAATGTATGGAGTGTGGAAAGAGCTTCAGTTATGATGCAGGCCTTAGATCACATCAACGCACTCACACAGGGGAGAAACCATATGAATGTATGGAGTGTGGAAAGAGCTTCAGTCGGATTGGAAACCTTAGAATACATCAACGGACTCATACAGGGGAGAAACCATATACATGTATGGAGTGTGGAAAGAGCTTCAGTTACGATGCAGGCCTTAGATCACATCAACGGACGCATACAGGGGAGAAACCATTTAAATGCATGGCTTGTGGAAAGAGCTTTAGTGATAGTGGAAGCCTTAGAAAACATCAACATATTCACACAGGAGAGAAACCATTTAAATGTATGGAGTGTGGAAAGAGCTTCAGTTTCAGTTCAAACCTTAGACAACATCAACTGACTCACACAGGGGAGAAACCATTTAAATGCATGGAGTGTGGAAAGAGCTTTAGTCAAAATGCGCACCTAAATTTACACCATCAAACTCACACAGGTGAGAAACCATTTAGATGTATGGAGTGTGGAAAGAGCTTCATTCAGATTGGAAACCTTAGAATACATCAACGGACTCATACAGGGGAGAAACCATATACATGTATGGAGTGTGGAAAGAGCTTCAGTCACGATGCAGGCCTTAGATCACATCAACGGACTCACACAGGGGAGAAACCATTTAAATGCATGGTGTGTGGAACAAGCTTTAGTTATGGTGGAAGCCTTAGATCACATCAACGGACTCACACAGGAGAAAAACCATTTAAATGTATGGAGTGTGGAAAGAGCTTTAGTTACGATGCAGGCCTTAGACAACATCAACGGACTCACACAGGAGAGAAAGTATTTAAATGTATGGAGTGTGGAAAGAGCTTCAGTTTCAATTCAAACCTTAGACAACATCAACTGACTCACACAGGGGAGAAACCATTTAAATGCATGGAGTGTGGAAAGAGTTTTAGTGATAGTGGAAGCCTTAGAACACATCAACGAACTCACACAGGTGAGAAACCATTTAAATGTATGGAGTGTGGAAAGAGCTTCATTCAGATTGGAAACCTTAAAAGACATCAACGGACTCATACAGGGGAGAAACCATTTAAATGTATGGAGTGCGGAAAGAGCTTTATTCGGATTGGACACCTTAGAATACATCAACGGACTCATACAGGGCAGAAACCATATAAATGTATCGAGTGTGGAAAGAACTTCAGTCAGAGTGCACACCTTAGACAACATCAACGGACTCACACAGGAGAGAAACCTTTTGAATGTATGGAGTGTGGAAAGAGCTTCAGTTATAGTGGAAACCTGAGAGTACATCAACAGACTCACATCGGTAAGAAACGATTTAAATGTATGGAGTGTGGAAAGAGCTTCAGTCAGAATGGACACCTTAGAAGACATCAGCAGACACACAGGGCAGAAACTGTTTAAATGTATGGCCTGTGGAAGGAGCTTCAGTCAGAGTGGAAGCCTTGATTTATGTCAACAAACTCACACAAAAGACAAACATATAAATATCTGGAAAGTAGGTAGAGATTCAGTCCTAGTGGAATCCTACATCTACAGACTCATGGACAGGAAGAACTTTAACAGGTGACACCCTACAAACCCATCAACCCTCAAAGAGGAGAAGCTGTTTAAAGGGAAAGATTGCAGAAAGTGCTTTAGTTATAATGGAGTGTTTAAGGAACATCTAAGAGCCAGTGTGGTGTTAGTGGTTAAGAGTGGTAGACTCATAATTTGGGGAACCGTGTTTGCGTCTCTGCTCCTCCACATGCAGCTGCTGGGTGACCTTGGGCCAGTCACACTTCTTTGAATTGTCTCAGCACCACTCACCTCACAGAGGAAGGGAAAGGAGAATGTTAGCCACTTTGAGACTCCTTCGGGTAGTGATAAAGCGGGATATCAAATCCAAACTCTTCTTCTTCTCAGAGTGGAGAACCCATTTAAATGTATGGAGTGAGGAACGGGTTCCTTTCAGAGTTTACTCTTCTTCACAGCAATGAACTCAGCAGAAAATCCATCTTCAAAGCGTGTCATGTATTTGTTCTGGTGTTTATATGTAAAACTGTATAGTAATGAAATAATGAAGGTAATGTCCCACAATAATGAGTATAATTTTAGATGTAAGGTACCTTTTGATAGTGAGGGGGAGAGGGTGAATCTGTATTTCTGGTGGTGAGTGAGGATTAGGGCTGGGCATATATTGATCTCATCCTATACCAGTTTCTAGACTACATTGTGATAACCTTTGGAAAACAATGGGTATGGCAATACACCACGAATCACAGTGTGTGTTTCTGGGATGCACATTTGCCTCAAAGCAGCCGGCAGAAAGCTTGGCTTCATGAAGGGCTTCTGGTTGATCGCTCGCCATCACAGTTGGAGATCTCTTTATCGGAGGTGACTTCGGTATATCAAAGGCAGGGGAAACTGCTCCAGCGCAGCAGACCCCCGGAAAAACCTCAAATCGAGCATTTTGAGGACATGGAATCTGGCAGGTGTCAAAAGTGGGCTCCCCCCTCCCTGGAAAGTTCTGCTTTTGAGCTCCGAGAATGAGGGGGTTGGAGCTGTGACGCATCGGACAAAAAGCTTCCTCTGATTATACGAAGCTGCGAGACTGTGAGACATTAGCGGTCAATTCTTCCAACATCAAAAGGACTGTATTGTGTGTACCTTTTACGTTTGGATTATATATGGCTAATGTAGGGGTTGTGCTGACAAGCTAGCTGAGATAATGCTCCGGGCACACAGCCATCTCTGTACAAGAGATTTATTGCTAAGCTTCAAAGCAGTTACAAGAGTTCAAAAACACACTTCATCTCTCGGAGTCAGATGAATCGTCTGACTTTTTTTACGCCTCCCCCAGCAAGCCCATTTCCTGAGTCCACGCCTCTTGCTTCCTCTGCTCTGTGAGTGGCTGGTTCCCAGTACTGGCTCCCCCCTCCCAGCTTCCTCCTCTGACGTGGAAGAGAAACTGCTAATTACCAGCGTGGGCTCTTTGTACTTGCCTCTCTGCTTCCCCCTCAGCTCTTTCGCAGCCTCCAATTCCCTGACATCCACCCCCTCCTCAAAGGCCCCCTCCCCCTCGGGAGAATCGACCACCCCCCAATTTACCCTTCTCCGGAGTGGCGGGGGTGAAGCCTGGAAAACTACTCTCCTCCTCATCCGTATCTTCAAAAACCGTCCTCCAGTCCTCCCTCAAACCCACAGTTCCTCATGTTCCCCAATAGACACTTTCCTCTTCAGTACCTGGGGGTAAACTTAACATCTAAGAACGTGAACTTATTTAAAGACAATTATGACAAATGCTGGACAGAAGTAAAGAAAGACCTAGAAATATGGTCAAGGCTGAGACTTTCCTTGTTAGGCCGAATTGCTGTCATCAAGATGAATGTATTGCCTAGAATGTTGTTTTTATTCCAGACGCTGCAGATTGTGGACAAGATGGACTGTTTCAAGAAGTGGCAGAAATACATATCTAAATTTGTCTGGCAGGGCAAAAAGCCCAGAATAAAATTTAAGATTCTAACTGACGCAAAAGATAGAGGGGGGGTTTGCCCTGCCGGACTTAAGACTCTACTATGAATCGGCAGCTTTCTGCTGGTTGAAACACTGGCTGCTTCTTGAGAACACAGACATTTTGGATTTGGAAGGGTTTGATAATAGATTTGGCTGGCATGCATATATATGGTATGACAAGGTTAAAATCGCATAAAGGTTTCAAAAACCATATTGTTAGGAAAGCATTATATAATGTTTGGATGCGGTATAAAGATTTACTGGAAAGTAAAACTCCCAGGTGGTTGTCACCAATGGAAGCCAAGGAGGTGAAAAAACTTAATATGGAGTCTAAATGGCCAAAATATTCTGAAATCTTAGAACAAGATGGTGAAAAAGTTAAACTACAGAGTTATGAGAAATTAAAGTCCAAAGTACGAGACTGGCTTCATTACCTTCAGATAAACGAGGTATTTAAACAGGACAGGAAAATAGGCTTCCAGATGGAGAGGTCAAAACTAGAAACAGAGTTGTTAGAACCCAATACTAAGAATTTGTCGAGAATGTATAACTTGCTGTTGAAATGGAATACACAGGATGAAACGGTGAAATCAGCTATGGTTAAATGGGCACAAGACATTGGTCATGAAATTATGTTCGCTGACTGGGAACAGTTATGGACCACTGGTGTTAAATTTACGGCATGTAATGCCTTAAGAGAAAATATTATGAAAATGATCTACAGGTGGTACATGACCCCAGTCAAGCTAGCAAAAATTTATCACTTGCCCAATAATAAATGTTGGAAATGTAATGAGACTGAAGGTACCTTCTACCACCTTTGGTGGACCTGCCCGAAGATAAAAGCCTTTTGGGAAATGATCTATAATGAAATTAAGAAAGTTCTCAAAAGGACTTTTCCTAAGAAGCCAGAGGCTTTTCTCTTGGGTATGGTGGGCCAATTGGTGACAAGGAAGGATAGGACGTTTTTTATGTACGCCACTACAGCAGCAAGGATCCTTTTAGCAAAGTATTGGAAGACACAAGAACTACCCACCCTGGAAGAATGGCAGACGAAGGTGATAGACTATATGGGACTGGCGGAGATGACTGGCAGAATCCGTGACCAGGCGAAAGAGACAGTGGAAGAGGACTGGAAGAAATTCAAGATATATCTTAAAAATTGTTGTAAAATTGAGGAATGTTAAGATGTCAGGGAAATGGGAAACAGAGAAGTGCAGCTGTAATTAATAAGTTAAGGAAGAAATTAAAAGAATTGATTTGAATAATTAGTTAATTGGAGGAGTTGCTGAAGAAATTTAAAACAAGGATGTGGAAAAGGGGAGGTATGGGGAAGTCTAGGAAGTTAGGTGTATGAAAATAAGAGTATGGAATTATTTTATTTTTTTTTAATATAAAAAATCTTTATTTATACGATAACTAAAACACACACAAAAAACACAAATACACAATTACACACAAATTACAAACATAACCATGAACACATAATTTTCTTGGCAAACATTACAACATCTATTGGTCTTAACACTAAAGACCCAACTTCCCGTCTATTCCATATTTCAGATTCGTATTACTTATTGCCAATACACATTTTCATAATTAAACTTATTCTCAATATATCTAATTTCTTCTATCTACCTAGCAACTATTACTGAAGTTCCTCGAATGCTGCAACAGAATTTAAACTACTATATTTATTTTTCAGATATTCTTTAAAAACCTCCCATTTAGAAACAAATTCCTGTTTTGATTTATTCTTTATCTTTTCTGATAAACCATCTAATTCGGCATATTCTGTCAGTTTTTGGATCCAATCTTGTATAGAGGGGATTTCATTACTTTTCCATTTTGCTGCGATCAAAACTCTTGCTGCCGCCGTCGCATATAAAAAGATACCCTTCCTCTTTTGTGGAATATCCAAATCTGTTATTCCCAGGAGGTAGGCCTCTGGTTTTTTATTGAAAGAGATCTTTAGCATTTTTTGCAGTTCTGCATGTATACTCTCCCAGAATACCTGTACTTTCCTACATATCCACCACATATGATAGAATGTTCCTGAGTCTCCGCACCTCCAACAATTACTTGACACATTTTTATACATTTTTGAAAGTTTCCATGGTGTTAAATACCATCGATGTTGCATTTTTTGAAAGTTCTCTCTAATCGTGTAACAGTTTGTGAATTTCCAATTGATCTTCCATAAATTTTCCCATTGGGCCATGGTTATTGAATGGCCAAAATCCTGGGACCACCTCACCATTGCCACTGTTACCTCCTCCTCCTTGACTGTCCAGTCAAGGAGGAGTCGGTAAGTTTTGGAAAGAGTTTTTCTTTTAGAATTTACAAGATCAGATTCGAATCGAGAAATTTCTACTGAGAACCCCTTTTGTTTGTCAGATTTAATTTTTTCAAATAACTGATGGTATTGGAACCAGTCTGAAATGTGTTCTCTTATTTCCTCAAATTTTTTAAATTTTATTTGGTTATCTTCATTTTTTAGAAGTATTTTATATGTTGGCCAGCTTTCCTGAGTATTTTTCCATTTTACTGCTATGGCTTCTACTGGAGAAGTCCACCACGGGACTTTAGGCTCCATCAGGTCTTTATATTTTTCCCATACAGCAAAGAGTGACTTTCTTATTATATGGTTGGTGAAATTTTTATGAATTTTCGCTTTTCCATATATTAGGTAGGCGTGCCATCCCCAACGGTTGTCGAAACCTTCCAGGTCCAGGAGGTCCGAATCCTGCAACGTGCACCAATCTTTTAACCAGGTGAAACAGGCTGCCTCGTAGTAAAGTTTTAGGTCGGGTAGGGAAAAGCCTCCTCTCTCTTTTATATCTATTAAGGTCAGATGTTTAATCCTAGGTTTCTTCCCTTCCCACAGGAATTTGGAAATTTCTCTTTGCCATGTCTTGAGACAACCTGCTTCACCCAGTATCGGAATCATTTGAAATAAAAAGATTAATTTTGGAAGCACGTTCATCTTTATAATGGAAATCCTACCCAGAAACGTTAATTTTAGTTTACTCCAGGTTACCAAGTTTTTTCTAATCTCTAACCAAGTTTGGGTGTAATTATCCTGAAATAAGTTTATGTTCTTGGGGGTGATCCAAATACCCAAATATTTCGCTTTTGAAGAGATTTTCAGGCCCAATATTTTTTCTAAGTCATCCTTTTCTTCTGTGGTTACATTTTTAACAAGCATTTTTGTTTTTGTTATATTCAGCTTAAAGCCTGCCACTTCTCCAAATTCTTTAATCAGTTCCAGCACTTTTTTCAGACTTTCTTTAGGGTTTTCAGTCATAACAAGTAAATCGTCCGCGAAAGCTTTAATTTTATATGTTTTGTTTCCCAGAGTGATGCCTTTAACAAGCTGATCCCTTCTTATCTGATTGTTCAAGACTTCCATCACCAAAATAAATATCAGTGGGGACAGTGGGCAGCCCTGTCTGGTACCCTTGTTTATTTTGCACTTCTCAGTAATTCTTCCATTGATGATCAATTTTGCATATTGTTCCGAATAGATGGCATTTATTCCTTTACAAGAGTATGGAATTATACATGTTTATATGTTTGTATGTTTGTGTATTGTTTATTGTTTGTTTTTATTTTGTGTGTGGAAAACCAATAAAAATTTAATTAAAAAACAAAACAAAAAACAATAGACACTTTCCTCTTCTTCTTCCTCTTCGTCAGATGGTGGGAATCCCTCAAAATCCTCTTCATCGTCAGTCAGCCCAAACACCTGTTGGAAAAATCTACCCCGGGGTTTGGGTTTGTCGGGGAAGAAATTGTGGAACTCCTCCACTAGACCCTCGTCAGTGATACAACTCTCCGGGACCCAGGTATTCTCTGAACTAGGGGCCCCTTCCCACGCCACCAGATACTCTTGCCTCTCTGCTCCCCCCTCAGCTCTTTCGCAGCCTCCAATTCCCTGACAGCTAACTAAAGACCTGACCTCAAGAGTCACTAAATCAGAGATTTGCCCAAGGACTTGTTCTGATCGTAGTGCTGTGTTGACAGAGTTAAAATTGTCTCTACAGGGTTCTTTTAGATGGCAGATGAATGATGTTTTACTGAGAAATAAATTGATCGTAAATAAAGCTCAAAAGACCCTAAAGGACTATTTTGAATTGAACCTGAATCCTAGAATTGAAGCAAGGGGTGCAAGTAAAGTGGTAATGCCAGGTATTTTGATTCAACAGAATTCTATCAGAATGAGCAAAAGGAAAAAGTTCTGTCTCAAAGGAGAAAGAGAAAAAACTAAGATGTAACCCAAAAAATCAACAGATTCAAAAGGAAATTAAAGCATTACAATCTTAGTCTTCACAAATAGTAAACCAAGAAATTGAATGAAAAATTATATGAAACAAAAGACTTTTGCATCGGCAAATAAATGCAGAAAATTATTGGCTTGGGGACAGAAGGAGAGTACAATAATTAATATTATGGAGGATGGTAAGAATATTGAGAACCCAACAGAGATTAGAAAATGTTTTCAAAAGTACTATAAGCAGCTTTACAAAAAGGAAAAATGCATAAAATGGAACAGTTTTTGGACAAAAATGGATTGCAGAAAATTCCAGCAGACAAAACAAGCCTACTAAATGAACTGGTTACAAGACAAGAAGTTGAAGGGGCAATTAGAATCATAGAATCATAGAGTTGGAAGAGACCACAAGGGCCATCGAGTCCAACCCCCTGCCAAGCAGGAAACACCATCAGAGCACTCCTGACATATGGTTGTCAAGCCTCTGCTTAAAGACCTCCAAAGAAGGAGACTCCACCACACACCTTGGCAGCAAATTCCACTGTCGAACAGCTCTTACTGTCGGGAAGTTCTTCCTAATGTTTAGGTGGAATCTTCTTTCTTGTAGTTTGGATCCATTGCTCCGTGTCCGCTTCTCTGGAGCAGCAGAAAACAACCTTTCTCCCTCCTCTATGTGACATCCTTTTATATATTTGAACATGGCTATCATATCACCCCTTAACCTCCTCTTCTCCAGGCTAAACATGCCCAGCTCCCTTTGCCGTTCCTCATAAGGCATCGTTTCCAGGCCTTTGACCATTTTGGTTGCCCTCCTCTGGACACGTTCCAGTTTGTCAGTGTCCTTCTTGAACTGTGGTGCCCAGAACTGGACACAGTACTCCAGGTGAGGTCTCACCAGAGCAGAAAACAGTGGCACTATTACTTCCCTTGATCTAGATGCTATACTCCTATTGCCCAAATGAAAATAGGCAGAGCACTGGGACCTGATGCTTTAACTTCCAAGTATTATAAAATATTTAAGGATTGGCTGATACAACCATTGATGGATGTTGTAACAAAATATTAAAGGGGGACAAAGCACCCGAGTCCTGGAAAGAGGCCTTCATCACTCTGATACCCAAACCAGATACAGATAGAGCTCAAGTAAGGAATCAGCGACCAATTTCCTTGTTGAATGTGGATTATAAAATATTTGCAAATATTTTGGCTACAAGATTGAAGAAGATTTTGAATAAGCACATACATAAAGATCAGTCAGGTTTTTTATCTGAGAGGCATATGAAAGATAATATTAGGAATGTGCTGGAAAGATTAGAGGCAAAAAAGAATGCTAAAGCAATGTTTATGTTTATTGATGCAGAGAAAGCCTTTGATAATGTTTCTTGGAGTTTTATGAAACAGAACTTGTGTAATATGGGGATTGGTCAAAAAATTTTCAATGGTATTGATGCAATTTACTTGCAGCAGAAAGCAAAAATTATAATTAACAATGTGGTCTCAGAAGAAATTAGGATTGAGAAGGGAACCAGGCAAGGGTGCCCACTCCCCCCCCCTGCTTTCTATTTCTGTCCTAGAGGTGCTGCTGAATATGATAAGGAATGATGAGGAAGTTAAAGGCATAGTAGTGGGAACTAAACAATATAAGTTAAAAGTCTTTGCTGATGATTTAGTATTGACTTTACAGGACCCTGAGATCAATGCAATCAAAGCACTGAAGATAATTCAACAGTTCGGACAAGTTGCAGGTTTCAAATTGAATAAGAATAAAACCAAAGTTTTAGGGAGGGAAATAATGATACATGAAAAACTTAATTTAGAGGAACCCACAGGGCTGAAGTTTGTGAAAAAGGTGAAATATCTGGGTGTAAATATGACTGCAAAAAATGCATTTGTACAAAGACAACTATGAAAAGTTATGGAAAGATATCAAAAGAGATTTGGATATTTGGACAAGGTTGAAACTATCTTTGTTGGGCTGAATTTCTGCGATAAAGATGAATGTATTGCCTAAGGTGTTATTTTTGTTCCAAGTACTCCCTATCATTGATAAGTTGAATTGTTTTAAGGAATGGCAAAAGATATTATCTAAATTTATCTGGCAGGGGAAAAACCCCAGAATTAAGTTTAAATTATTAACAGATGTAAAAGAGAGGGGGGGTTTCTCCCTGCCAGATTTAAGGATTTACTTTGAAGCTGCAGCCTTTTTCTGGCTGAAACAATGGTTTTTATTGGAAGATACAAATGTTTTGGATTTGGAAGGTTTTGATAATGTATTTGGTTGGCATGCATATTTATGGTATGACAAGCTAAAAGCTCAAAAAGGATTTAAAAATCATATAATTAGAAAATCTTTGGATGATGTTTGGGTAAGATACAGGGATTTGTTAGAAAGGAAAACACCCAGATGGATATCACCATTGGAAGCTAAGACCCATAAAAGGTTGAATATGAAAGATACATGGTTGAAGTATAATGATAGTTTGATGGAAGTAGGGGACCAATTTAGATTAAAATCTTATGGTCCGTTGAAAGATAAATTAGATGATTGGTTCCAGTTGTTGTTGTTGTTGTTTAGTCGTTTAGTCGTGTCCGACTCTTCGTGACCCCATGGACCAGAACACGCCAGGCACCTCTGTTCTCCACTACCTCCCACAGTTTGGTCAAACTCATGATGGTAACCTCGAAAACACTATCCAACAATCTCGTCCTCTGTTGCCCCCTTCTCCTTGTGCCCTCCATCTTTCCCATCATCAGTGTCTTCTCCAGGGAGTCTTCTCTTCTCATGAGGTGGCCAAAGTACTGGAGCCTCAGCTTCACGCTCTGTCCTTCCAGTGAGCACTCAGGGCTGATTTCCTTAAGAATGGATGCGTTTGATCTTCTTGCAGTCCATGGGACTCTCAAGAGTCTCCTCCAGCACCATAATTCAAAAGCATCAATTCTTCGGCGATCAGCCTTCTTTATGGTCCAGCTCTCACTTCCATACATCACTACTGGGAAAACCATGGCTTTAACTATACGGACCTTTGTTGGCAAGGTGACGTCTCTACTTCTCAAGATGCTGTCTAGGCCTGTCATTGCCCTTCTCCCAAGAAGCAGGCGTCTTTTAATTTTGTGGCTGCTGTCACCATCTGCAGTGATCATGGAGCCTAAGAAAGTAAAATCTCTCACTGCCTCCATTTCTTCCCCTTCTATTTGCCAGGAGGTGATGGGCCGAGTGGCCATGATCTTCGTTTTTTTGATGTTGAGCTTCAGACCATATTTTGCGCTCTCCTCTTTCACCCTCATTAAAAGGTTCTTTAATTCCTCCTCACTTTCTGCCATCAAGGTTGTGTCATCTGCATATCTGAGGTTGTTGATATTTCTTCCGTCAATCTTAATTCCAGCTTGGGATTCATCCAGCCCAGCCTTTCGCATGATGTATTCTGCATATAAATTAAATAAGCAGGGAGACAAAATACAGCCTTGTCGTACTCCTTTCCCAATTTTGAACCAATCAGTTGTTCCATATCCAGTTCTAACTGTAGCTTCTTGTCCCACATAGAGATTTCTCAGGAGACAGATGAGGTGATCAGGCACTCCCATTTCTTTAAGAACTTGGCATAGTTTGCTGTGGTCGACACAGTCAAAGGCTTTTGCATAGTCAATGAAGCAGAAGTAGATGTTTTTCTGGAACTCTCTAGTTCCTCTGCCCCTTTGAAATCCAGCTTGCACTTCTGGGAGTTCTCGATCCACAATTGGTTCCAGTACATCCACATAAATGAAATGTTTAAAATGGATAAGAAAATTGGTTTTCAAACAGAGAAATCCAAACTAGAAATGGAATTATTAGATACAAAAACAAAATACCTATCTAAGATGTATAATTTATTGCTGGAATGGCATACGAGAGATGAACAAGTGAAATCTAAAAAAATTCCTTCCAGTAGCACCTTAAAGACCAACTAAGTTAGTTCTTGGTATGAGCTTTCGTGTGCATGCACACTTCTTCAGATACACTGAAACAGAAGTTGCCAGATCCTTCTATATAGTGAGAAGGTGGGGAGGGGTATTACTCAGAGGGGGGTGGGAATGGGTGATTGGCAGATAGCTGTGATGAGTCTGTTGACGACCCTTAACGACTGCAGTAGGTCTTACAGGAAAAAGCAAGGGGTGAGAAGGTGAAAAATGGCTTTGTCATGTATAGTGAGATAAGAATCCAATGTCTCTGTTCAGGCCAGGTGTCTCCATGGTTTTAAGTTTGGTAATGAGTTGCAATTCAGCAGCTTCTCTTTCCAGTCTATTTCTGAAATTCCTTTGTAGTAAAACAGCTACTTTGAGATCTTGTATAGAATGTCCTGGGAGATTGAAGTGTTCTCCTACTGGTTTCTCTGTCTTGTGATTCTTGATGTCAGATTTTTGTCCGTTTATTCTTTGGCGTAAGGTTTGGCCTGTTTGTCCAATATAGAGAGCTGAAGGACACTGTTGGCATTTGATGGCATACACAATGTTAGACGATGAGCAATTAAATAGTCCCGACCATGGAGACACCTGGCCTGAACAGAGACATTGGATTCTTATCTCACTATACATGACAAAGCCATTTTTCACCTTCTCACCCCTTGCTTTTTCCTGTAAGACCTACTGCAGTCGTTAAGGGTCGTCAACAGACTCATCACAGCTATCTGCCAATCACCCATTCCCACCCCCCTCTGAGTAATACCCCTCCCCACCTTCTCACTATATAGAAGGATCTGGCAACTTCTGTTTCAGTGTATCTGAAGAAGTGTGCATGCACACGAAAGCTCATACCAAGAACTAACTTAGTTGGTCTTTAAGATGCTACTGGAAGGAATTTTTTTTGTTTTGACTATGGCAGACCAACACGGCTACCCATCTGTAGCAAGTGAAATCTGTAATGATTGAATGGGCCAGGGATGTGGGGCACAATATCATGATGGTGGATTGGGAGAAATTGTGGAAAAAGGAATTGGAAGAAACAAGATTTACCAACTATCGAAGAATGGCAAATGAAGATGATGGACTATATGGAATTTGCCAAACTGACCGGGAGACTCTGAGACCAGAGAGAAGAGATGGTGGAAGAACATTGGAAGAAGCTTAAGGAATATTTGAAAAAAATATGTTAATATTTAAATCTTAGAATAGCTTTGGAAGTGGATATAGGCTGTAGGGTTAGAAGTAGAAGATAGTGTATTTTAAAATAATAATATTTGTAAGCGATAAAATGTGAAGTTAATTTAAGTGTGATTAAAAAAAAGATGGTTAGAAACTATGATATATGTAGACTGCTAAAGAAGTAAAATGAAAATCAGATAGGTGGGACTTGGAGAAGCCCACCTAATATTGTTTAGAAAAATAAGGATAAGAGAATAATCTGTTTGCATTGTTTGTTTTTCTGTTTGTGTTCTTTATTTGTGTTTTAAAATGAATAATTTTTTTTGAAAAAAAGAAGAAAGCTTTGCTTCATGAAGCCCCTACAGATGCCGAGTTCCTGACTTCCCTCCCAGGTGACAGGAAGCGAAACACACACCTCCATTGCCCTGTGTCCTTCCAGCCTCTTTCCTCCCTTGCTCCCTTCTGCCGGTGTGTGTGCCTGACTTAGATATCCTGTGTGCTCTATTTTTTTTACTGCTGAAACTGGATTTGCTCTCAGGAGCAAAGTTTTGTGCCTCACTGGGGACCCAATGAGAACTGTATGCTTTGAAAGCTCAGTAAACTATTACTAAAGAAGTCCTGCTGCCCTGGAGTTGCTCTACTCAAGCATGCCAGACGGTTTTTGCACCAAACTCTGTCACCCCCACCACCGCATGATCTCCAAGCACTGCTTCTTCACCAGAACTTCATCCCTGCCTCCTAAGCATTCTGAAAAAAACTTGAAATGCTGTAATTTAATGGGAGATTTCCCCCCAAGCCGAATTGCAAGAGGGGAACGGAGGGGCTGCAGGGACCAGGGAAGTCTCCTGATGGGCCCATCTTCACTCTTGAACCCCATGGGGCAACCCCAGAGCTCCTGCTTATTCTGGGGTTTGGGGAAGATAGTACTTTTCCTTAGTCCCCTAAGTTTTTATTCAGTCATGCTGCTAGGGAGTTTTCCTACCAGAAGCCCACAGTGCATATTACTATCATACTGATTGCACTGTTGTTGCTGCTGTTGTCATGGACTGGAGGGGTGCAGGGGGGGGAGGCACCAGCTGGGGAACACAAAAGGGAAGAAGGCTCAGAGCCCAGGGACTGGTGGTGGGATGGTGATGAGCAGAAAGAGGGAGCAGACCGGGAGGGGAGGTGTTGCAAGCTGAGGAGGGAACAGTGTTTGGTGAGCAGGAAGAGGCTGGGGCAGAGAGCTGTTCAGACTCAGAGGGAGGAGAAGGGGGGGCAGGAGACCATCAGAGGAGGCCATCAGCTGTAACATCCAGAGAGACTCCCCCTCCTGCTGTGACCAGCTCCCCTCTCCCCTGGTCTCCTAGAGCACACAGAGAGATCCATTTCAGACCCAATGAGCCTGTATATGATATTAAGAGGTATTTTTTGTCACAACATACATCACTTTAATCTCATTGACAATGAACTGTATTTTCTGCCATTTTACCCCATTTGGAGAAGTCCTTTTCGAGCTCCTTTTTCTTTGAACAACCCTGGACAATTTACTGCCATCAGCAAACTTTGCCCCCTCCCTACACCCTCCTAAGTCTAGATCAGTGTTTCCCAACCTTTTTTGGGCAAAGGCACACTTGTTTCATGAAAAAAATATCGAGGCACACCACCATTACAGCCCCGTGACGTCAGCGCGCAGCGTCATGCCGGGAGGGACGCACGAAAGTGTAAGTTTCAATTTTCCCCCCTCCCCCTTGCCTTCCTTCTGTGCCAACCGCCAAAAAGCCAAGAAAAAAGCCAAGACTTTAGGGCAGCAGGTTGACACGGAAGAAGCTCCTACCTAAGGACAGGTGCGACGGCCGTGTCCTCTTCTGCCACACTTGGCAGCCCTGCCTCACGGTCGTGACTCCCACCCTGATTTCTCCCCGCAGGTCGAGCGGCACAGGCAGCCCAATGTGTCCAGCCCAGACACAAGCCCCGCTTCCCCACTCTAGATCCTGAATGCGACCAAGTGCTCTGGACTCCCGAGCAGGGTGGGAAAGAGGACTCGCATCTGGTAGCCTCCGGGCTCCTCGCCTGCTCGAGGGATGGCATTGCAAGCAAGCTGCCGGCCGTCGCCATCGCCGCCCCCTCATGCGAGTGGACCTGCCCGGAGTGGTGGGCAGCGCGCCATCCCGCTGTCTCCCGACATGGTTTGGAGGCTGGCGGAGGGCTTCCTCCTCCCCCAGCCCCGCAAGCTCCCAGGGCGATGCCAAAGCTGCGCGCAGCTTCGGCATGGCTCTGGGTCCCGTTCTGGGGGAGGGGGAAGCTCGGGCTTCCCCCGCCCCAGCCCCACGCCTGGCGGTGGGGGAATAATTTTTTTCCCCTTTATTCCCCCCCCCCGCCAATTTTTCCCGCGGCACACCAGGCAACGTATCGCGGCACACTAGTGTGCCGCGGAACACCGGTTGGGAAACACTGGTCTAGATCATTTATGAACAAGTAGAAAAGCCACAGGTCCCAATACTGATCTTGAGTGGACTCCGCTTTCTGCTCCTCTGCATTCAGAGAACTGTCCGTTTACTCTCTTGCTTCAGAAAGAGGGCTGCCTCCAACTGGGGAGGCGCATTTCTTCTAGGGGCACATTTCCGGGGTCCCCACGGTGCCCCCCAACCTGGCTCCACTCGGCCAGGGCAGCTGCATTTTGTTTCGCTGCAGGTGAACCTTCTCCCTGCAACTTGGGATCTTAAAGCAACTGTGATGGGGGGCAGAGGGGGCGCAGCTTCCCCACACTTGTGAAGGAGCCACGGGGGGGGGGGGGAAGGCAGGTATAATTGGGGGGGGGGGAGTAGTGTGGAGGAATGAGCGAGACGGAGCTTCTGGAGCCTGTGCTGCCCCCTCCCTGCCTGCTCCCTGAAACTTTCCTGAGCCTCTCCCCTTTTCATTTCAATGACTGGGGGTCCCGCACAGCCCTCAGGGCACCTCAGTATCTTGGGAGGGGGGAGCTATTTTGTTTGCTGAGGGCAGGGACACAATCCTGTCTCATTGCGGGGTGTCAAGCTTTTAGGTAAGCGGCTCAGGTGGAAAAGCACTGAGAAGGAAAAAATCCTGGGGTGCTGATTTCCTCCGCTGCCCAGCTCCCCAGGGGGCCACACCCCGCGGTCCCTCCAGGGTCAGCAGAGAATCCAGGCAAGTTAAAGGAGCAAAACAGCGGTCAGTAGACCTGATCTTTATTTGTAGCAACAAGGTTCATTCACACAAAGAGTAGGAACCCTGAGAAGATGGTTGCATGAACTTTTAAGACTTTTACCCCCTTTCTCATAATAAATTCTCCAACAACTTCATCAATACATGACATGGGGCTTTTTCGGGGGTTGTTGCTGTTGCCGTTTTGTATTTATATTTTAGATCTTCTTGTGATTCATGTGGAAATGGTTTAATTTTTCAATCCCAGCATTCCAAACTAACCCTAACGCCGTCTAGCATTTCCTAAAATTTACTCTTCTACTGTAATTACCATTATTATATTAATGTCATTGATACATGCGTATAAAACTTTAACTACAAACACCAAGACATTGCACTGAAACTTTCAATAAATGCGCATGCATGCACTTTCCAAGAGTCTCATTCAAGAGCCAGTGGGGTGCAGTGCTTAAGAGTTTTGGACTAGGAACTGGGAGACCTGGGTTCAAATCCCCACTCAGCCATGAAGCCCACTGGGTGATGGCTTCACAGCCCAACCTACCTAACAGGGTTGTTGTCAGGATTAAACAATGAGGGAGAGAATGACTTAAGACCACACTGAGCTTCAAAAGGCATCCAATAAATTTCACTAAGCAGAAAGGTAAGATTCTGTACTTAGGCAAGAAGAATTAGCTGCAGAAATATAAGATGGGAGATACTGGGCTTACCAGTAGTACATGTGGAAAAGACCTGGGGTCTTAGACTAACATGAGTCAACAGTATGATTCAGCAGCAAAAAAGGCTGTTATTCTAGCCTGCGTCCAAAGAAGTCAAGTGTCCAGATCAAGAGAAGTAACAGCCCCACTTTCTTCTACCTTCTTCAGACCACACCTGGAGTCCTGTGTCCAGTTCTGGGTGCCCCAATTTAAGAAGGATTTTGACAAGCTGGAAGGTGTGCAGGGGGGGGGGTGAGCAAGACAATTAAGCATTGGGAAACCAAGCCTTCTGAGGAACAGGAAGGACTATCACGTGGAAGATTGAACAAGCTTGTTTTCACCAGCTCTGGAGGCTGGGACCCAAACCAATGGCTTCAAATTATACATGCCCTTGGAAGGTTGTGGACTCTCCTTACTTGGAGGTTTGTAAGGAGAAGTTTGAAGGCAATGTGTCATGGAAGCTTTAGTTGATACGACCACAGGGTCTCCTACAGGTCTAAAATTCTATGATTCTCCCCTGTATGAATTCTTTGATGGGCCATGAGCTTGGTCCTCTTACCGAAGCTCTTTTCACATTCCAAGCACTGATAGGGTTTCTCCCCTGTGTGAATTCTTTGGTGGGAAGTGAGGTTGACTTTCTGGCGGAAATTCTTTCCACATTCCAAGCACTGATATGGTTTCTCACCACTGTGAATTATTTGATGGGAAGGGAGACCAGAGCTCACAGTGAAGCTCTTCCCACATTGGGAGCACTGATATGGTTTCTCACCACTGTGAATTCTTGGGTGTGCCATGAGATTGGCATGGTGACTAAAGGTCTTTCCACATTCCAAGCACTGATATCACTTCCCCCCGTGTGAATTCTTTGGTGGGAAGTGAGATCGGCTCTCTGGAGGAAACTCTTTCCACAATCCAATCATTGATAGGATTTCTCCCCGGTATGAATGCTTTGATGGGTAGCGAGATGGGCTCTTTTACAGAAGCTCTTTCCACGTTCCAAGCACTGTGAATTCTTTGGTGGGAAGTGAGATTGGCTCTATGGCAGTAACTCTTTCCACATTCCGAGCACTGATAGGGTTTCTCACCAGTGTGAATTCTTTGATGGGAAGTGAGATTTTGCTTCCGACTGAAGCTCTTCCCACATTCCAAGCACTGATAGGGTTTCTCACCACTGTGAATTCTTTGATGGGAAATGAGACTTGCCTTCTGACTGAAGCTGTTTCCACAATTCATGCATTGATAGGGTTTCTCCCCAGTATGAATTCTTTGGTGGGAAGCGAGACCGGAGCTCACAGTGAAACTCTTCCCACATTCCGAGCACTGATAGGGTTTCTCACCACTGTGAATCCTTTGATGGGCCGTGAGATTCGCCCTGTGATTAAAGCTCTTCCCACATTCCGAGCACTGATAGGGTTTCTCACCTGTATGAATTATGTGATGGGCTGTGAGATGGGTGCTCTGACTGAAGCTCTTTCCACACACTCGGCATTGAAATGGCTTCTCCCCCCTGTGAATTCTCTGGTGTTTATGGAAGGTTGTGCTTGTATTAAAGCTTTCCCTACAATCCAAGCCCTGATAGGGTTTCTCCCTGCTGTGAGTTATTTGATGTGAAATGAGATGTGCACTGTTACTGAAGCTCTTTCCACATTCCAAGTATTTCAGTGGGTCCTCCCCTGTGGGAATTATTTCCTGTGAAGTGAGGCTTTCATTCCAACAGAAAGTTTCCCCCCATTCAGAGAACTGAGAGGGTTTCTTCCCAATAGCATTTCTTTGGTGGGTAGTCGAATGGGAGCTGTGACTGAAGCTCTCTCCACACTCCAAGAGTGGCAATGGCTTCTCCACTGTGTGGATTCTGTCATGGGCGTCCTCGCTCTCAATTTCCAAATCATCACCACCTGCAGTGAAGAAATGGATTAGAGCTGCAGGAAGAAATGGAGTGCCACTGTATTTAATATTGATCTCTAACCCTTGTGATAGAGGAAGAATTCCATGCATCAACACTGCTGACCACACACTAGAGGTGGTCAGTGTTAGAAACAGAGATAGGACAGCTAGAACATAAAGAGGACCTTAAACGTAGGTTATGGGCTCAAAAATGTAATGTCCATATGCACTCTCTTATGACAAAAATACAAAGCTGAAAAGGAATGAACAGCAGCTAAAATAATATGTTCATTTTTCACATGGTCTAGTCCTTCCCCTGCCCATCCCCCTGATTTTGAAAGGAGGTCTCTCCTTCAGTCTTCAGAGAGTAGCTGGAAGTGGGGAGGCAGAAAAAGATCCATCTTTCCTTCCACTCTGCAGTTTTAATCCGAAATCCTAGGTGCAGTTCTGCACTCAGAGCTCAGAAACTACTCGCGGCTATGGCATTCCCTGTTGCAAAATGTGCCTAGAACCATGCGAGTTTCAGACACTGGAGGTGGTGGATGATTGTGCCTACCTAAGAAACCAACAACCTCTTCACTGATGCTGACAGGATAAGGGTACTGGTGAGGCAGTTACGGCAACGGCTCACCTCTCCAAAAGAGTACAGTGGTACCTCTGGTTAAGAACTTAATTCGTTCTGGGGGTCTCTTCTTAACCTGAAACTGTTCTTAACCTGAGGTATCACTTTAGCTAATGAGGCCTCCCGTTGACGCCGTGCCGCTGCTGCATGATTTCTGTTCTCATCCTGAAGCAAAGTTCTTAACCCGAGGTACTATTTCTGGATCAGCGTAGTCTGTAACCTGAAGCGTCTGGAACCTGAAGCGTCTGGAACCCAAGGGACCACTGTATGGGAGAATGGGATGCTAACCATTCAATACCAAGATGAAGGTCTATCAGGATTGTGTGTTGAGCAAGCTGCTTTGTGAAGTGAATTGTGGACAATTACAACCATCTGAAACAACCCCTCAATGCCTTCCACAAGCTCTGTCAGGAGCTTACAAGGGCAATACAAGGCAGGACAGTGTCAAACAAAGATGTGCTTTCCTAACCTCAAATTCCCAGCATGTTCCCACTCCATTCTCAGCAAGGTCTATGCTGATTTCATCATGTCCAAGGTCAAAACATGCTGATAGCCCTCCATTTAAGGTGAGTTTAGGGGGTATTAGAATCCCAGATGCTGCAAGTGGCCCTGTAGAGCTCCCTCAAAACCAGGGAGGCTTATCACAGAGAGAGATGCATGGAATTTCCAAAGAGAGATTAGGATCCAAAAGGGAGCCTTACTGAGAGAGGCCACGATCCCGTGATTCTCCTCCATGACTTCCTTATGCAGAGCTCTCTGGTCTGGATCCAGCAACGCCCACTCCTCATCTGTGAAATGGACAGCGACATCTTCAAAGCACACTGGACCCTAAGAGAGAAAGGAAAAGGTCCTCTTTAGAGAGCACTAAGGTGGTCTGCTACACATTGCTCTGTTTCTTTCTGCTCATTAAATGGTCTTTTGTTTTGATGGGATCGTCCTGCTGCAGATTTTAATTTGGGTGCTCTTTTTAATGTCTTAGTGGAATTCTTGTGTGATTTAGTGATGGACATTAATCTTAGTGTAAATGGGTAGAACTCTACATTGTGTTCTTAAAATCCTTCTGTCTGTGCCAGATGGAAGGATCCCCTCTCTGCTCCCCATGTGATGTTCTTGGGGGGAGGAGACCCTTCTGATGCCCTAAAGACAACTTTAAGAAGTGCATGGGGGGAGGAGAAGGGGGGAAAGCCCCATTGTGCAACTGATGTGACGGGATAGGTGAATCCTGGGAACTGTTTTTTGTAGCCTTGATGAACTGCTTAGAAGTCTATTTTAGCATTCAATGATAACTCTAGAAATAAAACGACAATGACTTATGAATGATCTTATTGACCTTCAGAAGGTGAGTTAAGGCAAGGTGGCTGTTCCTTATTCTCAGCACATTAAGCTTCTCAAATGGCATTCCCAGCCTCTTGGCTTCTGTCTAGGCTGCCCTTGACAAAGACACCTTAAGAGAAGCTTGGACAGAAGCCAAGAGGAGGAGAGAGATTCTTTGGGGGCCAGAGGCACCCTGACTGCCCCACCCCTCAGCCCCCTTCCCCACAGGGCTCCCTCCCTCTACCTGAGCTGCTTCCACAGCCGTTGCTTCTCCTTCACCACCAGGAATAGATGGAAGAGGAGGTCTTGCTGGCATCATCTGGTCACCTGCAAGAGACAGAGGTAAGTGGGAAGCCAGGAGTGCAGCTGCTCTCCAAAAAGTCTCACCTTCTGAGTGCATCTGGACATTTGGACCCATTTCATAATTTAGTTGGGTTAAAAAATACATCTCCCTTCCTTGGTGCTCTTGGTGTCTTCCTCCTTCCCCCCCGAAAAAAGATGACAAGAACCCATGGATTCATTTTGATATCCACAGAAAGGGACCAAACGGAGAATGGACTCCTTCCTTACCCAGCAGCCTCTCTCTGGTGTCCAGCGGAGTCCTTTTAGTCTCAGAGGAATCTGGGCCCATTTCTGCAAACAGATCCTGCCTCTGAAATAGCAACAAAGATTCAAAACATAAAATATGAAGAAGAGTTAGAAAAGGAATGACAGAGGCAAAAACTGAAGGGCAATCTGATAGCATTCAATGGCTGCTTTCCAAAAAAGGATGGTATATTAATACAGTGGTACCCCGCAAGACGAACGCCTCGCAAGACGGAAAACCCGCTAGACGAAAGGGTTTTCCATTTTGGAGGCACTTCGCAAAACGAATTTCCCTATGGGCTTGCTTCGCAAGACGAAAGCCCATAGGGAAATCTCCGGGACAGTGGGGAAGCGCAGTGCGTCTTCCTCACTGTCCTCGGACCTCCTTCCGCCGCCCGGCTTCGGAACGATGCTCCGAAGCTGGTTCGGAGCATCGTTCCGAAGCCGGGCGGCGGGGCGGGAACTCCTCCTCCCGCCGCCCAGCTTTGGAACGATGCTCCGAAGCCGGGAGGCGGGCGGGGACGCCTTCTCCCGCCGCCCGGCTTCAGATGGCTTTCCTGAAGACTTGGGGTGGGAGGGGGGTTTTCCTTCCCACTGCCAACATTCAGAATGCTGTTCTGAATGTTGGCGGTGGGGAGGAAAAACCCTCCTCCCACGCAAGCCCCGGGAACAGAGGGAAAGTGCTGCGCGCCTTCCCCTCTGTTCCCGTACCTGTCCTGAAGGCTTGCGGTGGGGAGAAAAGCCCTTCTCCGCACCGCCAGCCTGGCAAGCGGTTTCCCTAGGAACGCATTAATTGATTTTCAATGCATTCCTATGGGAAACCGTGCATCGCAAGACGAAAAACCCGCAAGACGAAGAGACTTGCGGAACGAATTAATTTCGTCTTGCGAGGCACCACTGTAGTGAATTTTCAGATATTGTCACTCATGTTCGGAGCCCCTTTGGAGTATCCAGAGAAAAGTCTCTCTCACCTGCTGCTCTGCCTGTTTTCTCTCCTCTGCCTGACTCAGGAGGAAACCTTCGGCCAGGGCCACTGCTTGGGAACTGGTCTCTGCTCTGCATTCCCTCACCCAGGTCTCCATCTCCGGTGGAAGGACAGCCAGGAACTGCTCCAAGATCACCAGGTCCAGCATCTCAGCTTTTGTACGCCGTTCTGGCTTCAGCCATTGATGGTAAAGGCTGTAGAGTCGGCTGCAAACCTCTCGAGGTCCTTTGGCCTCCTGGAAGCAGAACTGCCTGAACTGCTGGCTCTGAGCCTCTGAGCGGAGAGTGTCCTCCTCACCCAGGATCTTCTGCACAGTTTCCCCCCAGAATCCCCCACTGCTCCCAGTTCTGATAGCATGGTCTCTTCCTGCTTCAGGGCCAGCTGAGTTTTTCTCATCCATCTGTGCTCTCAGGAAGCCTCCAAGAGAGATGAAGGAACCCCTTGCTCTTCTGCCAAGTTCTGTCTGTCCAAATTAGAGGTGCTAGGAAATACTACAAAGCAAAAACAGTGGTACCTCAGGTTACAGACGCTTCAGGTTACAGACGCTTCAGGTTACAGACTCCGCTAACCCAGAAATAGTACCTCGGGTTAAGAACTTTGCTTCAGGATGAGAACAGAAATTGCACTGCAGTGGCAGTGTGAGGCCCCATTAGCTAAAGTGGTACCTCAGGTTAAGAACAGTTTCAGGTCAAGAACGGACCTCCAGAACGAATTAAGTTCTTAACCCAAGTACCACTGTATATTGTTCTGTTACAAAACTGAAATATTGCCTGGAGGAGAAAAATGTTCCATGAGGAAGTATGTATGAGTCTTGGAAGAGCCAGCTCTGGACTGCACCACAACCCAGACTCTGAGGTTTCTTCAAAAAGGAGAAGGAGAAGTAAGTCTCCAACCTTCCTAGAGGGAAAGTGACCATGCAAAATGTGCAGGGAACTGTTGGTCTTTCTGAGAGATGAATCAGCCTGGTTGCTCCTGCCTTTCAGAGTTTTCAGTCAAGGAATGAAGTCAGAACTGTGATTGACAAGTGAGTCCATTGTACTGTGTTTATAGTTTGGGCACTGGGTTATAGTGGGGGTCCTAACCCAGGGTTTCTCAAGAGTTGCTCTCCTGCCCAACCCCACTTCAGGGCCCATCTATTCCCTTATTGGGCCAACCCCCTGAGGGCCAAGTGGGTGAGGCCAAATGACATGTGGGTGGGGTCAAAGGACAGCACTCAAAAGCAAATAAAGTGGGATTCACCTTTCTATGTGTGTAAAGTGTTTTCAACTGTTTTTATTGCTTTTTTAAAAAAATGTAATCTGCTCTTGGAAATTCAGATGACAGGCAGGGAACAAGCAGTAACGATGATGATGTTACATTGCTTAACACTCCCCCTCCCCAGTCATGAATACTTGCGGGCACTCCTGGGTCCATCATGGTTGCTTGAGGCTCAGGTGCCCATGTCCAGCTCGGGCTACTTCCCCACCCCACAGACCTTTCGGGACAGAGAGGACATGGCCCTGGTCCTCCCTGCTCTGCACCAGATGGGATGGTGGCAACGCTCTCTGTGTGGAACTGCCCTTGAAGGCGACTCCGCTATACATTCACAGCAACATCACCAAGCAATACTACTCAGCTCCTGAGGCCCACAGAGAGACTGGCTACTTTTCTAGGGAGAAGATGAATCCTGAGTTACAGCGACTCAGCAATTAGCTGTTAACCGTTAACAGCCAGCAGGCTTGAAAGATGTAGGCCTTACTGCTCCTGCTCTCAAGAACCTTTGTCTCATGACAGCCTCCTATGGGGGAGACAGAGCAGAGGAGCCCCCCATCACCCTCTCCTCCTCCTCCTCCTCCACGGATCGGCCTCCTCCTCTCTGAACATCACCTTGATTGTGCTAACAGAGAAATCTGAGGGCTCCCTTGGACAAAAAACAAGGACACCAGCCAGGAATACCGGAGCAAACAGCAGCCAGTCGGCTTGGTCTTGATTGAAGACTGTCGCCACAGGACTCCCACCTGCCACAAGGGGGAACAAGATGGAAGCCCCAAACAAAAGAGAACCCAAACTTTTATTAGCGGGTGGCGCTGTAGTCTAAACCACAGAGCCTAGGGCTTGCCAATCGGAAGATTGGCGGTTCGAATCTCCGTGACGGGGTGAGCTCCCGTTGCTCAGTCCCTGCTCCTGCCAACCTAGCAGTTCGAAAGCACGTCAAAGTGCAAGTAGATAAATAGGTACTGCTGTGGCGAGAAGGTAAATGGCGTTTCCGTGCGCTGCTCTGGTTCGCCAGAAGCGGCATAGTCATGCTGACCACATGACCCGGAAACTGTCTGCAGACAAACGTCGGCTGCCAATAAAGCGAGATGAGCACTGCAACCCAAAGGCGTCCGCAACTGGACCTAACAGTCAGGGATCCCTTTACCCTTTACCTTTAATCCCCATGTTACATCCCCCCAAACTACATCACTAATACATTCATGGTTACATCATTAAAGGGGAGGTCTGGTGGCAGCAATCTGAGCATCCTGGACTCTGCCCCATGGTTCCCCTTGCTCTCCACCAAACACCCATCAAGTGAAAAAAAGGAGATATTTACATTTCCCTGTTTCCCAGCCAAGTTGTCTTCATCTGGGTTTGGTATTTCTGGAATGGCTACCTGTCTGGCACTCGGGTATCAGGATGCCAGGGATTATCACTTGGGCAGAGGGGCTGCTGAGTAGCTGAGCTCACATGTTCTGAAGTTTCCCCAGTGAGCCAGTACATAGATACATTTATCAGTGAATTCTTACATTTCGTATTGTGCAGCAAAGGCCCTTTGAATAGGCAGGAAGAAACTGTGATGAAGTGTTTTGTGGGGACAAATCACAAAAGTCACAAAAGTGATTGTGCTGATTTTGGTAGTGGGCTGCATGTGCATGATATCTGCTGGAGGGGCAACACCCCCCAACCTATACATCAATTCCTGCAACCACTGGTGGCCTCTGCCTCTTGTGGGAGGGAGTTCCACAGGTTTTACTCTGCCCTGCAAGAGGAAGCGCTTTCTCTTCTCTGCCCTCCGTCTTCTTTTCTTGCACAGGCGAGATTTTAGGGACCAGGGTATATTTCATGTCCAAATGTTTCCATCCGCGGACAACCTCTGTTATACAAGGGGACTGATCCATACATCTGAATGGGGTTTCTCTACATGCATTTCCCCGCTCCTGGACCCAAGGGGTCAGCAGCGCATCCATGAAATGGAAGAGCCGAGCTGCCACCCTCCTGCGACCCTCCGCGCCCTGACTTGCCCCCCTCTCGCCATGCAGCGCTGGGACCCCCGCTCTCCCCATGGGCCCTATCCTGGGAGAGAGGAGACTCACCGGATCCCAGCAGGCGCCCCCAGGCAGCCTCTGCAGAGCCGAACCAACGGGACCCCCACACGCCCGACTTCTTGCAGGAAAGGGAGGGATTGGGCTTTCGCTTTGGAGGACCTGCCCCCCCCCCCGTCTTACTTTCCCATCTAGGAATCCAGCTTGTTTCCGTTTAACCCTTGGCAAGCCGAGCGCACCCAACTCACGCCTTTCCCTCTCTCGAGAGCCGGAGCATCGCCCACCAATGGCATCCCGAGAAGGCGGAGCAGGAGAGGCTTATGGATTACTTCTGGCAACGGATACATTCAGTTTTGGACAGCAGCTGAATGGCCCCCTAACAGCTGGCCCCTGAACACGGGTCCTAAGAAATCCTCACTGGCTCCCGGTCCGATTCCGAGCACCATTCAAAGTGCTGGCGCTGACCTTGAAAGACCTAAATGGTCTCAGCCCAGTAGAAGGGAAGGAGCGTCTCCACCTCCGTCGCTCAGCCCGGACACTGAGGTCCAGCTCCGAGGGTCTTCTGGCAGGTCCCTCATTGCGAGAAGTGAGGTTACAGAGGGCCTTCTCGGTTGTCGTGACTGCCCTGTGGAACGCCCTCCCACCAGATGTCATGGAGATAAACCTCCATAAATGCCTGAAAGCAGCTCTATATCGGGAAGCTTTTAATGTTTTATGTTGGGTTATCTTTTCTTTTATTCTTTTGGAAGCCGCCCAGAGTGGCTGGAGCAATCCAGTCTGATGGGTGGGGTACAAAAAAAGTTGTTGTTGTTGTTGTTGGACACCCAGCTTTTGACAGCTAGCTAGGCAGGGATTAAGGGCTGCTTCGTTCTGTTCTTTTGGACTCCTATGTGGGCTTATGGTTCTGGTGCTTGTGGATCTCATGGGATTTAATGTCTTTATAAATGCACGGGGATAAGCGCATTTACAGAGACACATTTCCACAAAACACCAAAACTCCGGCATGTAGCCACAGGTGACACAATAGGAGCCTTTCTGCAAATGGCCTTTGCAACACAACTCACTGCGTGGTAACAAAGTAGACAAGTTTGCCTCTTTTCAACGTAGCCCCGTTTCCTCAATGAATCCACCCATTTCTTGATAAAATGTAACTTCTGCCAGGAAAACCTGAGCTTCAGTGTACACGAAAGCTCATACCAAGAACTAACTTAGTTGGTCTTTAAGGTGCTACTGGAAGGATTTTTTTGTTTTGTTTTGACTATGGCAGACCAACACGGCTACCTCTCTGTAACTGAGCTGAAATAGTACGGAGAGCAAAACAGCAGCCCTGTCTGACCCCAGTCACGTGGCAGGAGATTCTTCCTGAGCCCACCCCCCACGTGAGATGGGTATGACATCATGGATGATCCATTGATGATCTATAATATATGATCCATTGGTGATCCCCATGATCCAAGCAGACTGGTCCAAAGAACAGATCTCTAGGCCTGAATGAAACGGGTCCGCGATGATGGATTCTGGAGTCAAGAAATCCGCCCTTTCCAGTGATCTCTCAGGCTGGCCGGGAAAAGGCAGGGAGCAGGAATCCTCAGGGATCCCGATGGACAGACAGACCTGTCATGTTGCCAAAACACGAACTCGGAGTCTGATCTGATTTCCATGCAGAACTCATTTTGTGACTTCGCTGTTGGATTATCGGGATCAGCCCCTCCCCCCTCTCCTGATCCCCAGAAGGAAGACCGGGGGGGGATTTCTACTCCTCCTTCTCCCCCCCCACCCGCTCAACACTTTCCCTCCCCTCCCGGCACATCCTTCTCTCATCCCGCCCACACAATCCCAGATCCCGCCCCAATACATTGCTCCTCCTCCTCCTCCAATCCGGCTTCGCTCCGGAAATGAGGGGGGAGCCCCCCTCCCAACCTGCCTGCTTCTCCCGCAAGTAGAGCGTCCACTCCGGATTGCCGCTCTGCCCCGTAGATCTAGGGGGGCGCTTTCGGAAAGGGGAGGAGGACGGGCAAAGGAGGATCCCCGCCCAACGTGGATGTTGCAGGAAAGGAAAGGAGAATCGGGAGCGAGGACAAAGAGGTAAAGAGGTTGCGGGGGGGGGGCGGAGAGAGAAGAGGACCCAGAGACCCCGCCAGCTCCCCAAAGCGCCTTTCGTGGGCCCCGTCGGCAGGGCCTGGATCCCTGCACGCGTGCTGCGAAGGGGGCTTTTCTCGGCCCCTTAGGCGCCTTGACAGGGGCGGGCATGGGGCCCCTACCCAGGGAGTCCCCATGAGGACCCCATCGCCCCGTGTCGCTGGGGGCTCCGTGCAGAGAGAGGTGGGCCACGAACGGGTTAACGGGCAGGAGGAATAGAGACGCTCCTGCCCCTCCCCTGCTTGTCTTGGGGGGGGGGACTCCAGCTGGAGAGATGGGGGCGCAGGGTGTGGGGTGAGCAGAGCCAAGGGAGCCTCTGGATGCAGGGTAGACTCAGGAGAGAGGGAGGGGGTCAAGGAAGTGGGGGGAGGGAGGGGAGCATCCCTGGGGCAGGGAAGGGCAGCATTGGTGGCGGGGGGGGGGGGAGATATCGCGTCTCCATTGTGGCAGCTGCGGGGGATCTCTGGTGGAACAGCCTTGGCCTCTCTCTCCCGCCCAGTAATCGACCCCCCCTTCAAGGTGACTAGAGAGGGATCCCTGGAAAGTGGGGGGGTCCAGTCCCCCCCCTTCCTTCCTGCAGTCTCCATCCTCTTCCCACCCCATAAGCCCCCATAAGCCCCTGCCCTGTCCAGACGCAGTGATTCTGCCCAGTCCAGCCATTGGTCCCCTGGAGAGGAGAGGAAATCCCGAGGGGAGGGGGGAGGCCTTCTCAGAAGCGGCTCTAGGTTATATTGTTTGATTATATCCTTTCCAACTTGTGCTAACAAGTTGTACAATTTAGCAGAGTAACATTCCCCCCTTTAAACTTACAGCGGATGCATTTGCTCAGGCTCGCTAAAGCCTCTAAAATAAGTATTTCTGTCTTGTCAGGATTCAACCTCAATGTGTTACCCGCCATCCATCCTCCAACCACCTCCAGACAGCCACACATGGCATTCACCATCTTCACTAGTTCCAATTTAAAAGAGAGGAAGAACTGGGCATCATTCACATACTAGTGAACACCCAGCCCAAACCCCCTGATGATCTCTCCCAGTGGCTGCATATAGATAGTAAAAAGCATGGGGGAGAGAATGGAGCCCTGGGGCACCCCACAAGTAAGCAACCAGGGGTCTGAACACCACTCTCTGGACATGGCCCAGGAGGAAGGAGGGGAACCACTGCATAACAGGGCCCACAGCTCCCCTAGAGGGTCCAGAAGGATACCATGGCCAAAGGTCTCCAAAGCCGCTAAGAGATCCAACAGAACCAGGAAACAGCTTTCCTCTCAATATCTATCCCATTGGAGATGATCAGCCAGGGCAGTTCAAGTCCCATGATGAGGACTGAATCCCCATTGGAAGGATCATGGTGGCAGGAGCTTTCCTGGTCCTGCACCCCCAAAAGCTTCCGCCACAATACTTTCTTTAGCTTTCAAGGAGCCACCGGATACATTGTGGTATTTTCTTCGAAAAACAAATATTTTGAATACTTTTACAGTGCCGTATGATGTAAATATGGGATGCGGGTGGTGCTGTGGGTTAAACCACAGAGCCTAGGACTTGCCAATCAGAAGGTCAGCGGTTCGAATCCTCGTGATGCGGTGAGCTCCCGCTGTTCGGTCCCTGCTCCTGCCCACCTAGCAGTTCAAAAGCACGTCAAAGTGCAAGTAGATAAATAGGTACCTCTCCAGCAGGAAGGTAAACGGCGTTTCCATGCCCTGCTCTTGTTCGCCAGAAGCGGCTCAGTCATGCTGGCAAGATGACCTGGAAGCCGTACGCTGGCTCCCTCGGCCAATAAAGCGAGATGAGCCCGGCTTATATGGTCCCAAGGAAAGCAGAGCAGTATGTTTGGCACCAGCTTGGCTTCAGGAGTTGAATGAAGAAGATGCGAAGGACACCATCCAACCGTCTTAGAGACTCCACTCTGGATTTGTGTAGGTTTTCCTCCATAGCCTTTTCTTCCCCTGAACATAGCTCAAGAGGTAGTGAAAGTTTAGGAGCAGAGTTTTCCTTCTCGATGGGCTTCCTTCCCCGGTTGACGATGCCATCGGCCCTTCACTTTCCTCTGCAGCAGGGGTGGAATCTGTCTTCTGGACTGTGGGATTCACTGTTTTTCTCCTCCTCTCCATCCACCAGGGCCTGCCTTCACCTGCAGCAGAATTCCCTAATACACCAAGGATTTGAGACCCATCAACAATCCTCACCTGGTTTTGCCGGCCGGTTGAAGCAATTCCTGGGATTGTGGCCCTTGTTGCATGCTGACAGCTTCTGGAAGCCACAGGTGAGAGCTGAGTGCAGGATGGGGACTAATGGTGGATAAATTACCCCATAAGGTGCATAACATGACCCCCACCAAAGGTACCCAGATATTTGAGACAGATAAGGAATAAATTCATGTCTCTGGAAATATCACAACATCAGGCCATCAATAAATCAACACTACATATTCAAGGATGAAGGGATAAGTACAGTTATCCCTTTCCCTTGAATATCCAGCTTTGTCAGTGCCAGATTAGGGTAATCTTGTGTCAGAAGAGGGGCTTGAGATCAGGCAGCACATCATCATTATAAAGAACCATTGGGATTCCCATTTGCCATCTTCTTTCCTTCTGCTTCTCCTGCTCTCTCACGGCAATGCGAGGCATGTAGAGGGAGGTCCATCTCCAAGAACAGGAGCTTCCCTGAGCACCCATTCAGCTGACCCCAACACCAAACCTTGTCACTAATTCTCTGACTGACCCAGACCACAGTCCCTGGAAAAGATGTAGACCAGGGTCTCACATAATAGTCCACATGGACCTCCTGTGGCCAATGGGACTGTGCAGGTGATCCATAAACATCTAGAGGTGGATGGAGGATTATGATGCAGAGGATGGGGAATATCCAAAGGAACGATGGACCGGAGAAAGAGAGGGACTGTCATGGACAGAGAGCAGCTGCCTTTCCTGTGAGGAAACAATTGATTTGAAAAGGCTGTATTCCAAGATCATGCTGCTTTATTAACGATGATTGAGGAGTATGAAAGGTGGTGATGCATTACTATCATTTGATGACATTGCTTTTTCATTTCCAAAAAATTGGGAACATGGGTAGGACATGGGAGAATGTAGGAGATGTTGAAATAAGAGAAGGGGCTAATGGCGCTTGATGTGTTCTCTTTCCCTTTGTTCTCTTTCTTGTAACCCAAACAGGATTTCCTTTCCTCCAACTCTGAAGAAGGTGATGGAGAAGACATTCAGAATTCCAAGGAATGGGGCACCTTTCGTTTCATTAGGAATAGAAATTAAAATGTGTGAAATGTGGGATATGCTTCATTGAATGAGCACACATAGCTCACATCAATGACTCCACGAGGGGAGAAAACATTTAAAGGTATGGAGAGTGGGAAAAGTTTCACTGATAGTAGAACACTTAGAACACATCAGCGGACTCACATGGACAAGAAAGGATTCCAATGCAGGGAGTGTGAGAAGAACTTCAGTCTAAGAGGACTCCTCAATATACACCAGCGGACTCACACAGGGGAAAAACCATTTAAATGCATGGAGTGTGGAAAGAGCTTCAGTCAGAGTGGACACCGCAATATGCATAAACGGACTCACACAGGGGAGACACCATTTAAATGTATGGAGTGCGGAAAGAGCTTTAGTGATAGTGGAAGCCTTAGAAGACATCAACGGATTCACACAGGGGAGAAACCATATAAATGTATGGAGTGTGGAAAGAGCTTCAGTCGGAGTGGACATTTAAGTTCACATCTACGGACTCACACGGGTGAAAAACCATATAAATGTATGGAGTGTGGAAAGAGCTTCAGTAAGAGTGGAAACCTCAGTAAACATCACCAGACTCACACAGGGGAGAAACCATATGAATGCAGGGAGTGTGGGAAGAGCTTCAGTCAGAATGCAGACCTTAAATTACACCAGCGAACTCACACTGGTGAAAAACCATATAAATGTATGGAGTGTGGAAAGAGCTTCAGTCAAAGTGGACACCGCAATATGCATCAACGGAGTCACACAGGGGAGACACCATTTAAATGTATGGAGTGCGGAAAGAGCTTTAGTGATAGTGGAAGCCTTAGAAGACATCAACGGATTCACACAGAGGAGAAACCATATAAATGTATGGAGTGTGGAAAGAGCTTCAGTCAGAGTGCACACCTTAGAAATCATCAACGGACTCACACAGGGGAGAAACTATTTAAATGCATGGAGTGTGGAAAGAGCTTTAGTAAAAATGGAGCCCTTAGAATACATCAACGGACTCACACAGGGGAAAAACCATTTAAATGTATTGAGTGCGGAAAGAGCTTCAGTCAGAATGCAGACCTTAAAAAACATCAACGGATTCACACAGGGGAGAAACCATATAAATGCATGGAATGCGGAAAGAGCTTCAGTTACGATTCAGGCCTTAGAAGACATCAACTGACTCACACAGACAGGGGGGAAACCATTTAAATGTATTGAGTGCGGAAAGAGCTTCAGTCAGAATGGAGACCTTAAAACACATCAATGGACACACACAGGGGAGAAACCATAAGAATGCATGGAATGCGGAAATCAATTCAGTTTCATTGCAACCCTCAGAAGACATCAACAGATTTACACAGGAGAGAAACCATATAAATGTATGGAGTGTGGAAAGAGCTTCAGTCAGAGTGGACACCTCAATATACATCAATGGGCTCACAGAGGGGAGAAACCATATAAATGTGTGGAGTGTGGGAAGTGCTTCAGTTTCAATGCAATGCTTAGAAGACATCAACGGACTCACACATGGGGAAAAACCATTTAAATGCATTGAGTGCGGAAAGAGCTTCAGTCAGAATGGAGACCTTAAATTACACCAGCGGACTCACATAGGGGAGAAACCATTTAAATGCATGAAGTGCGGAAAAAGCTTCAATCAAAGTGGAAATCTTAGAAAACATCAGCAGACACACAGGGAAGAAACCATTTAAATGTATGGCATGTGGAAGGAGCTTCAGTCAGAGTGGATCCCTTGATATACATCAACAAACTCACACAAAAGACAAACCACATAAACGTCAGGAAAGTATATTGAGGCTCTGTCCTTGTGGAAGTCCTACATCAACAGACTCGTGGCCAGGAAGAACTTTAACATTTGACACCCTACATACCATCAATAACTTTAAATGGAAGGATTGCAGAAAGTGCTTTAGCTATAATGTGATGTTTAAGAAATATCAGACATTCAAGTGGGAGAACCCATTTAGATGTATGGATTGTGGGACATGTTCCTCTCAGAGTCCACTCTTCTTCACGGCAATGAACTCAGAGGAAATCTGTCTTCCTGCTTCAGGGCCAGCTGAGTCTGTTTCTCTTGTCATTTTCTTGTAGCTAGGTAATTCCTCTCTAATCTGCTCTGTGTCTGTGCCTCTCCCTCCTTCTGAGACCACTGGAAACGAAGGGCATGACTTTCCCCCCTCCAGCTCCTCTTCTGAGGAAAGTTGATTGGTCTGAGAATGGATTCCCCCCTTAAGGTGGGGGACCTCAACGGAGTCCCTTCATTAGAAATGGACAGGACAGAAAGGGACAGAATATCTAGAAAAGGGAGACTACCACATACATTTTTTCAAATGGTGGACAGCTTAAACCTAAGGGATGCATGGAGAGAGAAAAATCCACTGGAGAAACAGTTCACACTCTTTTCAGAAGCCTAACAATCGTCAGGGAGAATTTATGCAATCTAGATCTCAAATAGTTTAATAATAAAAATTTTAAAAAACAGATATTCACCCAAGGACAATAACAGGTCATAATCCAGTGATATTAGAATTAGAAAATAAACAAAAGGTAATAAAAGATGGCGATTAAATGAGAATTTTAAACGATGAAAATCTGGTGATTAAAGCACAAGAATTGTTGAAATAATTCTTTGAAATCAATAAATCACAAGACACTGATATAAGAATAATTTGGGATGCCAATAAAGCATTTCTTAGAGGCTTCTATATACAGCAAAATGCAGGGGAAAAGAGAGCTTATGAGAGGAACTTAGAGCAGTTAAGAGAAGAAATAGCGAGCAATGAAAAAATACTAGCGAAGCAACCAAAAAATAAAAAGGGAGCACCAAAAATCAAGTTATTACAAACACAATTCTCATAGTTGTTAAGCATTGAAATCCAAAATAACATAAGATGGATGAAACAGAGATCCTTTGAATTTGCAAATAGGCCCAGCAAAATACTGGCATGGCAACTGAAGAAGAGACAGAAAGAGAGATTAATAGATAAAATCAAAGACGGCGAGAAAACGAGAAGAAATAAACAAGTGTTTTATCAACCACTTCAAAAATTTATGTAATATAGGCAAGGAAACAGAAGAAGATATAAAAAATTATCTGCAGGGGAAAGACTTGCCCAGAGTGGGAATAGAAAAAAATGCATATCTAAATGCCCCAGTTTCTATGATGGAAGTAGAGGAGGCTATTTCCAAAGCGAAGTTGGGGAAGTTGCTGGGCCCGGATGCCCTTACTGCCTTGCATTAAAAAAAATGGAGGAAGTAGTGGCTACTCCGCTGAAAGTACTTATAAATAAAATAATGGCGGAAGGAAGAATCCCGGAGTCATGGCAATTAGCACATATAACAGTAAACCCTAAACAAGACAAGAACAAAGAGAATATAAATAATGATAGACCAATATCTTTACTTAATAATGACTACAAGATATATGCGGACATATTGGCCCAGAGATTAAAAACAGTGTTGAACGAAGTCATTAGCCAAGATCAGACAGGATTCTTACCGGGAAGGAAGATGAGCAATAATGTGAGACTTGTGATTGATGCTATTGAATATCTTGACTGTAACCCAGGGAAGAAGGCTGCATCTGTTTTTGTGGGTGCTGAGAAAGCCTTCGATAAGGTATCCTGGAGGTTTGTGGAGAAGATAATTGAAAAGATGGAAGTGGGAACAAGGATATCAACTGGATTAAGAGCAATTTATCAAGACCAAAAGGTAAATTTAATAATGAATGGGGAGATGACTGAATACTTTAAAATAGAAAGGGGGACAAGACAAGGGTGTCCCCTATCTCCCTTGTTATTTGTTTTAATATTGGAGGTACTAAATCAAGTTATCAGGTCAGAGGAGGAGATTAGAGGTATAACACTAGGAAGAGTCGAATATAGAATAAGAGCATTTGCCGATGATATGATTGTAAAGATAGAAGAACCAACAGGAAGTATAAGCAAGTTGCTGAGAAAGATGGAGGAATTTGACAAGGTGGCAGGATTTAGGATAAAGAAAGAAAAAACTAAGGTGGTGGTTAAGAATATGGACGAACAGAGCAAAAAGAATTTGGAGCAATGAAAAATATAAATTTGTTTGAAGATAATTATAATAAGACCTGGAAAGAAGTTAAAAATCAATTAGAGATTTGGTAAAGGTTAAAGTTATCATTAAGGAGGTGAATTTCAGTGATTAAAATGAATATCCTGCCAAAGTTAATGTTTCTTTTTCAAATGCTAACGGTAATAGGCAAAGTTGATTGCTTTGAGAAATGGAAAAAATGATTTAAGATTTCGTTTATCAGAGGCTTTTTGTTAGGCCTAATATCTAATGACATCCCCAGAGAGAAGAAAAATGTATTCCTTTACGCAACTGCAGCGGCCAGAATACTGATCGCAAAGAATTGGAAGGGGGAGAAAACTCATCATTATTAGAATGGCAAAACAAACTGCGAGTTTGTAGAAATGGCAAAATTGATGGCACTTATTAGAGGCCACTCAAATCAGAGAATAATCAAGGAGTGGGATGGTGTGAAGGAATACATGAAAAAATATTGTTCCGGAATTGAAATAGGAATAGATAATGGGTAAAACATGCAGGGGTAAGCAAGAAAAGAGCAATAGAATTAATTGAATAATTATTAAACTATAACAACACAACAAGATGGAAGAAGTAAAATACTGAGATCACACATGGGTGAAGGGGAGTGGGGGGCCTGTGGGAATCTATAATATTATTTATAATATATTTTTTTTAACTGTTTCATTTACATATAGCAAAAGGAAGCCTAGAGTGATTATGTATATTTTAATTTAGGTAATCTATGTAATAGCTTAGGGACGTTTGTGGTGCTGTGGGTTAAACCACAGAGCGTAGGACTTGCCAATCAGAAGGTCAGCGGTTCGAATCCCCGCGATGGGGTGAGCTCCCGTTTCTCAGTCCCTGCTCCTGCCAACCTAGCAGTTCGAAAGCACATCAAAGTGCAAGTAGATAAATAGGTACCACTCTGGCGGGAAGGTAAACGGCGTTTCCGTGCGCTGCTCTGGTTCGCCAGAAGTGGCTTAGTCATGCTGGCCACATGACCTGGAAGCTGCACACCGGCTCCCTCAGCCAGTAAAGTGAGATGAGCGCCGCAACCCCAGAGTCATCCACAGCTGGACCTAATGGTCAGGGGTCCCTTTTCCTTTACCTATGTAATAAGCTTATGTTAAAATACGAATATGGATTTTGAATTTGATGCTTGTACTTTGTTTCTTTTTGGGTTTGAAATTAAAAAAAGGAGAAGGAGTGAGGAAAAGGAGAATATTCAGCTTCAGACCATTCCCTGACAAAACACATTGCCCTGTGTCCTTCCAGCCTCTTTCCTCCCTTGCTCCCTTCTGCCGGTGTGTGTGCCTGACTTAGATATCCTGTGTGCTCTATTTTTCTATTGCTGAAACTGGATTTGCTCTCAGGAGCTACGTTTTGTGCCTCACTGGAGACCCAGTGAGAACTGTATGCTTTGAAAGCTCAGTAAACTATTACTGAAGAAGTCCTGCTGCCTCTGTGTGTGTTTTGGACCTCAGTGTGGGACTTGCTCTGCACGTGGCCCCTACTCTGCTGCTACTTGGCTCATGCCCTGCAGTTGCTCTACTCAAGCAAGCATGATGGTGTGTCTGCGTGTGACTGTGGTTTTTTGCACTGTTATGGAAATGACAAGTGGGACCCACATCTTTAAAGTTGTTGCAATGTTACAAATCATCAAACCTTTATTGGCATCACTTACAAACATTCAGAATAAGTAGGCCAGTGCGATCTCGTCGCCATTTCAACAGTACAGTCATTTGCCAAAGGGAAGAAGAGGCAATCTATTTCATCTCTCCAGCAAGGGCAGGATCCTGTAGCGTACTTTGGCGACAAAAAATCAAATAGAGGAACTTAGCTACTGTCTTGGGGAGCTCCTGGTCTCTCCCCTGGAATAAGAAGTGTACAACCTCCTCCTCTGGTTTCCAGGTTGGAATGCATAGATGGTCTAAAAATTGTTGGCGGAGATCATCATAGATTTTACATTTAAGGGCCATGTGAGCTAGAGTTTCCACCAGGTGGGCATCGCATGGGCAGATCCTATCTCCTTCTGCCAAACCCACAAACCTGCCCCAAAGGAGGTTAGGAGGATTAGACTTGAACCTAGGCAGAGAAAAAGCCCTTTTTTCTTGCGGGTTAAACAAAAATTGTAAATAATTAAGGTTAAATTCCTGCAGCCTAGAGAGTCGAAAATAAAGAGGGGACCATGTTTTTTCCGCAGCTGAGATTAGTTCCTGAAGATCTATGTCCCACAGCCTAGTTTTTAACATGGCCTTGGCTACTGGGAAAGCCATGATGATAATGTTGCAAATATTATGCCTGAATGTATCCTTTCGACTTGACAGCTCGGGGAAGATACCTAGCTTTATAAATTTGTAGAAAATCCATACTTTAACTGACTCTCCTCATTCCAACGCCATTTTGATCCTTAGAGAAAGGGGAATTTGGGCTCCACCTCCCTCCGTGAACCAAGAAGCAGAAAATCAGATCGGCAGTGTCAAGCGCTCGCCCTACACTCGAGTAGGATCCTGGTAGAGACACATGCCCGACTGGCATGTTCTCTCCCTCCTGGTCATTCGTTCGGGAGCTTCAAAAGCTTCACAGCGACTGATGCCAACAGACATCGGCACACTTAGGGATCTGCAGAGTGTTTGCAGTTTGCGTAACAGAGCTCAGCAACTCAGCATTTTGGCTAATCTACTTTATTTACATATAAACCCACACGGAGCACTGCAACACGGCTCCCTCTCTCTCTAGCATCAGACAGCAAAGAGAGAGAACAAAGGACAATAGTCTCACTTCAGGAACATAGTCTCCATCTCTTCCCACTGTGGAGTCAAAACATACACCGTCATGTGAAAGACAACAATCCCATGACTGCTGTCACGGAGCTGGAAATCTAACAGGTAGCAGGAACAGGGCATCCCGCCGTAATCCCCCAAGCGTAAGAGCAGAGACACGGCCCCCCACCCAGGGAGTGACCAGGGGAAACAATGGACATCTGCAGAGGCAGTTGAGCAAGCCAGGTGTTCTGGAAGCCCATCTCCAGACCAGTCCTGAGGGCAAGGAGAGTTTTATTGTTCTTCCGGTGATGGGGAGTTAAGAGGTGTTGGGAAAGGGGCCTGATAAAGAGACCTCATGTTGGACTTGTGTCACCCTTGTAGACCCCTCCCCCTTTGTGACATGCTACTGATGTAGTGATGATGTCTCAGTGATGCTGCTCCAAGTGTATTCTGGGATATTGTGGGAAGTTTTAAAAGAGGGGGGTCACCCCTTACTCGGGGTTCTTACTCCTGTGGGGACCTGTTGCACAACAATAAGGATCATGGTCTACTGACCATGTTCCTTCTTCTACTGACCACACGGACCCGCGGGGGACCAGCACCCTGATGAGCTCGGCTGTTGAGTCGTCTCTCACCCCAGAATTTTTCATTACCAATAATGATCTTTTAAAATGTTTATATTTTTTGTTGTCTGCCACACTCCAAAAAAATTCACCATCTTTTCTATCCCCAGCTCTGCTATCTGTCTCTACTCATTTTTCTTCTGTTGTCTCATATTTTTACCAACAATTTATTTCAATTTTTATTCAATTTAACACCTGCAACTTGGCCAAATTGATTAATCTTGTTGAACACCGTTGGTATACTTTCCAGTGGGTTTCTACCCTTATTACCAGGTTGTTTGCAAATGCCTTAAGTTCATATGATCTTCATCCCACTGTAATAATAATAATAATAATAATAATAATAATAATAATAATAATAATAATAAATTTATTTGTATCCCACCCTCCCTGGCCAAAGCCGGGCTCAGAGCGGCTAACAACAGGTAAAAATAGCCCAGTGTACAGAAAATTGCACAGTCAATTAATTAATAAGTACATTCTAGAATCAATTCAGAATCAAATTAATAGCAACCATCGGATTATGGTTCTATGAAGATTACAGAAGAAGGGGGGCGGGTCGGACTGTTGCAGAACAGCTCCGTCTTGCAGGCCCTGCAAAAAGATATATTGGTGATGCTGTGAGAACTCAATTCCCCGATATGGTGGGAAAGTTTTAAATGTCAATGTCGCCCCCTGCTCTGGGATCACTCTCTGCTGTTGAACCTGTTGCACAACAATAAAGAATCTCAGTCTACTGACTGCTGTTTTGCTTCGAATTGCTTCGCAGGAATTTCCTTCTTTTACTGACCGCACGGACCCGCAGGGGACTTGGACCCTGATGAGCTGAGCTGTTGAGTAGACTCTCAACCCAGAATTTTCCTTATCAGAACCTTTCTACAAACGGCCTTTGCAACACAACTCCCTGGATGGTTACAAAGTATACACATTTGCCTCTTTGCAACGGATGCTTTTGCTTAGCCCCGTTTCCTCAATGAATCCTCCCATTTCTTGATGAAATAGAACTTCTGCCAGGAAAACCTGAGCTGAAACAGAACAGAGAGCAAAACAGCAGCCCTGTCTGACCCCAGTCAGCCTCCAGACGCCCCCAGTCACGTGACAGGAGATTCTTCCTGAGCCCCCCCCCCCATCAGTGATGATCCAGATATGATCCATTGATGATCCACATGATCCAAGCAGACTGGGCCAAAGAGCAGGTCTCTAGGCCTGAATGAAAGGGGTCTGCGATGATGGATTCTGGAGTCAAGAAATCCTCCCTTTCCAGTGATCTCTCAGGCTGGCCAGGAAAAGGCAGCGAGCAGGAATCCTCAGGCATCCCGGTTGACAGACCTGTCATGTTGCCAAAACACGAACTCGGAGTCTGATCTGATTTAAATGCAGAACTCATTTTGTGACTTCGCTGTTGGATTGTCGGGATCAGCCCCTCCCCCCTCCCCTGATCCCAGAAGGAAGACGGGGGGGGGATTTCCTCTCCTCCTCCCCCCCCCACCCGCTCCACACTTTCCCTCCCCTCCCGGCACATCCTTCTCTCATCCCGCCCACACAATCCCAGATCCCGCCCCCAATACATTGCTCCTCCTCCAATCCGGCTTCGCTCCGGAAATGAGAGGGGACCCCCCCTCCCAACCTGCCTGCTTCTCACGCAAGTGGAGCGTCCACTCCGGATTGCTGCTCTGCGGCGTAGCTGGGGGGGAGGGGCGCTTTCGGAAAGGGGAGGAGGACGGGCAAAGGAGGATCCCCGCCCAACGTGGATGTTGCAGGAAAGGAAAGGAGAATCGGAGCGAGGACAAAGAGGTAAAGGGGTCGCGGGGGTAGGAGGGGGATAAAAGGACCCAGAGACCCCGCCAGCTCCCCAAAGCGCCTTCCGTGGGGCCTGGATCCCGGCACGCGTGCTGCGAAGGGGCGGAGATGGGGCGCCCACCCACGAGGACTCCCTGGGGCGCGGAGTAGCGGGCCAGAGAGGGTTAAGGGGTGCGGGAGGCGCCTGGATAGAGACCCCCCCGTCCCTCCCTTGCTCCTGTCGGGGGGGCTGCGAATGGAGAGGTGTGGTGCGCAGGGCGAGGGGTGACCCGAGCCAAGGGGGCCTTTGGGTGCAGGGGAGACTCCGGGAGAGAGGGAGGGGGTCGAGGAATGCGGGGAGGGAGGGGAGCATCCCTGGGTCAGAGAAGGGCAGCGGGGGGGGGGGGAGATAGGAAGACCAGTCTTTGGGGAGAAGTCTACATTGTGGCGCCCGCTGGGAATATCCGGAGCGCTGGGGGCTCCGTGCAGAGAGAGGTAGGCCACGAAAGGGTTAACGGGTTCGTCTTGGGGTGCCCCTCCGGCTGGGGAAATGGGGGCGCAGGACGTGGGCTGAGCGGTGCCAAGGAAGCCTCTGGGTGCAGGGGAGACTCCGGGAGAAAGAGAGGGGGTCATGGAAGTGGGGGGAGAAGGGAAGGCAGCATTGGCAGGGTGGGGAGGGGGGAGAGATAGGAAGACCACTCTTGGGGGGGGGGGCGTCTCCATCGTGCCTTCCTCGGGAAATCTCCGGAGGGGCCGCCTTGGCTTCTCCCTTCCGCCCAGGAATGCCCCCCCCCTTCAAGGCGACCAGAGAGGGATCCCTGGAAAGTGGGGATCCTGTCCTCCCACCCTTCTTTCCTGCAATCTCTATCCTCTTCCCACCCCATAAGCCCCTGCCCTGTCCAGACACAGCGCTTCTGCCCAGTCCAACCATTGTTCCCCTGGAGAGGAGAGGAAATCCTGAGAGGAAGAGAGGAGGGGGGAGGCCTTCTCAGAAGCGGCTCTTGGTTTCCGCAATCCCACCCAGGAAGCAGCCAGAAACCTTTTCCTCTCTCTCAGGCTTCCATCTTTAAATGTCTTTTCCACTGCCTGGTTCATTGAGGATGAGGATAATGTGCACCTGTCATCAGAAACAGGAGTGCAGAGTCCATGGAATGGCTTTCAGGATTGATAGAGAAGTTGCACCTCAAAAGCATTTCTGTTCCTCTTATTCTTTGTAGCCAATGTCAGAGTGACTGACAAGCTGAGATACAACCCTTCAGCATCCGATGACAGTGACTGCATGAATCTTCCCAGTCAAAGGAGCCATTTTCATGATAGACAGTGCCTGGGGCTGGAGGCTCTACACACCGGATGTGCCTGTGCAGGCCAAAGACTGCCAGTATTAGCACAGGTGAGGTGTGTGACCTCCCCAAATTTACAGACTATATGTGAATGAGAGTTTGTGGGTGGGATTATAGTTTACGGGAACCCTGTGATTTTCTCCACCCATAACATTTCATAAGCAAATATTGCAGTACGAATTCCAAAATAACTACAAAAAATCACAAGATGATAATAATAGTACAGTGGTACCTCGGGTTAAGAACTGAATTCGTTCTACAGCTCCGTTCTTAATCTGAAACTGTTCTTAACCTGAAGCACCACTTTAGCTAATTGGGCCTGCTGCTGCCACCGCGCCACCGGAACATGATTTCTGTACTCATCCTGAAGCAAAGTACTTAACAAAAGGTAGTATTTCTGAGTTATAAGAGTCTGTAACCTGAAGCGCCTGTAACCCGAGGCACCACTCTAGACGTTACAGTACATATAGGTAAAGGTAAAGGGACCCCTGACCATTAGGTCCAGTTGCGGCCAACTCTGGGGTTGCGGCACTCATCACGCTTTATTGGCCGAGGGAGCCGGCGTACAGCTTCCGGGTCGTGTGGCCAGCATGACTAAGCTGCTTCTGGCGAACCAGAGCAGCGCACGGAAACGCCGTTTACCTTCCTGCCGGAGCCGTACCTATTTATCTACTTGCTCTTTGATGTGCTTTCGAACTGCTAGGTTGGCAGGAACAGGGACCGAGCAACGGGAGCTCACCCTGTCATTGCGGGGATTTGAACTGCCAACCTTCTGATCGGCAAGTCCTAGGCTCTGTGGTTTAACCCACAACGCCACCCGCGTCCCTACAGTACATATACAAGACAGTAAAACATCCAAAAATTAAAAACCTACTGATACAGCTGCCTTCTAAATGTCAGATAGTTGCCTACTTCCTTGCCCTCAGAAAGGAGGGCATTCCATGGGGCAGGAGGCCCTCTGCCTGGTTCCCTGGAACTTCACTTCTAACAGCAAGGGAACCAGCAGAAGACCCTCGGAGGCGGACCTCCCTGTCCAGACTGAACGATTGGGGTGAAGATGCTCCTTCAGGTCCACAGGGCCGAGCCTGTTGAGGGCTTTAGGTTGCAGATTTTGCTCCTCCATAATGAGTGATGTATAGATAGCAGAGTAGGAGAAAACACTCAGAGGCAGGGGGAAAAAAATCAGCTGAGAAATTTATTACCGAAGACAAATAAGCATAACAGGACCCAAAAAATAGCAAAAATGTAACTCACAGTAAAACCCTGACTTAGCAAACCAAAACAGCACTCAAGTAAGAAACAGACAAGCAGAGTAGAGTAATATCAGAATAGGAAGTGGGAGCAGGCGCATTTCAATACTGTAATTTATATATAATTCAAGGTCAGAGTAACCCTGGGAATAGATAACAAGCCTCCAGGTGGACGTGCCCCACCTGCCCTTCTCTTTCCTCTTCCGCACGGGCAGAATCTGCCTTCTGGACTGTGGGATTCACGGTTGTTCTCCTCCACTCCATCCACCAGGGCTTGACTTCAGGTGCAGCAGAATTCCCCAGCCCCCCAAGGATTTGAGACCCATCAGCTTTCCTCACCTGGTTTAGCCGGCCGGTGGAAGCCGTTGCTTGAACCCCTGTTGCATGCTGACAGCTTCTGGAAGCCACAGGTGAGACCTGAGTGCAGGGTGGGCACCAAGGGTGGGAAAATGACCCCAGAATGTGTAGGACATGACCACCACCAAAGGAACTACTACTTCCCAACACCTCATGACATCTAGATTCAGGTAGGTAGCCGTGTTGGTCTGACACAGTTGAAATAAAAAATTAAAAAATAGTCCAGTAGCACCTTAGAGACCAACTAGGTTTGTTCTAGGTATAAGCTTTTGTGTGCATGCGCACGTCTTCAGATACACTGACACAGATGTCACCAGACCCTTGTATGTCGTGGGAGGGTGGGGTGGGGTTTTTCTCAGAAGGGTACTCCTACTACCATCTCCTACTACCCTCCACCATATGAGGAAGTGTGCATGCACACGAAAGCTTATACCTAGAACAAACTTAGTTGGTCCCTAAGGTGCTACTGGACTATTCTTTTTTACTTCAACTGTGTCAGACCAACATGGCTATCTACGATTAAGTACAGTTATGTCCTGCTTTTCAGTGTCACTTTAGGATATTCAGAAGACGGGCTCGAGATCAGGCAGCACGTCATCATTATAAAGCACCATTGGGGTGGGTGTTTCCGTCTGGGATTCCGATTTGCCAGCTGCTTTCCTTCCGTTTCTCCTGCTCTCTCAATGCAATGCGAGGCATGAGGACAGAGGTCCATCTCCAAGAACAGGAGCTTCCCTGAGCACCCATTCAGCTGGCACCAAGCACCAAGCCTTGTCACTAGTTCTCTGACTGACCCAGACCACAGTCCCTGGAGAAGATGTAGACCTGGGTCTCACATAATGGTCCATATGGACCTCCTGAGGTCAGTGGGACTGTGCAGGTGATTCATGAAGATCTAGAGGTGGAAACGGGGGCAACCACTTGATTTGAAAGGCAGTCTTAGAGTAAAAATTCTTGCTAAATGTAGTTTTTATCAATCTCTTTATCTCTTCATAAATCATGTTCCAAAATCTTTGTATCTCTAGACAGGACCACCACATATGGTAGTATGTTCCTATCTGTTCCTTACATCGCCAGCACTTGTTATTATTTGATTTATTTATTTTTGCAAGTTTTACAGGGGTCAGGTACCACCTATAGTACATTTTCATGAGATTTTCTCTTATAAGGAAACAAGCCGTGAATTTTATATTTTTAGTCCATAATTCGTTCCAAATATTGGGTTTGATCGTATGTCCCAGGTCCCTCTCCCATTTTACTGTAATTTCTTTGATATCTTCCTCCTTTCTTTGCCAATTCAAAAGTAGTTTGTACATTTTAGAAAGTGTCTTTTGATTATTATATAAAATATCCTTCTCCAGATAGGATATTTTTTTGTCAAATCTTTTGGTTCTTTTATTCTTTTCAAGGGTGGCTTTTAATTGATAATACTCCAGCCAGGTTATTCCCTTCTGTTTCAATTCGCTAAGGCCCTTTATTTTCGGATCACTACTTGTTTCCTCTACTAAATCCTTATATGTTAGCCAATCGCTGTTCATATTCATCCTGTGAACTGACATAGATTCCATTGGTGACAGCCACCATGGTGTTTTGGTTACTACTGATTTTTTACTCCTCTCCCATACTTCATATAATGCCCTTCTCACAATGTGATTTAAAAATCCTTTGCGGGATTTAACCTTGTCATAGCCTATGTAGCCATGCCACCCGTACACAATATCCCATCCCTCCAGATCTAGGACTTCCGTGTTTTTAATTAATATCCAGTCCTTAATCCATGTCCAACACACTGCCTCAAAGTACAGTTTAAGGTCAGGGACCGCGAAGCCTCCTTTTTCCTTCAACTCTGTTACTAGCTTAAATTTTATGCGCGGTTTTTCCCCTTGCCAAATAAACTTGGCAAGGTCTTTCTGCCAATCCTTAAAGCACTTTACGCCTCTAATTATAGGTATTGTTTGGAACATAAAAATCATCTTTGGCAATACCATCATTTTAACTGTGGATATTCTCCCCCACAGGGATAAATTCAATTTTCCCCAAGTCTCTAATTCTTTTTTTATTTCCTTCCACTTCTTCTCATAATTGTCCTTATATAAGTTTATATTCTTATTGGTGATCCAAACCCCCAAATAATTTACCTCATTGGCTACCTTTAAACCTGTTGTATTTTCCAGTTGCTCTTGTTCCAACTTATGTAAATTTTTCATTAATAATTTGGATTTTCCTTTATTCAGTTTGAACCCAGAGACTTTCCCAAATTCTTCCAGTTGTGCAAGCGTTTTTTGGATACTTTCCACTGGATTTTCAGTGGTTACGATTACATCATCGGCAAAGGCTTTAATTTTGTAGTATCGAGTTCCTAGGTTAATTCCTCTTATATTTTTATCCTTTCTTATTGCTATTAAAAGTGGTTCCAAGGTGGCAATAAAAAGAAGTGGGGAGAGAGGGCACCCCTGTCTTGGCCCCCTATCGATGCTGAACTCTTTGGTGATCTCGTTATTTATTAGCAGTTTTGCTTTTTCGTTATCATATATCGCCCTAATTCCATTAATTATTTTCTCCAGACCTTTGAAAGTTTCCAATAGGAAATTCCATGATACTCTATCAAAAGCTTTTTCTGCATCAACCAATAACATGGCCATCTTTTTACTTGGTTTCATTTCCACATATTCCAACAGGTCAATTATTATTCTTGTATTGTCTTTTATATGTCTATCCGGTAAGAAGCCCGCCTGGTCTCTGCTGATTATTTTGTTTAGAGTCTTTTTTTATCTATTAGCCATCACCCCAGCATAGATTTTATAGTCTGTATTCAACAGGGAGATTGGTCTATAATTTTTCATGTCTGTCAACTCCACTCCCTGTTTTGGGATTAGAGTGATCAGTGCTTCTTTCCATGATTGTGGTATATCTTTCCCTCCCAGTATATTATTCATTATTCTTTGTAATATAGGGAGGATTACTTCTTCCAGGTTCTTATAGTACATTAATGTGATTCCGTCAAGACCTGGCAATTTGCCACTCTTCATTTTTTTTTATTACTTGTGCCATTTCATCTATTTCTATATTGGAGTTTAGGGCCTCAACTTCTTCTTTTTCAATTCTTGGTAATTTATTTTGTTGTAAATGCTCTTCCATTTTATTAACCTCTAAATGTTCTTGTTTATATAAATCTTTATAAAAGTTTAAGAATTTTATTTTTATTTTTACTGGGTCTGTTGTTTCCTCTCCTTTGTCCAAAATTTTATTTATAACTTTTTTTGTTTGCTTTTCCTTTATGCTAACAACTTACCAGGCTTATTGGCGGACTCAAAATACCTTTGTTTTCCCCATTTAATTTTATTTTCTACTTCCTTATTTAATATACGAGAGATATGGGATTGCAATATCTTTATTTTTTGTAATATTTCATGACTTTTTGGATTTTTGATCAACTCTTTTTCATTAATTCTTATCTGGTTAGCTCTTGGATATTATTGTCTTTTATCTTCTTCAGTCTAGCCATTTGTTGTATTCCAAGACCCCTCATGTACGCTTTACTAAACTACATTTATGTCTGCATTTTGTTTCCCATTTATCTCGAAAAACCATTTAAATGTATGGAGTGTGGAAAGAGCTTTAGTCAGAATGGAAATCTTAGAAAACATCAGCAGACACACACGGGAGAAACCATGTAAATGCATGGACTCTGGAAGGAGCTTCAGTCAGAGTGGAACCCTTGATTTATGTCAACAAACTCACACAAAAGACAAACCATATAAATATCAGGAAAGTAGAAAGAGGTTCACTCTTAGTGGAAGTTCAAAATCAACAGACTCATGGACATGAAGAAGTTTAAGAGTTGAAACCCTTCAGACCATCAACAAACTCAGAGAGCATAAGCAGTTTAAATGAAAAGACTGCAAGAAATGCTTTATTTATAATGGAGTATTTAAGGAACAGGGACGCGGGTGGCACTGTGGGTTAAACCACAGAGCCCAGGACTTGCCGATCAGAAGGTCGGCGGTTCGAATCCCCGCAACAGGGTGAGGTGCCATTGCTCGGTCCCAGCTCCTGCCTACATAGCAGTTCAAAAGCATGTGAAGTGCAAATAGATAAATAGGTACTGCTCTGGTGGGAAGGTAAACGGCGTTTCTGTGCGCTGCTCTGGTTCGCCAGAAGCGGCTTAGTCATGCTGGCCACATGACCTGGAAGCTGTACGCCAGCTCCCTTGGCGAATAAAGCAATTCAATTCAAAATCAAATTAATGGCAGATACAGCGGTTTTGCCAAGTCCAACCATTGGTCCCCCTGGAGAGGAGAGGAAATTCCAAGAGGAAGAGGGGAGGGGAGAGGCCTTCTCAGAAGCGGCTCTTGGTTTCCGCAATCCCACCCAGGAAGCAGCCAGAAACCTTTTCCTCTCTCTCAGGCTTCCATCTTTATTGTCTTTTCCACTGAGAATGAGGATAATGTACACCTGTCATCAGAAACAGGGGTGCAGAGTCCATGGAATGGCTCTCAGGATTGATACAGAAGTTGCACCTCAAAAGCATTTCTGTTCCGAGTTAAACATTACAAACTTAAAGCTTATGCAGATGACCTAGTATTGACATTACAGGAGCCAATTCCCAGTACCAAAAGAGCCTTGGAAATAATACAAGAATTTGGTCAGGTGGCAGGCTTTAAATTGAACAAATCGAAAACTATGGTGTCAGGGGTTCAGGAGCAGAAGGGACGGATGGGGAGGAATCGGACGGAGAAGTTAGCGATGATAGCCGCCCGAGGTCTCCAAGTCTCTCCAGCGAATCAGAGGATTCACAGAAAGGGGCTCCCGTGGGCAGAGCTGGGGGGTTGCCAAAAGGAACACCCCAGGAAAGAGGGGCCAGAGGGGAGTCAGAGAGCAGCAGCTGGAAATCCGGACCAGCTTCCCCACCAGAGAGCAGCAGCTGGAAATCGGGACCAGCTTCACCACCGGAGAGCAGTGGGGGGGAGGAGTCCCAGGCATTGGCGCCAGCCAGCTCTCTGGCAGCGGAAGGACGTGAGTCAGGGCTGGCCACGCCTGCGTCAGAGAGCGAGGAAACGGTAGAAAGGAGGGTCGGAGACAGCGCGCGTGCGCCAAGTTCAAATGTACAAGAGGGAGGCGCAATGAGCAGCCCGGAAAGGGAGCCAGGTCCTAAAGCCCGCCGAAAGGAGGGGGAGGAGTCCGAAGGGTCTGCATCCGAAGCCTCCAGGAAGGAAGGGACCCCGGGGGGTGGTAGGACCCAGAGGCGAAAGGAGAGACGCAAGAGGTGGAGTAAGGCTAGAGTCTTAAACTGGTGTACAGGGGGCGGAGAATCAGATGGGACTTCGCCGATCTAGGGAATAGACGTAGAGACGCACGCTAGGAGTTGGAAATGGAAACTATACTTCAATAAAGATTTTGTACAGTTCTACCGGCTAGCGTTGGTCCTTTGTGAGCTGGGACCTAGAGGCAGTCTCTGACAGTAAGTCCCATCTCATTAAGTTTTCATCAGTTTTCTTCGCCTCAAGCGACGCGACGGGAGCGAAGCAGGGAGGGAAGAGGACTGGTGCGTGGCGAGCTCACGAGAGTCCAGCGACATGACTACTGAACAGCAAATCGCTTCCCTGCAAGAAGCGGTGACGCAACTCAGCGCGGAGATAATCGCATCCAGAAAGAGAGAGGATGAAGCGGCTGCTGCATGCAGAGATCTCCAAACCAGGTTGGACGTGCTTGCTAAGCAGGGACAAACGGGATCCAGATCCGAGGGAATCGGGTTGGGGAAGAGAGGAGGCAGCCTTGTATCTCATTTCGATGGGAATTTGCAGCAGTACCCCAATTTCCGAGCAGACGTGCAGTTTGCGCTGAAACTGCTGGAAAGAGAGTTTAGAGATGAGCAAGAGAAGGTGGGGTTTATCTTATCTCATTTGCATAGAGACGCGAAAGCATGTCTGCGCAATCTGTGGAGAGATATGGATCCAGCGCTCCAGAGCTCAGATGCGTTCATTAAAGCAATGGATTCCTGCTTCCTATCGAATATAGACATTGACATTGCTCGGAAAGACATATTTGGGCTGAGACAAGGGAAAGCCAGCGTACGGCAGTATCACTCCCGCTTTTTTGCATTGGTCAACGCCTTGGGGTGGGACAAGGATTCTCCCCCGGTTAGAGACCTTTTTTGGGAGGGATTGAACCCCCATATCAAGGATGAAATAGCGCGGGGGGAGAGACCCAAAAGCACCCAGGAAGTGGTGGAAAGAGCGCTCGCAGTAGGGGTGCGGCTGGAAGACCGCCCATGGAATAAAGAAGAAGGGCGTTGGGGACGCACACCAGCTAGAGTGCCCTCCCTCTTGCCCAGGGAAGTCGCGCGTGCGCAGTCAACGCCTCCGCAAGCAGGGGGGGAGGAACCGATGGAGATCGGCGGTGCTAGGGCTCACTCAGCCACTAGAGCCTTAACACCGGGAGCAGTCAAAACGAAGCAGCCTAGAGGGAACAGGAAGTGTTATATCTGCGAAAGTCCGCAGCACATGGCGAAGGAGTGTCCCCAGAGGCTCCACAAGCACACTGCAGCTTCAATGACAGTAATGGAAGCAACTCAGCAGAGAGAACCACAGCAGGGAAACGACGGAGTCTGGCTGGAAACGGAAGCACTGGGGGCCAGCCAGACGAGTCAGTGAGGAAGTCCCCAGAGATTTTGCAGCCCACGGATCCCCTCCCGCCCAAACCAGTGGTGCAGCTCACTGCATCGCTCCAGCTGCCCAATGGTCGCACCTTAGAAGTGCCGATTACGATTGACTCTGGCAGTAATGCGGACTTTATATCACTGGAATTCCTTCAACAACACAACATAGCGCTGCTGCCAGCCACGCTGCCCCTGAAGGTTGTCACAGTGGATGGCAGGGAACTGCTGGGGGGGCAGGTGGTACAACAGACGCCACCTATGGTGATGCAAATTGGGAATCACCGGGAAGTCATCAGCTTCAACGTCACCCAATTGTCGGACACGCCCATAGTTCTGGGAATGAGTTGGCTGCACAGGCACAGCCCAGCATTGGCTTGGTACCAACGCCAACTGACTTTTGGCTCCTCCTACTGTGCGGAACATTGCATTCTACCTTGCACAGAAGGGGAAGAGGATGACCCACAGCTACATTTGGGCACGCTGCAAGCAGTGCCTCTCAAGTATTCTGAATTTTTGGAGGTATTCTGCGAGAAGGAGGCGGACAAGCTACCTCCTCACAGACCCTATGACTGCAAGATTGACCTCCTGCCGGGGGCGACGCTGCCGACCGGGAAACTGTATTCCATGTCTGAGGATGAACTGCAGGAACTTAGGGAGTTCATAGACCACAATTTGAAGCGCGGGTTCATCCGGGAGTCGAAAGCGGTGGGAGGCAGCCCAGTATTCTTCGTGAAAAAGCGGGACACGCCCCAAAAAAGACTTGTGGTGGACTATAGAATCTTAAACTCGAAAACCAAGCCCTCCGCCTTCCCCATGCCCAGGATAGACGACCTGCTCGCGACGGTGCGGAAAGGACGCGTTTTTACCAAGTTGGATCTGCGAGGCGCGTACAACCTGATTCGCATGCGGGAAGGAGACGAGTGGAAGACGGCCATGTACACGCCACTGGGCACCTACGAATACAGAGTTATGCCCTTCGGATTACAAAATGGCTCTCACTGTTTTCAAGCCTTTATGCATCACGTGTTGGCGGGACTCCTTTACAAGAAGTGCGTATGCTTCCTGGACGACATCCTGATATTTTCTGAGTCGCGGGAGGAGCACGAGAGGGATGTCAGGGAAGTTCTGCGAAGGCTGAAGGAGCACAGGCTGTACGCCAAGCTAGAGAAGTGCCAGTTCGACATGACGGAGGTGGATTTCCTGGGCTACAAACTGTCGGACAAGGGGCTCGCCATGGACAGCGCCAAGGTTCGCTCAGTATTGGATTGGAAGAGCCCGCGCAATCGGAAGGAAGTCCAGCGGTTTGTCGGCTTTGCCAACTTTTACCGCAAGTTCATCAAGGGGTTCGCTATGCAGACGGCGGCCATCACCGACACGCTCAGCTCCAAGAAGAAGAAATTCATCTGGACGGAGCAAGCGGAGCAGTCCTTTCAGAAGCTCAAGCGTCTCTTCGCGTCCGAAGAGCAGCTGCTGCATGTGAATCCCAGCAGACCGATGAGGGTGGAGACAGACGCCTCAGACAGAGCCGTGGGAGCCGTCCTGTTGCAACAAGACCAGCAGGGGGACTGGAGGCCGTGCGCTTTCTACTCGAGGAAGCTCAGCAAGTCGGAGCAGAATTACACCATCTGGGACAGGGAGTTGCTAGCCATCCATGCAGCGTTCAAGGCATGGCGGCACTTCCTTATCGGAGCCAAACACACAGTGCAGGTCCGCACGGACCACAAGAATCTAGAGTACTGGCGCACGGCGAGGTTCCTGAACCAGAGGCACATTAGATGGGCAGAGTTCTTCGCGGACTTCGACTTCAAGATAGAGTACATCCCGGGCGACAACAACGTGATGGCGGATGCATTGTCCAGAAAGCCGCAAGACCTCGAGGAGGCAGCCCCGGCGGCGGCCAAGCACATTTTCGCACCGGAGGCGTGGGCATGCGCTTCGGCCGTCGTGGACCTGGACGCCGTACGTCAAGCGCTACAGACGGACCCCTTCGCACAAGCCAAGATGGAGGAGGTGCACAAGGGCACGGTGAAGGACGACGAGTTCCAGATAACAGACGGGTTACTCATCCGCAAGGGAGCACTATACGTGCCGGGGGACGACCTCCGCGCAAGGGTACTGCAGCAGTTACACGATGCGCCCACCGCCGGGCACTTTGGCAAGGAGAAGACCGTAGAACTGGTAGCCAGGGACTTTTGGTGGCCCAAGATGCGGGGGGAAGTAGCGGACTACGTCTCGAGATGCGACACCTGCCAAAGGGCCAAGTCAGTGCACAGACCGCCGGCGGGACTGCTGGAACCGCTGCAGACACCATCGGAACCGTGGGAACGGGTGGCCCTGGACTTTGTCACGGATCTGCCCAGTTCGAGGGGAAAGACAGCAGTGCTAGTGGTGGTGGACATGTTTACCAAGATGGCGCACTTCATTCCGTGTGCGAAGGTGGCCACGGCAGAACAGACCGCCAAACTGTTCATAGACCACGTGTTTAAGGTCCACGGTCTGCCACGGTCTATTCTATCCGACCGGGGGCGGCAGTTCATCTCGAGCTTCTGGCAAAAGTTGATGGGCATCCTGAACGTCAAGATCAATCTAGCGTCGGCGAGGCACCCGCAGACCAACGGACAAGCGGAGAGGGTCAACGCCATCATGCAGCAGTACCTGAGATGCTACGCCAATCAGCAGCCTACCACGTGGGTAGACTACCTGCCCCTCGCAGAGTTCGCTTACAACAATACGAAGCACGTGTCGACAGGGGTGACGCCGTTCTTCGCCAACAACGGGAGGCATCCCAGAACCTTCCCGGGTTTAGAGAGAGTGGGGGAGGGGGAGCCTCAGGCAGCGGAAGCCTTAGCGTCAGAGTTGCAGGAAGTCCACGAACAGCTTAGACGGCAGTTAGAACTAGCTAAGCACGCATACAAATTGCAGGCTGACAAACACAGAAGAGTAGGGGAAGACATACAGGTGGGAGACTGGGTCTGGTTAGCAGCGCAAGCAGTGCCGACCAGATCGTTGGCCAAGAAGAAGCTAGGACATAAGCAGCTAGGGCCTTACCAAGTCCAGGCACAGGTCAATCCAGTGGCTTTCCGGTTAGCGCTTCCGGAGGGTTCCAGAATGCATCCGGTGTTCCATAGATCGGTGCTCACGCCCTACAAAGCACCCCATAGATTTCAGGAGCCAGGCACAGCACCAGATCTGCCCAGAGAAGGACCCAGGGAAGGGGGGTCGCCAAGAGGGGAGCGCATCAACGAAGCCACAGAGATTTTAGACTCGAGATGGGGGGAGGAGGGCGTAGAATACCTTTTGGCCAGGGAGGATACCCCGGCCAGCGCCAACAGTTGGGTGCCGGACTATGCCTTGGACGAGCCTCTTCTCAAGGACGAGTTCCATGCCCTTTTCCCACACAGGCCCATGCCAGCCGAGTATTTCGACGACTGGCTCTTCACACCCACGCTTTCAGGCAGCACGTTCCAGGGGTTCGACTCGGACGAGGAGCCGGCACCACACACACGCTCCCCGGAGGGTTCACCCTCGGGGTCTGCCTCAGACCGCTCTTATTGGTGGGATGATCGACCAGAGGAGCAGTGGCGCAGGAAGTGGCTAGGGGGTCCCTGGCAGGCATCACCCTCAGAGGGGAACGGGGGAGAGACGGACATGGACGTGTTGGGGGAGGACGTGGGGTTCGAACACGAAGGCAGGGAGATGGAAGCAGAGGAGATCGACGTCGACGAGGGCACGGAGAACGAGCCAGACCTGGACGATTTGATGTACAACACGGGGGACGAACTGTATCCGGCACTCACCCCCGCCACGACGGAGCACCCAGGACCCACACCGGAAGGAGGGGAGGGGGGAAGGGGGGGCTTCGAGGGGGGGATGGATGTCAGGGGTTCAGGAGCAGAAGGGACGGATGGGGAGGAATCGGACGGAGAAGTTAGCGATGATAGCCGCCCGAGGTCTCCAAGTCTCTCCAGCGAATCAGAGGATTCACAGAAAGGGGCTCCCGTGGGCAGAGCTGGGGGGTTGCCAAAAGGAACACCCCAGGAAAGAGGGGCCAGAGGGGAGTCAGAGAGCAGCAGCTGGAAATCCGGACCAGCTTCCCCACCAGAGAGCAGCAGCTGGAAATCGGGACCAGCTTCACCACCGGAGAGCAGTGGGGGGGAGGAGTCCCAGGCATTGGCGCCAGCCAGCTCTCTGGCAGCGGAAGGACGTGAGTCAGGGCTGGCCACGCCTGCGTCAGAGAGCGAGGAAACGGTAGAAAGGAGGGTCGGAGACAGCGCGCGTGCGCCAAGTTCAAATGTACAAGAGGGAGGCGCAATGAGCAGCCCGGAAAGGGAGCCAGGTCCTAAAGCCCGCCGAAAGGAGGGGGAGGAGTCCGAAGGGTCTGCATCCGAAGCCTCCAGGAAGGAAGGGACCCCGGGGGGTGGTAGGACCCAGAGGCGAAAGGAGAGACGCAAGAGGTGGAGTAAGGCTAGAGTCTTAAACTGGTGTACAGGGGGCGGAGAATCAGATGGGACTTCGCCGATCTAGGGAATAGACGTAGAGACGCACGCTAGGAGTTGGAAATGGAAACTATACTTCAATAAAGATTTTGTACAGTTCTACCGGCTAGCGTTGGTCCTTTGTGAGCTGGGACCTAGAGGCAGTCTCTGACATATGGTTTTGGAGAAGAATTTAACATCGACTGAGAAGGAAAAGTTTCAGGGAGAAACAGGTCTATCACTGGTGAAAAAAGTAAAACCTAGGGGTGAACATGACTTCTAAAAATGTAAATCTATTTAAGTGTAAATCTATGAGAAGTGTTGGTCAGAAGTGAAAAAAGATCTTGAAATGCCAGGTCAATGATCCATAAAACCATTGTGATCCATGACTTGATCATGGATGGAGGACTTGACCTGGCATGTGTAACAGAGGCTTGGTTGGATGAAGCAGATGGGCCTGTCCTTGCCACTGCTTGTCCGCCAGGTTTCTCTTACACACAGCAACCCAGGTCATGTGAGTGGGGAGGGGGGTTTGCAGTGATTTTTAGGAAGTCATTAGTTTGCACCAGGCGTCCTATTGGGAAGACACAGTTTTCTGAGTGCATATTCTGGAAGTTGGGCAATAGGGGCAGTACAGGATTCATTTTGGTGTACCAACCCCCCCCCCCTGCTTCACCAAGGATTCCCTGCCCGAGCTGCTTCAGGTCATGGTGGATGTTCTCCTGGAGACACCTAGTTTGGTTGTCCTGGGGGATTTTAACATCCATGCCGACACGACCTTACAAGGGGCCGCTCGGGACTTTGTGGAAAGCATGGTTAAGGCTTTCTGGGAAATGATATATAATGAGCTGAAAAAGGTATTTAAGTATACCTTCCCCAAGAAACCAGAGGCCCTGCTTTGGGGCATTGTCGGCCAGAGGGTGTTAAAGAAAGATTGTACATTTTTTATGTATGCAACAACAGCAGCAAGGATACTTATAGCTAAACACTGGAAAACTCAAGACTTGCCCACGCTGGAAGAATGGCAGATGCAACTGATAGACTATATGGAACTAGCAGAAATGACTGGCAGAATCCACAACCTGGGAGAAGAAGTAGTGGAAGAGGATTGGAAGAAATTCAAGGACTACTTACAAAAACATTGTAAATTGTATGAATGCTAAGATGATGCAAGAGTAAAAATAAATGTGGCATCAGTAAGTTAGTTGATAAGAATTTGAGAATAGGTGAAATTTGAGAAAAAGTTATTTTTTTGGTTAATATTATGCCTAATTAAGTATTTAAGCTTTTGGAAAACAAACTTAAATTTACAGACATAATATTGGAAAAACACAAATAAGAAATTGAAACAAGGTGTTAGTTTGCTGTTTAGAACTTTATAAATCTGGAAAGCAGGAACGAAAGATGTGAGGAAGTCCAAAAAGTGAGGAAAGTATGAATATTAAGAATTTGGATTTGATGCTATATCTTTTCCTTTTTTGTATGGTTTTTTTTTGGTCTTTTCTTTTTCTTTTGTCTGTTTATTGTATTGTTGGGGATGGGATTATATGTGTTGGGTGATAAATGTTTAAAACCTTGAATAAATATTTTTTTTTAAAAAAGGAAAGCATGGCCTCCATGGGGCTGTCCCTGAATAAGTCTGGCCCAACCCATAGCCGCGGACATGCCTTGGACCTGGTGTTTACCTCTATGGATGTTGGTGATCTGACAGTAAGTAAAAGCAATACAAAAGAAGTGCCATGGTCAGATCACTTCCTGGTGCAACTGGACTTCTCCGTGACCCTTCCCCTCTGCAGGGAGGTGGGACCGATTTGGATGGTCTGCTCCCACCATATAATGGATCCAAATGGTTTCCAGAGAGTGGTAGGGGATGCTTTATCCCATGATTCCCTGGTGGCCCGCTGGAATGTGGAGTTAACCTGGGCTATTGCCTGGCTCCGAAGCACCCTCTCTGATTGCATGGAGCCCGAACAGCCCCGTGGTTTTCCACGGATCTGAGGGCAATGGAACAATCGTTGAGACGGCTAGAGCACCAGTGGCGGATGACCCATTCTGAAGCTGACCAGACACGGGTTAGAGCTGAATGTTGAGCCTACCAAGTTGCGGTAGTGACGGCGAAAACTACTTTCTTCACCGCCTCTATTGCATCTGCAGAAAACAGCAGCAGGAGACTTTTTCAGGTGGTTCGCAATTTAGCAGAACCACCTGCTCCATCAGGGCTGAGTGCGGCCCACATGATCTCCTGAAATGATTTTGCAAAGTTTTTTACAGATAAAGTCGCTCAGATTCACTCAGGTCGCTCAAGTCGCTTAGGTAGACTCCACCGTGGCATCAGGGCCGGGGCGGGAGAGTGCTAGAGTCTGTCTAGTCAAGTTGTGTGGGATCAATTCCAACCTGTTACCCCCGAGGATGTGGACAGACTGCTTGGACGAGTGAAACCAACCACTTGTCTCCTTGATCCTTGCCCATCCTGGCTGATAAAAGCTAGCCAGGAAGGGCTGGGCGATGGGCTACGTGGCGTGGTGAATGCTTCCCTCCATGAGGGAGCCTTTCCAGACCCGCTGAAAGAGGCAGTTCTTAAACCGCTTCTTAAAAAACCATTTTTAGATGCGGCCACGATGCCCAACTATCGCTGAGTCTCAAATCTTCCATTCTTGGGCAAGGTGATAGAGCGAGTGGTTGCTGAACAACTCCAGGCACACCTGGAAGAAGCGGACCATTTGGATCCCTTCCAGTTGGGATTCAGGCCTCATCATGGGACTGAAACTGCCTTGGTCGCACTGGTTGATGATCTCCGGCGGGCTAGGGACAAAGGTGAGAGCTGTTTCCTAGTTCTGCTGGATCTGTCAGCGGCCTTTCATACCATTGAGCATAACATCCTTCTGGACCGTCTTGAGGGGCTGGGAGCTGGGGGCACTGCCATACAGTGGTTTCGCTCCTTCCTCCTGGGCCGTGTTCAGAAAGTGGTGGTGGGGGATGAGTGTTCAGACCCCTGGGCCCTCACTTGTGGGGTGGCTCAGGATTCTGTACTCTCCCCCATGCTTTTCAACATCTACATGAAGTCGCTGGGAGAGATCATCAGGGGGTTTTGGCTGGGTGTTCATCCATATGCGGGTGATACCCAGCTCTACCTCTCTTTCAAATCAGAATGAGTGAAGGCAGTGAAGGTCCTGTGTGAGTGTCTGGAGGCGGTTGGAGGATGGATGGTGGCTAACAGATTGAGGTTGAATCCTGACAAGATAGAAGTACTGCTTTGGGGGGACAGGAGGCGGGCAGGTGTGGAGGATTTCCTGGTCCTGAATGGGGGTAACTGTGCCCCTGAAGGACCAGGTGCACAGCCTGGGAGTCATTTTGGACTCACAGCTGTCCATGGAGGTGCAGGTCAATTCTGTGTCCAAGACAGCTGTCTACCAGCTCTATCTGGTACGCAGGCTGAGACCCTATCTGCCTGTGGACTGCCTTGCCAGAGTGGTGCATGCTTTGGTTATCTCCTGCTTGGACTTCAATGCGCTATACGTGGGGCTACCTTTGAAGGTGACCCAGAAACTAAAACTAATCCACAATGCAGCAGCTAGACTGGGGACTGGGAGCGGCCACCGAGTCCACATAACACCGGTCTTGAAAGACCTACATTGGCTGCCAGTACGTTTCCGAGCACAGTTCAAAGTGTTTGTGCTGACCTTTAAAGCCCTAAACGTCCTCGGTCCAGTATACCTGAAGGAGCATCTCCACCCCCACCGTTCTGCCCGGACACCGAGGTCCAGCCCTGAGGGCCTTCTGGCGGTTCCCTCATTGCGAGAAGCAAAGTTACAGGGAACCAGGCAGAGGGCCTTCTCGGTAGTGGCACCCTCCCTGTAGAACGCCCTCCCACCAGATGTCAAAGAGATAAACAACTCCCAGACTTTTAGAAGACATCTGAAGGCAGCCCTTTTTAGGGAAGCTTTTAATGTTTGATGTATTACAGTATTTTAATGTTTTTCTGGAAGCTGCCCAGAGTGGCTGGGGAAGCCCAGCCAGATGGGCAGGGTATAAATAATAAATTATAATCGTTATTATGATTATTATTATTATTATTATTTCATAAAAATTGGGAACATGGGTAGGAAGCGGGGGAATGTAGGAGATGTTGAAATAAGAGAAGGGGCAAATAGTGTTTGATTTGTTCTTTTCCCTTTGTTCTCTTCCTTGGAATCCAAAAAGGACTTCCTCTCTGCCCGCTCTGAAGAAGGTGTTACAGAAGAATGTCAGAATTCCAGGGACGGGAATAGACATTGAAATGTGAGAAATGTGGAATATGCTTCACTGAATGAGCACACATAGCTCACATCAACAAACTCACAGGAGAGAAACCTTTTAAAGATTTGAAGTGTGGAAAGAGTTTCACTGATAGTGAAAAACCTAGAACACATCAGCGGACTGCCATGGGTAAGAAAGGATTCCAATGCAGGGAGTGTGGGAAGAGCTTCAGTCAGAGTGGAAGCCTTAAATTACACCAAAGGACTCACACAGGGGAGAAACCATTTAAATGTATCGAGTGTGGAAAGAGCTTCAGTCAGAATGGAAACCTTAGAATACATCAACGTACACATACAGGGGAGAAACCGTTTAAATGCATGGCTTGTGGAAAGAGCTTTAGTGATAGTGGAACCCTTAGAAAACATCAACATTTTCACACAGGAGAGAAACCATTTAAATGTATGGAGTGTGGAAAGAGCTTCAGTTTCAGTTCAAACCTTAGACAACATCAACAGACTCACACTGGGGAGAAACCATTTAAATGCATGGAGTGTGGAAAGAGCTTTAGTCAAAATTCGCACCTAACTTTACACCATCAAACTCACACAGGTGAGAAACCATTTAGATGTATGGAGTGTGGAAAGAGCTTCATTCAGATTGGAAACCTTAGAATACATCAACGGACTCATACAGGGGAGAAACCATATACATGTATGGAGTGTGGAAAGAGCTTCAGTCACGATGCAGGCCTTAGATCACATCAACGGACTCACACAGGGGATAAACCATTTAGATGTATGGAGTGTGGAAAGAGCTTTAGTTACGATGCAGGCCTTAGACAACATCAACGGACTCACACAGGAGAGAAACCATTTAAATGTATGGAGTGTGGAAAGAACTTCAGTCAGAGTGGAGACCTTAGACAACATCAACGGACTCATACAGGGCAGAAACCATTTACATGTATGGAGTGTGGAAAGAGCTTTAGTTTCAATTCAAACCTTAGACAACATCAACTGACTCACACAGGGGAGAAACCATTTAAATGCATGGAGTGTGGAAAGAGTTTTAGTGATAGTGGAAGCCTTAGAACACATCAACGAACTCACACAGGGATGAAACCATTTAAATGCATGGAGTGTGGAAAGAGTTTTAGTGATAGTGGAAGCCTTAGAACACATCAACGAACTCACACAGGGATGAAACCGTTTCAGTGTATGGAGTGTGGAAAGAACTTCAGTCAGAGTGGACACCTTAGACAACATCAACGGACTCATACAGGGCAGAAACCATATAAATGTATCGAGTGTGGAAAGAACTTCAGTCAGAGTGCACACCTTAGACAACATCAACGGACTCACACAGGAGAGAAACCTTTTAAATGTATGGAGTGTGGAAAGAGCTTCAGTTATAGTGGAAACCTGAGAGTACATCAACAGACTCACATCGGTAAGAAACGATTTAAATGTATGGAGTGTGGAAAGAGCTTCAGTCAGAATGGACACCTTAGAAGACATCAGCAGACACACAGGGCAGAAACTGTTTAAATGTATGGCCTGTGGAAGGAGCTTCAGTCAGAGTGGAAGCCTTGATTTATGTCAACAAACTCACGCAAAAGACAAACCATATAAATATCAGGAAAGTAGGTAGAGGTTCAGTCCTAGTGGAAGTCCTACATCTACAGACTCATGGACAGGAAGAACTTTAACAGCTGACACCCTGCAAACCCATCAACCCTCAAAGAGGAGAAGCTGTTTAAAGGGAAAGATTGCAGAAAGTGCTTTAGTTATAATGGAGTGTTTAAGGAACATCTAAGAGCCAGTGTGGTGTAGTGGTTAAGAGTGGTTCGTAATCTGGGGAACCGTGTTTGCGTCTCCGCTCCTCCACATGCAGCTGCTGGGTGACCTTGGGCCAGTCACACTTCTTTGAATTGTCTCAGCACCACTCACCTCACAGAGGAAGGGAAAGGAGAATGTTAGCCACTTTGAGACTCCTTCGGGTAGTGATAAAGCGGGATATCAAATCCAAACTCCTCTTCTTCTTCTCAGAGTGGAGAACCCATTTAAATGTATGGAGTGAGGAACGGGTTCCTTTCAGAGTTTACTCTTCTTCACAGCAATGAACTCAGCAGAAAATCCATCTTCAAAGCATGTCATGTATTTGTTCTGGTGTTTATATGTAAAACTGTATAGTAATGAAATAATGAAGGTAATATCCCACAATAATGAGTATAATTTTAGATGTAAGGTACCTTTTGATAGTGAGGGGGAGAGGGTGAATCTGTATTTCTGGTGGTGAGTGAGGATTAGGGCTGGGCATATATTGATCTCATCCTATACCAGTTTCTAGACTACATTGTGATAACCTTTGGAAAACAATGGGTATGGCAATACACCACGAATCACAGTGTGTGTTTCTGGGATGCACATTTGCCTCAAAGCAGCCGGCAGAAAGCTTGGCTTCATGAAGGGCTTCTGGTTGATCGCTCGCCATCACAGTTGGAGATCTCTTTATCGGAGGTGACTTCGGTATATCAAAGGCAGGGGAAACTGCTCCAGCGCAGCAGACCCCCGGAAAAACCTCAAATCGAGCATTTTGAGGACATGGAATCTGGCAGGTGTCAAAAGTGGGCTCCCCCCTCCCTGGAAAGTTCTGCTTTTGAGCTCCGAGAATGAGGGGGTTGGAGCTGTGACGCATCGGACAAAAAGCTTCCTCTGATTATACGAAGCTGCGAGACTGTGAGACATTAGCGGTCAATTCTTCCAACATCAAAAGGACTGTATTGTGTGTACCTTTTACGTTTGGATTATATATGGCTAATGTAGGGGTTGTGCTGACAAGCTAGCTGAGATAATGCTCCGGGCACACAGCCATCTCTGTACAAGAGATTTATTGCTAAGCTTCAAAGCAGTTGCAAGAGTTCAAAAACACACTTCATCTCTCGGAGTCAGATGAATCGTCTGACTTTTTTTACGCCTCCCCCAGCAAGCCCATTTCCTGAGCCCACACCTCTTGCTTCCTCTGCTCTGTGAGTGGCTGGTTCCCAGTACTGGCTCCCCCCTCCCAGCTTCCTCCTCTGACGTGGAAGAGAAACTGCTAATTACCAGCGTGGGCTCTTTGTACTTGCCTCTCTGCTTCCCCCTCAGCTCTTTCGCAGCCTCCAATTCCCTGACATCCACCCCCTCCTCAAAGGCCCCCTCCCCCTCGGGAGAATCGACCACCCCCCAATTTACCCTTCTCCGGAGTGGCGGGGGTGAAGCCTGGAAAACTACTCTCCTCCTCATCCGTATCTTCAAAAACCGTCCTCCAGTCCTCCCTCAAACCCACAGTTCCTCGTGTTCCCCAATAGACACTTTCCTCTTCAGTACCTGGGGGTAAACTTAACATCTAAGAACGTGAACTTATTTAAAGACAATTACGACAAATGCTGGACAGAAGTAAAGAAAGACCTAGAAATATGGTCAAGGCTGAAACTTTCCTTGTTAGGCCGAATTGCTGTCATCAAGATGAATGTATTGCCTAGAACAGTGTTTCCCAACCTTTTTTGGGCAAAGGCACACGGAGGTAGGTTGGTGTGCCGTGGGAGGGGGGCGGGGCGGCGGCGGGGGGCGGGGCGGCGGCGGCGAGCACACGCGGGGCGGCGGCGGGGGGGGCGGCGGCGGCGGCGAGCACACGCGGGGCGGCGAGCGAGCCCCCCCCACATCCCATTGCCGCTCCAGTAGGCCGGCCGAAGCGAGCGGCGATGGGATGCGGGAGGGAGCCCGCCCGCCGCCCCGCGCGCGCCCGCCGCCGCCGCCCCGCCCCCCGCCGCCCGAGTCGCCCGCCTCCCTCCCACGGAACACAAGGCAACGTTCCGCGGCACACTAATGTGCCGCGGAACACCGGTTGGGAAACACTGGCCTAGAATGTTGTTTTTATTCCAGACGCTGCAGATTGTGGACAAGATGGACTGTTTCAAGAAGTGGCAGAAAGACATATCTAAATTTGTCTGGCAGGGCAAAAAGCCCAGAATAAAATTTAAGATTCTAACTGACGCAAAAGATAGAGGGGGGTTTGCCCTGCCGGACTTAAGACTCTACTATGAATCGGCAGCTTTCTGCTGGTTGAAACACTGGCTGCTTCTTGAGAACACAGACATTTTGGATTTGGAAGGGTTTGATAATAGATTTGGCTGGCATGCATATATATGGTATGACAAGGTTAAAATCGCATAAAGGTTTCAAAAACCATATTGTTAGGAAAGCATTATATAATGTTTGGATGCGGTATAAAGATTTACTGGAAAGTAAAACTCCCAGGTGGTTGTCACCAATGGAAGCCAAGGAGGTGAAAAAACTTAATATGGAGTCTAAATGGCCAAAATATTCTGAAATCTTAGAACAAGATGGTGAAAAAGTTAAACTACAGAGTTATGAGAAATTAAAGTCCAAAGTACGAGACTGGCTTCATTACCTTCAGATAAACGAGGTATTTAAACAGGACAGGAAAATAGGCTTCCAGATGGAGAGGTCAAAACTAGAAACAGAGTTGTTAGAACCCAATACTAAGAATTTGTCGAGAATGTATAACTTGCTGTTGAAATGGAATACACAGGATGAAACGGTGAAATCAGCTATGGTTAAATGGGCACAAGACATTGGTCATGAAATTATGTTCGCTGACTGGGAACAGTTATGGACCACTGGTGTTAAATTTACGGCATGTAATGCCTTAAGAGAAAATATTATGAAAATGATGTACAGGTGGTACATGACCCCAGTCAAGCTAGCAAAAATTTATCACTTGCCCAATAATAAATGTTGGAAATGTAATGAGACTGAAGGTACCTTCTACCACCTTTGGTGGACCTGCCCGAAGATAAAAGCCTTTTGGGAAATGATCTATAATGAAATTAAGAAAGTTCTCAAAAGGACTTTTCCTAAGAAGCCAGAGGCTTTTCTCTTGGGTATGGTGGGCCAATTGGTGACAAGGAAGGATAGGACGTTTTTTATGTACGCCACTACAGCAGCAAGGATCCTTTTAGCAAAGTATTGGAAGACACAAGAACTACCCACCCTGGAAGAATGGCAGACGAAGGTGATAGACTATATGGGACTGGCGGAGATGACTGGCAGAATCCGTGACCAGGCGAAAGAGACAGTGGAAGAGAACTGGAAGAAATTCAAGATATATCTTAAAAATTGCTGTAAAATTGAGGAATGTTAAGATGTCAGGGAAATGGGAAACAGAGAAGTGCAGCTGTAATTAATAAGTTAAGGAAGAAATTAAAAGAATTGATTTGAATAATTAGTTAATTGGAGGAGTTGCTGAAGAAATTTAAAACAAGGATGTGGAAAAGGGGAGGTATGGGGAAGTCCAGGAAGTTAGGTGTATGAAAATAAGAGTATGGAATTATACATGTTTATATGTTTGTATGTTTGTGTATTGTTTATTGTTTGTTTTTATTTTGTGTGTGGAAAACCAATAAAAATTTAATTAAAAAAAAACAAAAAACAATAGACACTTTCCTCTTCTTCTTCCTCTTCATCAGATGGTGGGAATCCCTCGAAATCCTCTTCATCGTCCGTCAGCCCGAACACCTGTTGGAAAAATCTACCCCGGGGTTTGGGTTTGTCGGGGAAGAAATTGTGGAACTCCTCCACTAGACCCTCGTCAGTGATACAACTCTCCGGGACCCAGGTATTCTCTGAACTAGGGGCCCCTTCCCAGGCCACCAGATACTCTTGCCTCTCTGCTCCCCCCTCAGCTCTTTCGCAGCCTCCAGTTCCCTGACAGCTAACTAAAGACCTGACCTCAAGAGTCACTAAATCAGAGATTTGCCCAAGGACTTGTTCTGATCGTAATGCTGTGTTGACAGAGTTAAAATTGTCTCTACAGGGTACTTTTAGATGGCAGATGAATGGTGTTTTACTGAGAAATGAATTGATTGTAAATAAAGCTCAAAAGACCCTAAAGGACTATTTTGAATTGAACCTGAATCCTGGAATGGAAGCAAGGGGTGCAAGTAAAGTGGTAGTGCCAGGTATTTTGATTGAACAGAATTCCACCAGGAAGGAGAGCAAAAGGAAAAAGTTCTGTCTCAAAGGAGAAAGAGAAAAAGCGAAGATGTAACCCAAAAAATCAACAGATTCAAAAGGAAATTAAAGCATTACAATCTTAGTCTTCACAAATAGTAAACCAAGAAATTGAATGGAAAATTATATTGATGAAACAAAAGACTTTTGCATCGGCAAATGAATGCAGAAAATTATTGGCTTGGGGACAGAAGGAGAGTACAATAATTAATATTATGGAGGATGGTAAGAATATTGAGAACCCAACAGGGATTAGAAAATGTTTTCAAAAGTACTATAAGCAGCTTTACAAAAAGGAAAAATGCATAAAATGGAACAGTTTTTGGACAAAAATGGATTGCAGAAAATTCCAGCGGACAAAACAAGCCTACTAAATGAACTGGTTACAAGACAAGAAGTTGAAGGGGCAATTAGAATCATAGAATCATAGAGTTGGAAGAGACCACAAGGGCCATCGAGTCCAACCCCCTGCCAAGCAGGAAACACCATCAGAGCACTCCTGACATATGGTTGTCAAGCCTCTGCTTAAAGACCTCCAAAGAAGGAGACTCCACCACACTCCTTGGCAGCAAATTCCACTGTCGAACAGCTCTTACTGTCAGGAAGTTCTTCCTAATGTTTAGGTGGAATCTTCTTTCCTGCAGTTTGGATCCATTGCTCCTTGTCCGCTTCTCTGGAGCAGCAGAAAACAACCTTTCTCCCTCCTCTATGTGACATCCTTTTATATATTTGAACATGGCTATCATATCACCCCTTAACCTCCTCTTCTCCAGGCTAAACATGCCCAGCTCCCTTAGCAGTTCCTCATAAGGCATCGTTTCCAGGCCTTTGACCATTTTGGTTGCCCTCCTCTGGACACGTTCCAGTTTGTCAGTGTCCTTCTTGAACTGTGGTGCCCAGAACTGGACACAGTACTCCAGGTGAGGTCTGACCAGAGCAGAATACAGTGGCACTATTACTTCCCTTGATCTAGATGCTATACTCCTATTGCCCAAATGAAAATAGGCAAAGCACTGGGACCTGATGCTTTAACTTCCAAGTATTATAAAATATTTAAGGATTGGCTGATACAACCATTGATGGATGTTGTAACAAAATATTAAAGGGGGACAAAGCACCCGAGTCCTGGAAAGAGACCTTCATCACTCTGATACCCAAACCAGATACAGATAGAGCTCAAGTAAGGAATCAGCGACCAATTTCCTTGTTGAATGTGGATTATTAAATATTTGCAAATATTTTGGCTACAAGATTGAAGAAGATTTTGAATAAGCACATACATAAAGATCAGTCAGGTTTTTTATCTGAGAGGCATATGAAAGATAATATTAGGAATGTGCTGGAAAGATTAGAGGCAAAAAAGAATCCTAAAGCAATGTTTATGTTTATTGATGCAGAGAAAGCCTTTGATAATGTTTCTTGGAGTTTTATGAAACAGAACTTGTGTAATATGGGGATCGGCCAAAAAATTTTCAATGGTATTGATGCAATTTACTTGGAGCAGAAAGCAAAAATTATAATTAACAGTGTGGTCTCAGAAGAAATTAGGATTGAGAAGGGAACCAGGCAAGGGTGCCCACTTTCCCCCCTGCTTTCTATTTCTGTCCTAGAGGTGCTGCTGAATATGATAAGGAATGATGAGGAAGTTAAAGGCATAGTAGTGGGAACTAAACAATATAAGTTAAAAGTCTTTGCTGACTTTACAGGACCCTGAGATCAGTGCAATGAAAGCACTGAAGATAATTCAACAGTTCGGACAAGTTGCAGGTTTCAAATTGAATAAGAATAAAACCAAAGTTTTAGGGGGGGGAAATAATGATACATGAAAAACTTAACTTAGAGGAACCCACAGGGCTGAAGTTTGTGAAAAAGGTGAAATATCTGGGTGTAAATATGACTGCAAAAAATGCATTTGTACAAAGACAACTATGAAAAGTTATGGAAAGATATCAAAAGAGATTTGGATATTTGGACAAGGTTGAAACTATCTTTGCTGGGCTGAATTTCTGCGATAAAGATGAATGTATTGCCTAAGGTGATATTTTTGTTCCAAGTACTCCCTATCATTGATAAGTTGAATTGTTTTAAGGAATGGCAAAAGATATTATCTAAATTTATCTGGCAGGAGGGAAACCCCAGAATTAAGTTTAAATTATTAACAGATGGAAAAGAGAGAGGGGGTTTCTCCCTGCCAGATTTAAGGATTTACTTTGAAGCTGCAGCCTTTTGCTGGCTGAAACAATGGTTTTCATTGGAAGATACGGATGTTTTGGATTTGGAAGGTTTTGATAATGTATTTGGTTGGCATGCATATTTATGGTATGACAAGCTAAAAGCTCACAAAGGATTTAAAAATCATATAATTAGAAAATCTTTGGATGATGTTTGGATAAGATACAGGGATTTGTTAGAAAGGAAAACACCCAGATGGATATCACCATTGGAAGCTAAGACCCATAAAAGGTTGAATATGAAAGATAGTATAATGATAGTTTGATGGAAGTAGGGGACCAATTTAGATTAAAATCTTATGATCCGTTGAAAGATAAATTAGATGATTGGTTCCAGTACATCCAGATAAATGAAATGTTTAAAATGGATTAGAAAATTGGTTTTCAAACAGAGAAATCCAAACTAGAAATGGAATTATTAGATACAAAAACAAAATACCTATCTAAGATGTATAATTTATTGCTGGAATGGCATATGAGAGATGAACAAGTGAAATCTGTAATGATTGAATGGGCCAGGGATGTGGGGCACAATATCATGATGGTGGATTGGGAGAAATTGTGGAAAAAGGAATTGGAAGAAACAAGATTTACCAACTATCGAAGAATGGCAGATGAAGATGATGGACTATATGGAATTTGCCAAACTGACCGGGAGACTTTGAGACCAGAGAGAAGAGATGGTGGAAGAAGATTGGAAGAAGCTTAAGGAATATTTGAAAAAATATGTTAATATTTAAATCTTAGAATAGCTTTGGAAGTGGATATAGGTTGTAGGGTTAGAAGTAGAAGATAGTGTATTTTAAAATAATATTATTTGTAAGCGATAAAATGTGAAGTTAATTTAAGTGTGATAAAAAAAAGATGGTTAGAAACTATGATATATGTAAACTGCTAAAGAAGTAAAATGAAAATCAGATAGGTGGGACTTGGGGAAGCCCACCTAACAATGTTTAGAAAAATAAGGATAAGAGAATAATCTGTTTGCATTGTTTGTTTTTCTGTTTGTGTTCTTTATTTGTGTTATAAAATGAATAATTTTTTTTGAAAAAAAGAAGAAAGCTTTGCTTCGTGAAGCCCCTGCAGATGCCGAGTTCCTGACTTCCCTCCCAGGCGACAGGAAGCGAAAGACACACATCCTTTGCTCTGTGTCCTTCCAGCCTCTTTCCTCCCTTGCTCCCTTCTGCCGGTTTGTGTGCCTGACTTAGATATCCTGTGTGCTGTATGATTTTACTGCTGAAACTGGATTTGCTCTCAGGAGCTAAATTTTGTGCCTCACTGGGGACCCAATGAGAACTGTATGCTTTGAAAGCTCAGTAAACTATTACTAAAGAAGTCCTGCTGCCCTGGAGTTGCTCTACTCAAGCATGCCAGACGGTTTTTGCACCAAACTCTGTCACCCCCACCACCGCACTGCTTCTTCACCAGAACTTCATCCCTGCCTCCTAAGCATTCTGAAAAAAACTTGAAATGCTGTAATTTAATGGGAGATTTTCCCCCAAGCCGAATTGCAAAAGGGGAACGGAGGGGCTGCAGGGACCAGGGAAGTCTCCTGATGGGCCCATCTTCACTCTTGAACCCCATGGGGCAACCCTAGAGCTCCTCCTTATTCTGGGGTTTGGGGAAGATAGTACTTTCCCATAGTCCCAGAAGTTTTTATTCAGTCATGCTGCTAGGGAGTTTTCCTACCAGAGGCCCACAGTGCATATTACTATCAAACTGATTGCACTCTTGTTGTTGCTGCTGCTGTCATGGACTGGAGGGGTGCAGGGGGGGGAGGCACCAGCTGGGGAACACAAAAGGGAAGAAGGCTCAGAGCCCAGGGACTGGTGGTGGGATGGCGATGAGCAGAAAGAGGGAGGAAAGGGAGCAGAATGGGAGGGGAGGTGTTGCAAGCTGAGGAGGAAACAGGGTTTGGTGAGCAGGAAGAGGCTGGGGCAGAGAGCTGTTCAGACTCAGAGGGAGGAGAGGAGGGGGCCAGGAGACCCAGAGGAGGCCGGCTGCTGAAGCATCCAGGGAGACTCCCCCTCCTGCTGTGACCAGCTCCCCTCTCCCCTGGTCTCCTAAAGCACACAGAGAGATCCATTTCAGACCCCGTGAGCCTGTATATGATATTAAGAGGCATTTTTTTGTCCCAACATACATCACTTTAATCTCATTGACAATGAACTGTATTTTCTGCCCATTCACCCCATTTGGAGAAGTCCTTTTCGAGCTCCTTGCAAATTCTCTTTCTTTGAACAACCCTGGACAATTTACTGCCATCAGCAAACTTTGCCCCCTCCCTGCTCCCTCCTAAGTCTAGATCATTTGTGAACAAGTTGAAAAGCCGCAGGTCCCAATACTGATCTTGAGGGGACTCCGCTTTCTGCTCCTCTCCATTCAGAGACTGTCCATTTACTCTCTTGGTTTTTCAGAAGGAGGGCTGCCTCCAACTGGGGAGGCGCATTTATTATAGGGGCGCATTTCTGGGGTCCCCACGGTGCCCCCCAGCCTGGCTTCACTCGGCCAGGGCAGCTGCATTTTGTTGCGCTGCAGGTGAACCTTCTCCCTGCAACTTGGGATCTTAAAGGAACTGTGACGGGGGCAGAGGGGGCGCAGCTTCCCCACACTTGTGAAGGAACCATGGGGGGGAGGCAGGTGTAATTGGGGGGGGGAGTAGTGTGGAGGAATGAGCGAGAAGGAGCTTCTGGAGCCTGTGCTGCCCCCTCCCTGCCTGCTCCCTGAAACTTTCCTGAGCCTCTCCCCTTTTCATTTCAATGACTGGGGGTCCCGCACAGCTCCCAGGGCACCTCAGTATCTTGGGAGGGGGGAGCTACCGTATTTTGTTTGCTGAGGGCAGGAACACAATCCTGTCTCATTGCGGGGTGTCAAGCTTTTAGGTAAGAGGCTCAGGTGGAAAAGCACCGAGAAGGAAAAAATCCTGGGGTGCTGATTTCCTCCACTGCCCAGCTCCCCAGGGGGCCACACCCTGCGGTCCCTCCGGGGTCAGCAAAGAAGGAGAATCCAGGCAAGTTAAAGGAGCAAAACAGTGGTCAGGAGACCGGAGCTTTATTTGTTGCAACAAGGTTCATTCACACAAAGAGTAGGAACCCTGAGAAGATTAAGACTTTTACCCCCTTTCCCATAATAAATTCTCCAACAACTTCATCAATACATGACATGGGGCTTTTTCGGGGGTTGTTGCTGTTGACCTTTTGTATTTATATTTTAGATCTTGTTGTGAGTCATGTGGAAATTGTTCAATTTTTCAATCCCAGCATTCCAAACTAACCCTGTCGCCGTCTACCATTACCTAAAATTTACTCTTCCACTGTAATTACCATTAATATATTAATATATATATATATTAATATATTAATGTCATTGATACATGTGTACCCAATTTTAAATACAAACACCAAGACATTGCACTGAAACTTTAAGTAAATGCGCATGCATGCACTTTCCAAGAGTCTCATTCGAGTAGAGTGCTTAAGAGTTTTGGACTAGGGAGACCTGGGAGATCTGGGTTCAAATCTCCACTCAGTCATGAAGCTCACTGGGTGATGGCTTCACAGCCTAACCTACCTCACAGGGTTGTTGTCAGGATGAAATGATGAGGGGGAGAACCACTTTACACCACACTGAGCTTCTTGAAGAAACAGGTGGTATATCAAGGCATCCAATAAATTTCACTAAGAAGAAAGGTAAGATTCTGTACTTAGGCAAGAAGAATTAGCTGCAGAAATATAAGATGGGGGATACTGGGCTTACCAGTAGTACATGTGGAAAAGACCTGGGGTCTTAGACTAACATGAGTCAACAGTATGATTCAGCAGCAAAAAAGGCTGTTATTCTAGGCTGCGTCCAAAGAAGTCAAGTGTCCAGATCAAGAGAAGTAACAGCCCCACTTTCTTCTGCCTTCTTCAGACCACACCTGGAGTCCTGTGTCCAGTTCTGGGTGCCCCAATTTAAGAAGGATTTTGAGAAGCTGGAAGGTGTGCAGAGGGGGTTGACCAAGACAATTAAGCGTTGGGAAACCAAGCCTTCTGAGGAACAGGAAGGACTGTCAGGTGGAAGGTTGAACAAGCTTGTTTTCACCGGCTCTGGAGGCTGGGACCCAAACCAATGGCTTCAAATTATACACGCCCTTGGAAGGTTGTGGACTCTCCTTACTTGGAGGTTTGTAAGGAGAAGTTTGAAGGCAATGTGTCATGGAAGCTTTAGTTGATACGACCACAGGGTCTCTTGCAGGTCTAAAATTCTATGATTCTCCCCTGTATGAATTCTTTGATGGGCCATGAGCTTGGTCCTCTTACCGAAGCTCTTTTCACATTCCAAGCACTGATATGGTTTCTCACCACTGTGAATTATTTGAAGGGAAATGAGACCAGAGCTCACAGTGAAGCTCTTCCCACATTGGGAGCACTGATATGGTTTCTCACCACTGTGAATTCTTGGGTGTGCCACGAGACTGGCACGGTGACTAAAGGTCTTTCCACATTCCAAGCACTGATATGGTTTCCCCCCTGTGTGAATTCTTTGGTGGGAAGTGAGATCGGCTCTCTGGAGGAAAGTCTTTCCACAATCCAATCATTGACAGGATTTCTCCCCGGTATGAATGCTTTGATGGGTAGTGAGATGGGCTCTTTTACAGAAGCTCTTTCCACGTTCCAAGCACTGTGAATTCTTTGGTGGGAAGTGAGATTGGCTCTATGGCAGTAACTCTTTCCACATTCCGAGCACTGATAGGGTTTCTCACCAGTGTGAATTCTTTGATGGGAAGTGAGATTTTGCTTCCGACTGAAGCTCTTCCCACATTCCAAGCACTGATAGGGTTTCTCACCACTGTGAATTCTTTGATGGGAAATGAGACTTGCCTTCTGACTGAAGCTGTTTCCACAATTCATGCATTGATAGGGTTTCTCCCCAGTATGAATTCTTTGGTGGGAAGCGAGACCGGAGCTCACAGTGAAACTCTTCCCACATTCTGAGCACTGATAGGGTTTCTCACCACTGTGAATCCTTTGATGGGCCGTGAGATTCGCCCTGTGATTAAAGCTTTTCCCACATTCCGAGCACTGATAGGGTTTCTCACCTGTATGAATTATGTGATGGGCTGTGAGATGGGTGCTCTGACTGAAGCTCTTTCCACACACTCGGCATTGAAATGGCTTCTCCCCCCTGTGAATTCTCTGGTGTTTATGGAAGGTTGTGCTTGTATTAAAGCTTTCCCTACAATCCAAGCCCTGATAGGGTTTCTCCCTGCTGTGAGTTATTTGATGTGAAATGAGATGTGCACTGTTACTGAAGCTCTTTCCATATTCCAAGTATTTCAGTGGGTCCTCCCCTGTGGGAATTATTTCCTGTGAAGTGAGGCTTTCATTCCAACAGAAAGTTTCCCCCCATTCAGAGAACTGAGAGGGTTTCTTCCCAATAGCATTTCTTTGGTGGGTAGTCGAATGGGAGCTGTGACTGAAGCTCTCTCCACACTCCAAGAGTGGCAATGGCTTCTCCACTGTGTGGATTCTGTCATGGGCGTCCTCGCTCTCAATTTCCAAATCATCACCACCTGCAGTGAAGAAATGGATCAGAGCTGCAGGAAGAAATGGAGTGCCACTGTATTGAATATTGATCTCTAACTCTTGTGATAGAGGAAGAATTCCATGCATCAACATTGCTGACCACACACTAGAGGTGGTCAGTGTTAGAAACAGAGATAGGACAGCTAGAACATAAAGAGGACCTTAAACGTAGGTTATGGGCTCAAAAATGGAATGTCCATATGCACTCTCTTATGACAAAAATACAAAGCTGAAAAGGAATGAACAGCAGCTAAAATAATATGTTCATTTTTCACATGGTCTAGTCCTTCCCCTGCCCATCCCCCTGATTTTGAAAGGAGGTCTCTCCTTCAGTCTTCAGAGAGTAGCTGGAAGTGGGGAGGCAGAAAAAGATCCATCTTTCCTTCCACTCTGCAGTTTTAATCCGAAATCCTAGGTGCAGTTCTGCACTCAGAGCTCAGAAACTACTCGTGTCTATGGCATTCCCTGTTGCAAAATGTGCCTAGAACCATGCGAGTTTTAGACACTGGAGGTGGTGGATGATTGTGTCTACCTAAGAAACCAACAACCTCTTCACTGATGCTGACAGGATAAGGGTACTGGTGAGGCAGTTACGGCAACAGCTCACCTCTCCAAAAGAGTACAGTGGTACCTCTGATTAAGAACTTAATTCGTTCTGGGGGTCTCTTCTTAACCTGAAACTGTTCTTAACCTGAGGTATCACTTTAGCTAATGAGGCCTCCCGTTGACGCCGTGCCGCTGCTGCATGATTTCTGTTCTCATCCTGAAGCAAAGTTCTTAACCCGAGGTACTATTTCTGGATCAGCGTAGTCTGTAACCTGAAGCGTCTGGAACCTGAAGCGTCTGGAACCCAAGGGACCACTGTATGGGAGAATGGGATGCTAACCATTCAATACCAAGATGAAGGTCTATCAGGATTGTGTGTTGAGCAAGCTGCTTTGTGAAGTGAATTGTGGACAATTACAACCATCTGAAACAACCCCTCAATGCCTTCCACAAGCTCTGTCAGGAGCTTACAAGGGCAATACAAGGCAGGACAGTGTCAAACAAAGATGTGCTTTCCTAACCTCAAATTCCCAGCATGTTCCCACTCCATTCTCAGCAAGGTCTATGCTGATTTCATCATGTCCAAGGTCAAAACATGCTGATAGCCCTCCATTTAAGGTGAGTTTAGGGGGTATTAGAATCCCAGATGCTGCAAGTGGCCCTGTAGAGCTCCCTCAAAACCAGGGAGGCTTATCACAGAGAGAGATGCATGGAATTTCCAAAGAGAGATTAGGATCCAAAAGGGAGCCTTACTGAGAGAGGCCACGATCCCGTGATTCTCCTCCATGACTTCCTTATGCAGAGCTCTCTGGTCTGGATCCAGCAACGCCCACTCCTCATCTGTGAAATGGACAGCGACATCTTCAAAGCACACTGGACCCTAAGAGAGAAAGGAAAAGGTCCTCTTTAGAGAGCACTAAGGTGGTCTGCTACACATTGCTCTGTTTCTTTCTGCTCATTAAATGGTCTTTTGTTTTGATGGGATCGTCCTGCTGCAGATTTTAATTTGGGTGCTCTTTTTAATGTCTTAGTGGAATTCTTGTGTGATTTAGTGATGGACATTAATCTTAGTGTAAATGGGTAGAACTCTACATTGTGTTCTTAAAATCCTTCTGTCTGTGCCAGATGGAAGGATCCCCTCTCTGCTCCCCATGTGATGTTCTTGGGGGGAGGAGACCCTTCTGATGCCCTAAAGACAACTTTAAGAAGTGCATGGGGGGAGGAGAAGGGGGGAAAGCCCCATTGTGCAACTGATGTGACGGGATAGGTGAATCCTGGGAACTGTTTTTTGTAGCCTTGATGAACTGCTTAGAAGTCTATTTTAGCATTCAATGATAACTCTAGAAATAAAACGACAATGACTTATGAATGATCTTATTGACCTTCAGAAGGTGAGTTAAGGCAAGGTGGCTGTTCCTTATTCTCAGCACATTAAGCTTCTCAAATGGCATTCCCAGCCTCTTGGCTTCTGTCTAGGCTGCCCTTGACAAAGACACCTTAAGAGAAGCTTGGACAGAAGCCAAGAGGAGGAGAGAGATTCTTTGGGGGCCAGAGGCACCCTGACTGCCCCACCCCTCAGCCCCCTTCCCCACAAGGCTCCCTCCCTCTACCTGAGCTGCTTCCACAGCCGTTGCTTCTCCTTCACCACCAGGAATAGATGGAAGAGGAGGTCTTGCTGGCATCATCTGGTCACCTGCAAGAGACAGAGGTAAGTGGGAAGCCAGGAGTGCAGCTGCTCTCCAAAAAGTCTCACCTTCTGAGTGCATCTGGACATTTGGACCCATTTCATAATTTAGTTGGGTTAAAAAATACATCTCCCTTCCTTGGTGCTCTTGGTGTCTTCCTCCTTCCCCCCCGAAAAAAGATGACAAGAACCCATGGATTCATTTTGATATCCACAGAAAGGGACCAAACGGAGAATGGACTCCTTCCTTACCCAGCAGCCTCTCTCTGGTGTCCAGCGGAGTCCTTTTAGTCTCAGAGGAATCTGGGCCCATTTCTGCAAACAGATCCTGCCTCTGAAATAGCAACAAAGATTCAAAACATAAAATATGAAGAAGAGTTAGAAAAGGAATGACAGAGGCAAAAACTGAAGGGCAATCTGATAGCATTCAATGGCTGCTTTCCAAAAAAGGATGGTATATTAATACAGTGGTACCCCGCAAGACGAACGCCTCGCAAGACGGAAAACCCGCTAGACGAAAGGGTTTTCCATTTTGGAGGCACTTCGCAAAACGAATTTCCCTATGGGCTTGCTTCGCAAGACGAAAGCCCATAGGGAAATCTCCGGGACAGTGGGGAAGCGCAGCGCGTCTTCCTCACTGTCCTCGGACCTCCTTCCGCCGCCCGGCTTCGGAACGATGCTCCGAAGCTGGTTCGGAGCATCGTTCTGAAGCCGGGCGGCGGGGCGGGAACTCCTCCTCCCGCCGCCCAGCTTTGGAACGATGCTCCGAAGCCGGGAGGCGGGCGGGGACGCCTTCTCCCGCCGCCCGGCTTCAGATGGCTTTCCTGAAGACTTGGGGTGGGAGGGGGGTTTTCCTTCCCACTGCCAACATTCAGAATGCTGTTCTGAATGTTGGCGGTGGGGAGGAAAAACCCTCCTCCCACGCAAGCCCCGGGAACAGAGGGAAAGTGCTGCGCGCCTTCCCCTCTGTTCCCGTACCTGTCCTGAAGGCTTGCGGTGGGGAGAAAAGCCCTTCTCCGCACCGCCAGCCTGGCAAGCGGTTTCCCTAGGAACGCATTAATTGATTTTCAATGCATTCCTATGGGAAACCGTGCATCGCAAGACGAAAAACCCGCAAGACGAAGAGACTTGCGGAACGAATTAATTTCGTCTTGCGAGGCACCACTGTAGTGAATTTTCAGATATTGTCACTCATGTTCGGAGCCCCTTTGGAGTATCCAGAGAAAAGTCTCTCTCACCTGCTGCTCTGCCTGTTTTCTCTCCTCTGCCTGACTCAGGAGGAAACCTTCGGCCAGGGCCACTGCTTGGGAACTGGTCTCTGCTCTGCATTCCCTCACCCAGGTCTCCATCTCCGGTGGAAGGACAGCCAGGAACTGCTCCAAGATCACCAGGTCCAGCATCTCAGCTTTTGTACGCCGTTCTGGCTTCAGCCATTGATGGTAAAGGCTGTAGAGTCGGCTGCAAACCTCTCGAGGTCCTTTGGCCTCCTGGAAGCAGAACTGCCTGAACTGCTGGCTCTGAGCCTCTGAGCGGAGAGTGTCCTCCTCACCCAGGATCTTCTGCACAGTTTCCCCCCAGAATCCCCCACTGCTCCCAGTTCTGATAGCATGGTCTCTTCCTGCTTCAGGGCCAGCTGAGTTTTTCTCATCCATCTGTGCTCTCAGGAAGCCTCCAAGAGAGATGAAGGAACCCCTTGCTCTTCTGCCAAGTTCTGTCTGTCCAAATTAGAGGTGCTAGGAAATACTACAAAGCAAAAACAGTGGTACCTCAGGTTACAGACGCTTCAGGTTACAGACGCTTCAGGTTACAGACTCCGCTAACCCAGAAATAGTACCTCGGGTTAAGAACTTTGCTTCAGGATGAGAACAGAAATTGCACTGCAGTGGCAGTGTGAGGCCCCATTAGCTAAAGTGGTACCTCAGGTTAAGAACAGTTTCAGGTCAAGAACGGACCTCCAGAACGAATTAAGTTCTTAACCCAAGTACCACTGTATATTGTTCTGTTACAAAACTGAAATATTGCCTGGAGGAGAAAAATGTTCCATGAGGAAGTATGTATGAGTCTTGGAAGAGCCAGCTCTGGACTGCACCACTACCCAGACTCTGAGGTTTCTTCAAAAAGGAGAAGGAGAAGTAAGTCTCCAACCTTCCTAGAGGGAAAGTGACCATGCAAAATGTGCAGGGAACTGTTGGTCTTTCTGAGAGATGAATCAGCCTGGTTGCTCCTGCCTTTCAGAGTTTTCAGTCAAGGAATGAAGTCAGAACTGTGATTGACAAGTGAGTCCATTGTACTGTGTTTATAGTTTGGGCACTGGGTTATAGTGGGGGTCCTAACCCAGGGTTTCTCAAGAGTTGCTCTCCTGCCCAACCCCACTTCAGGGCCCATCTATTCCCTTATTGGGCCAACCCCCTGAGGGCCAAGTGGGTGAGGCCAAATGACATGTGGGTGGGGTCAAAGGACAGCACTCAAAAGCAAATAAAGTGGGATTCACCTTTCTATGTGTGTAAAGTGTTTTCAACTGTTTTTATTGCTTTTTTAAAAAAATGTAATCTGCTCTTGGAAATTCAGATGACAGGCAGGGAACAAGCAGTAACGATGATGATGTTACATTGCTTAACACTCCCCCTCCCCAGTCATGAATACTTGCGGGCACTCCTGGGTCCATCATGGTTGCTTGAGGCTCAGGTGCCCATGTCCAGCTCGGGCTACTTCCCCACCCCACAGACCTTTCGGGACAGAGAGGACATGGCCCTGGTCCTCCCTGCTCTGCACCAGATGGGATGGTGGCAACGCTCTCTGTGTGGAACTGCCCTTGAAGGCGACTCCGCTATACATTCACAGCAACATCACCAAGCAATACTACTCAGCTCCTGAGGCCCACAGAGAGACTGGCTACTTTTCTAGGGAGAAGATGAATCCTGAGTTACAGCGACTCAGCAATTAGCTGTTAACCGTTAACAGCCAGCAGGCTTGAAAGATGTAGGCCTTACTGCTCCTGCTCTCAAGAACCTTTGTCTCATGACAGCCTCCTATGGGGGAGACAGAGCAGAGGAGCCCCCCATCACCCTCTCCTCCTCCTCCTCCTCCACGGATCGGCCTCCTCCTCTCTGAACATCACCTTGATTGTGCTAACAGAGAAATCTGAGGGCTCCCTTGGACAAAAAACAAGGACACCAGCCAGGAATACCGGAGCAAACAGCAGCCAGTCGGCTTGGTCTTGATTGAAGACTGTCGCCACAGGACTCCCACCTGCCACAAGGGGGAACAAGATGGAAGCCCCAAACAAAAGAGAACCCAAACTTTTATTAGCGGGTGGCGCTGTAGTCTAAACCACAGAGCCTAGGGCTTGCCAATCGGAAGATTGGCGGTTCGAATCTCCGTGACGGGGTGAGCTCCCGTTGCTCAGTCCCTGCTCCTGCCAACCTAGCAGTTCGAAAGCACGTCAAAGTGCAAGTAGATAAATAGGTACTGCTGTGGCGAGAAGGTAAATGGCGTTTCCGTGCGCTGCTCTGGTTCGCCAGAAGCGGCATAGTCATGCTGACCACATGACCCGGAAACTGTCTGCAGACAAACGTCGGCTGCCAATAAAGCGAGATGAGCACTGCAACCCAAAGGCGTCCGCAACTGGACCTAACAGTCAGGGATCCCTTTACCCTTTACCTTTAATCCCCATGTTACATCCCCCCAAACTACATCACTAATACATTCATGGTTACATCATTAAAGGGGAGGTCTGGTGGCAGCAATCTGAGCATCCTGGACCCTGCCCCATGGTTCCCCTTGCTCTCCACCAAACACCCATCAAGTGAAAAAAAGGAGATATTCACATTTCCCTGTTTCCCAGCCAAGTTGTCTTCATCTGGGTTTGGTATTTCTGGAATGGCTACCTGTCTGGCACTCGGGTATCAGGATGCCAGGGATTATCACTTGGGCAGAGGGGCTGCTGAGTAGCTGAGCTCACATGTTCTGAAGTTTCCCCAGTGAGCCAGTACATAGATACATTTATCAGTGAATTCTTACATTTCGTATTGTGCAGCAAAGGCCCTTTGAATAGGCAGGAAGAAACTGTGATGAAGTGTTTTGTGGGGACAAATCACAAAAGTCACAAAAGTGATTGTGCTGATTTTGGTAGTGGGCTGCGTGTGCATGATATCTGCTGGAGGGGCAACCCCCCCAACCTATACATCAATTCCTGCAACCACTGGTGGCCTCTGCCTCTTGTGGGAGGGAGTTCCACAGGTTTTACTCTGCCCTGCAAGAGGAAGCGCTTTCTCTTCTCTGCCCTCCGTCTTCTTTCCTTGCACAGGTGAGATTTTAGGGACCAGGCTATATTTCATGTCCAAATGTTTCCATCCGCGGACGACCTCTGTTATAAAAGGGGACTGATCCATACATCTGAATGGGGTTTCTCTGCATGCATTTCCCCGCTCCTGGACCCAAGACCCCTCCCCAAAGGGCCAGCAGCGCATCCATGCAAAGGAAGAGCAGACCTGCCGCCCTCCTGCGACCCTCCGCGCCCTTACTTGCCCCCCTCTCGCCATGCAGCGCTGAGACCCCCGCTCTCCCCATGGGCCCTATCCTGGGAGAGAGGAGACTCACCGGATCCCAGCAGGCGCCCCCAGGCAGCCTCTGCAGAGCCGAACCAACGGGACCCCCACACGCCCGACTTCTTGCAGGAAAGGGAGGGGTTGGGCTTTCGCTTTGGAGGACCTGCCCCCCCCCCGTCTTACTTTCCCATCTAGGAATCCAGCTCGTTTCCGTTTAACCCTTGGCAAGCCAAGCGCACCCAACTCACGCCTCTCCCTCTCTCGAGAGCCGGAGCATCGTGCACCAATGGCATCCCGAGAAGGCAGAGGAGGAGAGGTTTATGGATTACTTCCGGCAAGGGATACATTCAGTTTTGGACAGCAGCTGAACGGCCCCCTAACAGCTGTCCCTTGAACAAGGGTCCTAAGAAATCTTCATGGGCTCCCGGTCCGTTTCCGAGCACCATTCAAAGTGTTGGTGCTGAAATATACTCAGAGTCGCAAAGTGATTTCATGCTCTTTATTCAGCTCATAGTGGTGAGGAGAAATGAATGCATGTCCCCTCAAAGTATCAGCTTTATATACATTATTCAGACAATGGGCTGCACATGATTGGCTAATTCCGGAATTATACTGTAAGCCAATCAGGTTGTGGATTCACTTCTATCTGGAGCATGATTGGGTAGTTCCTGCAAACCAATCATACTGCTGCATTGTTCTAGGACCAATCAGACTGCTGCATTTTGGATCCTATTCAACTCAGTACATAACAGGTGCTGACCTTGAAAGCCCCAAATGGTCTCGGCACAGTAGAAGGGGAGGAGCGTCTCCACGTCCATCGCTCAGCGCGGACACTGAGGTCCAGCTCCGAGGGCCTTCTGGCAGGTCCCTCATTGCGAGAAGTGAGGTTACAGAGGGCCTTCTCAGTTGTCGTGACTGCCCTGTGGAACGCTCTCCCACCAGATGTCATGGAGATAAACCTCCATAAATGCCTGAAAACAGCTCCGTATCGGGAAGCTTTTAATGTTTTATGTTGGGTTATATTTTCTTCTATTCTTTGGGAAGCTGCCCAGAGTGGCTGGAGCAATCCAGTTTGATGGGTGGGGTACAAAAAAAGTTGTTGTTGTTGTTCGACACCCAGCTTTTGATAGGGCTGCTTCGTTCTGTGCTTTTGGGCTCCTATGTGGGCTTATGGTTCTGGTGCTTGTGGATCTCATGGCATTTAATGTCTTGCCATTATAAATGCACGGGGGTAAGCGCATTTACACAGACACATTTCCACAAAACACCCAAACTCCAGCATGTAGTCGCAGGTGATACAATAGGAGCCCTTCTGCAAATGGCCTTTGCAACACAACTCACTGCGTGGTAACAAAGTAGACACATTGGCCTCTTTGCAACGTAGCCCCGTTTCCTCAATGAATCCACCCATTTCTTGATGAAATAGAACTTCTGCCAGGAAAACCTGAGCTGAAATAGTAAGGGGAGCAAAACAGCAGCCCTGTCTGACCCCAGTCACGTGGCGGGAGATTCTTCCTGAGGGGTCCCCCCCCCCACGTGAGATGGGTATGACATCATGGATGATCCATTGATCATCCACATGATCCAAGCAGACTGGTCCAAAGAGCAGATCTCTAGGCCTGAATGAAAGGGGTCTGCGATGATGGATTCTGGAGTCAAGAAATCCTCCCTTTCCAGTGATCTCTCAGGCTGGCCAGGAAAAGGCAGGGAGCAGGAATCCTCAGGCATCCCGATGGACAGACCTGTCATGTTGCCAAAACACGAACTCGGAGTCTGATCTGATTTCCATGCAGAACTCATTTTGTGACTTCGCTGTTGGATTGTCGGGATCAGCCCCTCCCCTGATCCCCAGAAGGAAGACCGGGGGGGGGGGAATTTCCTCTCCTCCTCCCCCCCGCTCCACACTTTCCCTCCCCTCCCGGCACATCCTTCTCTCATCCCGCCCACACAATCCCAAATCACACCCCCAATACATTCCTCCTCCTCCTCCTCCAATCCGGTTTCTGCTCCAGAAATGTGGGGCGGGGAGCCCCCCTCCCAACCTGCCTTCTTCTCCCGCAAGTGGAGCGTCCACTCCGGATTGCTGCTCTGCCCCGTAGCTCGGGGGGGGGGGCGCTTTCTGAAAGGGGAGGGAGGAGGCAGGGGACGTTGGATGTTGCAGGAAAGGAGAATCGGGAGCGAGGAGAAAGAGGTAAAGGGGTCGCGGGGGGGGGAGAGGGAGGGGGAAGGACCCAGAGACCCCCGCCAGCTCCCCCAAGCGCCTTCCGTGGGGCCTGGATCCTGGCACGCCTGCTGCGAAGGGGGCTTTCCTCGCAGGGAGGACCCCTCACCCGTCTCCCCTGGCTCTGCGCGGATGCTCCACTTTCCCTCCCCTCCCGGCACATCCTTCTCTCATCCCGCCCACACAATCCCAGATCCCGCCCCCAATACATTGCTCCTCCTCCTCCTCCAATCCGGCTTCGCTCCGGAAATGAGAGGGGACCCCCCCTCCCAACCTGCCTGCTTCTCCCGCAAGTAGAGCTTACACTCCGGATTGCCGCTCTGCCCCGTAGATCCAGGGCGGGGCGCTTTCGGAAAGGGGAGGAGGACGGGCAGAGGAGGATCCCCGCCCAACGTGGATGTTGCAGGAAAGGAAAGGAGAATCGGGAGCGAGGACAAAGAGGTAAAGAGGTTGCGGAGGGGGGGGGGGGGCGGAGAGAGAAGAGGACCCAGAGACCCCGCCAGCTCCCCAAAGCGCCTTTCGTGGGCCCCGTCGGCAGGGCCTGGATCCCTGCACGCGTGCTGCGAAGGGGGCTTTTCTCGGCCCCTTAGGCGCCTTGACAGGGGCGGGCATGGGGCCCCTACCCAGGGAGTCCCCATGAGGACCCCATCGCCCCGTGTCCCCCGCGCAGGCATCCCCGGAGCGCTGGGGGCTCCGTGCAGAGAGAGGTGGGCCACGAACGGGTTAACGGGCAGGAGGAATAGAGACGCTCCTGCCCCTCCCCTGCTTGTCTTGGGGGGGCGCCTCCGGCTGGAGAGATGGGGGCGCAGGGTGTGGGGTGAGCAGAGCCAAGGGAGCCTCTGGATGCAGGGTAGACTCAGGAGAGAGGGAGGGGGTCAAGGAAGTGGGGGGAGGGAGGGGAGCATCCCTGGGACAGGGAAGGGCAGCATTGGCGGGGGGGGGGGAGGGAGGGAGAGAGATAGGAAGGACAGTCTGGGTAGGGCGTCTCCATCATGACGCCCACAATGAATCTCCGGAGGTGACGCCTTGGCTTCTCCCTCCTGCCAGGAATGCCCCCCCCCTTCAAGGCGACCAGAGAGGGATCCCTGGAAAGTGGGGGGTCCTGTCCCCCCACCCCTTCCTTCCTGCAGTCTCCATCCTCTTCCCACCCCATAAGCCCCCATAAGCCCCTGCCCTGTCCAGACAATGATTCTGCCCAGTCCAGCCATTGGTCCCCCTGAGAGGAGAGGAAATCCCGAGAGGAAGAGGGGAGGGGGGAGGCCTTCTCAGAAGCGGCTCTTGGTTTCCGCAATCCCACCCAGGAAGCAGCCAGAAACCTTTTCCTCTCTCTCAGGCTTCCATCTTTATTGTCTTTTCCACTGAGGATGAGGATAATGTACACCTGTCATCAGAAACAAGGGTGCAGAGTCCATGGAATGGCTCTCAGGATTGATACAGAAGTTGCACCTCAAAAGCATTTCTGTTCCTCTTATTCTTTCTAGGCAATGTCAGAGTGACTGACAAGCTGAGATACAACCCATCATCATCCGATGACAGCGACTGCAGGAATCTTCCCACTCAAAGGAACCACTTTCATGATAGACAGTGCCTGGGGCTGGAGGCTCTACACACCGGGTGTGCCTGTGCAGGCCAAAGACTGCCAGTATTAGCACAGGTGAGGTGTGTGACCTCCCCAAATTTACAGAATGTATATGAATGAGATTTCCTGGGTGGGATTATAGTTTACGGCAACCCTGTGATTTTCTCCACCCATAACATTTTATGAGCTGATATTGCAGTACGAGCTCCAAAATAACTTAAAAAAACTCCCACAAGATCATCATCGTCGTCGTCGTATTCATACCCCCGGGCCTTAGTTTGCCTCCCCATGATCTACAGAAAACACCAGCTTTGAATCATACAGAGTAAAACTACCAGAACCTTCTTGAACCAATAGGTTAGGAATTATCGCTATACATTAGATCTGTACTTTTCTATGCCTGAGAAATGCAGCCATGACACTGGGAATGTTCAGGGATGCAGGAGAGGATATATTGTTTGATTATATCCTTTCCAACTTGTGTTAACAAGTTGTACAATTTAGCAGAGTAACATTCCCCCTTTTAAACTTACAGCGGATGCGTTTGCTCAGGCTCGCTAAAGCCTCTAAAATAAGTTTCCTTGGTAATTTCCACTTTAGTCCCTCATAAAAAGATAGAAACGACCCAGTCTTCTATAAAAGTATAAAAAGAGTTTACTCACACATTCTGTTCACAAATGGATCCCAGAAGGCGGACTTAGGTTACAAAAGTTACATACACCTGGAAACTATCCCATAAGGAGACAGCCCAAATGAGCATCTTAGGCTAAGCAGATGTTGCTTCTTCGACGAATGTAGTCAGAGAGAGAGTGGCTGACCAGTCCTGCTCTTTTGTTACCTGGGCAGGTGAGTTCGCGCCCACCTCTAGTCACATGCAGAAGAAGTCTCTCCCAGCCTAGGAGAAACTGGAAGTTCTGACTGGCTGCTCCAGACATCCCCTTTTATTTCCACTCTAGGGATGTTGTACTTGACTGCTCTTGTGTTTCACATTCCACAGACACTTTAAAAGTCAGCACCAACCATTTGAATTGTGCTCGGAAATGTGCTGGGAGCCAGGGAAGATACTTTAGAAATAGTGTTATGTGGTCTTAGTGGCTGCTCCCAGTAACTAGTCTAGCTCCCCCATTCTGGATTAGTTGCAGTTTCAGAGTCACCTTCAAAAGTAGCCCCATGTAGAGCAGCTGGCAGTACTCCAAGCAGGAGATAACCAGAGCATGCACCACTCTGGCCAGACAGTCTGCAGGCTATTTGGGTCTCATCCTGTGTACCAGATGGAGCTGCCAGACAGCTGCCCTGGACACAGAATTGATCTGCGCCTCCATGGACAGCTGGGAGTCCAAAATGACCCCCAGGCTGCACACCTGGTCCTTCAGGGGCACAGTTACCCCATCAGGACCAGGAATGCCCCCATCCTCCCCCAGGGACAGTATTTCTGTCTTGTCAGGATTCAACCTCAATGTGTTACCCACCATCCATCCTCTAACCACCTACAGACAGCCACACATGGCATTCACCATCTTCACTAGTTCCAATTTAAAAGAGAGGAAGAGCTGGGCATCATTCACATACTGGTGAACACCCAGCCCAAACCCCCTGATGATCTCTCCCAGTGGCTGCATATAGATAGTAAAAAGCATAGGGGAGAGGAAGGAGCCCTGGGGCACCCCACAAGTAAGCATCCAGGGGTCTGAACACCACTCTCTGGACATGGCCCAGGAGGAAGGAGGGGAACCACTGCATAACAGGGCCCACAGCTCCCCTAGAGGGTCCAGAAGGACACCATGGCCAAAGGTCTCCAAAGCCGCTAAGAGATCCAGCAGAACCAGGAAACAGCTTTCCTCTCAATATCTATCCCATTGGAGATAATCAGCCAGGGCAGTTCAAGTCCCATGATGAGGCCTGAATCCCCATTGGAAGGATCAGGGTGGCAGGAGCTTTCCTGGTCCTGCACCCCCAAAAGCTCCAGCCACAATACTTTCTTTAGCTTTCAAGGGGCCACCGGATACATTGTGGTATTTTCTTTGAAAAACAAATATTTTGAATACTTTTACAGTGCCGTATGATGTAAATATGGGATGCGGGTGGTGCTGTGGGTTAAACCACAGAGCCTAGGACTTGCCAATCAGAAGGTCAGCGGTTCGAATCCTTGTGATGCGGTGAGCTCCTGCTGTTTGGTCCCTGCTCCTGCCCACCTAGCAGTTCGAAAGAACGTCAAAGTGCAAGTAGATAAATAAGTACCTCTCCAACAGGAAGGTAAACGGCGTTTCCATGCCCTGGTCTGGTTCGCCAGAAGCGGCTCAGTCATGCTGGCAAGATGACCCGGAAGCGGTACGCTGGCTCCCTCGGCCAATAAAGCGAGATGAGCCTGGCTTATATGGTCCCAAGGAAAGCAGAGCAGTATGTTTGGCACCAGCTTGGCTGCAGGAGTTGAATGAAGAAGATGTGCAGGACACCATCCAACCATCTTAGAGTCTCCACTCTGGATTTGTGTAGGTTTTCCTCCATAGCCTTTTCTTCCCCTGAACATGGCTCAAGAGGCAGTGAAAGTTTAGGAGCAGAGTTTTCCTTCTCGATGGGCTTCCTTCCCCGGTTGACGATCCCATCGGCCCTTCACTTTCCTCTGCAGCATGGGCGAATTTTTTGACTGTGGGATTCACTGTTGTTCTCCTCCTCTCCATCGACCAGGGCCTGCCTTCACCTGCAGCAGAATTCCCTAATACACCAAGGATTTGAGACCCATCAACTATCCTCGCCAGGTTTTGCCGGCCGGTTGAAGCGATTCCTGGGATTGTGGCCCCTGTTGCATGCTGACAGCTTCTGGAAGCCACAGGTGAGAGCTGAGTGCAGGGTGGGGACCAATGGTGGATAAATTACCCCATAAGGTGCATGACAAGACCCCCACCAAAGGTACCCAGATATTTGAGAGAGATAAGGAATAAATTCACGTCTCTGGAAATATCACAACATCAGGCCATCAATAAATCAACACTAATAATAATAATAATAAATTTTATTTATATCCCGCCCTCCCCAGCCGAAGCTGGGCTCAGGGCGGCTAACAACAATCAAATAACCAAATAGTTGAATAATCACACATTCTAAAATATTTCATTATAAAAATTAATTAAAATCAAATTGATGGCAACCAAAATACTGTGCAGGTTGCCAGAGGAGGGAGTCAGGCTGCGCCCTGACCAAAGGCCTGGTGGAACAACTCTGTCTTGCAGGCCCTGCGGAAAGATGTCAGGTCCCGCAGGGCCCTAGTCTCTTGTGACAGAGCATTCCACCAGATTGGAGCCGCAGCCGAGAAGGCCCTGGCTCTAGTTGAGGCCAGCCTAACCTCTCTGAGGCCTGGGACCTTAAGGATGTTTTTATTTACAGATCGTAGGTTTCTCTGTGGGGCATACCAGGAGAGGCGGTCCCGTAAGTACAGTTATCCCTTTGCCTTGAATATCCAGCTTTGTCAGTGCCAGATTAGGGTAGTCTTGTGTCAAAAGAGGGGCTTGAGATCAGGCAGCACGTCATCATTAAAAAGAACGATTAGGGTGGGTGTTTCCGTTTGGGATTCCCATGTGCCATCTGCTTTCCTTCCGCTTCTCCTGCTCTCTCCATGCAATGTGAGGCATGTAGAGGGAGGTCCATCTCCAAGAACAGCAGCTTCCCTGAGCACCCATTCAGCTGGCACCAAGCACCAAGCCTTGTCACTAGTTCTCTGACTGACCCAGACCACAGTCCCTGGAAAAGATGTAGACCTGGGTCTCACATAATCGTCCGTATGGACCTCCTGAGGCCAATGGGGCTGTGCAGGTGATTCATTAAGAGATTGAGGTGGATGGGGGCTTCCGGTTGAGCTGCGATCAGGGAAAGAAGCGCGAGGCAGCCCTCAGGGGGGGGTCTCGACCAGTGCGGGGGCTTTAGAGGGGCTACGAAGGCTACGTGGACCTCCATACCCTGAGAGGAGTATCTTGGGGGGCAGAGTACCTGGCAGAGCCTGGGCGTTCTCTCCTGTTTCACAGGCTTTAAAGCTAAACTGAAGCTCGGGGACGGGATTGAGCTGCAGGCACTGAGGGGAAGCAGCAGACCCCGCGCTGTGCAGTCTCAAGCTTCGACTGAAAGCGGCCAGCTTCCAAACAAAGAAAACAAATCTGGACTAAAACTAAAGCAGTTATTATCTGCGGATTTTAGAAAAGAAAATTAACAAGATGCGGAGTGCTGAGGGTGAAAAAAGGGAGTCCGTCCCAGCGGTAGGGAGAAAATGGTGTCTGGCGGAAGACTGAGAGAGGACTGAAAGTAAGAAAGCAGCCGCCAAGTGAGGTTCGCAGAAAATCCTTGGTTACTATGTTCTGAGGTAACGATTTGTGAGGAAACAACAGAGAGGCATAGAAGGGGAGGAAAAACTTCTTTGTATCGTCTTGGTTGAAGAGTCCTGTGCCAGGGGTCGGAGAGTGAGCTTAAAATGCCCACCAGTGAACACCCGTGAACTCTGCTTTTTTCCTGCTGTTTGTGAAGAGGTTGGGCAGAAGTCTATGCTGGAGTAACAGCCGGTACGTTTGCAGGAGCAAGAAAGAAGAGACTGGGGGATTGCTGTGAATATCTGCTGAAGTTCTATCTGAGCCTCTCCTTTGCTTTTTTCGCCCTCTATGTGGGGGAGGAGATAAACAGTACGCTTTATAATGCTTGATTATCGGTCTTGAGTGGAGAATTTATGGATTAAGCTGATAAGGAACCAGAAAAGAAGATTTTGTATTTGGAATACAACACGGAGAATAAGTCTTTGACTTTTATTTTTATCTTTACTTCTTACTCCTGTTTTCCCCCCTCTCCCCCCTATTCTTCTTTCCTGATCTTTTCCCCTCCCTTTCCTTACTCTATCGCCCCTCGTGTATCCCCTTCCCCCACCCTTATTCCCCCCCTTCTCTCTTTTTTATCTGCTCTCCCTCCCTCACTTTCTGCTCTCTCCGTGTTTTGGAGGTTTCATTCCCTTCTTTACTTTTTGTGCCTTTCTTCCCGACACTCTATGGCAGTCTCCCCGTCTGGTCCTCCAGCCACGTGAAAGGGGAAATTCCATTTGAAGGACAGAGAAACAGAAAGTAACTTTACTTAAGGAAGGATTTTTATTGAATTGGTTCCCGGCAAGCCAATTTGCAAATCGCCTGGCCGTCAGGTAGCCCTGTAAAGGTGAAGAGTACGGCGGAGAGAGAAGCAGGCAGAGGGAAGCCATTAACTATCCTCTAAAAATCGTAGCCCCGAACTTGCAAGGGAAGCGACCGACACTCAAGCTTAAGAAATTCGGACCTAATTGGGATAGAATTTGGAAGTTCAAGGCTAAAGGAAGGTTTTGGAGCAAAAAGAATTAAACGTGGAGTTCAGCTGTATCTGCAATTGAAAACAGATACAGAACTGTCAGCAGAGCGGGAGCGAGCTATGTGAGTAATGGCTAGCGGTCGTTGCCGCTTTCTCCTCTAAAACTTCTAAGCTAAGAAAATAGCTAAGAACTAGCAATAAGATAAAAAAGAAACAGAAGAGGAAGCAGAGGGACGTTTGACTGTTATTTTTTTGCAAATCTTCAGTGTGTTGGTGGGGGAAAGAAAGAGACGAGATTAGAAGGAATTCTTAGTTTCACTTTTAATAAAGAACTGTGCAACTGGATGTAAGGACTTCCGTCGCCATTGTTACATTGCTGTACTCTGGAAAAATAACAGCAACGTTTTTGGAGAAGTGAATATTTTAACGGACAAAAGGGGAAGTTTTATGCACTGTAATAGATTATAATAATCTGACTTTTGAAACTGAACAATGCCACAGGTTTTAAGGGTTGATGGTGAGCATCAAAATTAACTTCTAAAAAAACACTGCTCCCCCTCCCCCTCCCCCTCCCCCTTCCTTCCCTTGTCGTTGGAGTATAACACCATTGCAGAAGTTGTGTAGAGTGGTTTTAATGAATGGATAAGGCTGGTAACTGATTGAGATCGTCCCTCAGAAGAATCCTGCTCTGGATATAATTTTTGTTTTTGTTGTTGTTTCCCTTTTTTTTTTTTGGGTGGGACTTATTTTATGGTTTTCTGCTACTTCTTCTTTACTTCCTTCCTTGGACTAATCTGGGATTGGAGAGTTTGAAGACTACATTGGATTATAATTGGAGTATAATTAAAATCTAAAATAACTGGCAATAACAAAACTGAGAAAATATATTATTTTTTACTTTTTTATGGTTTGGTCCTTTTCTTCCCCTGTTGCATTTTATTTTCGAAATGATGGATTGGAATTAGCCTAAGTGGCGGCAAGAAGATTTTTGTCTTTCTATCATCTCTTCAATAATAAAAAGTTTTAAAACCTTGGCAAAAATTTGAAATTTGAGGACTGTGAATTAGTGAATTCTCCTAACAAAAAGGCTAAAAGTACAATCACGATTATATTCTCTCTTTTGGGATTTTTTAAGATAATAAGAGCATCTCCATTGGGTTATATTTTATTTTTATTCTGGCAATTTATTTTGTGATGTAGGAAATACCTGGGTTGATATATTGATCGGAGGAGTTCGGTGTTAGTTTTTATATGTTATTGGGTTTTGCTAAATATTGTATTGGGCCTTATATACTGGTTGTGCTAATTTTGGTGCATTAATTAACTTTGGTAGGAGTGTGAAGAGACTAAAAGATATGTCGCACCAGCAGAAAAAAAACAAGTGAAGGGGGGACACCGGCAGATAGGAGAAGCTCAAAACAAGAGTCAGATTTTAAGGGAGAAATATTGAAAATGTTTGGAGAAATTAAAAATGATATAAAGCAGAGTGAAAAAATTTTAGAGGCCAAATTAGAACAAATGGACAAAAGGATTGGAAAAATGGACACAAAAAAATGATGAAACAGTAAATGAATTAAAGTGGTGGGAGGAAAAAATCCTTAAATAAGAGACACTGGGAAATGATTAATGGACTTCAGTGTCTGTACACTAATGTGCAAAGCATGGGAAATAAACAAGATGAGCTTGAGCTCTTGGTACAGCAAACTAAATATGACATAATAGGCATCACTGAAACCTGGTGGGATAAGTCCCATGATTGGAATGTAATAATGGGGGGATACAATCTATTTCAGAGAAACAGACCAGACAAGAAAGGAGGAGGAGTGGCGTTATATGTCAGGGATGTGTATACCTGTGAAGAGATCCAAGATTTAGAACCTCAAAGCCAAAGTGAGAGCATTTGGGTCAAAATTAAGGGAGAGAAGAATAACAGTGACCCCATTGTGGGAGTTTACTATAGATCCCCAAGCCAAACGGAGGACATAGATGATGCCTTCCTGGAACAGATGGCCAAGCATGCAAAAGGAAGGGAGAAAGTAGTAATGGGGGACTTCAATTACCCGGATATTTGTTGGATGTCAAACTCAGCCAAGAGCATAAGGTCAAACAGATTCCTCACTGGCCTTGCAGACAACTTCATTGTCCAGAAAGTGGAAGAAGCAACAAGAGGAACAGCCATTTTAGATCTGGTCTTAACCAATGTTGATGACCTGGTTAGTGGGGTAGAAGTGGAAGGATCATTAGGCGCGAGTGATCATGCTCTTCTGAAGTTTACTATATAGTGGAAAGGAGCAGCCAAGCATACTAGGACTCAATTTCTTGACTTTAAGAAAGCCGACTTCATAAAACTTAGGGAAGTGCTGGGTGAGATCCCATGGACAGTAATACTAAAAGGAAAGGGAGTTCATGATGGCTGGGAGTTTGTTAAGAGGGAGATAGTAAAAGCACAACTTCAGGCAATACCAATGAGACGGAAACATGGAAGGTGCCTAAAGAAGCCAGGGTGGCTATCTAAAGAACTTTTAACTGAGTTAAGATTAAAAAAGGATGTGTACAAAAAATGGAAAAGGGGGGAAACCACCAAAGAGGAATTCAAACAAATAGCCAGCACGTGTAGACACAAAGTCAGAAAAGCTAAAGCACAGAATGAACTCAGGCTTGCTAGAGAGGTTAAAAGCAACAAAAAAGGTTTTTATGGATATGTTCGTAGCAAAAGGAAGAACAAAGAAACAGTGGGGTCACTCAGAGGAGAAGATGGTGAAATGCAAACAGGGGACACAGAAAGGGCTGAACACCTCAATGCCTTCTTTGCCTCCGTCTTTTCCGATAAAGAAAACAATGCCCGACCTGAAGAATTTGGAGCAAATGATTCAGCAAAGGAAACAGCCCAGAATAACTAAGGAGATAGTACAAGAATACTTGGCTAGTTTAGATGTATTCAAGTCTCCAGGGCCAGATGAACTGCATCCCAGAGTATTAAAAGAACTGGCAGATGTGATCTCAGAACCACTGGCAGTCATCTTTGAGAATTCCTGGAGAACAGGCGAAGTCCCTGCAGACTGGAGGAGGGCAAATGTTGTCCCTATTTTCAAAAAGGGGGAAAGAGAGGACCCAAATAATTACCGCCCAGTCAGTCTGACATCAATACCAGGGAAGATTCTGGAGCAGATCATTAAGCAAACAGTCTGTGAGCACCTAGAAAGGAATGCTGTGATCACCAAGAGTCAGCATGGATTTCTGAAAAATAAGTCATGTCAGACTAACCTGATCTCCTTTTTTGACAGAATTACAAACCTGGTAGATGAAGGGAACGCAGTGGATATAGCCTACCTTGATTTCAGCAAGGCATTTGACAAGGTGCCCCATGATATTCTTGTAAAGAAGCTGGTAAAATGCGGTCTTGACTATGCTACCACTCAGTGGATTTGTAACTGGCTGACTGACCGAACCCAAAGGGTGCTCATCAATGGTTCCTCTTCATCCTGGAGAAGAGTGACTAGTGGGGTGCCACAGGGTTCTGTCTTGGGCCCGGTCTTATTCAACATCTTTATCAACGACTTGGATGATGGACTCAAGGGCATCCTGATCAAATTTGCAGATGACACCAAACTGGGAGGGGTGGCTAACACCCCAGAGGACAGGATCATACTTCAAAACGACCTTGACAGATTAGAGAAATGGGCAAAAACAAACAAGATGAATTTTAACAGGGAGAAATGTAAAGTATTGCACTTGGGCAAAAAAAAATGAGAGGCACAAATACAAGATGGGTGACACCTGGCTTGAGAGCAGTACATGTGAAAAGGATCTAGGAGTCTTGGTTGACCACAAACTTGACATGAGCCAACAGTGTGACGCGGCAGCTAAAAAAGCCAATGCAATTCTGGGCTGCATCAATAGGAGTATAGCATCTAGATCAAGGGAAGTAATAGTGCCACTGTATTCTGCTCTGGTCAGACCTCACCTGGAGTACTGTGTTCAGTTCTGGGCACCACAATTCAAGAAGGACACTGACAAACTGGAACGTGTCCAGAGGAGGGCAACCAAAATGGTCAAAGGCCTGGAAACGATGCCTTATGAGGAACGGCTAAGGGAGCTGGGCATGTTTCGCCTGGAGAAGAGGAGGTTAAGGGGTGATATGATAGCCATGTTCAAATATATAAAAGGATGTCACATAGAGGAGGGAGAAAGGTTGTTTTCTGCTGCTCCAGAGAAGCGGACATGGAGCAATGGATCCAAACTACAAGAAAGAAGATTCCACCTAAACATTAGGAAGAACTTCCTGACAGTAAGAGCTGTTCGACCGTGGAATTTGCTGCCAAGGAGTGTGGTGGAGTCTCCTTCTTTGGAGGTCTTTAAGCAGAGGCTTGACAACCATATGTCAGGAGTGCTCTGATGGTGTTTCCTGCTTGGCAGGGGGTTGGACTTGATGGCCCTTGTGGTCTCTTCCAACTCTATGATTCTATGATTCTAAAGGGACAATTGAAAGATGTGACTAAGAGAACACAAACGTTGGAGGAGGGGATGAAGAGGACAAAACAGGAAATGAGGGAAGTGAGGTGAGAAGAGGAGAAAATAAAGGTAGAAATGTCAGAGATTAATAAAACACAAGAAGAAGTCTTGGATGCGATTGCTATGAATGAATTGAGGCAGCGGGAGACTAATTTGAGGTTGAGAGCTGTACCAGAGATACAGGGTAACAATATTAAAGAGACGCTGATTGCAGAAATAGCACAATGGTTAGAACTTCAACCAGCGGAGGTAGCTATGACAGTGCAAAATGCATTTAGAATGAAGGCAAGAACAACTAAGACAAGGAAATCTCCGGGGGACTGTCTAATTATATTCAAGGACAGAGAAATGAGAAATATGATCTTGCAGAAGAACAGAGAGAAAAGATTGAATATCGATGGGAATTATATAATTATTTTTAAAGATATACCGATCAGACTGTTGAAACGGAGAGATCCATATAAACCATTGGTGCAAATTTTAAAGAAGAACAAAATAAAATTCAAGTGGGAATTTCCAGAGGGGATCTCTTTTTTCTATAAAAGTAAGAAACACAAACACACAAGCCCAGAGGAAGCAAGCAAGTTTCTGAGAAGATACAAGGAATTAAGACCAGAAGATGAAGAAATAAGAGGTGCAGCAGCAGGAGCAGGAGCTACGGGGGAAAGTGGACTGGGAGAGGGAGAAGAAGAAGATGGAAGAAACACAGAAGAAGAAGAAGAAGAAGAAGAAGAAGAAGAAGAAGAAGAAGAAGAAGAAGAAGAAGAAGAAGAAGAAGAAGAAGAACAAGAACAAGAAGAAAGATTATAAAATTTTAAATAAAATTTAATTAATTAGGATACCAAGATGGTGTTAAAATTATGGAATTGGAATATTAATGGGATGAACGATAGGAAATAACGGCATAAAATTGAACAATATCTAAAAAAGGAAAATTTGGATATAATATGTTTACAAGAGACACATGTGGCGAGAAGACATAGAAGAGTTTTGATCAACAAAAGACTAGGAAATGAATTTATATCGTCAGACAAAAACAAAAAGAGAGGGGAATATTTTATATAAGAAATAAAATTGAAGCTCAGCAAATTTTCAAAGATGAAGAAGGAAGAATAATTGCATTCCAGATCAAGTGGCAAGGTGAAAAAATAATAACAGTCGGGATCTATGCACCAAATGGAAACAAGACTGATTTTTATAAAGATTTGGAAGAAAAACTGTTTGATTATATGGACCAAGAGATTATAATAATGGGAGATATGAATGGAGTAGTGTCAATGGAAATGGATAGACTGAGAGCATCAGGAATGAGCAAAGAGGGAAAAGTACCAAAGTTTTTTTTCTCAATGATTAAGAATTGTAACTTAATAGACATTTGGAGACTGAGACATCCACCTGACAAACAGTTTATGTTTTATTCAGAATCGAATCAGTCAATGTCGTGAATCTATCAAATATGGGTATCTAATGAATTAACTCCAAGAATCATGCAAGTTGAAATTCAACCAAGAGTGATCTCAGATCATAATCCAATCAAATGTGAAATAAGAGGTTACGGAGAAAGATCATTCAGATGGAGAATTAATGACTACCTTCTAGATGATCAATTTTTTTTAGAGAGGGCACAAAAGAAGCTGGTGGAGTTTTTAATGAACAATTGTAGTAAGGGTACAAAAATGAATGTAGTGTGGGATGCCAGCAAGGCGGTGATGAGAGGATTTTTTATCCAACAGAATTCAATAAAAAATAAAAGCAGAGCGAAAGGCAAGAAGGAAATTTTAAGACAAATAATGCACAATGAACAAAAATTAATTGAGAAACCAGACAATTTGAAAATAAAACAGAATATAAAAGCTCTGCAAACACAATTTGCTATGATAATAAATAAAGAAGTGGAGTAGAATATAAAAAAAATTGCGACAAAGGAACTTTGAATTTGCAAATAAATCAGGCAAATGGCTGGCATAGCAAATTAAGAAAAGAAAGGAACAGAATACAATAAATAAAATCATCATAGAAGGAGAAGAGATAGTTAATCCAAAAGGTATCAGAAAAGGATTCTTGGACTTTTACAGACATTTATATAATAGTAAAGAGAAAAATAACATGAGAAAAACAGAAAGATTTTTAAAAGAAAAAAAGGTGCAGAAGATCCCGACAGAAAAGATAGAAAGGCTGAACGCCCCTATAGAAATGGAAGAGATTAAAGAAGCCATAAAAGAGTTGAAAAAGGGGAAAGCTCCAGGACCAGATGGATTTACAGCAAGTTATTATAAAGAAATGAGGCACATCCTGTCTACACCACTGAGAGAAGTCATGAACAATATTATTCAGGATAGAGAAATGCTAGAGACGTGGAAAGAAGCTTTTATTACACTAATTCCAAAACAAGACTCTGACTTGACTCAAGTTAAAAATTACAGGCCTATCTCATTGCTAAGTACGGACTACAAAATTTTTGCAAGTATCTTAGCGAAGAGGTTGAAAAAGATATTACAAGAAATTATTCATAAAGACCAGGCGGGTTTCCTTCCTGGCAGACAGATGAAAGATAATATAAGGAATATAATTAATTTGTTAGAATATCTGACAGCCAGGAATGAGAAACAAGCTGCGTTAATATTTGTGGATGCAGAAAAGGCCTTTGGTAACATTTCTTGGGACTTTATGTTAAAAAAATTAGAATATATGGAAGTGGGGAAAGAATTCTTTAATGGAATAAAAGTGATATATACTGAACAAAGAGCAAAGCTTATTGTAAACAACAGGACTACAGAAGAATTAAAAATATCAAAAGGTACGAGACAAGGATGCCCTCTCTCACCAATGTTATTCATAATGGTTCTGGAAATTTCCTTAAATTCAATAAGGAGAAATGAAGCAATAAAAGGTGTGTCAGTAGGCCAGAATCAGTATAAAGTAAATGCCTTTGCTGATGATCTGGTAATAATAGTGGAAGAACCGCTGGAAAGTGCAAAAGTAGATTTAGAAGAAGTTGAACAATTTGGTCAAGTGGCAGGGTTTATATTAAATAAGAAAAAACCCAAAATACTTACAAAAAATATGGAACAAGGTATGATAGAAACAAATGCAACAACAAATAGGGATAGAAGTGGTGAAAAAAGTTAAACATTTGGAAATCTGGTTAACCCTTAAGAATCTTGATTTGTTTCAGAATAACTATGAGCCAGTGTGGAAGGGAATAAAGAAAGATCTAGAGGTGTGGGGTCGAATGAAGTTATCTTTTTGGGGGAGAATTTCAATGATTAAGATGAGCGTGCTGCCAAAGATGTTGTTTTTGTTTCAGACAATTCCAATAATCAAGGGGACAGTGATCTTTAAAGAATGGAAAAGAGCAATTTCAAGATATATCTGGCAGGGTAAGAATTCAGTTTAAGTTATTAACGGATGTGAAAGAAAGAGGAGGCTTCGCCCTGCCAGACTTGAAATTATATTATGAAGCTTCATGTCTCTGTTGATTGAAGGAATGGATAAAGTTAAAAAAGACTGATTTGTTAGATTTAGAAGGTTTAGATAACAGATTTGGCTGGCACCCATATTTATGGTGTGAGAAGAAAAAAATCCATAAAGGTTTCGAAAACCACATCTTTAGAAGATCTCTCATAGAAATATGGGAGAGGTATAAAGGTTTATTAGAACCAAGAATTCCCCACTGGCTATCTCCGTTAGAAGTTGAGTCTCAAGAAAGTCAATTTAATGGGGAACTGGATTACATATAAAGAATTGATAGTAAAAGAAGCAGGAAAATGGAAAATGAAACCTTATGAAGATGTGAAGGAGCATGTATATGATTGGCTGTATTATTATCAGGTTAATGAAATGTTTTAAAAGGATTTTAAAGAAAGAGGTTTTGATGAAAAAGAATCAAAATTTCAAATGGAAATAATAAATAATGAGTACAAAATTTTATTTAAAATGTATAAAATGTTGCTGGAATGGTATACAAAAGACGAGGAAGTTAAATCGGTTATGATACACTGGGCCAGAGATTTGGGTTGTAATATACAGTTCAATGACTGGATAAAATTATGGAATGAAAATATAAAATTTATGGCATGCACTGCGTTAAAGGAAAATGTTATGAAAATGGTTTATAGATGGTATATTATACTCGTAAAATTGGCAAAAATGTATAAAACATGTAATAAGTGTTGGAAATGTAAAGAAAAAGAGGGAACATTTTACCATATGTGGTGGGATTGCAAGAAGGTGAAGGGTTTCTGGGAACTGATATATAATGAGTTGAAAAAGATGTTGAAATATACATTTGTTAAGAAACCAGAGGCTTTTCTTTTAGGAATAGTAGGAAATGAGATAAATAGAAAGGACTGTAAACTTTTCCAATACGCAGTAACTGCAGCGAGAATACTACTGGCCCAAAAATGGAAACAGGAACAACTACCGACGTTAGAAGAATGGAGAATGAAACTGATGGACTATGCAGAACTAGATAAACTAACGGGGAAGATCAGATATCTACGAGACCAAAAGTTCATCGAAGATTGGGGGAAATTTTCAGATTATTTGAAATGTATATGTGATGAGCAAACAACGCTAGTGGGATTTCAAAAAGCTCTGTGAATGTTTGAGGAATATTGTGTAGAAGAAAAATAAGAGGGTGAAAATTGAATAATGGATGATTGTTAGAGAGGCTGAAGGAAGTCCAAAAGAGAAAATATGTGATAAATTTAGATTGGATAGTATAAATGTATGTTGGAAAATTAATAAAAAATATTTATAATAAATAAATATATATATAAGTACAAAAAAATCTTTTCTAAAAAAACCTGAAGCCTTTTTATTGGTATTGAAAGGGAAGGAAATTAAAAAGAAGGATAAAAATCTTTTCTTGTACGCCACGACAGCAGCTAGAACTATGTTGGCCCAGAACTGGAAAACTGATACTCTACCTACAATCATGGAATGGCAGACCAAAATGAAGAATTACGCAGAATTGGCTAGATTGTCAGGAAAAATACGGGACCAAGATGAAAAGAAGTTTGTTGAAAATTGGAGTAAATATTTGGTATATGTAAGAGAAAATGGTAAAACTTTAAAGACACTGGCAGGGTTGGAGTAACTCTAATGGCATAAGACAAAATAGTATTAAATAGAATACGTGATGTTATAACTATATGATACTTACTGAAGAGATGGAGGGAAATCCGAAGCTCGGCAGAGCTTAAGGCTTAGGTGGATGGATAAATGTATAATGAGTGTATGTATTCTATGTGTATGTGTAATAATGAAAATCAGTAAAAAGTGATTAAAAAGAGAGAGAGAGAGAGAGAGAGAGAGAGAGAGAGAGAGAGGTGATGGAGGATTATGATGCCGAGGATGGGAAATGTCCAAAGGAACGATGAACCAGAGAAAAGGGGGGCCTCTTCATGGACAGAGAGCAGCTGCCTTTCCTTGTGAGAAAACAATTGATTTGAAAAGGCTGTATTCCAAAATCATGCTGCGCTATTAACAATGATTGAGGATTATGAAAGGTGGTGATGCATTACTATCATTTGACATCATTGCATCTTCATTTCCTAAAAACTGGGAACATGGGTAGGAGACGGGGGAATATAGGAAATGTTGAAATAAGAAAAGCTGCTAATGGCATTTGATGTGTTCTCTTTCCCTTTGTTCTCTTCCTTGAAACCAAAATAGGATTGCCTTTCTGCCCATTCTGAAGAAGGTGATACAGAAGACAGTCAGAATTCCGGGAGATGGGGAACCTTTCGTTTCATTAGGAATAGCCATTAAAAAGTGTGAAATGTGGGATATGCTTCATTGAATGAGGACACATAGCTCACATCAATGACTCCGAGAGGAGAAACCATTTAAAGGTATGGAGAGTGGAAAAAGTTTCACTGATAGTGGAAAACTTAGAAGACATCAGCGGACTCACATGGGCAAGAAACGATTTCAATGCACAGAGTGTGGAAAGAACTTCAGTCAGAGGGGACACTTAACTTTACATCAACGGACACATACAGGTGAGAAACCTTTTAAATGTATGGAGTGTGGAAAGAGCTTCAGTCGGAATGGAAACCGTAGAAAACATGAACAAACTCACACTGGGGAGAAACCATTTAAATGTATGGAGTGCGGAAAGAGCTTCAGTCGGAATAGTAATCTTAAATTGCACCAGAGGATTCACACAGGGGAGAAACCATATAAATGTACGGAGTGTGGAAAGAGCTTTAGTGATAGTGGAAGCCTTAGAAGACATCAACGGACTCACACAGGGGAGAAACCATTTCAATGCATGGAATGTGGAAAGAGCTTTAGTGATAGTGGAAGCCTTAGAAGACATCAACGGACTCACACAGGGGAGAAACCATTTAAATGTAAGGAGCGTGGAAAAAGCTTCAGTTTCAATGCAACCCTTAGAAGACATCAACAAACTCACACAGGGGAGAAACCATTTAAATGTATGGAGTGCGGAAAGAGCTTCAGTCAGAATAGTAATCTTAAATTGCACCAGAGGATTCACACAGGGGAGAAACCATATAAATGTTTGGAGTGTGGAAAGAGCTTCAGTTTCAATGGAAACCTGAGAAGACATCAACAGACTCACACAGGGGAGAAACCATTTAAATGCCTGGAGTGCGGAAAGAGCTTTAGTGATAGTGGACACCTTAGAAGACATCAACAGACTCACACAGGGGAGAAACCATATAAATGTTTGGCGTGTGGAAAGAGCTGTATTAATAATGGAAAACTTAGAAAACATCAATGGACTCACACAGGAGAGAAACCATATAAATGTATAGAGTGCGGAAAGAGCTTTAGTGATAGTGGAGAACTTAGAAAACATCAACGGATTCACACAGGGGAGAAACCATATAAATGTATAGAGTGCGGAAAGAGCTTCAGTGATAGTGGAGCCCTTAGAAAACACCAACGGATACACACAGGTGAGAAACCATATAAATGTATAGAGTGCGGAAAGAGCTTCAGTCAGAGTGGAGACCTTAGAATACATCAACGGACTCACACAGGGGAGAAACCATTTCAATGTATGGAGTGTGGAAAAAGCTTCCGTCGGAGTGGACAGTTAAGTTCACACCTACGGATTCACACGGGTGAAAAACCTTTTAAATGCATGGAGTGTGGGAAGAGCTTCAGGCAGAATGCAGAACTTAAATTGCACCAGCGAAGTCACACTGGTGAAAAACCATATAAATGTATGGAGTGTGGAAAGAGCTTCATTCACAGTGGGCAGTGCAATATGCATCAACGGACTCACACAGGGGAGAAACCATTTCAATGTATGGAGTGTGGAAAAAGCTTCTGTCGGAGTGGACAATTAAGTTCACATCAACGGACTCACACGGGCGAAAAACCATTTCAATGTATGGAGTGTGGAAAGAGCTTCATTCAGATTGGAAACCTTAGAATACATCAACGGACTCACACAGGGGAGAAACCATATAAATGTATGGAGTGTGGAAAGAGCTTCAGTCTGAGTGGACACCTCAATAAACATCACCAGACTCACACAGGGGAGAAACCATTTAAATGCATTGAGTGCGGAAAGAGCTTCAGTCAAAATGGAAACCTTAAAACACATCAACGGATTCACACAGGGGAGAAAACATTTAAATGTATGGAATGTGGAATGAGCTTCAGTCAGAGTGGGCACCGCAATAGGCATCAACGGACACACACAGGGGAGAAACCATAAGAATGCATGGAATGCGAAAGCGCTTCAGTTTCTTTTCTTTTCTTATATATATAATATTTATTAAGATTTTTTGAAATATTACAGTAAAAATGAAAAAGAAAAAGAAAAATACAAAATAAAAACAGTTAAAAACACACCTATTTTCTATTACTTATTTTCCTTTAGCTTATTTCCCGGACCTCCTCATACCTCCCTTTTTTGTATTCCGCTTCAATTCATTGGTTCAGTAAATCCTTACCATTAGATTTTAACCCAATTATAACCCTTTTTTCATATTCTCTTAAAGCATTACAGCTGGGAACCCTTAATTGCTATCCAACATCATTCTATCATTCATTAATTTTACAATATTTCTGTAGATAGTCTTTAAATTTCTTCCAATCTTCTTCCACCGACTCTTCTCCCTGGTCTCGGATTCTGCTAGTCATTTCTACCAGTTCCATGTAATCCATCACCCTCATCTGCCATTCTTCCAAAGTGGGTAGTTCTTGTGTCTTCCAATACTTTGCAATGAGTATTCTTGCTGCTGTTGTAGCGTACATAAAAAAAGTTCTGTCCTTCTTTGACACCAATTGGCCGACAATGCCCAGAAGAAAGGCCTCTGGTTTCTTCAAGAAGGTATATTTAAATACCTTTTTCAGTTCATTATATATCATTTCCCAGAAGGCCTTCCAAAGGTTTTTCCAAAATATCAATTATGTTCCTCAAATTATCAGACAAGTGTCTTCCCGGGAGAAAGCCCGCTTGGTCTTTATGCATCTCTTCCATCAATACAAAGAGCTTCAGTTTCAATGCAAGCCTTAGAAGACATTATCTGACTCACACAGGGGAGAAACCATTTAAATGTATGGAGTTTGGAAGGAGCTTCAGTCTGAGTGGAACCCTTCATTTACATCAACAAACTCCCACATGAGAGAAACCATATAAATGTCGTGTAAGTCCTACATCAACAGACTCATGGACAGGAAGAACTTTAACAGTTGACACCCTACAAACCCATCAACCCTCAAAGAGGAGAAGCTGTTTAAAGGGAAAGATTGCAGAAAGTGCTTTAGGTATAATGGAGTGTTTGAGGAACATCTAAGGACTCAGAGGGGAGAACCCATTTAGATGTATGGAGTGTGGGACATGTTCCTTTCAGAGTCCACTCTTTTCTTCACAGCAATGAACTCAGCAGGAAATCCATCTTAAAAGCATGTCATGTATTTGAGGTTCTGCTGTTTATATGTAAAACTGTATAGTAATGAAATAATGAAGGTAACGTCTCACTCTAGTGAGTATAATTTTAGATGTAAGGTACCTTTTGATAGTGAGGGGGAGTTGATGAATCTGGATTTCTGGGATGCTCATTTGCCTGGAAGCAGCTGGCAGAAAGCTTTTCTTCGTGAAGCCCCTGCAGATGCCGAGTTGCTGACTTCCCTCCCAGACGACAGGAAGCGAAAGTCGCACATCCATTGCCCTGTGTCCTTCCAAGCCTCTTTCCTCCCTTGCTCCCTTCTGCCGGTTTGTGTGCCTGACTTGGATATCCTGTGTGCTGTATTTTTCTATTGCTGAAACTGGATTTGCTCTCAGGAGCTACGTTTTGTGCCTCACTGGGGACCCAGTGAGAACTGTAAGCTTTGAAAGCTCAGTAAACTATTACTGAAGAAGTCCTGCTGCCTCTGTGTGTGTTTTTGACCTCAGTGTGGGACTTGCTCTGCACGTGGCCCCTACCATGCTGCTACTCTGCTCATGCCCTGGAGTTGCTCTACTCAAGCATGCAAGACGGTTTTTTTCACCAAACTCTGTCATCCCCCCCCACCGCATGATCTCCAAGCACTGCTTCTTCACCCAAACTTCATCCCTGTCTCCTAAGCATTCTGAAGAAAACTGATAATACTGTAAGTTAATGGGTGATTTCCCCCCAAGCCTAATTGCAAGAGGGGAACGGAGGGGCTGCAGGGACCCGGGAAGTCTCCTGATGGGCCCATCTTCACTCTTGAACCCCATGGGGCAACCCCAGAGCTCCTCCTTATTCTGGGGTTTGGGGAAGGTAGTATTTTTCCATAGTCCCAGAAGTTTTTATTCAGACATGCTGCAAGAGAGTTTTCCTACCAGAGGGCCACAGATCATATTGCTATCATACTGATTTTACTGTTGTTTCTGCTTTTGCTGTCATGGAACAGCTGGGTGCGGGGGGGGGGGGGAGGCACCAGTTGGGGGACCTACAAGGGAAGAAGGCTTAGATCCTGGGGACTTGTTGTGGGATGGCAGTGAGCAGAAAGAGGGAGGAAAGGGAGCAGAACGAGAGGGGAGGTGTTGCAAGCTGAGGAGGAAACAGGGTTTGGTGAGCAGGAAGAGGCTGGGGCAGAGAGCAGTTCAGACTCAGAGGAGGGGGCCAGGAGACCCAGAGGAGGCCGGCTGCTGAAGCATCCAGGGAGACTCCCCCTCCTGCTGTGACCAGCTCCCATCTCCCCTGGTCTCCCAGAGCACACTTGTTGTTGTTTAGTCGTTTAGTTGTATCCGACTCTTCGTGACCCCATGGACATGCCGCTAGCCTCAAGAACACTGTCCCACCATCTCGTCCTCCGTCGTCCCCTTCTCCTTGCGCCCTCCATCTTTCCCAACATCAGGGTCTTTTCCAGGGAGTCTTCTCTTCTCATGAGGTGGCCCAGAGCACACAGAGAAATCCAATTCAGACCCATGAGCCTGTACATTATATTAATGGTATTAATGGGCGTAGGGTTTTTTTTGTCCCAACATGCATCACTTTAATCTCATTGACAATGAACTGTATTTTCGGCCCATTCAGCCCGTTTGGAGAAGACCCTTTGGAGCTCCTTGCAATCTCTCTCCTTGCAATCTCTCTTTCTTTGCTCCGGTTGGCTGGACTCCTTCCTTTATTCCGCAGGGACCCACAGGGCTCAGCCCGACGAGCTGGGGGACTGAGCAGCCTCGCACCTAGATTTTTCTGTAACTCCCCCCCCCCTCCCAAAGAAAGGCTCAACATCCACGCCCATGGGTGCCTGTGGCCAGCCCAGACCCTGGAGCATCTGCATCTCTGCCCCAGCTTGAAAGTTAGGGGCTGCAGTGCTGGCGAACCTTATCTCCCCCTCCCCGTCCAGACAGAGGAATGGCCTTGTGGGGTTGGACAAGAGAGTCCCATCTGGGTGGTGTGGAGGGGGCAGTGCGGGGGCTTCTAACTGTAAAGTAGGGAGGGCCCTCCTGAGTCATCTAGTTGAACCCCCAGCATAGCAGGAATCTCAGCTAAGCATCACAGGCAGGGGGCCATCCAAGCTCCCCCCACCCCACCCAAGGAAGGCACTCTCCCCACTGGCTGTGCCAGACTGCCCTCTCAATGGCCCCTCCTGCCACACTTTCCTGTGGCCAACGACTCTTCCCCAGGGAGGGCATCTGAACAAGAGACCACCCCCCTGTAGGGTGCTGTGTTGATGTCCACCAGGCGGAGGAAAAGCAAAGCAGCTGCGCATTGGCACCGAGGGCTCCCAGACTTCAGCCAGTGCCCTCCAGGTTTTCTGAGTGCAGGCATCGTGCTGGCTGGCACTGAGGGGAACTGCAGGCCAACCTGCCTAGGGGGCACCTGCGTGGAGATGGCGGTGCCAGGGAGAAGAGCAGCAGGTTCAGCCAGAGGCTCCTAAAGGCTCTGCCCAGTTTCTTGGCGTGGAAGATGTGACCAGCCAGCAGGGGCTGGGGCTGGCCCCTCCTGGCCCCTGTTACCCAAGGTAAAGGACCCCTGGATGGTCAAGTCCAGCCAAAGGCGACTATGGGGACTTACTTCTGAGTAAGCGTGCATCAGGCAGGGCTGCAGAGTGGTGCTTCCAAAAGCAGCCAGTTTGCACATCTCATAGGATTTAATGTCTTGCCATTATAAATGCACGGGGATAAGTGCATTTATAGAGACACATTTTCACAAAACACCCAGACTCCGGCATGTAGCCGCAGGTGATAAAATAGGAGCCTTTCTGCAAATGGCCTTTGCAACACAACTCACTGGGTGGTAACAAAGTATACACATTTGCCTCTTTGCAACGTAGCCCCGTTTCCTCAATGAATCCACCCATTTCAGTAAAACCTGAGCTGAAATAGTAAGGAGAACAAAACAGCAGCCCTGTCTGACCCCCGTCAGCCACCAGACTCCCCCAGTCACGTGGCAGGAGACGGGTATGACATCATGGATGATCCAGTGATGATTCATATGATCCATTGGTGATCCACATGATCCAAGCAGGCTTGTCCAAAGAGCAGATCTCTGGGTCTGAATGAAACGGGTCTGCGGTGATGGATTCTGGAGTCAAGAAATCCTCCCTTTCCAGTGATCTCTCAGGCTGGCCGGGAAAAGGCAGGGAGCAGGAATCCTCAGGCATCCCGACGGACAGACTTGTCATGTTGCCAAAACACGAACTCGGAGTCTGATCTGATTTCCATGCAGAACTCATTTTGTGACTTCGCTGTTGGATTGTCGGGATCAGCCCCTCCCCCCTCTCCTGATCCCCAGAAGGAAGACCGGGGGGGGGTTTCTACTCCTCCTTCTCCCCCCCCGCACCCGCTCAATACTTTTCCTCCCCTCCCGGCACATCCTTCTCTCATCCCGCCCACACAATCCCAAATCACACCCCCAATACATTGCTCCTCCTCCTCCTCCTCCAATCCGGTTTCTGCTCCAGAAATGTGGGGCGGGGAGCCCCCCTCCCAACCTTTCTGCTTCTCCCGGAAGTGGAGCTTCCACTCCGGATTGCTGCTCTGCCCCGTAGCTGGGGGGGCGCTTTCGGAAAGGGGAGGGAGGAGGCAGGGGACCCCCCCCCCCTGGATGTTGCAGGAAAGGAGAATCGGGAGCGAGGAGAAAGAGGTAAAGGGGTCACGGGGGGGGGGCGGAGAGGGGGGAAAGGACCCAGAGACCCCCGCCAGCTCCCCCAAGCGCCCCCAGGGGGCTTTCCTCGCAGGGCGGACCCCTCACCCGTCTCCCCTGGCTCTGCGCGGAGAAAAGCGGCCCATGAAAGGGTTAAGCGGCGCGAGAGACGCCTGGATAGAGACCCCCTGTCCCTCCCCTGCTTCTCTTGGGGGGGCCGCCTCCGGCTGGAGAGATGGGGCTCAGGGTGTGGGGTGAGCAGAGCCAAGGGAGCCTCTGGATGCAGGGGAGACTCTGGAGAGAGGAAGGGGGTCAAGGGGGGAGGGAGAGGAGCATCCATGGGGCAGGGAAGGGCAGCATTGGCGAGGGGGGGGGGAGATATCGCGTCTCCATTGTGGCAGCTGCGGGGGATCTCTGGTGGAACAGCCTTGGCCTCTCTCTCCCGCCCAGTAATCGACCCCCCCCTTCAAGGCGACCAGAGAGGGATCCCTGGAAAGTGGGGGGTCCTGTCCCCCCACCCTTCCTTCCCGCAATCTCCATCCTCTTCCTGCCCCATAAGCCCCTGCCCTGTCCAGACACAGCGATTCTGCCCAGTCCATTCCTTGGTCCCCTGGAGAGGAGAGGAAGTCCAGAGGAAGAGATGTCAGTATTTGTGAAAAGAAAAGAGAAGGTTCTGGCCTCCCTTGGTCGCCTCAGCCTGGTCCTTGGACCCTTGTCAGCATAAAAGAGTCCACGAGAAGAGCATCCTGGCAGAGTACTTTCTGCTTTTACAGTGGTACCTCGGGTTACAGACGCTTCAGGTTACAGACTCTGATAACTGAGAAATAATACCTCAGGTTAAGAACTTTGCTTCAGGATGAAAACAGAAATCGTGCTCTGGCGGCACAGCGGCAGCAGGAGGCCCCATTAGCTAAAGTGGTGCTTCAGGTTAAGAACAGTTTCAGGTTACGAATGGAATTCCGGAACGAATGAAGTACTTAACCCGAGGTACCACTGTCTTCTCAAAAGTCTTTCTGCAAAAGCGACTGACCAACTGTACACACATCAACACTGCCAGCTTTCACCAACCAACCAACCCAACACCAAACTAACATTTCTCACTCTATATATACAACCTGCAGCTTTTTAAGCATTAAAGAAACAGCGGCCAATTTTTAGCCGTGACAAGAGGGGAGGGGAGAGGCCTTCTCAGAAGCGGCTCTTGGTTTCCGCAATCCCACCCAGGAAGCAGCCAGAAACCTTTTCCTCTCTCTCAGGCTTCCATCTTTAATTGTCCTTTCTTGGTCACCAGAAACAGGTGCAGAGTCCATGGAATGGCTCTCAGGATTGATACGGAAGCTGCACCTCAAAAGCATTTCTGTTCCTCTTATTCTTTGTAGCCAATGTCAGAGTGACTGACAAGCTGAGATACAACCCATCACCATCCGATGACAGCGACTGCATGAATCTTTTGTCACGTGACAAAGACACATGAGAGCAGAAGCAGCCAAGCAGGCTGGGAAGTGCAGGGACTGCACAGTCATTTGGGCCTCCTCAATTTATTCAGGCTTAACTGCTAACTGTGGAGTCATTCTGACATGTGACGTAGTAGCCAGTTGCACATTGTGCTCTCTGTAAGATTTCAGCAAGAGTCTGTCTGTCTCAGCCGTGAGCAGAGTCTGTATGCAATCTCAGTCAAACTGTTTGGAACCATGTGGTTTATGAAGAAGCTTCTTTTAATTCAGTAAAGCTTTTATTCTTTAAAACTCTGCATTATTAATTTACGCTGCGTGTCATCTTCCCAGTCAAAGGACCCCTTTTCAGGATAGACAGTGCCTGTGGCTGGAGGCTCTACACACCGGGTGTGCCTGTGGAGGCCAAAGACTGCCAGTATTAGCACAGGTGAGGTGTGTGGCCTCCCCAAATTTACAGGCTGTATATAAATGAAAAGTCGTGGGTGGGATTATATTTTACAGCAACCCTGTGATTTTCTCCACCTGTAACATTTTGTGAGCTGATATAGCAGTACGAATTCCAAAATAACTTTAAAAACCCCCACAAGATCATCATCATCATCATCACATTTATACCCCCAGGCCTTAGTTTGCCTCCCCATGATCTAGAGAAAACACCAGCTTTGAATCATGCAGAGTAAAACTACCAGAACTTCCTTGAACCGATAGGTTAGGAATTATCGCTGTACTTAGATCCGTACTTTTCTATGCCTGTACAATTTAGCAGAGTAACATTCTCCCTTTTAAACTTACAGCGGATGCATTTGCTTAGGCTCGCTAAAGCCTCTAAAATAAGTTTCCTTGGTAATTTCCACTTTAGTCCCTCATAAAAAGATAAGACACGACACAGTCTTCTATAAAAATATAAAAAGAGTTTACTCACACATTCTGTTCACAAATGGATCCCAGAAGGCGGTGACCCCCAGGCTGCACACCTGGTCCTTCAGGGGCACAGTTACCCCATCAGGACCAGGAGTGCCCCCACCCTCCCCCAGGGACAGTATTTCTGACTTGTCAGGAGTCAACCTCAATGTGTTGGCCGCCATCCATCCTCCAACCACCTCCAAACAGACACACAGGGCATTCACCATCCTCACTATTTCCAATTTAAAAGAGAGGAAGAGCTGGGCATCATCCACATACTGGTGAACACCCAGCCCAAACCCCCTGATGATCTCTCCCAGTGGCTGCATATAGATAGTAAAAAGCATGGGGGAGAGAATGGAGTCCTGAGGCACCCCACAAGTAAGCATCCAGGGGTCTGAACACTCATCCCCCAACACCACTCTCTGGACATGGCCCAGGAGGAAGGAGGGGAACCACTGCATAACAGGGCCCCCAGCTCCCCTAGAGGGTCCAGAAGGACACCATGGCCAAAGGTCTTCAAAGCCGCTGAGAGAACCAGCAGAACCAGGAAACAGCTTCCCCCTCAGCCTCTGGCCCGTTGGAGATCATCAACCAGCACAACCAGGGCAATTTCAGTCCCATGATGAGGCCTGAATCCCCATTGGAAGGATCATGGCGGCAGGAGCTTTCCTGGTCCTGCACCTCCAAAAGCTCCAGCCACAAGACTTTCATTAGCTTTGAAGGGGCCACATGATACATTGTGGTCTTTTCTTCGAAAAACAAATATTTTGAATACTTTTACAGTGCTGTATGATGTAAATATGGGATCCGGGTGGTGCTGTGGCTTAAACCACAGAGCGTAGGACTTGCCAATCAGAAGGTCGGCGGTTCGAATCCCCGTGATGCGGTGAGCTCCCATTGCTCGGTCCCTGCTCCTGCCAACCTAGCAGTTCGAAAGCACGTCAAAGTGCAGGTAGATAAATAGGTACCACTCCGGCAGTAAGGTAAACGGCGTTTCCATGCGCTGCTCTGGTTCGACAGAAGCGGCTCACTCATGCTGGCCACATGACCCGGAAGCTGTATGCCGCTGGCTCCCTCGGCCAATAAAGCGAGATGAGCGCCGCAACCCCAGAGTCGGCCACGACTGGACCTAATAGTCAGGGGTCTCTTTACCTTTACCTTTATGATGTAAATTTTGTTTCTGTTTCCCTTGTTCCACATCGGAGAGACTTTGATACACAGCTCTGAGCCCATCTCCCCCCTTGAAGCTGCTGTGTTTGTAGCACTGCCAGCCTGGGCAGTGTGTTTGGGGGTCCTGGGCTGCCTAGACAAGAAGACCCCCTTCTCAGCCCGGCTGATATGGTCCCAAGGAAAGCAGAGCAGTATGTTTGGCACCAGCTTGGCTGCAGGAGTTGAATGAAGAAGGTGTGCAGGACACCATCCAACCGTCTTAGAGATTCCACCCTGGATTTGTGTGGGTTTCCCTCCATAGCCTTTTCTTCTCCTGAACATAACTCACGAGGCAGTGAAGGTTTAGGACCAGAGTTTTCCTTCTCGATGGGCTTCCTTCCCCGGTTGACGATTCCATCTGCCCTTCACTTTCCTCTGCAGGATGGGCAGAATCTGCCTTCTAGACTGTGGGATTCACTGTTCTTCTCATCCTCTCCATCCACCAGGGCTTGACTTCAGGTGCAGCAGAATTGCCCAGCCCCCCAAGGATTTGAGACCCATCAGCTATTCTCACCTGGTTTTGCCAGCCGGTTGAAGCCATTCCTGGGATTGTGGCCCCTGATTCATCCTGACAGCTTCTGGAAGGCACAGGTGAGAGCTGTGTGCAGGGTGGGGACCACCAAAGGTACTACCGCTCCCATGACACCTCATGACATCATATAATAGCTATATTTGAGACAGAAGCGGAATGAATTCATGTCTCTAGAAGTAACACAACTTCAGGCCATCAATAATTCAACACTACATATTCAAGGTTGAAGTTTTCACTAGTACAGTTATCCATTTGCCTTTAATATGCAGCTTTTTCAGTGTCACTTTAGGATGGGCTCGAGATCAGGCACCCCATCATTATTATAAGGAACAGTGGGGGTCTGGGATTCTGATGTGCCAGCTGCTTTTCTTCTGCTTCTCCTGCTCTCGCCATGCAATGTGAGGCATGTAGATGGAGGTCCATCTCCAAGAACAGGAGTTTCCCTGAGTACCCATTCAGCTGACCCCAAGCACCAAGCCTTGTCACTAGTTCTCTGACTGACCCAGACCACAGTCCCTGGAGAAGATGTAGACCTGGGCCTCCCAAAATGGTCCACTTGGACCTCTTGTGGCCAATGAGACTGTGCAGGTGATTCATAAAGATCTAGAGGTGGATGCAGGATTATGATGCAGAGGATGGGGAATGTCCAAAGGAAGGTATGGACCGGAGAAAGAGAGGGCCTGTTCACGGACAGAGAGCAGCTGCCTTTCCTGTGAGGAAACAATTGATTTGAAAAGGCTGTGTTCCAAGATCATGCTGCTTTATTAACGATGATTAATAAATCATTAATAAATCCTGTCGGAGAGGTCGGGAGCACCTCGGGACATTGAGCCTCCTTCTCCGGAGGATATCCATCCGTACCAAAACTGGACTTCCCCACGTCCCCACGAGCTCCAAAGGAACCCACTGGCGCAAGTAATTCTCTGACCCCACCGGAGGAAAGAGAGCTTTTAGCCACCTTTGGTGACCTTCCACCGAGGGAACAACAAGAAATAATTGATAGACTAGAAGTACTTAATCATCAGCTCATACATGTCCAGAAGAACGGAAAAGTCCTGCCCACTTCTCAGGATAACCTTGCCAGCTTTTCGGAGTCGTGCTTTAAGGAAGTAGGAAGTCTTCCATACCTCAGTCCAGCTCCTAAACCCATGCCTCCCCCACTTGTGGGCAAATCCCACCGACGCTTGGCAGACCCTGGTTCTGCCTCACAAGTCGGCCTCTCATCCCAACTCTTGATAAATTTTGACTCGCCCCCCAAGAGTCCCCCGCCGAAGAGTGTAACTCAGAGTCCTTTCCACCAAAACAATTCCTTACCATCCAATCCATCAATGCCGGAACTGGAGTCCTCATATTCCCCTGAGCGGCATAGACCCGACATACAAACAGTACCTGTACGTCAAGCATCCCCAGTACCTTCGCTAGCATCAGGTCAGGGGAGTGTTCCACCTACATCAAAAAATGACCCGGATTGGACTGAAGACCCGGCCGGACATATAAATCAAATGGTTTCATCGGCGACCTTTAGACCTCGTGGTGGGGCAGTCCCAGCAAATTCTGTGGAGCCTCCCACTGAAGTGTCCACCCTTGGGCCAGCCAGCGGGAGACCCGCTCTGTCGCCCCAGTCTGAACACCTCACTACCAACTTCAAGATTAGGCACCTCCAGCAGGTGCCTGCCATGCAAAGTAAAATAACTGACTTTTTTGTGGGGTCTGCCCTGCCTCCAAAGGACTCACTTCTCTCCCTGAATTGACAGCGAATTGAACACAACAAGAACTCCCCCCTATCAGTCCTCAGCTGGAACATCGCGGGCTGGAGGGGAAAAAAACATGAGCCAGAATTCTTGGAGTTTATTAACCTGTTTCATATCATCTTGTTCCAAGAATCGTGGGAAGTAGAGAAAATTGTCCTAAATGGCTTTGAGCTGCTAGAACTCCCTGCCTGCCCCTCCCTGAAAGGAGGCCGCCCTAAAGGGGGCCTAATAATAGGCATCTCCCTCAACCTACATTCTAAATTTACTCTAGTACAGGCCTTGCCTCCCTATGCCCTTACCGGGCTGATTACGGGGGAAAAGATCTCGCTCCTAGTTACAAATGTTTACTTGCCACCTGGGGGTTCTTCCCTCGAACTGGGCTCTAGATGGGGCTCGCTAGAAGAGCATTTGCTCTCATGCTATGTTAAGTTCCCTAACACCCCGGCCATTATAGGTGGCGATTTTAATGCCCGCACAGCAGCAAACTGGGACTCGCTGACCAAAGCCAAATGGTGGGTTACCCCAAACCTTGATAATTACGACCTGGAACATATCATGAGGAGAACTTCTAAAGACCACAGAGCAAATGAGGCTGGGGTACTCCTCTATCAAATGGCCATCCGTTTGAATTTGGTGCCCTTAAATGGCACATGCCTCCCTGATATCCCAGGGGATTTCACTCACCTGAGCGTTAAATCAAACAGCGTCCTCGATTACCTGTTGGTCTCTAGGGACCTACTTAAGTGTATTTCCACTTTTAAGATCGAGAATGTACAATTTAGTGATCATCTTCCCCTTGTAGCTAAGCTTTCCCTGAACTGGCAGCCGGAGGCTCATAGACATGCGACCCAGATGGTAACCAACGAATCTCTCCAAGTAAGAGGAATCAAATGGTCGGAGACCCAGGCTCAAAGGTACCAGGAATTCTTTCAAAAAGAAATCCTCGGGCCCCATTCCAACATAGGCTCTGCCTCAGACGAGCATAGCATAGTGCTGAAGCGCTTCCACCATCATACGACTGATCTTACGTCCTTCTTTAGGTTACCACCCAAAAATTTAAATCGAATCGAGTATACTCACGGTGCCCCCTGGTATAATTCTCAGTGCAAACAAGCAAGACAGCGCCTCCGTGCTATATATAATGTATATAAGACCTCCGATGCATCTACCCTGCCAGCTAGTTATGCCCAAGCCAAGCAAGTCTACAAACGCACGCAGAAAACTGCCAAGCGTGAGTGGCAACATAATCGTTGGCAGGCTTTGATTACTGCTTCAAAACCACACAGGTCCAGGGAATTCTGGTCTTTGATTAACAGAAGGGTGAGGAAATACCCAAGGGCAGTCATCTCTGCACCGACATGGGAAGTGTTCCTGAAGAAATGCTTCTCACAGGCAGATGCTCCCTCCGACCATCTGATGCATCTGTTTACCCACCTACCTATTTGGCCTCCCACCGATCCTGATGAAATAGCCAAGCTAATAGCTCAGCTGAAACCGGGCAAAGCCCCTGGGCCCGACTTGATCCCTGCTGAAGCCATCAAACTACACCCAAAATGGTGGGCCGGCATCTTGGCCAAAACCTTCGATGCAATCAACGCTTCCGGTCTCATCCCCAAAATATGGAAGGAGGCCATTATAGTACCAATTCATAAAAAAGGTTCTCCAACGGAGCCGGAAAACTACCGCAACATCAGCCTCCTTTCGATCATAGGGAAAATTTATGCCAGCTTTTTGCTGACTAAATTATTGCGATGGGTAGAAGAGACTAACCAGATTGGCCACGAACAAGCAGGGTTCAGAACTAAACGTTCTACAACAGATCATGCAATAATTCTTTATCATCTGGCACGGAAGTACTCCTCCCCTCCCCGGGGCAACCTCTGTGCTGCCTTCTTAGATCTAAAGGCAGCCTTTGACAGCGTTCCTAGAAATATTCTTTGGGAGAAACTTGCGAAACAGGGCATTGATAGAAGACTCTTATGGCTCATAAGTCAGCTCCACGAAGGTACCCTTGCCAGAGTGAGACTTACTCCTGCGGGCGACCTCACAAATTCAATACCAATAAACAAGGGAGTGCGCCAAGGATGTATATTGGCTCCCTGCCTATTCAACCTTTTCATCAGCGACATGCGAGCACCCCTAGTCAACTCATCTCCAAGTACACACGCGCCTAGACTAGCGGATTACCGCTGCCCACTCCTTTTATATGCGGACGATGCAGTAATTCTATCTTATACACGTGTTGGACTAACCAGAGCTCTGAAGATCTTTGCCACGTATTGCCAACTCAACCAATTAACCATCAACCATGCTAAGTCCAAGATTCTGATTTTCTCCAGAAGCCGGAGATTATACAAATGGAAGCTTGGTGGAGCAAAAATAGAGCAAGTCCTAAAATTTCAATATCTAGGAGTTATTTTTCAATACAACTTGGGATGGAAAGCTCAAATTCAACACCTACTTAACAAGGCCAAAACCCTGTCATATGCGCTCCTCCGATTTTTCTTTTCGGACGGAGCTCTGCATGTTCCCTCGGCCCTAAAGGTGTTCAAGGCAAAAGTGGTTGCAGTGCTTGCTTATGCTGCCCCGCTCTGGGCCGTGATGACAGATCTTGCTCCCCTTGAGACTCTGCAAAGCCAATTCCTACGCCGGCTCCTAATGCTCCCCCTGTGCGTAAGCAACGCAGCCATGCGACTAGAATTGAAGATCGCATCCTTAGAAACTTGCCTGTGGAAGCAAGTCTTCAATTACTGGTTATCATTGTGGCATAGATTACCAAATCATTACCTTGTCCAATGCTTATGGCGAGATGAATTCTCCAGCCTTTGGACTAGTAAAATTCATGCCAAACTCCTGAGCTATGGAATCTCTCCCTCAGATTCCCTAAAACTAGATCAAATCACTGCTCAAAGACTGATCCGTCAAAGACTGGATGACATCGACTTGCAGCAAAATTATACGCTGGGGGGAGGTGTTTGTTCGCCCCAGAACATTGGTATCACTTTAACTTATTGTGTTCCATCATACCTCTCCTCCCTTTCGACTGTTGCCCATAGACTGGCCTTCACCAAAGCGAGGTTCAACGTTTTCCCCTCCAATGTCCTGAGACATAGATTCTCAAATGGCCAAGTCCCCGCCACGTGCGAATGTGATAAGGTGACGCCGGAGTCGCTCCAGCACATTATGTTCACTTGCCCCCTGTTCAATGTGCCACGGGCAAATTTGTTGGGATCAATCATACAGAAACTAGAGGGTACCCCACCAAAATTCCACCTTGCCCAAATCTTGCAGGATAAGGATTCCCACACGACCCTGAAAGTGGCTAGGTTCCTGGTCGCTGTCCTCTCCCAAAAGCGACGCCAAGGAGCGCTACAAGCTAATTAAGGCGTAGCATGCCTTCCCATCTTATAGTATTTATTGTTATAGTGGTATTTTAGCGACTGTTTTTTTTTTTTTTCTTTTCCCCAAGGCACAAGCTGTCACTTATGTGTTGTTTTTACCTGTATGGGCCTATGGCCGTAATAAATATTATCTCTCTAATTAACGATGATTGAGGATTATGAAAGGTGGTGATGCATTACTATCATTTGATGACATTGCTTTTTCATTTCCAAAAAATTGGGAACATGGGGAGGACATGGGAGAATGTAGGAGATGTTGAAATAAGAGAAGGGGCTAATGGCGCTTGATGTGTTCTCTTTCCCTTTGTTCTCTTCCTTGAAACCCAAACAGGATTTCCTTTCCTCCAACTCTGAAGAAGGTGATGGAGAAGACATTCAGAATTCCAAGGAATGGGGCACCTTTCGTTTCATGAGGAATAGAAATTAAAATGTGGGAAATGTGGGAAATGCTTCATTGAATGAGGACACATAGCTCACATCAATGACTCTGAGAGGAGAAACCATTTAAAGGTATGGAGTGTGGGAAAAGTTTCACTGATAGTGGAAAACTTAGAACACATCAGCGGATTTACATGGACAAGAAAGGATTACAATGCAGGGAGTGTGGAAGAACTTCAGTCAGAGAGGATTCCCCAATATACATCAGCGGACTCACACAGGGGAAAAACCATTTAAATGCATGGAGTGCGGGAAAAGCTTCCGTCAGAGTGGACACTTAACTTCACATCTATGGACTCACACAGGGGAGAAACCATATAAATGTATAGAGTGCGGAAAGAGCTTTAGTGATAGTAGAGACCTTAGAAAACATCAACGGATTCACACAGGGGAGAAACCATATAAATGTATAGAGTGCGGAAAGAGCTTCAGGCTGAGTGGAGACCTTAGAAATCATCAACGGACTCACACAGGGGAGAAACCATTTCAATGTATGGAGTGTGGAAAAAGCTTCTGTCAGAGTGGACAGTTAAGTTCACACCTACGGATTCACATGGGTGAAAAACCTTTTAAATGCATGGAGTGTGGGAAGAGCTTCAGGCGGAATGCAGAAGTTAAATTACACCAGCGAAGTCACACTGGTGAAAAACCATATAAATGTATGGAGTGTGGAAAGAGCTTCATTCAGAGTGGGCAGAGCAATATGCATCAACGGACTCACACAGGGGAGAAACCATTTAAATGTATAGAGTGCGGAACGAGCTTTAGTGATAGTGGAGACCTTAGAAAACATCAACGGATTCACACAGGGGAGAAACCATATAAATGTATAGAGTGCGGAAAGAGCTTCAGGCTGAGTGGAGACCTTAGAAAACATCAGCGGATTCACACAGGGGAGAAACCATTTCAATGTATGGAGTGTGGAAAAAGCTTCTGTCGGAGTGGACACTTAAGTTCACATCAACGGACTCACACGGGTGAAAAACCATTTCAATGTATGGAGTGTGGAAAGAGCTTCAGTCGGAGTGGACACCTCAAAAAACATCACCAGACTCACACAGGGGAGAAACCATTTAAATGTATGGAGTGTGGAAAGAGCTTCAGTCAGAGTGGACACCTCAATAAACATCACCAGACTCACACAGGGGAGAAACCATTTCAATGTATGGAGTGTGGAAAGAGCTTCAGTCAGAGTGATAGACTTAGAATACATCAACGGACTCTCACGGGTGAAAAACCATATAAATGTATGGAGTGTGGAAAGAGCTACAGTCAGAGTGGGCACCTTAGAAATCATCAACGGACTCATACAGGGGAGAAACCATATAAATGTAGGGAGTGCGGAAACAGCTTTAGTGATAGTGGAGACCTTAGAAAACATCAACGGATTCACACAGGGGAGAAACCATATAAATGCATGGAGTGTGGAAAGAGCTTCAGTCATAGTGGAGTTCTTAGATATCATCAACGGACTCACACAGGCAGGGGAAAACCATATGAATGTATGGCATGCGGGAAGAGCTTCAGTCAAAAAGGAGACCTTAAATTACACCAGCAGACTCACAAAGGGGAGAATCCATTTAATGCATGGAATGTGGAAAGAGCTTCCGTTTCAATGCAAGCCTTAGAAGACATCAACTGGCTCACACAGGGGGAAAACCATTTAAATGCATTGAGTGCGGAAAGAGCTTCAGTCAGAATGGAGACCTTAAAACACATCAACGGATTTACACAGGGGAGAAACCATATAAATGTGTGGACTGTGGAAAGAGCTTCATTCACATTGGAAACCTTAGAAAACATCAACGGACTCAGAAAGGGTGAAACCATTTAAATGCATTGAGTGCGGAAAGAGCTTCAGTCAGAATGGAGACCTTAAAACACATCAACGGATTTACACAGGGGAGAAACCATATAAATGTGTGGACTGTGGAAAGAGCTTCATTCACATTGGAAACCTTAGAAAACATCAACGGACTCAGAAAGGGTGAAACCATTTAAATGCATTGAGTGCGGAAAGAGCTTCAGTCGAAATGGAAACCTTAAGACACATCAACGGATTCACACAGTGGAGAAAACATTTAAATGTATGGAATGTGGAAAGAGCTTCAGTCAGAGTGGAGACCTCAATATACATCAACGGACACACACAGGGGAGAAACCATAAGAATGCATGGAATGCGGAAAGAGCTTCAGTTAGTGTGGACACCTCAATATACATCAATGGACACACACACAGGGGAGAAACCATAAGAATGCATGGAATGCGGAAAGAGCTTCAGTTTCTTTTCTTTTTTATATATATAATATTTATTTAGATTTTTGAAATATTACAGTAAAAAAGAAAAAGAAAAATACAAAATAAAAACAGTTAAAAACACACCTATTTTCTATTACTTATTTTCTTTTAGCTTATTTCCTGGACCTCCTCATACCTCCCTTTTTTGTATTCCGCTTCAATTCATTGGTTCAGCAAATCCTTACCATTAGATTTTAACCCATTTATAACCCTTTTTCATATTCTCTTAAAGCATTACAGCTGGGAACCCTTAATTGCTATCCAACATCATTCTATCATTCATTAATTTTACAATATTTCTCTAGATAGTCTTTAAATTTCTTCCAATCTTCTTCCACCGACTCTTCTCCCTGGTCTCGGATTCTTCTAGTCATTTCTACCAGTTCCATATAGTCCATCACCTTCATCTGCCATTCTTCCAAAGTGGGTAGTTCTTGTGTCTTCCAATACTTTGCAATGAGTATTCTTGCTGCTGTTGTAGCGTACATAAAAAAAGTTCTGTCCTTCTCCTTCTTTGACACCAATTGGCCGACAATGCCCAGAAGAAAGGCCTCTGGTTTCTTCAAGAAGGTATATTTAAATAACTTTTTCAGTTCATTATATATCATTTCCCAGAAGGCCTTAATCCTTGGGCACGTCCACCAAAGGTGAAAGAATGTACCTTCAGTTTCTTTACATTTCCAGCATTTATTATCGGGCAAATGATAAATTTTTGCAAGCTTGACTGGGGTCATGTACCACCTGTATATCATTTTCATAAGATTCTCTCTTAGGGCATTACATGCCGTAAACTTCATACCTGTGCTCCATAACTGTTCCCAGTCAGCAAACATAATATTATGTCCAACATCTTGTGCCCATTTAATCATAGCAGATTTCACCATTTCACCCTGAGTATTCCATTTCAACAGCAAGTTATACATCTTTGACAAAATCTTAGTTTTGGGTTCTAACAGTTCTCTTTCTAATTTTGATTTTTCTACCTGGAAGCCAATTTTCTTATCCAAATTATATGCCTCCATTATCTGATAATAATGAAGCCAGTCTCGCACTTTGTTTTTCAATTTCTCAAAACTCTGCAGTTTCAGTCTATCTCCTTCTTGTTCCAAAATTTCCCAATATTTCGGCCTTTTGGCCTCCATATTGAGCCTTTTCAGAGCTTTCGCTTCCATCGGTGACAACCACCTTGGGGTTTTATTTTCCAATAAATCCTTGTATCTTATCCAAACATTAAACAATGCTTTCCTGACAATATGATTTTTGAATGCTTTATGTGCTTTGACCTTATCATACCATAAATATGCATGCCATCCAAATACGTTGTTAAAGCCTTCTGGATCCAAAATGTCTGTATTTTCAAGAAGTAGCCATTCTTTCAACCAGCAAAAAGCTGCTGATTCATAGTAAAGTTTAAAGTCTGGCAGGGCAAATCCACCTCTTTCCTTTGTATCCGTTAATATCTTAAATTTTATTCTGGGCTTCTTGCCCTGCCAGACAAATCTAGAGATATCTCTCTGCCACTTCTTGAAACAGTCCATCTTGTCCACAATTTGCAATGTCTGAAACAAAAACAACATTCTAGGCAATACATTCATTTTTATCACAGCAATACGACCCAACAGTGAAAGCTTCAAATTTGACCAAATTTCTAAATCTTTTTTCACTTCTGTCCAACGTGTTTCATAATTATCTTTAAATAAGTTCCCATTTTTGGCTGTCATATTAATCCCCAAGTATTTCACTTTCTTAACCACAGTCAGGCCTGTCTCATTCTGAAACTTCTCTCTTTCAATCGGTGTTAAATTTTTCTCTAAAACCTTAGTTTTTAGCTTGTTCAGTTTAAATCCTGCCACTTGACCAAATTCTTGAATTAATTCTAAAACCCTTTTAGTACTAGATTCTGGCTCCTGTAACGTCAATACTAAGTCATCTGCAAATGCTCTCAGTTTTTACTGTTTGGCTCCGACCTGTATACCTTTAACCAACCGGTCCCTTCTAATCATATTCAGCAGAACCTCCAGGACCGATATGAAAAGCAGTGGGGAGATTGGGCACCCCTGTCGTGTCCCTTTTTCTATCTTAAATTCTTCCGTCACCACATTATTTACAATTAATTTAGCCTTTTGTTCAGAGTATATTGCACCTATACCATTTTCAAAAACTTGGCATACCACCATCCCCTGTAGGTTCTTCTTCATGAAACTCCAAGAGACATTGTTAAAAGCTTTCTCCGCATCCACAAATATCAGAACTGCTTTAGTGTTTATATTCACTTCTAGTTTTTCCAAAATATCAATTATGTTCCTCAAATTATCAGACAAGTGTCTTCCCGGGAGAAAGCCCACTTGGTCTTTATGAATCTCTTCCATCAATACAAAGAGCTTCAGTTTCAATGCAAGCCTTAGAAGACACCAGCGGACTCACACAGGGGTGAAACCATTTAAATGCATGAAGTGCAGAAAAAGCTTCAGTCAAAGGGGAAATCTTAGAAAACATCAACGGACACACAGGGGAGAAACCATTTAAATGTATGGAGTGTGGAAGGAGCTTCAGTCGGAGTGGAACCCTTGATTTACATCAACAAACTCCCACATGAGAGGAACCCTATAAATGTCCAGTAGACAGAGGTTCAGTCCTAGTGGAACTCCTACATCAACAGACTCATGGACAGGAAGAACTTTAACAGTTGACACCCTACAAACCCATCAACCCTCAAAGAGGAGAAGCTGTTTAAAGGGAAAGGTTGCAGAAAGTGCTTTAGTTATAATGGAGTGTTTAAGGAACATCTAAGGACTCAGAGGGGAGAACCCATTTAGATGTATGGAGTGTGGGACATGTTCCTTTCAGAGTCCACTCTTTTGTTCACAGCAATGAACTCAGCAGGAAATCCATCTTAAAAGCATGTCATGTATTTGAGGTTCTGCTGATTATATGTAAATCTGTATAGTAATGAAATAATGAAGGTAACGTCTCACTCTTGTGAGTATAATTTTAGATGTAAGGTACCTTTTGATAGTGAGGGGGAGTTGGTGAATCTGGATTTCTGGGGTGCTCATCTGCCTGGAAGCAGCTGGCAGAAAGGTTTTCTTTGTGAAGCCCCTGCAGATGCCGAGTTCCTGACTTCCCTCCCAGATGACAGGAAGCGAAAGACACACTTCCATTGCCCTGTGTCCTTCCAGCCTCTTTCCTCCCTTGCTCCCTTCTGCCGGTTTGTGTGCCTGACTTAGATATCTTGTGTGGTGTATTTTTTTACTGCTGAAACTGGATTTGCTCTCAGGAGCTACGTTTTGTGCCTCACTGGGGACCCAGTGAGAACTGTAAGCTTTGAAAGCTCAGTTAACTATTACTGAAGAAGTCCTGCTGCCTCTGTGTGTGTTTTTGACCTCAGTGTGGGACTTGCTCTGCACGTGGCCCCTACCCTGCTGCTACTCTGCTCATGCCCTGGAGTTGCTCTACTCAAGCATGCAAGACGGTTTTTTTCACCAAACTCTGTCATCCCCCCCCACCGCATGATCTCCAAGCACTGCTTCTTCACCCAAACTTCATCCCTGCCTCCTAAGCATTCTGAAGAAAACTGATAATACTGTAAGTTAATGGGTGATTTCCCCCCAAGCCTAATTGCAAGAGGGGAACGGAGGGGCTGCAGGGACCCGGGAAGTCTCCTGATGGGCCCATCTTCACTCTTGAACCCCATGGGGCAACCCCAGAGCGCCTCCTTATTCTGGGGTTTGGGGAAGGTAGTATTTTTCTATAGTCCCAGAAGTTTTTATTCAGTCATGCTGCTAGGGAGTTTTCCTATCAGAGGCCCATAGATCATATTGCTATCATACTGATTTTACCGTTGTTTCTGCTTTTGCTGTCATGGAACAGCTGGGTGCAGGGGGGGAGGCACCAGTTGGGGGACCTACAAGGGAAGAAGGCTTAGATCCTGGGGACTTGTGGGGGGATGGCAGTGAGCAGAAAGAGGGAGGAAAGGGAGCAGAATGGGAGGGGAGGTGTTGCAAGCTGAGGAGGAAACAGGGTTTGGTGAGCAGGAAGAGGCTGGGGCAGAGAGCAGTGTAGGCTCAGAGAGGGGAGAGTAGGGGGCCAGGAGACCCAGAAGAGGCCGGCTGCTGAAGCATCCAGGGAGACCCCCCCCCTCCTGCTGCGACCAGCTCCCCTCTCCCCTGGTCTCCCAGAGCACACTTGTTGTTGTTGTTTAGTCATTTAGTTGTATCCGACTCTTCGTGACCCCATGGACATGCCGCTAGCCTCAAGAACACCATCCAACCATCTCGTCCTCTGTCGTCCCCTTCTCCTTGTGCCCTCCATCTTTCCCAACATCAGGGTCTTTTCCAGGGAGTCTTCTCTTCTCATGAGGTGGCCCAGAGCACACAGAGAAATCCAATTCAGACCCATGAGCCTGTACATTATATTAATGGTATTAATGGGCGTAGGGTTTTTTTTGTCCCAACATGCATCACTTTAATCTCATTGACAATGAACTGTATTTTCGGCCCATTCAGCCCGTTTGGAGAAGTCCCTTTGGAGCTCCTTGAAATCTCTCTCCTTGCAATCTCTCTTTATTTGCTCCGGTTGGCTGGACTCCTCCCTTTATTCCGCAGGGACCCGCAGGCTCAGCCCGACGAGCTGGGGGACTGAGCAGCCTGGCACCTAGATTTTTCTGTAACACCCCCCCTCCCAAAGAAAGGCTCAACATCCACGCCCATGGGTGCCTGTGGCCAGCCCAGACCCTGGAGCATCTGCATCTCTGCCCCAGCTTGAAAGTTAGGGGCTGCAGTGCTGGCGAACCTTATCTCCCCCTCCCCGTCCAGACAGAGGAATGGCCTTGTGGGGTTGGACCAGAGAGTCCCATCTGGGTGGTGTGGAGTGGGCAGTGCGGGGGCTTCTAACTGTAAAGTAGGGAGGGCCCTCCTGAGTCATCTAGTTGAACCCCCAGCATAGCAGGAATCTCAGCTAAGCATCACAGGCAGGGGGCCATCCAAGCTCCCCCCACCCCACCCAAGGAAGGCACTCTCCCCACTGGCTGTGCCAGACTGCCCTCTCAATGGCCCCTCCTGGCACACTTTCCTGTGGCCAACGACTCTTCCCCAGGGAGGGCATCTGAACAAGAGACCACCCCCCTGTAGGGTGCTGTGTTGATGTCCACCAGGCGGAGGAAAAGCAAAGCAGCTGCGCATTGGCACCGAGGGCTCCCAGACTTCAGCCAGTGCCCTCCAGGTTTTCTGAGTGCAGGCATCGTGCTGGCTGGCACTGAGGGGAACTGCAGGCCAACCTGCCTAGGGGGCACCTGCGTGGAGATGGCGGTGCCAGGGAGAAGAGCAGCAGGTTCAGCCAGAGGCTCCTAAAGGCTCTGCCCAGTTTCTTGGCGTGGAAGATGTGACCAGCCAGCAGGGGCTGGGGCTGGCCCCTCCTGGCCCCTGTTACCCAAGGTAAAGGACCCCTGGATGGTCAAGTCCAGCCAAAGGCGACTATGGGGACTTACTTCTGTGTAAGCGTGCATCAGATGGAACGGCGTAGGGGTTACTCCTAAGTAAGCGTGCATCAGGCAGGGCTGTAGAGTGGTGCTTCCAAAAGCAGCCAGTTTGCACATCTCATGAGATTTAATGTCTTGCCATTATAAATGCACGGGGATAAGTGCATTTATAGAGACACATTTCCACAAAACACCCAAACTCCAGCATGTAGCCGCAGGTGATACAACAGGAGCCTTTCTGCAAATGGCCTTTGCAACACAACTCACTGGGTGGTAACAAAGTAGACACATTGGCCTCTTTGCAACGTAGCCCCGTTTCCTCAATGAATCCACCCATTTCAGTAAAACCTGAGCTGAAATAGTAAGGAGAGCAAAACAGCAGCCCTGTCTGACCCCCCCGTCCGCCTCCAGACTCCCCCAGTCACGTGGCAGGAGATTCATCCTGAGCCCCCCCATCCGTGAGACGGGTATAACATCATGGATGATCCAGTGATGATTCATATGATCCATTGATGATCCACATGATCCAAGCAGACTCTTCCAAAGAGCAGATCTCTAGGCCTGAATGAAACGGGTCTGCGATGATGGATTCTGGAGTCAAGAAATCCTCCCTTTCCAGTGATCTCTCAGGCTGGCCGGGAAAAGGCAGCGAGCAGGAATCCTCAGGCATCCCGACGGACAGACCTGTCATGTTGCCAAAACAAGAACTCGGAGTCTGATCTGATTTAAATGCAGAACTCATTTTGTGACTTCGCTGTTGGATTGTCGGGATCAGCCCCTCCCCCCTCTCCTGATCCCCAGAAGGAAGACCGGGGGGGGGGTCTCCTCCTCCTTCTCCCCCCCCCCGCTCAAAACCTTCCCTCCCCTCCCGGCACATCCTTCTCTCATCCCGCCCACACAGTCCCAGATCTCGCCCCCAATACATTGCTCCTCCTCCTCCAATCCGGTTTCTGCTCCAGAAATGTGGGGCGGGGAGCCCCCCTCCCGGCCTGCCTGCTTCTCCCGGAAGTGGAGCTTCCACTCCGGATTGCTGCTCTGCCCCATAGCTGGGGGGGGCGCTTTCGGAAAGGGGAGGGAGGAGGCAGGGGACCCCCCCCGTGGAAGTTGCAGGAAAGGAAAATCGGGAGTGATACGGACCAGAGGGGGGGGGAGGTACCTCTTGCCCCCCCTCTCCCTTGAGCAACCGAGGCGATGACCTCGAGGGTACCCACGGTACACCCACCCAGTCCCCCCTCACTGTTGCACAAGCACCACACTTCTCCCAGACCCCCTTTTCGTTTCTTTCTTTCACGAGCGAAATAAGCTCAAATATATGAACATATTCTCCTATCTCTTCCTATGGCTATCTGCGCTCCATACTTAGAACGAGTAGACCGGGCGTTCCTGTATCTCCGCTTATTCCTATGGCCGCGTCTTAGCCAATCACAGCCATGCATTCGTCCTGCAGGAGCTAGCTCAGGGAGCCCTTGCACGCCTCATTAAACCTACTGACAAGCTGCTGACGGCCCCCCGCAGCGAGAACAATGGAACCGAAACTTTCGACCTCGTAATCTTGTCAAGACCTTGTTACAATGTATCCATTCTGCTCGTAAACCTGTCAAAACCCTGTTACAATGTATCCACTTCGTTTCCGACTTTGACCGAGGCTACAGAATAGGTTGGAAACCATCGGAACCTTTCGAAAATCATATAAAATCAACCATGACTCCGATTTCCTTGCTCTTGGTGTCATTCAACTCAGCTCCCTTTGGACTCCATGATGGCACCCCGACCACCATAATCCCTGAAGCGGCAGGGCACGTACACAGGAACTTCTTAATCCTGTCAGATTGTCCTGCCTAACCCTTCCTCCGGGCAATACCAGGTGGCAGACGATGCATATCACTGTCCCATTGTCCTGCCACCACCGGTACTCAAGAAATGTTTATTTATGTATATCCCTCACTCCGCACATTCCCCCTCCCTTGTCTCAAATGTTAATCAGTGCAACCCCACCTCTCTGTAAACATATTCATGACGTGTGTAATATATTCATGATGTAATCCACGAAACCCAACCTTCCCATAATGTATTCATGACGTTTTCATGCACTGTATTCTGGGACTTGGAGGGAACTTTTAAAAGTCTATGCCGCCCCATTCTCGGGGTTCAATCTCGTTTTGAACCTGTTGCGCAATAAACTTGGATCTTCGTATCTTGCTCCTGCGTCCGGCTGAGCTTCCTTTTCTTCCACTAGAATCCACGGACTTGGTCCGATTGGCTGGGTGGCAGGGTAAATACGCACCCAGATTTTCCGTAACAGCTTGGCGCCCAGCGTGGGGCTCCAGCGGTTCTCCCGGGTTGCTGACCGGGGGCCCCGAATTCTTCAGCCGGCTGCGGGCCACTTTGCCCGAGAAGACCCTTTTGGACCTCCGGCCATCTCCCGGGCGGTAATCAGGAGCCCCAGGAGTTCAGCCGGGGAGCAAAAGGGATCCAGCCGGCTTATTCATCGGTCCCGGGATCGGATCGACGTAGAAGACGCGTGAGTATAGGAAAATCCAGTGCACTGGTGGGAAGGGGTGGAAGTCTCCTGGCAACTGAATTCTCTGCCCTCCTCTCTATCGTACCTTCTTACCTTTCTCTTGGTCCAGTCAGTGAGAGAGACCGTGGACTACTGCTCGACCCGAGAGGGGGGTTCTGAGCTCTATCTCTTTACCTAAACTCTCCAGCCAGCCGCACCAATTGGGAGCCCGAAGGGTAAGACGGAGAGACCCGACTTGAAAGATAGCCGACTCTCCGCAAACGGGCATCCCAGTTGAAAGCAAGGGGTTGGAGCTCTCTTTCCGATCTTCCCGAGCGTCCTTTCTAGGGGGCAGGAAGTGGTCTTGCTTTCTATCCCAATCCCAGCCGCACCGGTCGGGCTACGTACCACGTGTATCGTAAGCCCGCTTCCGAAAGCAAGGGGGATTTTCGACCCAGAATTCTATCCAGGGATCACCCGATCTGGCACCGCACGGCGCGGGCGTTCAGTAGGGCCCCTTTTCCTGAGAAGTTTGACGATAGGTAGGAGGTTGCCAGGAGGGAATAGCCCATGAGGAATTGGGCGGGACCGGCAGAGTGGAAAAGGGACCCCAAGTAAATGGTTAAAGAAAAGGAAGGAAGGAAATACCGGATAGCTAGAGCTCTTTAAAACCTCCCTAGGAAGTTGCCAAGCGACTAAGAACCTTTCCTTTTTACAAGTCCTTTGTCGAACAGCCCTAGACCCACAAATCCTTATCGACCCCCTCCTCTCTCCTCTCTCCTATCTAGACACGCGTGAAATATACTATGGGTACCCAGGCTTCCAAACATGAGCGGACTCACTCTGGGAGGAAGGCTTCCAGGAAGCCATCCCGTTCCCAGAAGGATCCCGACTCTCCTCTCCAATTCGTCATCGCGTATTGGAAGTCGATTCCTGGCCACAAATTGTTATCTAAAGAGAAATTAGAGGACCTCTGCTCCGAAACCTGGCCCGCCAGTACTGCCTCCGCCAAACCCGAACTGCGGTGGCCACCGGGGGGTTCGTTTAATGAAGAACGCTTGAACCACCTAAGGAAAGCCTTGATGGAAGAAAAACCCCGCCAGTTGGAATACCTGGCCACCTTTGAGGCAGTAAGGAGAATGCTCCAAGCCCCAAAGGGAACAACTTCTTATCAACTACCTATATTAAATCCCGGGCGACAGCCAATGCCCCCCCCTTACGAAGATGACGACGTACGACAGACCCTGGTCCCCTTTTACTATCAAGGACCGCCGCCGCGAGCCCCGACACCCAGCGACAGCAACTCTAGCAGTGGGGAGGAAACGGGGGAAGATGAGGCACAAGGCACTGAGAATAGAAGGGTCACACGACTACAAGCACAAAGGGACAAGGGGGACACCAAGCACGTTAAACACCCCGGGCAAGCTAAAACTAAAATCCCCTCTATGCTCCACAACACCATTGAGGACTCTACCCAAATCGGGAATAAACCCGCCTCCACGGAACCTCATGGCCCCGCAATGGGGACCCTGGGCCACGACAAAGAGGCCCCAGGGACTTCTGACCAAGTGAGCTCCACCGTGAGTTCTACTGCGGTCCAGATGCCCTTAAGGGCCCTGCCCATTCCTCCTCTCGTACCTAATGGGCCCCCTCGGATGGTTTACACGCATCAACCCTTCTATACCTCAGACCTGGTAACTTGGTCAAATCAGATGCCCTCACTGAGGGACGACCCGGACAAGTGCCACCGCCAGGTCAGCGCTATCTTCTCCACTCACAATCCCACCTGGCCAGATGTCCACGTCCTTCTGAATGCTCTCTTCAACGAGGCGGAGAAAGCGGACATCCTAGCTAAAGCCGGGGAAGCCATAGAACTACCCGACTACCAAAGGGGACGGCCTCAGGGATTGGAGGCGCTTACAGCACAATGCCTCAGAGTAGAACCAGCATGGGATTATAACACCACCAACGGGATTTGGTGCTTAAACCTGTTTAAAAAGGCAATTTTGGACGGAGTAAAGGCCGCCGGACAACGCACCGTTAATTGGACCAAAGTCCAGTCGGTCATGCAGGGGCCGAACGAACACCCGTCTGACTATTACACTAGATTGGTCTCTGCCATTAAAACATGGGGAGGAATAGACCCCGAAAACCCACAGCATGAAGTAATCGTTAAAGGGTTCTTCAAGGACCAGGCTTGCCCAGATATTAGAAAAGCCCTGAATCTCCAAATTGGATACGATGGAAAGAGCGTAAGTGAAATCTTGTCCATCGCGAAATCTGTTTACAACTCTCGGGACGAAAGAAAGAAGAAGGAAACAAAACCCGAGGTTGAATCAATATTAGCCTTAAGTATGGAAACTGCCTATGGTCCTAATCGAGGCAGGGGACTCCCTCGAGGAAAGGGGATCCGGGGAGGAGGACCCCCAAATCCCTACAGGCAATGGGGACCGGGGACGGGAGGATGCTACTACTGCCAGGAAGAGGGACACATAAAAAGATTCTGCCCCTACCTAAATACGCCATCCTACGGGGGACAGGAGCCTAAGCCTTTCCCTGTTCGGACCACCCACTCTCCTTTCTCCCCGCAAACCAACGTAACTCCAGGCTACAGCCATCACAACCCTGCGGCTTATACCCCACCAACGGCCTCGAACCCGACACCTCAAATCCGACCCCAACCAGGACCCCGGACCCAAATGCCAGCCATAGACCAGCCTGCCCACCCTTGGGCGAATGCTATTGCTCCTCCCTTACACCCTCCAAACCAACCACCGCCCGACGACCACGACACCTATTGACAATTAGAAGGGGATCCCAGTCAGACCCAAACCATCTGCCCTGTCCTTGCATTGTCACCTGAGGACCCGGTCTGCACTATCGAGATTGACGGCCACCCCTATCAATGTCTACTGGACACAGGGGCTACTTATTCCACCCTAACCGACAGTCACCTGGAACCAGGAACAGTGACCAAGAAAGTAATGGGACTGGATGGGATACCCCGCACTTGCCCACTCTCGCGACCAGCCAAGGTCACCCTCGGACCATTACTAGCGGAACACACTTTCCTTTTAACAAGCAGCCCTGTTAATCTCCTCGGCAGAGACCTCCTCTGCAAGCTTAACGCTACCATAAAATGCTCCTCGGATGGCATTTACCTACATATGCCAGGGGACTCTATTCCCATGTTCCAAGGTATCGTCCAAGAATCTAAAGCGGACCGACAGTTTCCCGAACTCCCTTTGGACCTAGAAAACGAATTGCCCCCCTCCTTATGGGGCACTGAATCAACCTCAGTCGGGCTCTTACTCTCCGCTACTCCAGTCAAGATCACGTACCGAAGTGACCTACCCTTCCCGTGCACCAAGCAATACCCTCTGCCCAAAGAAGCCATAGACGGCCTAACACCCATGATTGAGGACTTCCTCGAAAAGGGGATCCTAGTCTCATGCGCCTCGCCCTGTAATACCCCAGTTCTCCCAGTCAAGAAGCCCGCTAAAGAGGGGGCACCTATACGGTACCGTTTTGTGCAGGATTTGAGATTAGTAAACCAATTCGTAATACCCCGACACCCGGTAGTGGGCAACCCGAACTCCCTCCTAAACGCAATTCCAGCAGGGACAACTTGGTACTCCGCAGCGGATTTGTGCTCCGCCTTCTTCAGTATACCCCTGGATCCGGCCAGCCAATTCCTTTTTGCATTTACCTGGGGGCCCGGCCAACTAACGTGGACCAGACTGCCCCAAGGCTATGTAGAGTCACCCGCAATTTTCTCGGCCGTATTACATCAGGACTTAGAGGACATCCACCTACCAGCTAGCTCCACCTTGCTTCTCTACGTGGATGATATTTTATTGTGTTCTACCAGTGAAGAGGCGTGTAAGATAGATACTAAACACCTCCTATCAGAATTAGCAAAGAAGGGACACAAGGTGTCTCCAAAGAAACTCCAATATTGTAAACAAGAAGTCAAATATCTGGGACACATCTTAGGAGTAGGGACCCGAAGCCTAGCCACTGACAGGATCGAGGCAGTCACAAAAATCCCTCTCCCAAAAACGAAGCGACAGTTGCGCGGCTTCCTTGGCATGGCCGGCTTCTGCCGAGCCTGGATCGCTGGCTACAGCGAAATAACGAAGCCCTTAACTGTTATGACGCGGCAGGACCACCCAGACACCCTGGTCTGGGAAGAAGAAGCTTACAACTCTTTTGAACGACTAAAACGGGAACTCAGATCCGCTCCTGCCCTAGGATTACCCGACTACCGAATCCCTTTCAACCTGTTCATCCATGAGCAAATGGGGGTAGCCTCCGGTGTCCTAACCCAACCCTTCCGAGACCAAGAGAGGCCAGTAGCATATTATAGTCTGCAACTTGACAACACTGCTAAAGGGGCTGTCAGTTGCCTGAGAGCCATTGCAGCCGCTGCTGTCCTTCTCGAGAAAGCCCAAGAAACAGTTCTGGGCCACGAAATCACCCTTCACGTTCCCCATTCAGTCTCAACCCTCCTAACCTTAAAAGGATGCCACCATTTCTCAAACTCCCGCCTCAACCGGTACGAAGCCCTCCTACTAACCCCAACCAATGTCACCATTAAACGTGTCAACTCGCTAAACCCCGCTACCCTGCTACCCCTTCCCGATGATGGCACCCCACATCATGACTGCACCACTATTGTCCGGCAAGCCGAAAAGCCCCGTGAAGACTTAGATCATCTTCCCTTGGAGAACCCAGACCTAATACTATATACTGATGGTAGCTCTAAGGTAATCGACGGGGTTAGAAAGACTGGGTATGCGGTGGTCTCCGACTTCGAAGTACTAGAGTCAAACCCAATCAACTCCCAGTACAGTGCCCAAGCCGCTGAGTTAATTGCACTGCTGCGTGCCTGCGAGATTGGTGAAGGGAAGCGGATAACCATTTATACGGATAGTAAATACTGTTTTGGCCTCGTGCACACAACCGGCCAAATTTGGCTCCAGAGAGGCTTCCTAACCGCCGCCGGGTCTCAAATCTCGCACGCCGCCCTAGTTGAGCGACTTCTCACAGCGATCCATCTACCTGCCGCTATAGCCGTTGTCCACTGCAAGGCCCATACCAAGGGCAGGGACTCAGTTTCTAAAGGAAACCGACGAGCCGACAAAGCCGCACAGATGGCTGCCCTACGCGTCCCTAACAATGAATCCGAGTTTCAAGCCCTCCAACTACCAACAGACCTAGACCTTGCAGAAATTTACAAATCTGCCCCAGCGGATGAAAGAGCTATGTGGGAATCGATAGGTGCCACCGAGCAACAGGGCATCTGGGTCCTCCCTGATGGAAGAACCGTCCTTCCAAAGGCCTGGACTCCAAAAGTAGTGAGGGTTCTTCATCAGCGGACACATTGGGGAAAAGGGAGATTAATGGAACATGTAATTAGATCTTGGTATGCACCCGGAATAGCCGCTGCCGCAGCAGCAGCATCAAAGAATTGCATTACCTGCCATCGCTTCAATCCCAAGCGTGAACCCAGGAGGCCACCAGGAGCCAGACCATGGGCCTTTGTCCCTTTTGAGAACTTGCAGCTTGACTTTATCGATCTGCCCCAATGCCAAGGCTTTAAACATGCTTTGATTATAGTGGACCAATTTTCCTCGTGGGTGGAGGGATTCCCTTGCCGAAAAGCTACCGCATCCGTAGTTGCCAGGGCCCTCCTACAGGATATTATTCCCCGTTATGGCATACCCCGCCGCATAGACAGCGATAGGGGAACCCACTTTACTGCAGAGGTGGTGCAATTAGTGGCCAAGACACTCCAGATTAGATGGGACCTCCACACTCCATACCACCCACAATCCTCAGGCCAAGTAGAGCGTATGAACCAGGAGATAAAAATACAGTTGGGCAAACTTTGCGAGCTCACTGGCCTAAAATGGGTGAATGCACTCCCATTGGTTCTTCATAACATCCGCAGCGCCCCAACCGAACGTTTGAAACTCTCTCCATTCGAACTTTTATTCGGGAGACCTCCCCCCGTCTACAACACTCTATTCCCACTCTCAGAATTGGAGCTGGGAGAAGCAGAACTTACTAATTATGTCATTCAGCTCCAGACACAACTGCAGCGTCTCCACCACTACGCGGCCATCGAGGGACAGAACCTGCCCATCGACGTCCACGCTCACTCCTTCCACCCTGGTGACTGGGTCCTCGTCAAGGTCTACCAGAAGGAACCACTCCAACCCGCGTGGGAAGGTCCCTACCAAGTACTCTTGACATCGCCAACCGCCGTGAAAGTAGGTGAGAAGAATTCTTGGTTACACCACACTAGGTGCAAGTCCTCACCCCCTCCACAGGAGACTGAAGAAAGCGAAGGCGAGGATTTCACCTTTTCGACTCCACCTGCTCCACCGACCTCATATATTGACGACGACGACCAACAGACCGCACTGGATCGGGGCCAAATTCGGGCCCAACAGACTGGACCAGTAAATCGGGGCCAAGGTCGGGCTCAACAGACCGGACCAGCAGATCGGGGCCAAGATCGGGCTCAACAGACCGGACCAGCAGATCGGGGCCAAGATCGGGCTCAACAGACCGGACCAGCAGATCGGGGCCAAGATCGGGCTCAACAGACCGGACCAGACACCGCGACATCCAACTGGACGTCCGAAATCATCCCAGATACTAACACCATCAAGCTGCGTTTCAGACGCGGTGACAGCCACGTTTGACAGCTCATCTGACAGCTCCATTTGACAGCTCCGTTGACAGCTTGCTTCGTTTGACAGCCTCGCTTTGACAGCTCATCTGACAGCTCCATTTGACAGCTCCGTTGACAGCTTGCTTCGTTTGACAGCCTCGCTTTGACAGCTCATCTGACAGCTCCGTTTGACAGCTCCGTTGACAGCTTGCTTCGTTTGACAGCCTCGCTTTGACAGCTCATCTGACAGCTCCGTTTGACAGCTCCGTTGACAGCTTGCTTCGTTTGACAGCCTCGCTTTGACAGCTCATCTGACAGCTCTATTTGACAGCTACATCTATCTGATACCTTCGTTCATTTGACCATTTGCGCTCTCCCGGCGCGCATCCAAACCATGGGTCTGGCCTGCAACGCCCTTCTTCTCGCCGCCTTATCCTGGGTCCCGTCCACCTCATCGGACCACTGCACAGGGTTGCACACGGACTATCACTTCTTAGACTATCATGAGGTCGAGACGGGTAGGTCTAACCCTGATCGAATGGGGGACTTTGATTTCTGCCTCCCTGAGTCTCGGACCTTACTGCGCCATTCCCTAGTGCCCCGACTCGCCGAAAACGAATATTGGGAGCTTTTCATCCGAAACAAGGATTTACGCCGTATTGGCTCTGCGGCTCTTACTCTTGACCACTCCTCTTACCGGCTGACCTGCAGAAATGGGACTTATCTTCTTTATGAGAGTGGAGAGGTCTCACGAAACCCTAACTGGACCGAAGTCGAGATAGGAGGGGCCACTCACGCTTATACGGACTCCAACCACCCCTCTGGAAACTTGATTTTCGGATTCCAGTGCCTCCGCTCCACCCTAGAAACCCGGAAGCCCCAACTCCAGGGACTCTGCCTGCGACGGTTCTGCTGCTTATGGGACTTAGGGGTCACTCATGAGTGGAAAGGGGCTGAATATCTTGAAGGGTGGCACCATCCCATACACCCCTCGCGCTCCCCCTCATGGGACCACGTCGGACCCCTGAGATGCGGCGGTATCGCCAGGGATAGGCGACTACTGAACACTACCGACCCCCTCCACCCGGTCGGCACAGCACCCCGACAATTCGGCGCTGACTCTACGCTCCCAGGAGAAGACCTCCTGTCCTCCTGGGAACAAAACTCTTACATTAAACTTCTCAGCCAGGTGGCCAGGGAGGCACCCTACCCGGACTGCTGGATTTGTGCTCACGCGCCCAGCCATCTCCAACAGAGTCTTCCACTGGTTCCAGTGCCGGTGACCCTAGAACAGTTCCGTTCCGGAAACGTAACCTCCTGGAACTTAACCGCTCTTAACTTGACACATCAATACCTCTATCTCACCGGCCCTACAAAGGGACCCCTTTGCCGCAGCTTCTCAGGAGAAGGAACCTTCATCGGATCCAGTACATGCACCAACACCCTTGAAATCCTACCAACTGGACTGGTCACTGTTTCCAACACAAGGGATTCCCGGACTTTTCCTAACCTTACCGCTGCCTGGGCCACTGCCGTCGGACACCCCTCGGACTGGAAGCCACAACCCACAGACACCATGCTGCTACAAGCCTTTGCTTCAGGCAGAATGGAGTCTTATCTCAGCGGCCTATTCTGGGTGTGCGGGCATCGCGCCTATACATGGGTGAGCCCACACATGTCCGGATCCTGCTTTGTCGGCTATATTGTTCCCGGGATAAGGATAACCCCACATCTACCCCCCGGAAGACAACGGAATAAAAGGGAGCAAAAGGAACTGTCAGACCTGTCAGATGTTGCTGCAAACGGAGAGACCGTGGGCCGGGCACTCTTCCCTGCCTACGGGGCCGGTTCAAACCACGTGGATATCCTTCGACTCACCGACATCCTCCTTAAGTTCATGCAGGAAGCGACCCAGATCACGGACTCTCTCATGTCGGAACTATCCGAGGTAAGGCAGTTGAGCTTACAGACGAGGATTGCAACGGACTTCCTCTTGTCCAGTCAAGGAGGCACCTGTGCCTTAATAGGCACCGAGTGCTGCACATACGTAACTGACCAGACCTTAAATATAACTGGACATTTGAACAATATTCACGAGTTAGCAGGGAGGCTACACGATATCCAGCATGAGGGACTATCCGATGTGGACCTGTGGGGATGGTTACCCAGGCTAGGATGGCTCCGACAGTTATTGAAAGTCATACTGCTCCTCATCTTGACCGCTGTTTTTTGTGTCTCTATCTTATGTTGTACCGTGCACTGTATTAGCCCCTGCTGCTCCCTCCTCCGCCAGTCTACTTCTTCTACCTCATTCTCTCTTCGAGCCTATTCCCGTTCCCAACACACCCCTACCTTTCCAGACTACGTACAGATGAGGCATCTGGGGGAAGGGGAATACGAGATCACTGAAATCTAGCGTTTCTGTGGTGCGGAGAAAAGATTTGCAAGTTCCTACGGAACTTTAATGCAAATCTATCTCCGAATGGGGGACTGATACGGACCAGAGGGGGGGGGGAGGTACCTCTTGCCCCCCCTCTCCCTTGAGCAACCGAGGCGATGACCTCGAGGGTACCCACGGTACACCCACCCAGTCCCCCCTCACTGTTGCACAAGCACCACACTTCTCCCAGACCCCCTTTTCGTTTCTTTCTTTCACGAGCGAAATAAGCTCAAATATATGAACATATTCTCCTATCTCTTCCTATGGCTATCTGCGCTCCATACTTAGAACGAGTAGACCGGGCGTTCCTGTATCTCCGCTTATTCCTATGGCCGCGTCTTAGCCAATCACAGCCATGCATTCGTCCTGCAGGAGCTAGCTCAGGGAGCCCTTGCACGCCTCATTAAACCTACTGACAAGCTGCTGACGGCCCCCCGCAGCGAGAACAATGGAACCGAAACTTTCGACCTCGTAATCTTGTCAAGACCTTGTTACAATGTATCCATTCTGCTCGTAAACCTGTCAAAACCCTGTTACAATGTATCCACTTCGTTTCCGACTTTGACCGAGGCTACAGAATAGGTTGGAAACCATCGGAACCTTTCGAAAATCATATAAAATCAACCATGACTCCGATTTCCTTGCTCTTGGTGTCATTCAACTCAGCTCCCTTTGGACTCCATGATGGCACCCCGACCACCATAATCCCTGAAGCGGCAGGGCACGTACACAGGAACTTCTTAATCCTGTCAGATTGTCCTGCCTAACCCTTCCTCCGGGCAATACCAGGTGGCAGACGATGCATATCACTGTCCCATTGTCCTGCCACCACCGGTACTCAAGAAATGTTTATTTATGTATATCCCTCACTCCGCACATTCCCCCTCCCTTGTCTCAAATGTTAATCAGTGCAACCCCACCTCTCTGTAAACATATTCATGACGTGTGTAATATATTCATGATGTAATCCACGAAACCCAACCTTCCCATAATGTATTCATGACGTTTTCATGCACTGTATTCTGGGACTTGGAGGGAACTTTTAAAAGTCTATGCCGCCCCATTCTCGGGGTTCAATCTCGTTTTGAACCTGTTGCGCAATAAACTTGGATCTTCGTATCTTGCTCCTGCGTCCGGCTGAGCTTCCTTTTCTTCCACTAGAATCCACGGACTTGGTCCGATTGGCTGGGTGGCAGGGTAAATACGCACCCAGATTTTCCGTAACAGCTTGGCGCCCAGCGTGGGGCTCCAGCGGTTCTCCCGGGTTGCTGACCGGGGGCCCCGAATTCTTCAGCCGGCTGCGGGCCACTTTGCCCGAGAAGACCCTTTTGGACCTCCGGCCATCTCCCGGGCGGTAATCAGGAGCCCCAGGAGTTCAGCCGGGGAGCAAAAGGGATCCAGCCGGCTTATTCATCGGTCCCGGGATCGGATCGACGTAGAAGACGCGTGAGTATAGGAAAATCCAGTGCACTGGTGGGAAGGGGTGGAAGTCTCCTGGCAACTGAATTCTCTGCCCTCCTCTCTATCGTACCTTCTTACCTTTCTCTTGGTCCAGTCAGTGAGAGAGACCGTGGACTACTGCTCGACCCGAGAGGGGGGTTCTGAGCTCTATCTCTTTACCTAAACTCTCCAGCCAGCCGCACCAATTGGGAGCCCGAAGGGTAAGACGGAGAGACCCGACTTGAAAGATAGCCGACTCTCCGCAAACGGGCATCCCAGTTGAAAGCAAGGGGTTGGAGCTCTCTTTCCGATCTTCCCGAGCGTCCTTTCTAGGGGGCAGGAAGTGGTCTTGCTTTCTATCCCAATCCCAGCCGCACCGGTCGGGCTACGTACCACGTGTATCGTAAGCCCGCTTCCGAAAGCAAGGGGGATTTTCGACCCAGAATTCTATCCAGGGATCACCCGATCTGGCACCGCACGGCGCGGGCGTTCAGTAGGGCCCCTTTTCCTGAGAAGTTTGACGATAGGTAGGAGGTTGCCAGGAGGGAATAGCCCATGAGGAATTGGGCGGGACCGGCAGAGTGGAAAAGGGACCCCAAGTAAATGGTTAAAGAAAAGGAAGGAAGGAAATACCGGATAGCTAGAGCTCTTTAAAACCTCCCTAGGAAGTTGCCAAGCGACTAAGAACCTTTCCTTTTTACAAGTCCTTTGTCGAACAGCCCTAGACCCACAAATCCTTATCGACCCCCTCCTCTCTCCTCTCTCCTATCTAGACACGCGTGAAATATACTATGGGTACCCAGGCTTCCAAACATGAGCGGACTCACTCTGGGAGGAAGGCTTCCAGGAAGCCATCCCGTTCCCAGAAGGATCCCGACTCTCCTCTCCAATTCGTCATCGCGTATTGGAAGTCGATTCCTGGCCACAAATTGTTATCTAAAGAGAAATTAGAGGACCTCTGCTCCGAAACCTGGCCCGCCAGTACTGCCTCCGCCAAACCCGAACTGCGGTGGCCACCGGGGGGTTCGTTTAATGAAGAACGCTTGAACCACCTAAGGAAAGCCTTGATGGAAGAAAAACCCCGCCAGTTGGAATACCTGGCCACCTTTGAGGCAGTAAGGAGAATGCTCCAAGCCCCAAAGGGAACAACTTCTTATCAACTACCTATATTAAATCCCGGGCGACAGCCAATGCCCCCCCCTTACGAAGATGACGACGTACGACAGACCCTGGTCCCCTTTTACTATCAAGGACCGCCGCCGCGAGCCCCGACACCCAGCGACAGCAACTCTAGCAGTGGGGAGGAAACGGGGGAAGATGAGGCACAAGGCACTGAGAATAGAAGGGTCACACGACTACAAGCACAAAGGGACAAGGGGGACACCAAGCACGTTAAACACCCCGGGCAAGCTAAAACTAAAATCCCCTCTATGCTCCACAACACCATTGAGGACTCTACCCAAATCGGGAATAAACCCGCCTCCACGGAACCTCATGGCCCCGCAATGGGGACCCTGGGCCACGACAAAGAGGCCCCAGGGACTTCTGACCAAGTGAGCTCCACCGTGAGTTCTACTGCGGTCCAGATGCCCTTAAGGGCCCTGCCCATTCCTCCTCTCGTACCTAATGGGCCCCCTCGGATGGTTTACACGCATCAACCCTTCTATACCTCAGACCTGGTAACTTGGTCAAATCAGATGCCCTCACTGAGGGACGACCCGGACAAGTGCCACCGCCAGGTCAGCGCTATCTTCTCCACTCACAATCCCACCTGGCCAGATGTCCACGTCCTTCTGAATGCTCTCTTCAACGAGGCGGAGAAAGCGGACATCCTAGCTAAAGCCGGGGAAGCCATAGAACTACCCGACTACCAAAGGGGACGGCCTCAGGGATTGGAGGCGCTTACAGCACAATGCCTCAGAGTAGAACCAGCATGGGATTATAACACCACCAACGGGATTTGGTGCTTAAACCTGTTTAAAAAGGCAATTTTGGACGGAGTAAAGGCCGCCGGACAACGCACCGTTAATTGGACCAAAGTCCAGTCGGTCATGCAGGGGCCGAACGAACACCCGTCTGACTATTACACTAGATTGGTCTCTGCCATTAAAACATGGGGAGGAATAGACCCCGAAAACCCACAGCATGAAGTAATCGTTAAAGGGTTCTTCAAGGACCAGGCTTGCCCAGATATTAGAAAAGCCCTGAATCTCCAAATTGGATACGATGGAAAGAGCGTAAGTGAAATCTTGTCCATCGCGAAATCTGTTTACAACTCTCGGGACGAAAGAAAGAAGAAGGAAACAAAACCCGAGGTTGAATCAATATTAGCCTTAAGTATGGAAACTGCCTATGGTCCTAATCGAGGCAGGGGACTCCCTCGAGGAAAGGGGATCCGGGGAGGAGGACCCCCAAATCCCTACAGGCAATGGGGACCGGGGACGGGAGGATGCTACTACTGCCAGGAAGAGGGACACATAAAAAGATTCTGCCCCTACCTAAATACGCCATCCTACGGGGGACAGGAGCCTAAGCCTTTCCCTGTTCGGACCACCCACTCTCCTTTCTCCCCGCAAACCAACGTAACTCCAGGCTACAGCCATCACAACCCTGCGGCTTATACCCCACCAACGGCCTCGAACCCGACACCTCAAATCCGACCCCAACCAGGACCCCGGACCCAAATGCCAGCCATAGACCAGCCTGCCCACCCTTGGGCGAATGCTATTGCTCCTCCCTTACACCCTCCAAACCAACCACCGCCCGACGACCACGACACCTATTGACAATTAGAAGGGGATCCCAGTCAGACCCAAACCATCTGCCCTGTCCTTGCATTGTCACCTGAGGACCCGGTCTGCACTATCGAGATTGACGGCCACCCCTATCAATGTCTACTGGACACAGGGGCTACTTATTCCACCCTAACCGACAGTCACCTGGAACCAGGAACAGTGACCAAGAAAGTAATGGGACTGGATGGGATACCCCGCACTTGCCCACTCTCGCGACCAGCCAAGGTCACCCTCGGACCATTACTAGCGGAACACACTTTCCTTTTAACAAGCAGCCCTGTTAATCTCCTCGGCAGAGACCTCCTCTGCAAGCTTAACGCTACCATAAAATGCTCCTCGGATGGCATTTACCTACATATGCCAGGGGACTCTATTCCCATGTTCCAAGGTATCGTCCAAGAATCTAAAGCGGACCGACAGTTTCCCGAACTCCCTTTGGACCTAGAAAACGAATTGCCCCCCTCCTTATGGGGCACTGAATCAACCTCAGTCGGGCTCTTACTCTCCGCTACTCCAGTCAAGATCACGTACCGAAGTGACCTACCCTTCCCGTGCACCAAGCAATACCCTCTGCCCAAAGAAGCCATAGACGGCCTAACACCCATGATTGAGGACTTCCTCGAAAAGGGGATCCTAGTCTCATGCGCCTCGCCCTGTAATACCCCAGTTCTCCCAGTCAAGAAGCCCGCTAAAGAGGGGGCACCTATACGGTACCGTTTTGTGCAGGATTTGAGATTAGTAAACCAATTCGTAATACCCCGACACCCGGTAGTGGGCAACCCGAACTCCCTCCTAAACGCAATTCCAGCAGGGACAACTTGGTACTCCGCAGCGGATTTGTGCTCCGCCTTCTTCAGTATACCCCTGGATCCGGCCAGCCAATTCCTTTTTGCATTTACCTGGGGGCCCGGCCAACTAACGTGGACCAGACTGCCCCAAGGCTATGTAGAGTCACCCGCAATTTTCTCGGCCGTATTACATCAGGACTTAGAGGACATCCACCTACCAGCTAGCTCCACCTTGCTTCTCTACGTGGATGATATTTTATTGTGTTCTACCAGTGAAGAGGCGTGTAAGATAGATACTAAACACCTCCTATCAGAATTAGCAAAGAAGGGACACAAGGTGTCTCCAAAGAAACTCCAATATTGTAAACAAGAAGTCAAATATCTGGGACACATCTTAGGAGTAGGGACCCGAAGCCTAGCCACTGACAGGATCGAGGCAGTCACAAAAATCCCTCTCCCAAAAACGAAGCGACAGTTGCGCGGCTTCCTTGGCATGGCCGGCTTCTGCCGAGCCTGGATCGCTGGCTACAGCGAAATAACGAAGCCCTTAACTGTTATGACGCGGCAGGACCACCCAGACACCCTGGTCTGGGAAGAAGAAGCTTACAACTCTTTTGAACGACTAAAACGGGAACTCAGATCCGCTCCTGCCCTAGGATTACCCGACTACCGAATCCCTTTCAACCTGTTCATCCATGAGCAAATGGGGGTAGCCTCCGGTGTCCTAACCCAACCCTTCCGAGACCAAGAGAGGCCAGTAGCATATTATAGTCTGCAACTTGACAACACTGCTAAAGGGGCTGTCAGTTGCCTGAGAGCCATTGCAGCCGCTGCTGTCCTTCTCGAGAAAGCCCAAGAAACAGTTCTGGGCCACGAAATCACCCTTCACGTTCCCCATTCAGTCTCAACCCTCCTAACCTTAAAAGGATGCCACCATTTCTCAAACTCCCGCCTCAACCGGTACGAAGCCCTCCTACTAACCCCAACCAATGTCACCATTAAACGTGTCAACTCGCTAAACCCCGCTACCCTGCTACCCCTTCCCGATGATGGCACCCCACATCATGACTGCACCACTATTGTCCGGCAAGCCGAAAAGCCCCGTGAAGACTTAGATCATCTTCCCTTGGAGAACCCAGACCTAATACTATATACTGATGGTAGCTCTAAGGTAATCGACGGGGTTAGAAAGACTGGGTATGCGGTGGTCTCCGACTTCGAAGTACTAGAGTCAAACCCAATCAACTCCCAGTACAGTGCCCAAGCCGCTGAGTTAATTGCACTGCTGCGTGCCTGCGAGATTGGTGAAGGGAAGCGGATAACCATTTATACGGATAGTAAATACTGTTTTGGCCTCGTGCACACAACCGGCCAAATTTGGCTCCAGAGAGGCTTCCTAACCGCCGCCGGGTCTCAAATCTCGCACGCCGCCCTAGTTGAGCGACTTCTCACAGCGATCCATCTACCTGCCGCTATAGCCGTTGTCCACTGCAAGGCCCATACCAAGGGCAGGGACTCAGTTTCTAAAGGAAACCGACGAGCCGACAAAGCCGCACAGATGGCTGCCCTACGCGTCCCTAACAATGAATCCGAGTTTCAAGCCCTCCAACTACCAACAGACCTAGACCTTGCAGAAATTTACAAATCTGCCCCAGCGGATGAAAGAGCTATGTGGGAATCGATAGGTGCCACCGAGCAACAGGGCATCTGGGTCCTCCCTGATGGAAGAACCGTCCTTCCAAAGGCCTGGACTCCAAAAGTAGTGAGGGTTCTTCATCAGCGGACACATTGGGGAAAAGGGAGATTAATGGAACATGTAATTAGATCTTGGTATGCACCCGGAATAGCCGCTGCCGCAGCAGCAGCATCAAAGAATTGCATTACCTGCCATCGCTTCAATCCCAAGCGTGAACCCAGGAGGCCACCAGGAGCCAGACCATGGGCCTTTGTCCCTTTTGAGAACTTGCAGCTTGACTTTATCGATCTGCCCCAATGCCAAGGCTTTAAACATGCTTTGATTATAGTGGACCAATTTTCCTCGTGGGTGGAGGGATTCCCTTGCCGAAAAGCTACCGCATCCGTAGTTGCCAGGGCCCTCCTACAGGATATTATTCCCCGTTATGGCATACCCCGCCGCATAGACAGCGATAGGGGAACCCACTTTACTGCAGAGGTGGTGCAATTAGTGGCCAAGACACTCCAGATTAGATGGGACCTCCACACTCCATACCACCCACAATCCTCAGGCCAAGTAGAGCGTATGAACCAGGAGATAAAAATACAGTTGGGCAAACTTTGCGAGCTCACTGGCCTAAAATGGGTGAATGCACTCCCATTGGTTCTTCATAACATCCGCAGCGCCCCAACCGAACGTTTGAAACTCTCTCCATTCGAACTTTTATTCGGGAGACCTCCCCCCGTCTACAACACTCTATTCCCACTCTCAGAATTGGAGCTGGGAGAAGCAGAACTTACTAATTATGTCATTCAGCTCCAGACACAACTGCAGCGTCTCCACCACTACGCGGCCATCGAGGGACAGAACCTGCCCATCGACGTCCACGCTCACTCCTTCCACCCTGGTGACTGGGTCCTCGTCAAGGTCTACCAGAAGGAACCACTCCAACCCGCGTGGGAAGGTCCCTACCAAGTACTCTTGACATCGCCAACCGCCGTGAAAGTAGGTGAGAAGAATTCTTGGTTACACCACACTAGGTGCAAGTCCTCACCCCCTCCACAGGAGACTGAAGAAAGCGAAGGCGAGGATTTCACCTTTTCGACTCCACCTGCTCCACCGACCTCATATATTGACGACGACGACCAACAGACCGCACTGGATCGGGGCCAAATTCGGGCCCAACAGACTGGACCAGTAAATCGGGGCCAAGGTCGGGCTCAACAGACCGGACCAGCAGATCGGGGCCAAGATCGGGCTCAACAGACCGGACCAGCAGATCGGGGCCAAGATCGGGCTCAACAGACCGGACCAGCAGATCGGGGCCAAGATCGGGCTCAACAGACCGGACCAGACACCGCGACATCCAACTGGACGTCCGAAATCATCCCAGATACTAACACCATCAAGCTGCGTTTCAGACGCGGTGACAGCCACGTTTGACAGCTCATCTGACAGCTCCATTTGACAGCTCCGTTGACAGCTTGCTTCGTTTGACAGCCTCGCTTTGACAGCTCATCTGACAGCTCCATTTGACAGCTCCGTTGACAGCTTGCTTCGTTTGACAGCCTCGCTTTGACAGCTCATCTGACAGCTCCGTTTGACAGCTCCGTTGACAGCTTGCTTCGTTTGACAGCCTCGCTTTGACAGCTCATCTGACAGCTCCGTTTGACAGCTCCGTTGACAGCTTGCTTCGTTTGACAGCCTCGCTTTGACAGCTCATCTGACAGCTCTATTTGACAGCTACATCTATCTGATACCTTCGTTCATTTGACCATTTGCGCTCTCCCGGCGCGCATCCAAACCATGGGTCTGGCCTGCAACGCCCTTCTTCTCGCCGCCTTATCCTGGGTCCCGTCCACCTCATCGGACCACTGCACAGGGTTGCACACGGACTATCACTTCTTAGACTATCATGAGGTCGAGACGGGTAGGTCTAACCCTGATCGAATGGGGGACTTTGATTTCTGCCTCCCTGAGTCTCGGACCTTACTGCGCCATTCCCTAGTGCCCCGACTCGCCGAAAACGAATATTGGGAGCTTTTCATCCGAAACAAGGATTTACGCCGTATTGGCTCTGCGGCTCTTACTCTTGACCACTCCTCTTACCGGCTGACCTGCAGAAATGGGACTTATCTTCTTTATGAGAGTGGAGAGGTCTCACGAAACCCTAACTGGACCGAAGTCGAGATAGGAGGGGCCACTCACGCTTATACGGACTCCAACCACCCCTCTGGAAACTTGATTTTCGGATTCCAGTGCCTCCGCTCCACCCTAGAAACCCGGAAGCCCCAACTCCAGGGACTCTGCCTGCGACGGTTCTGCTGCTTATGGGACTTAGGGGTCACTCATGAGTGGAAAGGGGCTGAATATCTTGAAGGGTGGCACCATCCCATACACCCCTCGCGCTCCCCCTCATGGGACCACGTCGGACCCCTGAGATGCGGCGGTATCGCCAGGGATAGGCGACTACTGAACACTACCGACCCCCTCCACCCGGTCGGCACAGCACCCCGACAATTCGGCGCTGACTCTACGCTCCCAGGAGAAGACCTCCTGTCCTCCTGGGAACAAAACTCTTACATTAAACTTCTCAGCCAGGTGGCCAGGGAGGCACCCTACCCGGACTGCTGGATTTGTGCTCACGCGCCCAGCCATCTCCAACAGAGTCTTCCACTGGTTCCAGTGCCGGTGACCCTAGAACAGTTCCGTTCCGGAAACGTAACCTCCTGGAACTTAACCGCTCTTAACTTGACACATCAATACCTCTATCTCACCGGCCCTACAAAGGGACCCCTTTGCCGCAGCTTCTCAGGAGAAGGAACCTTCATCGGATCCAGTACATGCACCAACACCCTTGAAATCCTACCAACTGGACTGGTCACTGTTTCCAACACAAGGGATTCCCGGACTTTTCCTAACCTTACCGCTGCCTGGGCCACTGCCGTCGGACACCCCTCGGACTGGAAGCCACAACCCACAGACACCATGCTGCTACAAGCCTTTGCTTCAGGCAGAATGGAGTCTTATCTCAGCGGCCTATTCTGGGTGTGCGGGCATCGCGCCTATACATGGGTGAGCCCACACATGTCCGGATCCTGCTTTGTCGGCTATATTGTTCCCGGGATAAGGATAACCCCACATCTACCCCCCGGAAGACAACGGAATAAAAGGGAGCAAAAGGAACTGTCAGACCTGTCAGATGTTGCTGCAAACGGAGAGACCGTGGGCCGGGCACTCTTCCCTGCCTACGGGGCCGGTTCAAACCACGTGGATATCCTTCGACTCACCGACATCCTCCTTAAGTTCATGCAGGAAGCGACCCAGATCACGGACTCTCTCATGTCGGAACTATCCGAGGTAAGGCAGTTGAGCTTACAGACGAGGATTGCAACGGACTTCCTCTTGTCCAGTCAAGGAGGCACCTGTGCCTTAATAGGCACCGAGTGCTGCACATACGTAACTGACCAGACCTTAAATATAACTGGACATTTGAACAATATTCACGAGTTAGCAGGGAGGCTACACGATATCCAGCATGAGGGACTATCCGATGTGGACCTGTGGGGATGGTTACCCAGGCTAGGATGGCTCCGACAGTTATTGAAAGTCATACTGCTCCTCATCTTGACCGCTGTTTTTTGTGTCTCTATCTTATGTTGTACCGTGCACTGTATTAGCCCCTGCTGCTCCCTCCTCCGCCAGTCTACTTCTTCTACCTCATTCTCTCTTCGAGCCTATTCCCGTTCCCAACACACCCCTACCTTTCCAGACTACGTACAGATGAGGCATCTGGGGGAAGGGGAATACGAGATCACTGAAATCTAGCGTTTCTGTGGTGCGGAGAAAAGATTTGCAAGTTCCTACGGAACTTTAATGCAAATCTATCTCCGAATGGGGGACTGATACGGACCAGAGGGGGGGGGGAGGTACCTCTTGCCCCCCCTCTCCCTTGAGCAACCGAGGCGATGACCTCGAGGGTACCCACGGTACACCCACCCAGTCCCCCCTCACTGTTGCACAAGCACCACACTTCTCCCAGACCCCCTTTTCGTTTCTTTCTTTCACGAGCGAAATAAGCTCAAATATATGAACATATTCTCCTATCTCTTCCTATGGCTATCTGCGCTCCATACTTAGAACGAGTAGACCGGGCGTTCCTGTATCTCCGCTTATTCCTATGGCCGCGTCTTAGCCAATCACAGCCATGCATTCGTCCTGCAGGAGCTAGCTCAGGGAGCCCTTGCACGCCTCATTAAACCTACTGACAAGCTGCTGACGGCCCCCCGCAGCGAGAACAATGGAACCGAAACTTTCGACCTCGTAATCTTGTCAAGACCTTGTTACAATGTATCCATTCTGCTCGTAAACCTGTCAAAACCCTGTTACAATGTATCCACTTCGTTTCCGACTTTGACCGAGGCTACAGAATAGGTTGGAAACCATCGGAACCTTTCGAAAATCATATAAAATCAACCATGACTCCGATTTCCTTGCTCTTGGTGTCATTCAACTCAGCTCCCTTTGGACTCCATGATGGCACCCCGACCACCATAATCCCTGAAGCGGCAGGGCACGTACACAGGAACTTCTTAATCCTGTCAGATTGTCCTGCCTAACCCTTCCTCCGGGCAATACCAGGTGGCAGACGATGCATATCACTGTCCCATTGTCCTGCCACCACCGGTACTCAAGAAATGTTTATTTATGTATATCCCTCACTCCGCACATTCCCCCTCCCTTGTCTCAAATGTTAATCAGTGCAACCCCACCTCTCTGTAAACATATTCATGACGTGTGTAATATATTCATGATGTAATCCACGAAACCCAACCTTCCCATAATGTATTCATGACGTTTTCATGCACTGTATTCTGGGACTTGGAGGGAACTTTTAAAAGTCTATGCCGCCCCATTCTCGGGGTTCAATCTCGTTTTGAACCTGTTGCGCAATAAACTTGGATCTTCGTATCTTGCTCCTGCGTCCGGCTGAGCTTCCTTTTCTTCCGCTAGAATCCACGGACTTGGTCCGATTGGCTGGGTGGCAGGGTAAATACGCACCCAGATTTTCCGTAACAGGGAGCGAGGAGAAAGAGGTAAAGGAGTCGCGGGGGGGGGCGGAGAGGGGGGGAAAGGACCCAGAGACCCCCTCCAGCTCCCCCAAGCGCCCCCAGGGGGGCTTTCCTCGCAGGGCGGACCCCTCACCCGTCTCCCCTGGCTCTGCGTGGAGAAAAGCGGCCCATGAAAGGGTTAAGCGGCGCGAGAGACGCCTGGATAGAGACCCCCTGTCCCTCCCATCTTCTCTGGGGGGGGGCGCCTCCGGCTGGAGAGATGGGGGCGCAGGGTGTGGGGTGAGCAGAGCCAAGGGAGCCTCTGGATGCAGGGGAGACTCCGGGAGAGAGGGATGGGGTCAAGGAAATTGGGGGGGGGGGAGGGAGAGGAGCATCCCTGGGGCAGGGAAGGGCAGCATTGGCGGGGGGGGAGATATCGCGTCTCCATTGTGGCAGCTGCGGGGGATCTCTGGTGGAACAGCCTTGGCCTCTCTCTGCCGCCCAGTAATCGACCCCCCCTTCAAGGCGACCAGAGAGGGATCCCTGGAAAGTGGGGGGTCCTGTCCCCCCACCCTTCCTTCCCGCAATCTCCATCCTCTTCCTGCCCCATAAGCCCCTGCCCTGTCCAGACACAGCGATTCTGCCCAGTCCATTCCTTGGTCCCCTGGAGAGGAGAGGAAGTCCAGAGGAAGAGATGTCAGTATTTGTAGAAAGAAAAGAGAAGGTTCTGGCCTCCCTTTGTGGCCTCAGCCTGGTCCTTGGGCCCTTGTCAGCATGAAAGAGTCCACGAGAAGAGCATCCTTGCAGAGTACTTTCTGCTTTTACAGTGGTACCTCGGGTTACAGACGCTTCAGGTTACAGACTCTGATAACTGAGAAATAATACCTCAGGTTAAGAACTTTGCTTCAGGATGAAAACAGAAATATTGTGGTGGTGGTGCAGCGGCAGTGGGAGGCCCCATTAGCTAAAGTGGTGCTTCAGGTTAAGAACAGTTTCAGGTTACGAATGGAACTCCGGAACGAATGAAGTACTTAACCCGAGGTACCACTGTCTTCTCAAAAGTCTTTCTGCAAAAGCGACTGACCAACTGTACACACATCAACATGGCCAGCTTTCACCAACCAACCAACCCAACCCCAAACTAACATTTCTCACTCTATATATACAACCCGCAGCTTTTTAAGCATTAAAGAAACAGCGGCCAATTTTTAGCTGTGACAAGAGAGGAGGGGAGAGGCCTTCTCAGAAGCGGCTCTTGGTTTCCGCAATCCCACCCAGGAAGCAGCCAGAAACCTTTTCCTCTCTCTCAGGCTTCCATCTTGATTGTCTTTTCCACTGAGGATGAGGATAATGTACACCTGTCCTCAGAAACAGGGGTGCAGAGTCCATGGAATGGCGCTCAGGATTGATACGGAGGTTGCACGTCAAAAGCATTTCTGTTCCTCTTATTCTTTGTAGCCAATGTCAGAGTGACTGACAAGCTGAGATACAACCCATCACCATCCGATGACAGCGACTGCATGAATCTTTTGTCACGTGACAAAGACACATGAGAGCAGAAGCAGCCAAGCAGGCTGGGAAGTGCAGGGACTGCACAGTCATTTGGGCCTCCTCAATTTATTCAGGCTTAACTGCTAACTGTGGAGTCATTCTGACATGTGACGTAGTAGCCAGTTGCACATTGTGCTCTCTGTAAGATTTCAGCAAGAGTCTGTCTGTCTCAGCCGTGAGCAGAGTCTGTATGCAATCTCAGTCAAACTGTTTGGAACCATGTGGTTTATGAAGAAGCTTCTTTTAATTCAGTAAAGCTTTTATTCTTTAAAACTCTGCATTATTAATTTACGCTGCGTGTCATCTTCCCAGTCAAAGGACCCCTTTTCAGGATAGACAGTGCCTGTGGCTGGAGGCTCTACACACCGGGTGTGCCTGTGGAGGCCAAAGACTGCCAGTATTAGCACAGGTGAGGTGTGTGGCCTCCCCAAATTTACAGGCTGTATATAAATGAGAAGTCGTGGGTGGGATTATATTTTACAGCAACCCTGTGATTTTCTCCACCTATAATATTTTGTGAGCTGATATAGCAGTACGAATTCCAAAATAACTTTTAAAAACCCCACAAGATCATCATCATCATCATCATCACATTTATACCCCCAGGCCTTAGTTTGCCTCCCCATGATCTAGAGAAAACACCAGCTTTGAATCATGCAGAGTAAAACTACCAGAACTTCCTTGAACCGATAGGTTAGGAATTATCGCTGTACTTAGATCCGTACTTTTCTATGCCTGTACAATTTAGCAGAGTAACATTCTCCCTTTTAAACTTACAGCGGATGCATTTGCTTAGGCTCGCTAAATCCTCTAAAATAAGATTCCTTGGTAATTTCCACTTTAGTCCCTCATAAAAAGATAGACACGACACAGTCTTCTATAAAAGTATAAAAAGAGTTTACTCACACATTCTGTTCACAAATGGATCCCAGAAGGCGGTTACCCCCAGGCTGCACACCTGGTCCTTCAGGGGCACAGTTACCCCATCAGGACCAGGAAGGCTCCCACCCTCCCCCAGGGACAGTATTTCTGACTTGTCAGGATTCAACCTCAATGTGTTGGCCGCCATCCATCCTCCAACCACCTCCAAACAGACACACAGGGCATTCACCATCCTCACTAGTTCCAATTTAAAAGAAAGGAAGAGAAATGAGATTGAAAATGACAGACGATGCGGAATTGGATAAATTAACTGGGAAAAATCAGATATACCAAAGACCAAAAGTTCATCGAAGACTGGGGAAAATTTGTAGATTATCTGAAAAACATATGTGGTGCGAACACAACGCTAGTGGGATTTCAAGAGGCACTGTAAAAACGGAGAAGTATTGTTAAGGGAAATAGTGGGAGAAGGGAAGTGTAATGGCAATACGAAAGGAGGAATGTGTAACTACAGTTATAAATATGGATGATTGTCAGAGACGCTGAAGGAAGTTCAAAAAGAAGAAGAAGCAATTTGTTGTATTTTGGAAAATTGTATAATTGTTTGGAAAATTAATAAAAAAATTTGGGGAAAAAAAATAAAGGAAGAGCTGGGCATCATCCACATACTGGTGAACACCCAGCCCAACCCCCCTAATGATCTCTCCCAGTGGCTGCATATAGATAGTAAAAAGCATGGGGGAGAGAATGGAGTCCTGAGGCACCCCACAAGTAAGCATCCAGGGGTCTGAACACTCATCCCCCAACACCACTCTCTGGACATGGCCCAGGAGGAAGGAGGGGAACCACTGCATAACAGGGCCCCCAGCTCCCCTAGAGGGTCCAGAAGGATACCATGGCCAATGGTCTTCAAGGCCGCTGAGAGATCCAGCAGAACCAGGAAACAGCTTCCCCCTCAGCCTCTGGCCCGTTGGAGATCATCAACCAGCACAACCAGGGCAATTTCAGTCCCATGATGAGGCCTGAATCCCAATTGGAAGGATCATGGCGGCAGGAGATTTCCTGGTCCTGCACCCCCAAAAGCTCCAGGCACAGGACTTTCATTAGCTTTGAAGGGGCCACATGATACATTGTGGTCTTTTCTTCGAAAAACAAATATTTTGAATACTTTTACAGTGCTGTATGATGTAAATATGGGATCCGGGTGGTGCTGTGGCTTAAACCACAGAGCGTAGGACTTGCCAATCAGAAGGTCGGCGGTTCGAATCCCCGTGATGCGGTGAGCTCCCATTGCTCGGTCCCTGCTCCTGCCAACCGAGCAGTTCGAAAGCACGTCAAAGTGCAGGTAGATAAATAGGTACCACTCCGGCAGGAAGGTAAACGGCGTTTCCATGCGCTGCTCTGGTTCGCCAGAAGCGGCTCACTCATGCTGGCCACATGACTCGGAAGCTGTATGCCGCTGGCTCCCTCGGCCAATAAAGCGAGATGAGCGCCGCAACCCCAGAGTCGGCCACGACTGGACCTAATATTCAGTGGTCTCTTTACCTTTACCTTTATGATGTAAATTTTCTTTCTGTTTCCCTTGTTCCACTTTGGAGAGACTTTGATACACAGCTCTGAGCCCATCTCCCCCCTTGAAACTGCTGTGTTTGTAGCACTGCCAGCCTGGGCAGTGGGTTTGGGGGTCCTGGGCTGCCTAGACAAGAAGACCCCCTTCTCAGCCCGGCTGATATGGTCCCAAAGAAAGCAGAGCAGTATGTTTGGCACCAGCTTGGCTGCAGGAGTTGAATGAAGAAGGTGTGCAGGACACCATCCAACCGTCTTAGAGATTCCACCCTGGATTTGTGTGGGTTTCCCTCCATAGCCTTTTCTTCTCCTGAACATAACTCACGAGGCAGTGAAGGTTTAGGACCAGAGTTTTCCTTCTCGATGGGCTTCCTTCCCCGGTTGACGATTCCATCTGCCCTTCACTTTCCTCTGCAGGATGGGCAGAATCTGCCTTCTAGACTGTGGGATTCACTGTTCTTCTCATCCTCTCCATCCACCAGGGCTTGACTTCAGGTGCAGCAGAATTGCCCAGCCCCCCAAGGATTTGAGACCCATCAGCTATCCTCACCTGGTTTTGCCAGCCGGTTGAAGCCATTCCTGGGATTGTGGCCCCTGATTCATCCTGACAGCTTCTGGAAGGCACAGGTGAGAGCTGAGTGCAGGGTGGGGACCACCAAAGGTACTACCGCTCCCATGACACCCCATGACATCATATAATAGCTATATTTGAGACAGAAGCGGAATGAATTCATGTCTCTAGAAATAACACAACTTCAGGCCATCAATAATTCAACACGACATATTCAAGGCTGAAGTTTTCACTAGTACAGTTATCCATTTGCCTTTAATATGCAGCTTTTTCAGTGTCACTTTAGGATGGGCTCGAGATCAGGCAGCCCATCATTATTGTAAGGAGCAGTGGGGGTCTGGGATTCCGATGTGCCAGCTGCTTTTCTTCTGCTTCTCCTGCTCTCTCCATGCAATCTGAGGCATGTAGATGGAGGTCCATCTCCAAGAACAGGAGCTTCCCTGAGCACCCATTCAGCTGACCCCAAGCACCAAGCCTTGTCACTAGTTCTCTGACTGACCCAGACCACAGTCCCTGGAAAAGACATAGACCTGGGCCTCACATAATGGTCCACATGGACCTCCTGAGGCCAATGGGACTGTGCAGGTGATTCATGAAGATCTAGAGGTGGATGGAGGATTATGATGAAGAGGATGGGGAATGTCCAAAGGAATGATGAACCAGAGAAAGAGAGGGCCTGTTCACGGACAGAGAGCAGCTGCCTTTCCTGTGATGAAACAATTGATTTGAAAAGGCTGTATTCCAAGATGATGCTGCTTTATTAGCAATGATTGAGGATTATGAAAGGTGGTGATGCATTACTATCATTTGATGACATTGCTTTTTCATTTCCTAAAAGTTGGGAATGTGGGTAGGAGGCGGGGAACGTAGGATATGTTGATATAAGACAGTGCTAATGGCATTTGATGTGCTCTCTTTCCCTTTGTTCTCTTCCTTGAAACCCAAACAGGATTTCCTTTCCTCCCACTCTGCAGAAGGTGATGGAGAAGACATTCAGAATTCCAAGGAATGGGGCACCTTTCGTTTCATGAGGAATAGAAATTAAAATGTGTGAAATGTGGTAAATGCTTCATTGAATGAGGACACATAGCTCACATCAATGATTCCGAGAGGAGAAACCATTTAAAAGTATGGTGTTTCGGAAACGTTTCGCTGATAGTGGAAAACTTAGAACACATCAGTGGATTTACATTTACAAGAAAGGATTACAATGCAGGGAGTGTGGAAGAACTTCAGTCAGAGAGGATTCCTCAATATACATCAGCGGACTCACACAGGGCAAAAACCATTTAAATGCATGGAGTGCGGGAAAAGCTTCCGTCAGAATGGACACTTAAGTTCACATCTACGGACTCACACAGGGGAGAAACCATATAAATGTATAGAGTGCGGAAAGAGCTTTAGTGATAGTAGAGACCTTAGAAAACATCAGCGGATTCACACAGGGGAGAAACCATATCAATGTATAGAGTGCGGAAAGAGCTTTAGTTGGAGTGGAGAATTTAGAAATCATCAACGGATTCACACAGGGGAGAAACCATATAAATGTATGGAGTGTGGAAAAAGCTTCTGTCGGAGTGGACAGTTAAGTTCACACCTACGGATTCACACGGGTGAAAAACCTTTTAAATGCATGGAGTGTGTGAAGAGCTTCAGGCGGAATGCAGAACTTAAATTACACCAGCGAAGTCACACTGGTGAAAAACCATATAAATGTATGGAGTGTGGAAAGAGCTTCATTCAGAGTGGGCAGTGCAATATGCACCAACGGACTCACACAGGGGAGAAACCATATAAATGTATAGAGTGCGGAAAGAGCTTCAGTGATAGTGGAGACCTTAGAAAACATCAACGGTCTCACACAGGGGAGAAACCATATAAATGTATAGAGTGCGGAAAGAGCTTCAGTCAGAGTGGAGACCTTAGAAAACATCAACGGATTCATACAGGGGAGAAACCATTTCAATGTATGGAGTGTGGAAAAAGCTTCTGTCGGAGTGGACACTTAAGTTCACATCAACAGACTCACACGGGTGAAAAACCATTTCAGTGTATGGAGTGTGGAAAGAGCTTCAGTCAGAGTGCACACCTCAATAAACATCACCAGACTCACACAGGGGAGAAACCATATAAATGTATGGAGTGTGGAAAGAGCTTCAGTCAGAGTGGCCACCTCAATAGACATTACCAGACTCACACAGGGGAGAAACCATATAAATGTATGGAGTGTGGAAAGAGCTTCAGTCAGAGTGATGGACTTAGAATACATCAACGGACTCACATGAGTGAAAAACCATATAAATGTATGGAGTGTGGAAAGAGCTTCAGTCGGAGTGCACCCCTTAGAAATCATCAACGGTCTCATACAGGGGAGAAACCTTTTAAATGTAGGGAGTGCGGAAAGAGCTTTAGTGATAGTGGATACCTTAGAAGACATCAACGGATTCACACAGGGGAGAAATCATTTCAATGTATTGAGTGTGGAAAGAGCTTCAGTTTCAATGCAGGCCTTAGATCACATCAACGGACTCACACAGGCAGGGGAAAACCATATGAATGTATGGCATGCGGGAAGAGCTTCAGTCAAAAAGGAGACCTTAAATTACACCAGCAGACTCACAAAGGGGAGAATCCATTTAATGCATGGAATGTGAAAAGAGCTTCCGTTTCAATGCAAGCCTTAGAAGACATCAACTGGCTCACACAGGGGGAAAACCATATAAATGCATTGAGTGCGGAAAGAGCTTCAGTCAGAATGGAGACCTTAAAACACATCAACGTACTCATAAAGGGTGAAACCATTTAAATGCATTGAGTGCGGAAAGAGCTTCAGTCGAAATGGAAACCTTAAGACACATCAACGGATTCACACAGGGGAGAAAACATTTAAATGTATGGAATGTGGAAAGAGCTTCAGTAAGAGTGGACACCTCAATATACATCAACGGACACACACAGGGGAGAAACCATAAGAATGCATGGAATGCGGAAAGAGCTTCAGTTTCTTTTCTTTTATATATATATATAATATATATTAAGATTTTTGAAATATTACCGTAAAAAAGAAAAAGAAAAAGAAAAATACAAAATAAAAACAGTTAAAAACACACCTATTTTCTATTACTTATTTTCCTTTAGCTTATTTCCCGGACCTCCTCATACCTCCCTTTTTTGTATTCCGCTTCAATTCATTGGTTCAGCAAATCCTTACCATTAGATTTTAACCCAATTATAACCCTTTTTTCATATTCTCTTAAAGCATTACAGCTGGGAAACCTTAATTGCTATCCAACATCATTCTATCATTCATTAATTTTACAATATTTCTGTAGATAGTCTTTAAATTTCTTCCAATCTTCTTCCACTGACTCTTCTCCCTGGTCTCGGATTCTGCTAGTCATTTCTGCCAGTTCCATATAGTCCATCACCTTCATCTGCCATTCTTCCAAAGTGGGTAGTTCTTGTGTCTTCCAATACTTTGCAATGAGTATTCTTGCTGCTGTTGTAGCGTACATAAAAAAAGTTCTGTCCTTCTTTGACACCAATTGGCCGACAATGCCCAGAAGAAAGGCCTCTGGTTTCTTCAAGAAGGTATATTTAAATACCTTTTTCAGTTTATTAAATATCATTTCCCAGAAGGCCTTAATCCTTGGGCACGTCCACCAAAGGTGAAAGAATGTACCTTCAGTTTCTTTACATTTCCAGCATTTATTATCGGGCAAATGATAAATTTTTGCAAGCTTGACTGGGGTCATGTACCACCTGTATATCATTTTCATAATATTCTCTCTTAGGGCATTACATGCCGTAAACTTCATACCTGTGGTCCATAACTGTTCCCAGTCAGCAAACATAATATTATGTCCAACATCTTGTGCCCACTTAATCATAGCAGATTTCACCGTTTCATCCTGAGTATTCCATTTCAACAGCAAGTTATACATCTTTGACAAAATCTTAGTTTTGGGTTCTAACAGTTCTCTTTCTAATTTTGATTTTTCTACCTGGAAGCCAATTTTCTTATCCAAATTATATGCCTCCATTATCTGATAATAATGAAGCCAGTCTCACACTTTGTTTTTTAATTTCTCAAAACTCTGCAGTTTCAGTCTATCTCCTTCTTGTTCCAAAATTTCCCAATATTTCAGCCATTTGGCCTCCATATTGAGCCTTTTCAGAGCTTTCGCTTCCATCGGTGACAACCACCTTGGGGTTTTATTTTCCAATAAATCCTTGTATCTTATCCAAACATTAAACAATGCTCTCCTGACAATATGATTTTTGAATGCTTTATGTGCTTTGACCTTATCATACCATAAATATGCATGCCATCCAAATACGTTGTTAAAGCCTTCTGGATCCAAAATGTCTGTATTTTCAAGAAGTAGCCATTCTTTCAACCAGCAAAAAGCTGCTGATTCATAGTAAAGTTTAAAGTCTGGCAGGGCAAATCCACCTCTTTCCTTTGCATCAGTTAATATCTTAAATTTTATTCTGGGCTTCTTGCCCTGCCAGACAAATCTAGAGATAACTCTCTGCCACTTCTTGAAACAGTCCATCTTGTCCACAGTTTGCAATGTCTGAAACAAAAACAACATTCTAGGCAATACATTCATTTTTATCAGAGCAATACGACGCAACAGTGAAAACTTCAAATTTGACCAAATTTCTAAATCTTTTTTCACTTCTGTCCAACATGTTTCGTAATTATCTTTAAATAAGTTCCCATTTTTGGCTGTCATATTAATCCACAAGTATTTCACTTTCTTAACCACAGTCAGGCCTGTCTCATTCTGAAACCTCTCTCTTTCAATCGGTGTTCAATTTTTCTCTAAAACCTTAGTTTTTAGCTTGTTCAGTTTATATCCTGCCACTTGACCAAATTCTTGAATTAATTCTAAAACCCTTTTAGCACTAGATTCTGGCTCCTTTAACGTCAATACTAAGTCATCTGCAAATGCTCTCAGTTTGTACTGTTTGGCTCCGACTTGTATACCTTTAACCAACCGGTCCCTTCTAATCATATTCAGCAGAACCTCCAGGACCGATATGAAAAGCAGTGGGGAGATTGGGCACCCCTGTCGTGTCCCTTTTTCTATCTTAAATTCTTCCGTCACCACATTATTTACAATTAATTTAGCCTTTTGTTCAGAGTATATTGCACCTATACCATTTTCAAAACCTTGGCCTACCCCCATCCCCTGTAGGTTCTTCTTCATGAAACTCCAAGAGATATTGTCAAAAGCTTTCTCCGCACCCACAAATATCAGAACTGCTTTAGTGTTTATATTCACTTGTAGTTTTCCCAATACAAAGAGTTTCAGTTTCAATGCAAGCTTTAGAAGACATCAGCGGACTCAAACAGGGGAAAAACCATTTAAATGCATGAAGTGCGGAAAAAACTTCAGTCAAAGGGGAAATCTTAGAAAACATCAACGGACACACAGGGAAGAAACCATTTAAATGTATGGAATTTGGAAGGAGCTTCAGTCCGAGTGGAACCCTTGATTTACATCAACAAACTCCCACATGAGAGAAACCTTATAAATGTCAAGTAGACAGAGGTTCAGTCCTAGTGGAAGTCCTACATCAACAGACTCATGGACAGGAAGAACTTTAACAGTTGACACCCTACAAACCCATCAACCCTCAAAGAGGAGAAGCTGTTTAAAGGGAAAGATTGCAGAAAGTGCTTTAGTTATAATGGAGTGTTTAAGGAACATCTAAGGACTCAGAGGGGAGAACCCATTTAGATGTATAGAGTGAGGAACGTGTTCCTTTCAGAGTCCACTCTTTTCTTCACAGCAATGAACTCAACTCAGCAGGAAATCCATCTTAAAAGCATGTCATGTTCTGGTGTTTATATGTAAAATTGTATAGTAATGAAATAATGAAGGTAATGTCTCACACTAGTGAGTCTAATTTTAGATGTAAGGTACCTTTTGATAGTGAGGGGGAGTTGGTGAATCTGGATTTCTGGTGGTGAGTGAGGATTAGGGCTGGGCGATCTATTAATCTCATCCTATACCGGTTTCTAGACGACATTGTGATAACTTTTCAAAAACAATTGATATGGCAACACACCACAGATCACAGTTTGTGTTTTTGGGATGCTCATTTGCCTGGAAGCAGCCGGCAGAAAGCTTTTCTTCGTGAAGCCCCTGCAGATGCCGAGTTGCTGACTTCCCTCCCAGACGACAGGAAGCGAAAGACAAACCTCCATTGCCCTGTGTCCTTCCAGCCTCTTTCCTCCCTTGCTCCCTTCTGCCGGTTTGTGTGCCTGACATAGACATCCTGTGTGCTGTATTTTTCTATTGCTGAAACTGGATTTGCTCTCAGGAGCTAAGTTTTGTGCCTCACTGGGGACCCAGTGAGAACTGTATGCTTTGAAAGCTCAGTAAACTATTACTGAAGAAGTCCTGCTGCCTCTCTGTGTGTTTCTGACCTCAGTGTGGGACTTGCTCTGCACGTGGCCCCTACCCTGCTGCTACTTGGCCCATGCCCTGGAGTTGCTCTACTCAAGCATGCAAGACAGTTTTTGCACCAAACTCTGTCATCCCCCCCCCCACCGCATGATCTCCAAGCACTGATTCTTCACCAGAAATTCATCACTGCCTCCTCAGCATTCTGAAGAAAACTGATAATACTGTAAGTTAATGGGTGATTTCCCCCCAAGCCTAATTGCAAGAGGGGAACGGAGGGGCTGCAGGGACCAGGAAGTGTCCTGAAGGGCCCATCTTCACTCTTGAACCCCATGGGGCAACCCCAGAGCTCCTGCTTATTCTGGGGTTTGGGGAAGGTAGTATTTTTCCATAGTCCCAGAAGTTTTTATTCAGTCATGCTGCTAGGGAGTTTTCCTACCAGAGGCCCACAGTTCATATTGCTATCATACTGATTTTACTGTTGTTTCTGCTTTTGCTGTCATGGAACAGCTGGGTGCCGGGGGGGGGGAGGCACCAGTTGGGGGACCTAAAAGGGAAGAAGGCTGAGATCCTGGGGACTTGTGGTGGGATGGCGATGAGCAGATAGAGGGAGAAAGGGGAGCAGACCGGGAGGGGAGGTGTTGCAAGCTGAAGAAACAGGGTTTGGTGAGCAGGAATAGGCTGGGGCAGAGAGCAGTTCAGACTCAGAGGGAGGAGAGGAGAGGGCCAAGAGACCCAGAGGAGGCCGGCTGCTGAAGCATCCAGGGAGACTCCCCCTCCTGCTGCAACCAGCTCCCATCTCCCCTGGTCTAGAGCACACAAAGAAACCCTGTTCAGACCCCATGACCATGTACATGATATTAACAGTTGTTTGGTTTTTTGTCCCAACATGCATCATTTTAATCTCATTGACAATGAACTGTATTTTCTGCCCATTCACCCCGTTTGGAGAGGTCCTTTTGGAGCTCCTTGCAATCTCTCTTTGTTTGAACAACCCTGGACAATTTGCTGCCATGAGCAAACTTTGCCCCCTCCCTGCTAACTCCTAACTCTAGATCATTTATGAACAAGTTGAAAAGCCACAGGTCCCAATACTGATCTTGAGGGGACTCCGCTTTCTGCTCCTCTCCATTCAGAGTACTGTCCCTTTCTTAGTACGTGTTCCCCCCTCCCTCCTTCCTTCTGCGCTGCAGAGGGAACCCTGCAGAAAAGTTCTGGGGTGAATTTTGCTTCCCCACACATCCAACACTGGTCAGCATTCAGGGAAATGGAAGAGGAAAGCTGGCCACAATCCAAGAGACTGAGGTCAGCAGAAAGCGAAGCAAAGCCTACTCAAAGGGAAACCTCTTCAGCTTCCAGCCCATCTGCTCCCACAATGGCTGGAGAAGAATTGCCATTTGGGAACGGCACAGCTGAATGGAATCCCCACAATCGCTCCTGCTGGAGGAATAGGGGCACTTAGCCCTATACTATATAATAATAATAATAATTTATTATTTATACCCCGCCCATCTGGCTGAGTTTCCCCAGCCACTCTGGGCGGCTCCCAATCAGTGTTAAAAACAGTACAGCATTACATATTAAAAACTTCCCTGAACAGGGCTGCCTTAAGATGTCTTCTGAATCTCAGGTAATTATTTATCTCTTTGACATCTGATGGGAGGGCGTTCCATAGGGCGGGCACCACTACCGAGAAGGCCCTCTGTCTGGTTCCCTGTAGCCTCACTTCTTGCAATGAGGGAACTGCCAGAAGGCCCTCGGCGCTGGATCTCAGTGTCCGGGCTGAATGATGGGGGTGGAGACGCTCCTTCAGGTATACAGGACCGAGGCCGTTTAGGGCTTTAAAGGTCAGCACCAACACTTTGAATTGTGCTCGGAAACGTACTGGGAGCCGATGCAGATCTCTAAGAACTGGTGTTATGTGGTCCCGGCGGCCACTCCCAGTCACCAGTCTAGCTGCCGCATTCTGGATTAATTGCAGTTTCCAGGTCACCTTCAAAGGTAGCCCCACGTAGAGCACGTTGCAGTAGTCCAAGCGTGAGATAACTAGAGCATGCCCCACTCTGGCGAGACAGTTCGCGGGCAGGTAGGGTCTTAGCCTGCGTACCTGGTGGAGCTGGTAGACAGCTGCCCTGAACAGAGTTAACCTGTGCCTCCATGGACAGCTGTGAAAATGACTCCCAGGCTGCGCACCTGGTCCTTCAGGGGCACGGTTACCCCATTCAAGACCAGGGAATCCCCCACACCTGCCTACCTCCTGTCCCCCAGAAACAGTACTTCTGTCTTGTCAGGATTCAACCTCAATCTGTTAGCCGCCATCCATCCTCCAACCGCCTCCAGGCACTCACACAGGACCTTCACCGCCTTCACTGGTTCTGATTTAAAGGAGAGGTAGAGCTGGGTGTCATCTGCATACTGATGAACACCCAGTCCAAACCCCCTGATGATCTCTCCCAGCGGCTTCATATAGATATTAAAAAGCATGGGGGAGAGGACAGAACCCTGAGGCACCCCACAAGTGAGAGCCCAGGGGTCTGAACACTCATCCCCCACCACCACTTTCTGGACACGGCCCAGGAGGAAGGAGTGGAACCACTGTATATCAGTGCCCCCAGCTCCCAGGCCCTCTAGACGGTCCAGAAGGATGTTATGGTCGATGGTGTCAAAGGCCACTGAGAGATCCAGCAGAACTAGGAAACAGCTCTCACCTTTGTCCCTAGCCCGCCGGAGATCATCAACCAGCGCGACCAAGGCAGTTTCAGTCCCATGGTGAGGCCTGAATCCGGATTGGAAGGGATCCAAATGGTCTGTTTCCTCCAGGCGTGCTTGGAGTTGTTCAGCAACCACCTGCTCAATCACCTTGCCCAAGAATGGCAGATTTGAGACTGGGCGATAGTTGGCCAAATTGGCCGGGTCTAAAGATGTTTCTTTAAGAAGCGGTTTAATGACCGCCTCTTTCAGTGGGTCTGGGAAGGCTCCCTCACAGAGGGAAGCATTCACCACCCCACGAAGCCCATCGTCCAGCCCTTCCCGGCTTGCTTTTATTAGCCAGGATGGGCAAGGATCAAGGAGACAGGTGGTTGGTTTCACACGTCCAAGCAGCCTGTCCACATCCTTGGAGGTAACAGATTGGAATTGATCCCATGTAACAGGACTAGACAGAACTCTAGCACTCTCCCACCCTGGCCCTGCTCCCACGGTGGAGTCTACCTCCTTCTGAATCTGAGCGACTTTATCTGCAAAAAACTTTGCAAAAGCATTGCAGGAGATCTTGGGGTCCCTACCAGGCCCCGGTGGTACAGGTGGTTCTGATAGATTGCGAACCACCTGAAAAAGTCTCCTGCTGCTATTTTCTGCAGATGCAATGGAGGCGGCGAAGAAGGCCCTCTTCACCGTCGCTATCGCCACTTGGTAGGCTCGACGTTGAGCTCTAACCCGTGTCCGGTCTGATTCAGAATGAGTTTTCTGCCACCGGCGCTCTAGCCGTCTCAACGATTGTTTCATCACCCTCAGCTCCGGGGAAAACCATGGGGCTGTCCGGGCTCCATGCAATCGGAGAGGGCGCTTCGGAGCCAGACAGTCAATAGCCCTGGTTAACTCTCCATTCCAGCGGGCCACCAGGGAATCAGCTGAAAGGCCATCAACTTGGGATAAAGCATCCCCTACCACTCTCTGGAAACCATTTGGATCCATTAAGTGGCGGGGGCGGACCATCCGAATCGGTCCCACCTCCCTGCAGAGGGTGATGGCCAGTGATAAGGAAAATCCCGGGTTGAGAGGGCCCATCTCATCCCCCATGAGTCTGTGAGGTCAGTGAAAGAAGGAAGTTAAACTCCGCTAACCTTGAAGAGTTACCCACCTCCGGAACGAATTAAGTTCGTAACTAGAGGTACCACTGTAATCTGGAGCAAACCAGCGATCAGTAGACCACGATCTTTATTGTTGTGCAAGAGATTTCCACACAGAGCAAGAACCCCGAGCCTGGGATGACATCAACCTTTTTAACTCCCCCCCCCTCACCCAGAATACATTTTGAGCAGCATCCTCACTAGTATGTCACAAGTGGGGAGGGGTATCAAAGGGTTACACAAGTTCAGCAGTTCGTCCTTCTATCAGGTACATCTCCGGACACCTCTCAAGTACCCACCACCCAGAGAACAATAAAACTATCGACATACATCCTTGCTCTCAGGGCTTTATGCGCTCAGGGGATTATGGCAGGAGGCCCTGTTCTTACGGCCTGCGTGACTATCCGCTTCAAGGGTCATGGAGGAGGGTGAAGCCTAAATTCACCTTAAAATGGCGTTGGAATGGGAAGAATTGGTTAAAGAATGGATATTATATGAATTTGCAAAGTTAGGTATCTTTCCCTGAGCTGTCAAGCTGAAAGGATACATTCAGACACAATCCTTGTAACAGTGTAGCAACTTTAGGCAATCGAAACCAAAATGGCTACAATTCATATACATTGCCCATAGTCTGAGCAGCAGGAGGGCACTGAGACAACCGTGCAAAGGCTGAGCTGAATGGCTGGTCTGCAGAGAGTTCCAGCCGTCTACGGATTCCCCCATTGGCTAGCTGTCAAAGCATAGCACTCTTGATTGGTGAGCTTCAGTTATTCATAAATCCCATTCATAAAACACAAAGTCCGTAAATCCCATTCATAAAATGCAGAGACCGTGTTTTCCTGTATTTATACGATGTGTGTGTTCTTGTGCGACTGAGGGAAGAGGGGTTTTGGACCCAGGGGATAATGTCAGATGGTAAACACACACACCCTTGTATTTTTTTTTTTTAAATAAAATATTTATTGCAATTTTTAAACAACAAAGATAACATCAAACAGTTAACAAACAAAAAAGATCAAAGTAAAATTATAAGAAAAAGTAAGAATAAGAAAAGAAAATACAAATAGAATAGAGTTATTCTTAAGTCATATTTTCATAATCTTTAGACTTCCTTGCATCACCCTTCTCTGCGTTCTCAATCATATAGTTATATGCAGCAATTTGTTACCTTGCTTCCATTCTTATTTTATGAATCTCAAATATGCAATTCCGACTTTAGAGTGTTTTTGTCGTAAATTAAGCTGCTAAGTTTGAACATAATATTTCTTCAAATTTCTCTATTTCCTTATACATCACCTATTCTCATATGTCTTACACTAAATTTACTGCTGCCGTGTTACTCTCATTTGTGCATTCTCCTAACATTCATACAATTTGTAATATTTTTGTAAGTACCGTATTTTTCGCCCCATAAGACGCACTTTTTCCCCTCCAAAAATGAAGGGGAAATCAGGGTGCGTCTTATGGGGCGAATGCCTGCAAGCCTTGCGCTCCCGGCAGGAGGTCCCACCGGGTGCGCGAGGCTTGGGGCGGCAGCCTGTCGCCCGAAGCACGGGGAGCCCTCGGGAGGGCTCCCCCTGCTTCGGGCGAGTGTCTGCAAGCCTCGCGCACCCGGCAGGAGGTCCCACCGGGTGCGCGAGGCTTGGGGCGGCAGAGGACTGCTTGCGCGCACCTAGAAGCTTGGGGCGCGCTGAGCTCAGCACGCCCCAAGCTTCTAGGTGCGCGCAAGCAGTCCGCTGCCGCCCCAAGCCTCGCGCGCTGCCGCCCCAAGCCTTGCGCACCCGGTGGGACCTCCTGCCGGGTGCGCGAGGCTTGGGGCGGCAGCGGACTGCTTGCGCGCACCTAGAAGCTTGGGGCGCGCTGAGCTCAGCACGCCCCAAGCTCCTGGTGTAGCGCAGTGATCCGCTAGCCCTGGGAGAGCCCCGCGGCTCTCCCAGGGCTAGCGGACTGCTTGCCGGCACGCAGAAGCTTGGGGCGCGCTGACCTCAGCTCGCCCCAAGCTTCTGGATTAGCGCAGCGGTCCGCTAGCCCTGGGAGAGGCGCCCGGCTCTCCCATGCTAGCGGAGACCTTGCCGGCACGCAGAAGCTTGGGGCGCGCTGAGCTCCGCACGCCCCAAGCTCCTGGTGTAGCGCAGCGCACCTGGGGGGGAAATAATTTTTTTCCCCTTTATTTCCCCCCCAAAAATCTAGGTGCGTCTTATGGGCCGGTGCGTCTTATGGGGCGAAAAATACGGTAGTCTTTAAATTTTTTCCAATCCTCTTCCACCGTCTCTTCTCCCAGGTCTCGAATTCTGCCAGTCATTTCAGCCAATTCCATGTAGTCTATCAGTTGCGCCTGCCATTCTTCTAGAGTGGGCAAATCCTGTGTCTTCCAGTGCTTTGCGATGAGTATTCTTGCTGCTGTTGTTGTGTACATAAAGAAAGTTCTATCCTTCTTTAACACCCCTTGGCCGACAATGCCCAGAATGAAGGCCTCTGGTTTCTTAAGGAAGGTATACTTAAATACCTTTTTTAATTCATTATAAATCATTTCCCAGAAAGCCTTAACCCTTGGGCACGTCCACCAAAGGTGAAAGAATGTTCCTTCAGCTTCCTTACATTTCCAGCATTTGTTATCAAGCAAGTGATATATTTTTGCCAGCTTGACTGGGGTCATGTACCACCTGTATATCATTTTCATAATGTTTTCTTTCAAGGCATTACATGCCGTGAACCTCACTCCGGTGGTCCATAACTTTTCCCAGTCAGCAAACATAATATTATGTTTAAAGACCTCCAAAGAAGGAGACTCCACCACACTCCTGAGACAGGAGTCATAATCCTGTCACATTGGGTTGTGTCTGGCTTTTAGGTAAGGGGGTGAGGCTCAGGTGGGAAAGAGTTGAGAAGGAACATACCCCGGGGTGCGGATTTCCTCCGCTGTCCAGCTCCTCAGGGTGCCACTCCCCGCGGGTCCCTCCGGTCAGCAAAAGAAAGAGTCTCCAGCCAAGTTAAAGAAGCAAACAGTGGTCAGTTGACCTGATCTTTATTTGTTGCAACAAGGTTCAAACACCCCAAAAGTAGGAACATATGATTGCATGAACTTTTAAGGCTTTTACCCCCTTCCTCATAATAAATTTTCCAACAACTTCATCGATACATGACATGGGGTTTCCCCCCACCCCCACACACATTTTTTTCTCCCTGTTATGTACTGAGTTGAATAGGATCCAAACTGCAGCCGTCTGATTGGTCCTAGAACAATAGGATCCAAATTGCAGCAGACTGATTGGTCCTAGAACAATAGGATTCAGAATGCAGCAGTCTGATTGGTCCAAGAACAATGCAGCAGTATGATTGGTTGGCAGGAACCACCCAATCATGCTCCAGATATAAGTGAATCCACAACCTGATTGGCTTACAGTAGAATGCCAGAATTAACCAATCATGTGCAGCCCATTGTGTAAATAATGTATATAAGCAGATACTTTGAGGGGACATTCATTCATTCCTCCTCACCACTATGAGCTGAATAAAGAGCATGAAATCACTTTGCGACTCTGAGTATATTTCACTGGCGACGAAGGTAGGATCCCGCTGAGCTGACTGCCACACACAGCACCGCAGCACCGCCACCTGACGCACCGCTGCCTCGCACCGTGTATCCAGGCTTCAGCTCCGGGACACAAGGAACTCAGAATGGCAACCGACAGCAGCTTCTCGCCGTTCAACCCAGCATCTGGAGACTGGGAAGCGTACGCCTCCCGTTTCACCTTCCTTCTAGAAGCCAAAGGGGTCACCGATGAAGAAGACACCAAGAAGAGGGCAATATTCTTCAGCACCTGCGCAGAGGAGACATTTGATATCGCCCGGGCTCTCCTTGCACCTGAAGACGTCGCTACTGTTCCATACAAAACAATAATGGAACAGCTGAAGGGGCACTTTTCGCCACAGCCCTCAGTGGTGGCTTGTCGAAATGCCTTCTACGCAAAGCGGCAAGCCCCTGGGGAAACCATAACTGGGTTTGTGACCTCTCTCCGCCAAGCTGCCCGGTTCTGCAACTTCTCAGAGCTGGAGAACATGCTTCGTGACCGCCTCGTCGGTGGCCTGAAGGATGAGAAGCTGCAACAACGCCTCTACGCCAAGAAGGACCTAACGTTCCAGGTCGCTCTGGATGAGGCCCTGGCAACGGAAGCTGCTGAGAGGTCGACGCAAGAGGCACGGCCGAGCCTGCCACCCCAACCGAGGGTCCACCATGAAGACCTCACCGATGACTCAGGATCTGACAGGGAGGAGGTGCACCGTGTACAGCAGCGCACTCAAGCAGCGCACATACCACAGCTGCCTCGACGAGAAGGAGGAAACTGCGCAAGCTGTGGGGAAAGTCACGAGAGGAGGACCTGCCGTTTCCGCAACGCAGAGTGCAGGCAGTGCAGAAAATTGGGACACATCGCCAGGGTGTGTCGAGCTCGGCCCACCCGACGCCAGGCATCAGATGACCAATCCAAGAGCCCCAGGTCCCGGGGCCCAACGCACCAAGGCAACTCTACGGAGCTCACGGACTTCCAGGTATACCAGTTGCCCCACCCCAACGTAGAGAAAATTTATGTAGAGGTACAGATAGAGGGGGCCCCATGCCGCATGGAGCTTGACACGGGTACAACTCTATCCATAATCTCGGCAAAGACCTTAAGGAAACTGTGTCCTACTGGGGGTCCCAAACTCAGGCCGGCCCCATTCACCCTCCGGGACTTCCAGAAACGTAAGGTCCCCACAATGGGGGTGGGGACCTTCAGGGTGCAATACCGAGGGCGGACGCGGCAACTGGACTTGCTCGTGGTCAAGGGCCCCTACATTAGCTTACTGGGATTGGCATGGTTTGGACCACTGGGGCTAGCCATCACCGGGGTGAACCACACTACCTTACAAGTGGACGTGGACGCCATCTGCAAGGAATTTCCAGGGGTTTTCGATGGGAAATTGGGACAGTATACGGCCCCCCCCCCATTGCTCTACAGCTTGACCCCGCAGTACGACCGGTCAGGCTCAAGGCCCGCCGGGTCCCGTTCGCCCTGAAACCCCGTATAGACGAGGAATTGGACCGGCTTGTGGAGCAAGGAGTGCTGGAGCCGGTGCCTAATGCCCCCTGGGAAACCCCAATTGTCACACCCGTCAAGCCTAATGGTTCGGTCCGCATCTGCGCAGACTACAAATGTACCATAAACAAGGCCCTCACGGCCCATGCATACCCAGTGCCAGTGGTCAGCCATGTCCTTGCCACCCTGGCTGGGTTGAAAATTTTTGGCAAGCTGGACTTGGCCCAAGCATATCAACAGCTGCCAGTAGATGAGGCCACAGCAGAGGCACAGACGATTGTGACGCACAGAGGAGCGTTCAGGGTAAAGCGGCTGCAATTCGGTGTCAGCGTGGCACCAGGCATATTCCAGAATCTAATGGACTCTCTCCTTAAAGGGATTCCTGGCGTCACCCCCTTCTTCGATGATGTATTGATTGCCGGGCCCACACCAGAGGAGTTTGAGGACCGCCTCCGCACCATTCTGCACCGTTTCCAGACGGCGGGTCTCAAGGTGAAGCGGGAAAAATGTCTACTAGGAGTGCCTCAGGTGGACTTTCTGGGATTTATGGTGGACGCAGAAGGGGTCCACCCGACTGGGGACAAGGTGCGGGCCATTTGTGATGCCCCAGCGCCCAAGAGCAAGACTGAACTTCAGGCCTTCTTGGGACTATTGAACTTTTACCATTCCTTCCTTCCCCACAAGGCAGCGGTAGCAGAGCCCCTACACAGACTCCTGGACAAGCGGGCCACTTGGGTGTGGGGCCAGCGCCAGGAGGCTGCATTCCAGGCAGTCAAGGACTTGCTTGTCTCAAACTCAGTCTTGGCACACTTCGACGAGAGGCTGCCGGTGGTGCTAGCATGCGACGCCTCACCCTATGGCATTGGCGCTGTCCTGGGGCACCAACTCCCGGATGGAAGAGAGGTACCGGTGGCGTACTTTTCCCAGACACTCAATGCAACCGAGCGGAACTACTCGCAAATCGACAAGGAGGGTCTGGCAATCGTGAAGGGAGTAAAAAAATTCCATGATTTCTTGTATGGGCGGCCCTTCACCGTGGTGACTGACCACAAGCCGTTGCTTGGCTTGTTTGCCCCCGAAAAGCAGACCCCCCAAGTGCTATCTCCTCGCGTCCTCAGGTGGTCAATTTTCCTTGCCAGCTACCAGTATGCACTGATTCACCGCCCAGGGAAGGCAATGGGCCATGCGGACGCCCTCAGCAGGCTACCACTACCGGAAACAGGCCCTGACCCAGCACCTGCACAAGAGGTTATGAGCCTGGAGCTGCTTCCCGACCGCCCCATTCAGGCACAAGAAGTTGCACACCATTCCAAGAAAGATAGGGTCATCTCCCGGGTCCTGGACTGGGTGTGGAGGGGATGGCCCAGCAACAGCCCCGGGCCAGAATTTGCCGGCTACACAACCCGCAAACATGAACTGTCGGCCCATAAGGGGTGCCTGTTATGGGGAAGCAGAGTCGTTGTTCCCCAGCCCCTCCGCAAAAGGGTCCTCACAGCCCTACACGAGACACATCCAGGGGTAGTAAGAATGAAGGCCCTTGCCAGGAGTTATGTGTGGTGGCCAGGGATCGACGGAGAGATAGAGGCCTGGGTCAAACACTGCCAGGCCTGCCAAGAATCACGCCCAGATCCCCCAAGGGCCCCAGTCCAGTCCTGGGAGTCCGCCCGAGCACCATGGTCACGCCTGCATGTGGACTTCGCTGGCCCCTTTCAGGGGAAAACATTCTTCATAGTGGTGGACTCCTACACCAAATGGCTGGAAGTTGCACTGGTACCGTCCACTTCCATATCCGCAGCCATCCGGGTACTACGCAGGCTGTTTGCAACCCATGGGCTCCCTGACACTCTCGTCTCAGACAACGGGACTGCATTTACGTCAGGAGAATTCCAAACCTTCACAGCGCAGAACGCCATCCGCCACATCCGTTCGGCGCCATTCCACCCTGCCACCAATGGCCAAGCAGAACGCATGGTGCGGACCACCAAGGACACCCTTCGCCGCATGACGCAAGGGGACTGGGAGTACCGCCTTGCCACATTCCTTCTAGCACAGCACAGCACCCCCAGCTCAACGACTGGCCGGAGCCCTGCTGAACTGCTAATGGGTCGGCGCCTTGCAATCAGATTGGACCGCCTTCACCCCGATAGAGCTCAGGATGAGGTAGTGGTGGGGGAAGGCAGGAACCCCCGGACCTTCGAGGCCCAGGACCCAGTGTACGCAAAGAATTTTGGGGCAGGCCCAGCATGGGTACCCGCCACAGTCACCAGGGTCACTGGCCCAGTGTCGTACGAGGTGCTAACGGATGGGGGGCAATGCTGGCGCCGCCACTGCGACCAGATACGGCGACGATTCCCGGGAGAAACCCAGGAGGAGGAAAGGTCAGAGGAGTCCCAAGGGAACAGAGGGTCAGTGAGGCCCATAGAGCAGGAGGGGCCAGCAGGAGAGGCAGAACCAGTAAATACAGAGAGGACCCGCGAGGCCGAAAGAACACCGGAACCAGAACCACGACTGAGCGAGCCGGTTGCGCCAGACCAAACAGCCCCACCACAGCCAGCATCCTTGGAACACGAGCCAGAACCTGAACCCCAGACCAGGGAACACCACAGGCCGCAACGCACACGTAGGCCGCCGGCGTACCTCGAGGACTATGAATGCGACCTCCCGGGCAGGACTGGAACTTAGAGGGGAGGGGTGGTTATGTACTGAGTGGAATAGGATCCAAACTGAAGCAGTCTGATTGGTCCTAGAACAATAGGATCCAAATTGCAGCAGTCTGATTGGTCCTAGAACAATAGGATTCAGAATGCAGCAGTCTGATTGGTCCAAGAACAATGCAGCAGTATGATTGGTTGGCAGGAACCACCCAATCATGCTCCAGATATATGTGAATCCACAACCTGATTGGCTTACAGTAGAATGCCAGAATTAACCAATCATGTGCAGCCCATTGTGTAAATAATGTATATAAGCAGATACTTTGAGGGGACATTCATTCATTCTCCTCACCACTATGAGCTGAATAAAGAGCATGAAATCACTTTGCGACTCTGAGTATATTTCACTCCCCATTTCCCACAATACATTTTTCGACAGGGTCATCGATACATGTCACAAAGTACGAGTCTTTGGCGTTTAGAAACATGAGCCTGTCACCCACCCCGTCAATAACCCCAATTTCCCAAACCTTTTAACTGCCCTCTTCCCCAAAGAACGTAATAGTATTTACCCATCCCCCAGCTGAAAGGCTTTCCTGCCCTTCTCCCTTCAAAGTATCAGGATTCAACCCGCCACCCCGATGGATTTCTGCCTGGGGCATGTGCTGCCCTTGATCGCCTCCTGCCTCCTAAGGGGTTATGGAGTCAGGGGGAGCCCTGGATCCCCCAATCCCAGAGGAGTCATTAGCCATTGGAACCAAGGAAACCGGTCAAACCGTAGAATTTTGGCGATTATTTGACGTTTCTTCAGCTTTCTATAATGGATAGTCGAGGGAAACAGTCCGATTCATGGAATCCGCTTCTGGCTCCAATTGTATCGGCTGCTTTGCTGAGCCTCTTGGCTGTTGTGCAGGGACGGGGCCTGTGTCCACGGTCCTTGTCCTGGCCTGAGTCAGAGGCTGGGGTGGGGAGCTGGGATTTGGGGTGAGTCGATTAGCTGCCCCCCCCCCCCCCGTTCCTGGTTTGAACAGCACCAAGACCTAAAACACGGAGGGATCTGATACGGACCGGGAAAGGGGGGGGTACCTCCTTTCCCCTTCTCCTTTGAACAACCGAGGCGATGACCTCGAGGGTACCCACAGTACACCCACCCTCAGTCCCCTCACCGTTGCACAAGCACCACACGTCTCCCGTAACCCCTTTTTCCTTCTTTCTTTCATGAGCGAAATAAGCTCAAATATATGAACATATTCTCCTATCTCTTCCTATGGCTATTTGCGCTCCATACTTAGAACGAGTAGACCGGGCGTTCCTGTATCTCCGCTTATTCCTATGGCTGCGTCTTAGCCAATCACAGCCATGCATTCATCCTGCAGGAGCTAGCTCAGGGAGCCCTTGCACGCCTCATTGAACCTACTGACAAGCTGCTGACGGCCCCCCCACTGTGAGAACAATGGATCCGAAACCAGAGACCTCGTAAAACTGTCAAAATGT